>NW_026640775.1:4913701-5527914 GCF_028554395.1 Pezoporus wallicus
TTACATTTATGTCAGCTGTGACATAACTGTTAAAAATCAGTACATTTCTAACAGCAGGTAAATACGGATTAGTTAATCAAAAACCCCTTAACTTCATCCCATGATTTTGTTGGATTAAAGCATTTTATCTTCAAATTTAAAACAAAGCATCCTATAAATCATTTAAGTAAACAGAAATGTATGTCACAAACAAAAGAAATAAAACTAGAACAAAACCCAGTTGTTAAAGCTTAAGTATCTGCAGAGTACTAGTTCCAAATCAGAAGTTTGCATGTGGCAGATGGAGTCTTTTTTCCTCTATGCAGTTCTAAATTTGTGCACAGGAAGTCACACTATTATATCCAAGTTAACTACAACATAAGAATAACCAAGTGTAACATAAGCTGAAACAGAACATTAGACAACTAGTAGGGGTTGAGGGTACTCACACAGGATAGCTTCAAATACCACAGGAACTGTGAACACTCAACAGGAACTCTGAATACTTAATGAACTCACCTTAGAGTCCCATATTGCTGTTCCAGCATATGCAGATGTCAAGAGCAGCATTGTTATGGCTATCTGAACTTCAGTTACATCAATTCTAGGAAGGAATAAAAGAGACATTTAGTTAAATAAAAGGTCTTTTTGCTGCAAGTAAGGCAGTGTGTGTGTGTGTGTGGGGGGGGGGGGGTAATAAGAAAAGTGACTTTAAATTATCTCCTTTAAAGTACTTCAGATTACATCAATCTGTATATAAAACATGATTTTCCTTGACTGAGAAAGCTCCTCTATACAGAAGCACACATCTCTGGTTTAGATCTAAAATTAAATCTATACCCTTTACCTAGAGCAAGCCACATACACTTTTAATAGGGGGAAAATCTTTAATGAATACATTGTTAACTGAGAATTTCTGTACATATTTACAGACTTGTTGATGTGCAAGTATGACATCAAAATTTAAGGCAAGCTCACAGTAAATGCAATCAGACATTTCCATTAAAAGCGTATCATATAGAAGTATGGACTGTAAAGAGCACACAGGGGCAAAAGGGATTTTTTTAAGCTCTCATATCATGATAACTTGCTAGATAAGAACCTGCAAAAAGTGAGGGCAGTATTTTGAGGACTGAGGCCGCGGGTAGCTGAGCATCTGTCCTGTTTTAGAGGATGTGGGATTGAGATCTTGTTTATTTCCATAAAAACATTTTTAACATAGGTGGCCTTGTATGCCCTCTAAAGTCTACACTCTGAATTCCACCTTTTTTGTTCTCAGACAAGACAGCCAGTTCCTTATTACTGTATTTGATTGATGAAATGTTTTGGGAAGACCTGAATACAGAAAAAAAAGTTAAGCAGAAGCTTGAGAGAAAAAAAACTTGATACTTTCAATAAAGCTTTAAAATAAATAAAATAAAAAGATACGCACATCTAAGGTACCTTTTATGCTATCAAAGTTTTTGAGACAGATACCTCATCTTCTACTGAAGTTAGCAGCACCCAGTAACAACTGATGTTTAAAATGCAACTTTTCTTCAAGTAATTAGAATAAATTTTCTGGCTTAAGGTATTATGACCAAAGTCAATGTGTACTGTTATTTGCTTAACACATGATCTGTTTGCATGGGAAATGGCGTATTTTTAAAGACAAATAGGAATCAGCTCTTGGTTAATGGAAAACATTAATCTGATCTTCATAATCACAGCAACATTTCATCACAAGCTTCAGGCTCAGTCTTAGAAGAGCCAAAGTTTAAGCTTCAACTAGATGATAAGCTGGAGTGCTCATCACTGCTCAAAACCCTGTCAATGGGTCGTCCTCCCCACACCTCTGTGCTCCCTTACTTGTGGTAGCTGCAGTGCTCTTCAGAATATAAGGTGCATCAGTTCAGCTTGCTAGCCTTGGGTTGTGTTTTCATCTTCTGCCCATATCATGAACCAACTTGGGGTCAAGTGCCAAAGACTATGCAGGGATGGAATGGGACAGTGGTGCTGAGAGTGGGCTTCTCCCTTTCTGCCAGGGATGAGGTGTTAGAACTGCACAGGCACTGCAGCGGCTGCACATTAAGCCTGTCAGTTACATCATACAAAAGCATCCATATGCAGGTGCAAGTGTTCAGAGGTTGTGTTCTGTACTAGTAAAACTTAGAGCTCTAAGCTGTACTGCATTTGCTGTTGCTGGTAGTGGGAGGAGGCTCAAACTTCAAGTTGAATCATTCATACCAAAGTTTAATACCAAAAAGGGCCTACAGGAAAGGCTGGAGAGGGACTTTTCACAAGGGCATGTAGGGATGAGAGACAAGGGGAGATGGATTTAAACTGAACGAGGGGAGATTTTGATTAAGTATTAGGAACAAATTCTTTACTCTGAGGGTGAATTCACCACTATGAGGGTGGTGGGACACTGGCACAGGTTGCCCAGAGAAGCTGTGGCTGCCCCATCCCTGGCAGTGTTCAAGGCCAGGTTGCACGGGGCTTGGAGCAACCTGGTCTAGCAGAAGGTGTCCCTGCCCATGCCAGGGGTTTGAACTGGATGAGCTTTAAGGTCTCTTCTGACCCAAACTGTTCTGACCCAAACTCTTATATGATTCTGTGATTCTATGATACTTTTACGGAGGCTCAGACTGTTGGTTGCAACACAGCCCAGATCAGAGTACAGAGATTTTAATCAGACACTATGAGGTATTCTGCATAATCTGAGAGTACCCAGCTGCTCTGATCCTTCCTGGCCATCAGCACTAGTACTCTCATCCATCACTTGACTTCTAAAAATCTATTGCTGCTAATTCAGGATCAGCATCAGTGAAAGCTTCCATCCATGTTATTCTGTATCATCATATTTAGAGCAACATACTAATGCCTTCACTCAAGACTCTCACCTCTATGCTTAAAAGAAATAAAATTGCAAGCCTTGAAAAAACACTGACCTATTTCCACTAAACAGAAATAAGTTATCTTGGAGAAAAAGCTGTGTCTGTTTAACTTCAAACAGTAAGCACGGAACACCAGGCCATTCCAAACTGCTTGTACTAGGCACTATCACTATATTTACATAGAAGTTGTTAAGTTTTTAAGGAAGAATTTTTTCTGTGGTAGGGGAGTGTCAGCACCTTCCTGATGTAAGGGGGTCATTCTCACATTTCATGCAAGAAAGGAAGGCACAGTAAAGCAACCATGTATGCAGAGTCTCAGAGCTCATGACACAAACCATCTCCCTTCAGTGTAGTCCAGTCATGTACAGAAATTCTCGTATTTCAGCCATCATTCTAAAGCATCTATTTTTGTTTACAGCACAAGATGTCCTTTAATAAAAGCAGGATGGGTGGGCAGGTAGAAGACTTATAGTTTCTGTGGTAAAATGTACTATCAGCAAATAAAACAGAGCTCTTAGTGTTACCACAGAGGCTGCTTTCTTTTGATACAGATATTGAACAGCATGCAAGGACAGCCCATCACAAGGCTGTGTGCCGAGCGATGCTCAGATTTGCTAAGGTGCTTTTTGCAGGTCAGAGCTAAGTAAGACTATAATAAGCAGGTGACGTAACAAATGACCAGGATTAGCAGAAGGACAGCCTTCATCTATCCCTCTGCTGCTGCAGAAGTCTCCGATCATTTCTTCTTTTCAGAAATCTTTACTGGAGCACAGGTTATTGTTCAAAAGCAGCAAAAAGGCACAGCTAGGCATCACCACAGCTGCAGGAGGGTAAGCAACCTCCATGCTGAGCTACTGAAATTAAACTGAAATTGTTTTCTTCTACATGAATGTCATGACTCCTCCTCCTACACTGTAGTGAGGGCAGATGAAATTTCTGCCAGGTCATGAACAGCAATCTCTAGAACTGTGACCTAACACGAAACCTAAAGGACATCAAAGCCAGTATGAGCCAGATCAAAAACAAAGCCTCCACATAAACCTGGGACAATAAACCTGCAATAAAAGGAGTGTGACCAGCAGGTCGAAGGAGGTGATCCTGCCCCTCTACTCTGCTCTCGTGAGACCTCACCTGGAGTGTTGTATACAGTTCTGGTGCCCTCAACATAAAAAGGACATGAAACTGTTGGAACAAGTCCAGAGGAGGGCCACGAGGATGATCAGGGGACTGGAGCACCTCCCGTATGAAGACAGGCTGAGGAAGTTGGGGCTGTTCAGCCTGGAGAAGAGAAGGCTGCATGGAGACCTCATAGCAGCCTTCCAGTATCTGAAGGGGGCCTGTAGGGATGCTGGGGAGGGACTCTTCATTAGGGACTGTAGTGATAGGACAAGGGGTAACGGGTTAAAACTTAAACAGGGGAAGTTTAGATTGGATATAAGGAGGAAATTCTTTCCTGTTAGGGTGGTGAGGCACTGGAATGGGTTGCCCAGGGAGGTTGTGAATGCTCCATCCCTGGCAGTGTTCAAGACCAGGTTGGACGAGGCCTTGGGTGATATGATTTAGAGTAAGGTGTCCCTGCCCACGGCAGGGGGTTTGGAACTAGATGATCTTAAGGTCCTTTCCAACCCTAATAATTCTATGATTCTATGATTCTAATTCTTCAACCACTGCCATAGATCTGAGGAGCTCCTTGCCAAAGGATGCCATGGATAGAGAGTGTTATTTGAAGGAAGTCTGGAGATGTCTATGGAAGGGAAACCTACTGGCAAGGGAATTTCTCTCAAAATGCATGTGGTTCAGAGTCCCCTGGGCTGAAACTGTTCTGTGGCTGGGAAGTTACAAAGGGAGGTACTGTGGATACTTGCTCTGTCCCTACTCCTACACAAAGCACTTGCTTACACTGCAGGCAAGATCTCTCTGGCCCAAGCCTGCATGGTGCTTGCTTCTATGGATTCTAAGAATAAATCTGCAGACAAAACAGCCAAACACATGCAAACAAGCACATAGAGCTGAAATCAACTGTTAAAAGAACAATTCCTCTACTCAGTGTTATGCAGGGTTTTAAAGTTCTTGCCAAGTAAAACACAATTCTGCTGGGTGGGAGGGACATGAAAAAGGAGGCAAGAGGAAGACAGCAAGTCAAAAAACAAGAAGAAAAGGAAATCAAGTAGCTAGCAGTCTCAGACATTAAGCCACGCATACTTCTGAAGATACCTACTTACTTTCCAAATCTTAGTATGCCTGATACATATGTCTGCCAGTGAGCAGTATAGAACATGAACAGTCCCACAAAACAACAGAAAAACAACCAGTCAGGATTTGTTCCTAGTCGGATTGCTATGCAGGATCCAAGGACAACAAAAACTGAAAAGCAGAAATGAACATGTTAGTCATGTACCCTCTTTGCTTGTAGTTAAGAGAAATAAAAAAAAAAAATCACAAGGCATTTTATATCACTTTAACAAAGTAATGATATCACTGATACTTCACTGTGTAACTAACCTCAAGGACAGTCCTGGCAGGACAGACCTAAACATAGGACTCCCTTTCTTCCAAGCCTACAGTGGTCACTCTCCCTTCTGCTGGCCTTGTCAAAGCCTGTTCTTTGCAACATTGACAGCTTCAAGGGAAAGGTCCAGCTCAGTGGTAGCTGCACTTCTCTGGGCAGTGTTCCAGCTCCCTGGGCAAATGTTTCAGCTCTTAAGCTTAAAGTACAGGCACCGCCACCAACAGCAGCTAAGTTACAGAAAGCAAAACTGACCAAAGCTTACTTTTTAAGGACTCCAACACTAAGGAGTATAAATTATCCTTCTCTTATGTGCCAGGCTGGATGCCCTGTTACCAAACTTATTTTGGCACCTCACTCCTAAAGCAGAAGCCTTAGTTTCACATGTCAGCATCAGTCTTTTAGGTCCTTAAAATCCTTTATTAGGCATCACCTGTACTCTACTGGAAAACACAGGCTACCTATAGTAAAGAGTCTCTAAACATGCTCTCACCGAATTCTTTGTTTACCATCTAGCTCACTGTAAGAACACTACATGAAGATGCACAGTAAGTTAAGAGCAGAACACATTACCCAACATCTGCCAAATGTTCTTCTGAAATATCTTCCCTGATAGTGGTCAGGGATTCAAAGGTCAGGGGCAGCCTTGACTGCAACACCAGGAGATGAGGTTATCCTAAAAGAAGGGAATGTGCTGACCCTGCTCTGAGCAGGGGATTGGACTAGATGATCTCCAGAGGTCCTTTCCAACTCTAAGCAATTCTGTGATTAATCAGCTATTCTTGAAAAACATTAAGTTTTTTAAAGGTAGAATGGGTAACAACAGTAGGTTAAGGCTACCTGTGGAAATAGAGTCGCAACCATGATCAAAGAGCTCTCCTAGAGGAGAACTACTGTTCGTTCTTCTGGCTTGCTTCCCATCTATGGCATCCAGAGACTGGTAGATAAAAAGTCCTAATGCACCCAGAATGTATGCCCAAAAAGGTGCCTGAAAGAGAGTCGCACAAAAGGTCACTAGGCAGTTCCCATTTCTTAGCTGATAATCTATTTTATTAATAGATAGAAAATATTGTTCTAAACTATATACATTGTGCTATTTGTGACTTAGTTAATGAACAAACCAAATTCCTTGCACTAGTCTACATGAATTGTAGTACCTACTTTAATGAACTACCCCAGATAACACCAGTGGAACACAGGTCCTTCTATTAAAAAAACTAACAGACACCCCCCTCCCCCCCAAAACCCAAACAAAAAGACCAAAACCTAATCTCTCTTCTGTATCAACTGACTTATTTTTCACCTTAAAACCACACTATTTCTGTATTTGTATTCTTTGTGCTGAAAAATGTTACGAGAATAAAATTAATCTTTAAAAACAAAAGATGTACCCAGGCACTTACTAAAGTTCTCAGCAGTTTATGTGATAGAGGCTAGATGGGTGCTCAGGTTTTCAACATATGAATATAAAAACCCATTACATTTTACTAAATAATGACTTCAACTTTTTAGAGAAAGAGATTTTTCCAACATACCAAAATTCACTACACAGGCACTTTGGACAAAAGTTTGAAGAAATTAAGTCATTGACTAAATATGAAGGAGCAACTATCTACTTAATATAGGCCATAAGAGTTTCAAAACAAGATGTGAATCAGTTACCTTAGCACAAGGCTTAGGTTCAAAGGAACTGTCCTACAGTGTTATCTTCCAAAAGCATTATTTTCATATGCACAGTCAGTACGTCCTGTCTAGGAATTAGTTTTTACTAACAATTACTTGTAACACTTTTTGAACAAAAAGTTACAGATAACTTGTTTGGCCTCAAGTAGTTTCCATCTTAACAGTTAGAAGCACTGTTCATGAAAAGAGAGTAAAAGTTAGGTGCTGGAAATGCAGCTTGCAGGTTAAACAAGTGAACAGTCACAGGCAGTTGCAGAGCTGAATCCTTTCCAGCTCCCAGGTAAGGGCCAGCTGCTGTGGTTCTGCCCGCCTGCAATTCCTCTCCTGCAGCACAAACAGACCAACATGATTACGTGTATTTCCTAAGTCCAGCAAAGGCTATTAAGCAGATTAAGACAACAGATGAAATCTCAGTGAGCTGAGATTTGTTCACACTCATATAAACCCAGTGTCACTGCTGGAGAAAAAGGAACAATGACAGTTGCCAATCAGTTCCTAGGCAGGGACAGGAGAAGGCAGTGGTGAGAATGGAGATGAAGTGAGCTGCTCCTCCACATGTTCTGTTTTCTCATCATAGTTATACTCACTGCTTCATTATTCTTCCAGTTAGACTGATCACAAAACACATTCTTCCCAAGACCCAGCATGCTTAAGGGAGCTTCAGTTCTGAACAGCTTTTTTTTGTTGTTATCTAAGACTTCCTCGAGGATTCAAGGCTGTCTGATACAATGTGCTATCACGTAGTTTTGTGCTTTTAATATGGAAGCAATATTGCCAGAAAATTTATGATTTTCCTGCTACCCAGTATTTGGTTAATTTCATTAATGAAACACACCACCATTTAAAGTCAAAGGGTTGGCTGCTTCACCCAGCTTTGAAGCAAAAGCAAGTCAAAGAATTAGGGATGTCAGCTACAGGTGAGAAGTCTGGATTTTTATGTACATAGAAATCTAGAAAACTCCAGAAATTCTTCAAAATTGGCAAGGCCATCTTTCCCCATAATCCAAAGAACTAAGAAAAATTGTAATCACAGATCATGTTGGAAGCCTTGAGCAGATGAAACAGGATGTGTGGATATTCTCATTCCAATATACACTTAACATACCAGTATCTGATAATCCCCCTCCAAAGACCACCCTTTAGAAATCCAGCTCCAGTGATGACAGCAATGAGTGCTTCATGTTTACCAGTGGAATTAGACAAGTTATTTAGCTTTCTTCTCCCTTTTAATCCAGTTAAACAAAGGGATCTTGTGTTGGGGGATGGAGTTAAACAAGGAAGTAAGTCTTTTGACAACGTTTCTCTCCTCTGATGGAGGGGGAAGGACAGAGCCTGTGGACAACAAGGAGCCTACTGCCATCCATGATTCATGGATCACGAAGAGCCATGTGGAGGAACAGATACTCAAGTGCCTCTCGTGGTGTAAACTCACTTGATCAGACATTGTGCAGGGAGGCAGCAGCTACCCATTGGCCCCTGTTCTCCCTCTCCACCTTTCTGAAACAGAGTGCTGGCAGCCACTGCTCAGGTATTTCAGGGCATAAAAGCACAGTTAGGACCCTGTTGAAGCTAAGCTCATTTTACTTATGACACAATCCACACACTAAAGTCACAGTATCTATACCAGCTTTTGCAGAGTAACTTTGTTGCATGCAGAGTAACAGATATTACTGATATTGCCAAGCAAGGCAGCTCCTGACACAGACCTAGGAATAAAGCATTATGAGCAGAAAGGCTGGAAGAAACCACTGGTTTCACTGTAGTCATTTGAAGTAGTATTGTAAAGACATTTCCAATTTCATCACCAATGTTCCTGTGAAGTGCCACAAATGTAACCTGCAGTGTTTTACAAGGCGTTCTCACTGTGGTATACTTCTACTGGTTACAAAAAAAAAGACAGCTCAAGAACTATCAAAACTTGCCATCTAACCCTTGGATTTTTGACAATCAAACCAGGACACACCTGGCAGTTCTGTCCAGGACACCACTGTTTCTTTGGCTGCATTAGGCTCATCTTCTTTTGCAACCCTCTGCCTATAACTGAAATAGATTTTAGTGCTTTAAAGTCATCAGGTTCTCCTTATCACAGACAAAAGTAGACTACATCCAGTGCTAACTGTGCTAGCCAAATTCCATACCCAGTCTGAATTCACACACATCCCCACAGTATGGGGCACATCACCAATAAATTAAATGCCAGTGTGGACAGTTTCCTATTTAACTGGATCATTTCTATAACTGAAACACCAGCCTGGAACAGAAACCTGTTATGGCACATTTTTTTATCATTAACTGTAGTGCTGTATGCTTGGTATTATCACAGTCTTTTGACATGCAAGCTCCATGAAACAGCCTCAATTCTTACTAAAAGAGAAGGCTTGCAGGCTGGTTACCGTGATCAGTTCATGAAAGTTTCCATGACCCACAGAACATGATGCAAGAATTCTTGCTCAAGATAACATCATCTACGTTGTCAAAACAGGTGTAACATGGTTAAACATAAAAATAAATAAATCAGTTTCAACTCAAACTTCTCTTATTAGGTTTTTCTGAAAAAGTAATGGCTTTTGTCAAGTTGCAAGTTACAGTGTAGGTACAATCATTAGGGCTGCTGATCCAGGTCTGTTTGCATTAGCTCCTGCTGGGACAAATCAAAACAGTGTCCCCAGATGCCAGAACAAAAAGTGCTCTGCTCCTGGATGATCTGGAAAGGAGAGGAGAGTTTTCATCCTCTTCCCAGTAAGGATCATCTGTACTCATTAACACCTGTAATGGATGCATCTATATCCCCTGTTAGATCTTATCACATCCCTTACCACAGCTGTGGGGAAGGGATGAATATCCTAGTAAGAATAAGGGAACAGGTGTCTGAGAGAGCTTAGAAATAACCATCTGGAGCATTTCATCCCTATGCTTCCAGTTCAAACTTAACCCAAAGTGCTAATAATCAAAGGCCATTTGTGATCAACTATGCTTTCAGCAGATTAAATGAATACACTTTTAATCAATAAAATACAGTTTTCCAAATCACAGAAGGTGCACAGAGGTTTCCAAATTTCCCAGTAACCACGGACTCTCTCTGCTACCCGCCCTCTCAACACAGTTACAGCTGCCATCTTCTCCGCCTTCTGATGTGCCTGGCTCTCCTTCCCGGGATGTCCCCGGCTGGCTTCCCACGCTGGACCCAAGTAGTTTGCAAATTAGAGAAGTGGGAGCGTTTGAGAATGCTGACATGGCTGGCAGATGCAGCAGAAAGGTCAGGAGGCTCCCAGTAATCATCAGCTTTTCACTGATGAGGTGTTTATTATCTCTGCTCAAAGTTATATCCTGTCCAAGCAAATGTATTTTGGCCAGAACTAGATGCTATTCTCATGGAACTAGAAGAGAACACAAACCTTGGGGAAGGAAGGGGGATGCTTCTCTCCCTCAGTTAAGAAGAATGTCTGAAAGATGATACAGCTCCAAAATCTTTTCACACATAGATTTGGTACAGCAGGTCTGGCCATCTACTGAACCAGAAGGTGTCGAAATAAAACCACGTGTGCACAGTGTTTGACAGGTATGCAAGGCACACTGTTCCTTCAGGAAAAAGTATAGGTTTAACAGCCATCCTTATTCTTCTGCTCCTGTGATTCCACCCCACCAAAGAGCATGAACAGCTGCAAAAGACTACTTGTACCTGGGAGATCCCTTACCTTTTTTTCAAGTAAAGCTCTCAAGCCCAGATAGTTCACTGGCCCAAGCTTTTGCAATATTTAAAGATTCAGCTCCCCTTAATTACTCATCACATTTAGTAATAAACTTGCTTCCTCAATCCACAGCTACTAAATTCATCCCTTCTCTGGAACAGATCCAGAAGAGAGGCAGACTTTTTACTGGACTCCCTCCCTCTCCCCCCAGAATGTGGATCATTTCTTGCACTTCTGTTCAGCACAAAGCATTATATACAATTGTATTAATAACAGGAGAAAGAAAGGGGCTGTTTAAACCTGCATTACAGCAGGGACAGAAGGCAGGGAAGAAGTAAAAATAATAAATAATCATACTATACCCAAGTGCACTTCATGCACACCAGAGACTCCCTGCATTCCTTTAGCATCCCCAGCAAGCTCCTGCTGAAAGAGCTCCTGTCTTTCTGTGTTGGTGTTCCTGAACCTTCGTTGCCTGTCTTTATGCCAAATACCTCTTTCTTCCATTCACCACAGAGTGCTCCGTTTTTCACACATGGGCATTGGCTGGATTCCCCACTCCACTCAGTGCTTCACACTTCTCCAGCAGGTCAGGGGTTTAATGCTTATTCCTTCACATTGCCATGCCTCAACTTCATACCAGCTGCTCCAGCTCACCCTCTTCTTCTCTTTCCTCTCTCCCACAAAGCTCAGTTGTGACCTTACTGTTTAAATAATGTCATGCCTTGTCAATACCTTTCCCTCATTTATCCCTGTGACAGGAAAAAATAAAAAAAGAAATAAAAAAAAAAAATCAAGACAATCCATCTTTCAGTTTAAAAGGTGGTGGGTTTTGGGTTTTGTTTGGAATTTTTCAGGAGGGAGAAGAGGGTTGCTGGGTATTTTTTAAGGAAGTTTTTTTAATAGAGACAGAAGCAGAGACAGCACCTCACCAATGTTTCTCTCCCTGCAAACAGTTAATAGTGGAGCTAGCTAGAGTCACCTAGACCCTCCCCCACTTTTTAGTCTCCCTAGACTAAATCCATCACTGCCCAAACTGCAAATCCATAGTCCACACTTTTCTCCCTGTCTTCCTCCCAGTAATCTCCAGGTTATTTTAACCAAAAGGTTAAAAAAAAACCCAAATAAATCAGACATGATGGAACCTAAGAAGCTGAGAGCAAGCAGGACAAGTCTTTATCACTAGATAAAATCTACTCTGATCAGTTTGAGGTGGGCTGTTTGCTTAGATCCTGCCGTAACTGCTACAAGATTCTTTTTTTAATATATAAATTCAATGTAAAGTAATAATTATTGTTAGCTTGAGCTTCTGTCCTAAAATTCTAGCTTCCCATGGTATTTGAGAGACCTGTGGCTGAGCTTGAAGGATTACCAAAGCTAGGCCCCTCTATAAGCAAGCAGGATCAGAGTTTTCTTTCTCCCTTTTACAAAGATAAATAATTATGGTTAGCCAGTTTTCTTCCTAGTGTTGATGGAAGGGGAAAATTAGTACGTCAGTTTTCCCCAGAATGGGAAGGGGTACAAGAGATTAACCTGCAAAGCCTAATGACTTAACTGTAGCTACTTCAGAGAAGTCAGTTAGCAGTAGAGGAAAACCGATTTACTGTGAAATAGTGGTGATAAAGTGAAAATCCTCACCTAAGAAATGCTCCCTTTTCACTGTAACACAGCAAATTGGAACAGGTTGCCCAAAGAAGTGGTAAATGCTGAAATGAGCAGGTAGTGTCTTCCCCACCACCACATCTGGTATAGCAGTCCTGTATATTATTCCTATAGACTACTGTCCTAAGTTACAAAAAGTAAGAAACTGGACAAACACTCCACAAATATCTACACGTGGATTTTTGTTACAACAGTGCTTTAGGGGTGGAGTCTCCTAATGGCTTAGCTACAAGAAGGCTTATGTTGAAGTGTGCATTTACAGAGGACCGTGGTACAACCCTTTATCTTACTAGACAAGGAGACATTACTGAAGAAGACAATCTTTTCTAAAGCCAAAACATAGCTAGTCAGTAACAAACTGGCTACTCGTGCTGATGAAGATAAAAGCAATAGTGTATAAGGAAATAATAGCTACACGTTAAGAGAATAAAGGAGCATTGCATGGATTTAGACATTGATTGCATTGTCTGTCTATGTAAGTATTACTGAACTGTGGGATTCGCTGCAATAGGACATAATGAAAGCGAAAAGTACAAACAAGTTCAAACTGAATAATTCCAAAGGCAAAAACATGAGCTGGAAGGTGTCTGTGGGGAAACAGATCCATCAGTTGCTGTTCTAGCAAGTAACCCGAGTAGAATCCCTTCTCAAGAAACCCCTAAACCAGTCTTTTGGCAACAGGAAGGGTTATCAAAGGAAGACCTCTTTTTCCAAGCACCTGCTAGCAGCTGATCTCTGAGAGATTTCAGCTACCAGTCTTACTTGGTTTGTATGGTTTGTAAAAACATCAACACTTCAGTGTTTTCAATAAAGGACTTAAGACTGGTTAGCAGAAAAAAAACACAAACCACCTCATTAAAAAAACCCACCGAGGCCCAAAACCTGCTTCTTATTTTATCTGAGTCTTCCATCAAGTGCTCCTACACTTCCACCAGGAGAATATAATCAGTTCTTGTTAGTCCAGCAGGTAATCAAGACTACTTGTTCATGAATGGAAAAGGTGGCTTGGCAGGATAGCAAACACAAAGAAAACAACAGCCACCCTTCAAGATATTTTACCCACACAAAGCAATTTTCCCCTGGCATTTCACACCTTAACTACCATGGATACTACAATGGGTAACTCCTAACAGGCTGGAAAGCTCTGACAGACCTCCTTACATTGTCAGAGAAACTGTAGGCAACCCAGTTCAAGCATCAGCCCACGTTAACAAGCCTGTTTCCCCTCCAGAAGCTAAAGCAATTAAACGTTTCCTACACAAGCAGGGGAAGCATTTGATCTACTGTCAGCTAACACAGCTGCGACACCACTGAACCTCAGTTCTGAACTAAGTGATGCAGAAGGGATGCCAGCCATGCCCCGTGGCCAGCTCTGCCCTTTTCTTGGGCACACCCCGCACCCTATCTCCTGGCTAACAGCCATTTCTACTTTCAGGGCCTCTCTGTTACAGCCTTCCATCTAAGAAGGGAGTTAACAGCTTTCACCTCCTTCCCAGCAGGCTGCCTGAGCAATGTCACACACGTGGGATGTAAGATGGTCCTTGGAGGAGGCAGGGATCCCACGCCCCAGGGTGAGCCCAGCTATGCCTTCGCTCCACAACATACAGCACAGGCCAAGTGCCCGACTACAGCCCTGGCCTCACGGGGACTTCTGGTCAGGGAGGTGAAAGGAACCTACTGCAATTCGCCTTCCTCGCACTGAAACCTGAACGCTCACATCCACCTTGACCCCTGCTACCCCAAAGCCTGCCTCCGCCTCACCTCTCCTAATTTCCCAAGGCAAAGCCGCAGCTGTACCTCAGCCGTTCCACCCCTGGGAAGGGCCACGCATTACCGCCAGTACCCCCGGCTACTGCCAGGAGGTGCCCTGGCGGCACCGCACCGAGGAGCTCCAGTACCCGCTCCCGGGACCTCATGGACGGGAAGGGCGACGGAGGCCCCCTGGGGCGGTGGCCGGGGCAGCGCCGCCAGGCTGAGGCGAGGCCGTGGCAGGCGGGGGAAAGGGTCAAGCTGTAACGGAGAGGCGGCGGCGGGCCGTGGCGGGTGGTACCTGCTCGGTGGCGCTGGGGCAGCAGGCGATGAGCGGCAGCGCCGTCAGGCAGTTCAACAGCAGGCCGCCCAGGGTGATGGTGTTGGGGGCCAGCCCCAGCGGGACCTGCTCTACCAGCCAGGCCCAGTACGGCTGCAGCCACGGCTCCAGCAGCGAGCGCCCGGCCGCGCTGTAGCGGTGCTGCTCCAGGCGCTTCAGCTGCGCCGGGCTGAGGGGCGCGGGCAAAGCCCAGGGCACCGTCATGCTGCCACTACGGCCCCGCCGCGCAGCCGGAGGCACGGAGGTCAGACCGCCACCGCCGCTCGGGGCGGGGCTGAGCGGAGGGCTGCGGCGGGAGGCGGAAGAGGCCGACGCCCAGCGGCGACTCTGCTAGCGGGGAGCCGCCGCCCCGCGACGGCTGACGTGAGCCGCGGGTTCCTGCGCCCTGGGAGCATGGCTCCCAGCCTGCCCGCAGCAGGGGCCCGCGGCTGGGCAGGTAGCCGCGGCTGGCTGTGGCAGCCCTGCCTTGAGAGGGTGGGGATCCTCGTGGAGGGGTTGCCCCCGGGAGGGCCCGCCCTGTATGCTTCCCGTTGGTGCTGGGCATCGGCGCCCATGCCTGTCACTGCTGGACGTGGGCAGGGTGGGTGGAACATCCCCTCTACGCTGTGGTTTTCCTTATTCATCTTATTATAAGACGAAGAAGGTCTGTATGAGCCATCAGTGTGCTCTTGCAGCCCAGAAAGCCGTCAGAAGGATGCAGGTTGAGGGAGGTGATTCTCCTCTACTCCCCACTCCTCTGAGACCCCACCAGCACTACTGCATTCAGCTCTGTGGCCCTAAGCACAAGACGAGTGTTGAGCTGTTGGAGCGACTCCAGAGGAGGGCACGAAGATGCTCAGAGGGCTGGAGCGCCCCTCCTATGAAGACAGGCTGAGAGAGCTGGGCTTGTTCAGCCTGCAGAAGAGAGGCTCTGGTGAGACCTTAGAGCAGCTTCCAGTGCCTAAAGGGGTCTGCAAGAAATCTGGGGAGGGACTTTTCACAAGGGCATGTAGGGATAGGACAAGGACAAATGGCTTTAAACTGACAGATATATATATGACAGAGATAATTAGATATTTGGAAGAAGCTCTTGACTGTGAGGGTGGTGAGGCACTGGCAAAGGTTGCCCAGAGAAGCTGTGGCTGCCCCATCCCTGGCAGTGCTCAAGGCCAGGTTGGATGGGGCTCGGAGCAACCTGGTCTAGTGGAAGGTGTCCCTGCCCATGGCAGGGGGGTTGTAACTGGATGAGCTTTAAGGTCCCTTCCAACCCAAGCTGTTCTATGATTTTCCTTTCACACATTTTATAATGCAGGTGGATGGTGAAGTGTTTTGCTGGAGTGAAGCATAAAGGCAAGGCTTGGGCAGGAGGTGACTTACTTGCTGTTAGCAGGACTCCACAGCTGTGTCTGCAGGCGGGGATCCCCATTGTGTCAGGCAAGGAAGGGGTCCTCTGCCACCAAAGGAGCCCCACTGCCCAGGGAATAGAGATCTTACATGTTACAGAGCAGCTGGCCACTGTTTCTCAGGACTTGCTTTACCTCCTTGGTGTGCTTAGAGAAGTCACATCAAATTAAATACGCCTTTTCAGAAATCATGGCATATCAAATTATTTGAATTGGTCGTGTGAAGGACTTCATATGTATCCCTGTATCTCTAGGAAGTTACATGTTTTCTGAATGAAGCCAAGGAAAGATGAGCACTGCGTAGGTTGAAAGATGAAGTAGAAAATGTAAAATACAACCTCTAATGCATATTATATACCCAGATGACATCTTCTTAGAATCAGAAATCCTATTTAAGTTACTCCGTTGGAGCCTCAGAGGCTGCAGCTCTCTGACCAGGCACAATTTCCTGGGCAGACCCATTTCTTATTATTCAAAGTGAGCCGATTCTCTTTGTCTGATATGTTTTTGAGTAGGTTTCTCTACTCCAGGGTTCAGGAATGCTTGACATCTGCAAAAGAGTGGTTTCAGAATCATTTGACATGGTATGTGTATCCCAAGTGCTATGTCATTCATCCACTGATTACAGTATGATATTGGCAATTGGGATTAAGGACCAAAACAGGAAAGAGAGGAACTGCCAGCAAAGGAGGGAGTAATACATAGCATAATAAAGAAGTAATCAATAGCAGCCAGCTAGAGGAGGACAAATAGAAATGTGACAGATTCACAATCAGCCAGATCCCCAGTCCACTGGAATCACAGGGTTTGGGTTGTGCCTAACACTGTTTCTTTTAGTACCCTGTTCATTACTGTGGTTGATGACCATAATGGTACTGGTATTGTCCTGGGTTCAGCAGTAGCAGTCATTTTTCTCCTTCTTGGTAGCTGGTGCAGTGCAGTGTTTTGACTTTCAGCTCGGGAACAGAGCTGATAGCGGTGTTTTGGTCTGGCCAAGGACTTTGTGAGTCTCATGCTCTGCCAGGGAGGAGGGGAAGCCAGGAGGAAGCATAGACAGGACACCTGACCCAAACTGACCAAAGAGCTATTCCATACCACAGCACGTCATGCCCAGGATGTAACTGAGTTACCCGGAAGGGCTGTTAGACTGCAGGGCTGGAGGAGGTATCGGTCGGTGCTTGGTCGGGCTGGGGGGGCGAGTTATCGGTTGGCTGGTGGTGAGGTGGTATATTCTCTTGTTATTTCCTTTATCATTGTTATTATTGGTGGTAGCAGTAGTGATTTGTGTTATACCTTGGTTACTAAACTGTTCTTATCTCAACCCATGGGAGTTGCATTCTTTTCGATTCTCCTCTCTGTCCCTCCGGGAGCAGGGGGAGGGCAAGAAAGGGGGGGAAGTGAGCGAACGAATTACCTGACTGGGTTTAAACCACGACAGGTATTTATGGAGAGATTGTTTTAAGGATTTTGTGATACTAAGAGGGAAAGAAAAAGAAAATAAACTCAGAAAAGAAGTGGAGGGGAAAGTAAGTGGTGTAATAAATAAGAGCAACATCAGTAGAGGAAGAAATAGATTCCCTACTGAACTTATCACTGAGCTTGAAGGATTTGTTTTACTTTAAAAAGTATTCAGCCACAAAACATAGAACATGAGAACACAAAATTTCAAGCCCAGTTTATTCAGACTTCCAGCGCTTTCTCAGTATTCAGGATACAGTTTTACTTCCAAATTCTCTCTGCTAGAGCAAAGGAGCAGCTTTACTTGTCAGTCAGGAAAGCAAGCCATGGAAATCAAGTGACAGTAAGTACACGTGCTTAAAATAGAATGCCTTTTGCTCCAAAATCTTAAAATGCAACAAAGCCATTCATAAAGTAAGTCTCCCTTCACGATGCTCTATAAAAGATAACAATATTACACTCCCCTGCTCCCCCAGTGGACGTGGAGGAAACTTGAAACTTTTTTTTTGTAAAAGGAATATTTTTTAGAATTTCTGACTCTCAGTAAAGACCTCCATTCATATCCCTATTTAAACATTCTTTAAAATATTTGCCTGTGTTTTTTTCTTCTCCCATTTCTATATTTGTAAGATTATTTTCAGTGAGGGAAAAATGGACTGGCACTTGCCATAATCTTTCAATGCCTGTATCAAGCTCCATGTACAGCAGAATCTGAGATTTATGCTGGCTTCCAGATTATTAGATTTGGTATATTAAGACAGAGGGGCAGATAAACACATAAGCTTGAAACTGTAAACATTATGTACAAAGTACAGATGGCTATATGCATCATTTTTGGCTTACTGAAAAGCACAAACTCACAATAACTATAGCTTTTGGTGCTAACTATAATGTATCTCAACAGATTGGTATTATTTTAAATGAGGGCCACGTGCTTAAGTGTTTAAACCTGCATGGCATATATTTAAACTGACCCTTTCCCACAGCCTCCTGTGCTTCGAAACAGATGGAGTCACAATTCACTTTTGAGATACAGAATAAAGAGAAATTATTAATCTTTATGAAATTTTCTTCATAGTAGACATGTTGCCTTCTTTTGTATGTGTGAATGCTTAGGAGAGAATTGATTTTGGCAGGAGCAGGGTGAAATGCAGGTTGGGGGGGGGGGGGGGGGTGTCCAGGATCACTGGGAATGGCGAACTGATTCCTCGCACAGATGGCAGCACAGAAGCTATGACAAAGATAGAAAGAAGAAGGATCTCAGGGCGAGTAAGATTTACAGAACAAAGCGAGAAAAAACATTCAGATCCCCATGTGAAAGAAGTGGCAATTCAACTGCAGAAACACCAGTTCAGCAGTGGCAGTTAGTAGTAACACATTATTTTATTGCATAATTACTGGCTGTTGGATGTTTGAAAATGCACTGACGTCAAGTAACCATCTTGTAATGTACTGCTGGTCTAAGTAGACCTTTATCTTTATAAACCATAATTGGAGATCAATCATTAGTCAGTGAGCACATAACCTACCCTATCCATACAGCCAGAGTGAGAACTGGTAAATAAATGACAGAGCAACAGGGAATTGACAGGCTGGGCAAATCGTTTGTGACCTTCTGTCTCACATGCTTCAGCGTTTGTTGGAGATTTACAATCACCCCCACCCGTGAAATACTTGGAGGTTAGTGACACTGGAGTTGGAAAACTTATGGAGCCATTTTACCTTTCTGCCTTGCACGGTAAACACGCTGGTGATAAGACCTGAGTCCATTTTCTGCTGCAATACCTGCAAAAGCATCATGAATTGCTGAGGAAGGGGTGCAGATCCAGACTGATGGGAAGCTGTCATGCTTGGCATTTATAATATTTAAAATATTGAAAATACATAGATATAAAATTATGTATCTATTGTGTTTATCTTTACTCGCATTCTATGTCATGTATGGTAAAGTGTAAGCCTGTTGGATTTGGTGACAGGTGATACATTTTTCCACTCACTGTGGTGGGCTGGAGTTCCTGCTTTACAGTATGTGGAAACTAACAAGAAATGTGGTAACATGAGCCAGAAAAAAAGCCTAAAAAGATACAAGAACTTGATAGATCTTAAACACTTCATATTTATTGTACATTAAATAAAACAATTTCAGTTCAGTTGAGAGACTGATGGGTTGGATTTAGGAAACCAAAACTTCTAAAGGAAGATATATTCAGCATAAATGATCAAGTACATATGCATTAAGTATGTTATAGTAAAGCCGTATTCTGTTAAACAATTCTCAGGTGAATAAGATACATTATCAAAGAGGTATGTTTTCCAAGGGTCTTATTGCACATCTACTGGCTAATCCGTGTACTTTCAGTCTAAGAAAGATATGCTTTGTACCACCAAGTACAAACTCTGACTGCCTCCTCAGGTTTATTACACAGCTTCTCCTCTTTCTTCGTTAAAAAACAGAACACAGTATCAAACAGAAAATAAAGCTGAACAGCTGAACATTAACAAAACATTTGTTGTCTTCAGTTCATTTCAATTCAACCCAAAGCAATCCATGCGTATTCTTTCCTTTCAGTAAGAGCAGGTAGGGAAAATGAAAACAACAAATAAGAAACAAAACAAAAAAAAAAAAGAAAAAATTCCCCAACCGCACATTTGTTCTGTCATTGCAAGAAATAAAATGCTGTAATTCTGCTACCAAATTCCAGTGCAGTGGGGGGAAACACTGTGGACGGACTCTCACTTCCCCTCAGTTTTGTCTGCCTGTATTTCACGCATGTATGAATCAATGATATGGGGAGGCACGCCATCCATCAGTAGTCTGAAGAACGAAAGCCCACCTATAAACAAGGAATAAGACACTCTTCAGGTTGAAGCTCCCTGGAGCGACACTTTGTACCTTTTTTTCTGGTGTAAGCTACAAAGATTTAGGCAGTCCCTATTGCATATTTCATTGTGTGATATGATAAAATTAATCCCTGTTCAAAAGTTCAGCACAAGAATTAACCATTATTTAATCCCTGTACTATAAAGAGCTTTCCTGTCTTCTTGCACATGATGAATTTCATTTCTAGGATGTCATATATTCAGTCATTTATCTCTCCCCCATGCAATAGTCTGTGATAAATTTCACCTCAAATAATCCTCCTGGACTTCCATCAGGCTGGGTGGAGTATAGTGAGAGACAAAAGTCAGCCCAGGAGGAACAACACAGAAAAAACACCTGACTATGATGAGTTGTGGAGAACATGCAGACATTCAAATTATTTTAGTATTGGGTATTATAATGGTTTATAAGTTTTTAGCAAAATATTTACCACGTTGCTTGAAAATAACATGTGGGATGACATACGTGAAAGAATTATATGAAATAAAGCCAGGATTTTGGATATTGGTACCTTTGGACTCCAGAGAGAGGTGATGCAAGCTGAAACTTTCATCTGTTGGGGAATTCTGAAGAAAGAGTTTGGATTCACTTTTGAATAAAAAATAGACCACACATCATCACCTTGGATCCAGGTGCTTACTCCCTGAAAGCAGTTTCTTCCTGACTTTTCCCAGGGCTTGAAGCTATTGGTATGTGATCTCAAAGCTGTGGGAAGTCCTGCACTGATCCATAGGGGAGACTTACTTATTCCATGCTTGTGGCCACTATCTTCCTTAGCGGGAGGAGTGCGTGTCCCGGCTCACAAGCCCTGATGACAGGGACATTTTGTACTCAGTGTTTCCTCCAGCCCTGCCAAAACTGCTTTTCTTTTTTATGTGAAACTAAACTTCTTTTTCCTCCCACTTTTCAGTTCAGTGGTGGTTGGAGCCAATATTCACTGAACAAGTATCAGAAGTTCTGTTCCCAGCTTTTTTGGTCTATGTACTTAATGGCTGTGGCTCAGCTGCGATGAGTAAAAAATGGAATGAAACCTATTTTAAATTACTGCTATAATAGAAACCTGGGCTTATAAGAAAGCCATTGCAATGCTCAATGTTCTCTTTGCTGTTCTGGAAAAAAGGACAAGGCAAAAGATTTTTGAAGAGCATTTAATATTTTTGTCCAAGGCAAAATATTTCTTTCAATGCCCAGAAAAAAACATGTATGTAGTGTCTGATAGACCAGGCAGGGCACCCCAGATCCCAGTGACATAGAAGCATTAATTTAGCAAAAATAATCCAAATTAGGAGTGAAATTTCATGTAATTGAAAAATTTCACTGAAATAAAATGTCATTTGGAAGGAACAGTGGAAAAAAAGATAAACATTTTGCTAAAAAAACATTAGATTCTACCCTATCTCAAGGCGAAGGATGGCATTTGTTGTAAGAAAGCTACATACCATTACTGTTCCTCTTACAAATCTGCATGAATATTCTGTTCTGCAAATTGCAAAACCACCTGCTAATAACTGCACTTACCTTCTGAGCCTTTTCTGGAACACACCAAAAGCTTTAAAGCAAAAATACATTGGAAGGATGAAGATATCACTGTCTCTGAATGCTTCAGCTCTATGCAACTGAGCTGATACTTACGTACAGTGTTTATCCTGAGTATAGATTTTAGGAATTTATAACCTTTATTAACACAAGGATTATCCAATTAAAGTGCTATTAGTTACTATTGATTATGAGACTGTGCTATCTCATGTAACGCCATCACTGTTGCAGAACTGTTCACTCCCGACCGTAGGTAGATGCACAATACAGACAAAATAAAAAAAGAAAGCATGCTTTTTGGCATTCTTTTCAACTCATGTAGTGCAATTGTGATGAGAATCATTCGTTTTTAAATGAAATTAACTGTGGAATAAATATTTCAGTTATGTAGAGGTATATTCCTATATGAGAATAACTGTAAATGAAAAATGCTGTTTTATTACTTGCATTTTATTCATGCTAATTAATCATGCTAACTCATGCACTGTTAAATTCCGTTGAAATGTGCACTATTAGAAAGTAGTGGGATGTACTAATTAGGAATTACCATAGCAAGCAATTTTCGTAAAAATCTGGGTTTCTGTGCATTAAAACTGTCATGCTACTCATTATGAAAAAAATTTTCATTAAGTGAAATAATGAAAATCATGCCATACTAGGCAGACATTGTATGACACATAGTCATAAGCTTCATATGCAAGAACCATATGAAAGCTTACCTTAGATGCCAATATACATTCAAAAATCCTTATTGTGTAACTAAGAGAAAGAGAGAAAGAGAAGTAACAATTTAATAGCAAACACAAAAGTAGAGAGAAAATGTTGAGTGAAATTATGCTTACGATTATGTCAAGATGATGTTTTAATCCTTAGTCATGTAAAGGATGTAGGAATAGAAACACATGAAGAGTAAAAGGTAGGGAACCAGTTCCACTTCAAAATCATCATTAATATGTAAAGGCTATATTAATATCTACAAGTAACTATGAATCTTGTAATTAGTCTAAAGTATAGATTGGAACCAAATTATGCAACTAACGTTTAAGATAAATGTTTCCAAACGTAGCTTCAAAGAAGCTAACACATATATATATATAGTATTTTCCACCAGGGGAAAAAAAAGCACACACATAACACTGAAGCATATATATATATGTTGAAACTCCATAAGGCAAAATAATCAAGTACAGACTAATTACATACCTGTGTACTATATGTGCTTTGCCATATATCCACATATACATTACTTAAAGCATGCTTTTTACTCTATAGGAGCTCTTATCTTTAATTAAACATTTTGACTCTATAAAACACCCATAAATATATACATTTCTATTTGTGTATGTATGTAAAAGCACTCAACTTTGGAGCTGTTGTAGCCTTTTAAGAAAAAAACCCGTAATGCTTCAAAAACTACAGGTAGTCTGACTTCTTAACATGCTTTTGGTTTGAAATAGTAAATTTGGAAGCATAATATACTGCAGACTAGCTTCTGGGCACTTCCATCATTTTAAAATTGCTCTGTCAATATTCTAGATTTGGGCAAGGTTACAAGCAAACACCTTTCTATAGAAAGAGCCAGATTCTCTGAACACTACAGAACCTGAATTTAAAATAAGTTCTAGAGGAAATGAAGTAAAATTATATCTTTGTAACTATAAAGTTTTCACTGATTTCATTTGTATCAAGATTTCGTCCTTAGATTCTGTAGGTTAAGCTTAGGCATGGGTTGTAATTCTGAGAACTAACTTATAACCAAAGACTAATCTGTAATAAGGAATGCCTTTTAAGCACAAAATATTACTATGATACTTCTGCTCTTTCAATAATTCTACAAACTGTCTGACAGCTGGGTTTTTTGAAATGCAGATTTCGATCTCCTGGAAAGATCTAAGGGTTTTGGTCAAAGGTCATCACAGTAATGAAATAAATTAATAGGTAACAGGTAGTTCTGTGCCCAATGGCATAGCAGTACTATGTCTAAACCCTGTGTAATTCTGATGTTAAAAACCCATATTCTTGATTAATTTGGCCTTCTTTGCTCATGTGACATACATTGTATGCCATGAGACGCTAGCTAGTTTAATCTAAAAAAGCAAATAAATACACACTTTGCATGCAGAAAATGCGTTTCCATGTGGAAAGAGAGGAAGGGAATGAAATGGAATGAAATACCCAGAGGAGTATGCTTATTATAAACCTGATTATTCCCCGCCAAGAAGAACGGTTCTCCTGGGTTAATTACTCCTTGATATATCACTGCAGAATTAGAATATTTACAGTGGTATTTATTCGCATTTGAAATTTTTCCCAGTTGATTTTTACACCTTTTTAAAACATATTTCTCATACAGCATATTTTCTACCATCAGCCTATTAGAATGACCATCAACCTTCATTTTGCTCATAAGAGAAACATTTTTTAAACCCGTTTGTTTCATGATAAAAGAAGTATGGTGCTCTCTCTGAACCTTTTCATTGACCTCAGTGAAGCTGACAAGGAATCAGTTCCTCACTGCTTGCAGTAGAAGATTTACAGCCATATTTCACAATCCATCTCAACAAATTTAAAAGATATATACAATATTTTCTGTAGTAAGACGAATACAAAACATTTATAATCAGGCTCTGTGTATGCTTCATCTTCCAAGATATGTGAGGTAGAGTTATTATTTTCTGTAAGATCTATTATTTGACTTCTTACAGCCCACGTATATTTTCAATAAGAGCCATTGTATATGCAATTGTATGGAGCAGCTTATAGAACTGCCACCTTTAGGTTCACTCAGCAAAACTTAAAACAGAAAAACAAAGTACTGCCTGTCTGAAATAACATCAGTAAAAGCAAAACCTTTTTTGAGGACAAAATGAAATTTTATAGTCTTTACTATTGTGCTCATAATTATCACTACTTACTTCAGGAAGTAAGTATTAAATGTAGTAACAACGAGGGGCTTTAATTTTACACCTAAAATAACGTATGCAAATAGCTCAAAAAGTAGAAAATTGTAGCATACTGACAGTATTCATAGCCATAGTATTCATAGCTACATGGTTGTTTTAATACTGTGCAAAATCAGAAATACTAGACTGTTCTGTGAGTAGTTCTATGACATTCCTAGGATTGAGCATATATATATATACGCATATATATAAATTCTAGATCTCCAGTACCTCAGAAATAATAGAGGGGTAAAAGAAATTCTAGCCAACGTAACTAAAAGACACTACAATATATACTGTTGCATGACATAAAGCTCTTTAGCATGGCTTACTATCCAAAGACCTGTAATTAATAGGGTGACTTAATATTTAGAGATCTGTATTAATAACACTGTAGCTAGTACGTTCACCAGATAAGTAGCATAGCCTTGAGCCTGTTGTTCTTATTCAGGCAACATTCAACTATATCTCAGAATTTGATGAATCCACACCTTGATTGTTACTTGCTGGAATAAAGCTGAACCACGTCAATGTTATATATGTGCTATAAACACATACACAAACACACTGCAATCCGTTTCCAGTGAGTCAGAAATCCATAAGTCTTTACTCTGTGTCAGTGTGATGAGCAGTCATCTGAGGAGCCCTCCTAAATGAACAAACAGGCTGGCAAATTTAAGAAAATGGTAATTCTACACTTAAGTCAATAGAATAGTGAAAAAGATGTAATTATGTTTTTATGCTCTGGCTGTTTAATACTCATTTGCATTTGTCTGTATCATATAGCAAACCCTGAGCCTACCCTGGTTTGCCAAGCTACAGCTGCTGTATTCACTTAATCCTATTCCCTTTGAATTCATCAGTTGAACTGCCAGTCACGTTAAGAGTGTCAGCACTGAACCCTTACAACAGCTGTCCTGTGTCTAAGCCTTACAAATAACTGGTCTAAGCAGTCTTCAAAAAGGAGCCTAACCAGGACGGAGAGAGGTATCTCTGAAAGGGTGACGACTCACAGCCCAAACCCCTGGGAGAGAACCACAATACCAGGCTTGGTGGGATGGGGTAGGACTGCACCAGGTGATGGTACATAGGAAATCAGATTCATAAACCAACCATTAACTAGGGGAGGTGGGATTTAGGTTAATGAAGCAGTCTAACACATAGCCTAGGTGGGATTCTAACAGCCTGCATTTTTCAGGACTTCCTCCAGATGGGATACAAAACAAAAGCACTGCTCTGAGCAAAATGTCTATGACATAGTATTTGGTTTTTTTTCCAGTTGATTTCTTAAAGTAAGTATTATGTTCTTTGAGAAGAAAGAGGCTTTTTGAGTCTATAAATGTCTATGTTACAAGCAGTCAGTGGGTGTGAGAGGTTTTACTAAAAGTGAGGAAGGGTGAGCTAAATCTTATCAGAAGGAAGTAATTCTTACAGCCTCGTTCTCACTGTAGCAAAGATATGCTCAACTGCAACCCTAAGGTGCCAGAGGAATTGAGATTGTAGGACATGATGCAACCAGCTGATAGGATGATTAATACAGCCTTCAGGACATGGTGTAAAGCCATTGATCCAAGGTTTCGTGTGGGATGAATGATCAGGGGTATACTTGAACTCACTGAGGTACTAGCATAAGTCAACAATATTAAGAACTAAATCAGCCTCTCAGACTCACAGATCTGGAAGCAATCTGGAGATGTCATTTAGTGCATATCATAACCCTAACAAACCGTACTGCTGTCATTCTTCTAAACTGTTTTTAAACCCTTTTGGTACCAAAAGCTCTGCAGCAACCTCTGCAGGAAATCTGCTCTAGTGCTTCACTCTGCTGACTGTTGTCTGCATGAAATGTTTGCTGATGTGTTGCCAGACATAACTTTTTTGTTTTAATCTTTAATGCAGCCATCATGGAAAGAATCAGCTGTGAACTGAGTGTGGCAGCCTGTGAACACAGTGCATTATTTACTCTCTATTTCAAAACACTTCTCAGAAAACTGGACCTATGAAAGTTAAATAAACATTTGTGAGCAAAAATCATTGAGCACATAATCTCAGTTGTACACTTTACTGAACAGAACTGTAGCTTTTTTCTTCCCTATATATATTGATTCTGATTGACTAGAAAAGGATCTAAGCATTCCCAAACTATTTCAGATACCAATCCATAAATGTCTATAACTTAAGAAATAAGATTCCCCACCAGCAGTGGTCAAAGGCAACAAAATCTCTCCATGCTTCTTTCTTAAAACTCTAATATAGAGTAGCTTCCACTGCTGGTGAACAATTTATTGGAAATTGTTGCATATTGGAAGACAGCCTGAATGATGACATCGTGTTTGTATATTATGCTTCAAAACCAGTCCTGATATTCAGTGAAAAAAGTTCCAATATCAACAGAGCGTCTGTATTTCACAACAGCTGGAAAAAGAATTACTGAAGAATAAAATGTAATCCATGACAACATTTGGAGTTTGAATTTCTTAAAATTGAGAGATATAAGTTAAATTATTTCTTATCTTAAAAATATTTCACATTACTTTGCAAATTACATAAAAAAAAATTCTTTGTAAAACAAAGGACAGAAATAAACAGCTTCTTGTACTTAAAATGTAGTATTTGGTTGTACTACAAGCAAAGTGCTGAAGATCAAAAGCTACAACTGAGTGTAAATGCACATAAGAAATTTAGGGCTTGAGGACTTAGGGAGTTAAATGAAATAGCAAACTAACTTGGCCTTTGAGTATAAAAAAATATGAAGCAACCTTCTCACATGATGAGGTCTTCTGTTATGCTGTGAAATAGAAAGTTTGCTTGTGATTAAGGAAAACAATTACATATTCAGGATGAGGATATCACCTTTTAAACACAGTATCTTAAAAATAAATAATGAAAATTAAGAAACATATTATGCATATTTTCCTTTTACATCAGTTAAAAGTTCGACTTCATAAACAAAGCATTTATTGTAGTGGCTTTCTGCTAGCAGATTTGAGCTGTGGGACAAGATACATCAAAAAACACAGAAAATGGAAATTGAAATCCAAAATAAACAGTACAATCCATAGGGGTATTAACTATTATGACTTTCATTATAGACTATCATGATGGCAATAGTATAATTAGGGCCATATTCAGCTAGTTTAAATTCCCAAGTTAGACCCTTCTTGTCAGCTGGCTTTAGGCAGTTTTCCTTACTTATAACTTCATACTATTTTTTCTTCCAGAAATGCTTAGCTTATTCTGCAGTTGAAACTAAAGCCTTTGCTGAGAGTTAGTCCAGCTAAATATGACCCATTTTTTCCTAGGAAGTAGAAATATATGGTACTGAGATTATTCATTAGTAGTCCAATCCAAATCCTATTGCCATTCATGATATCCCAGTCAATGCTAAACTATCTGGAACTCATAAAATCTATCTGTTAATAAAAATAAAGGTATGTCTTCAGTTGTAGAAGGCTAACTTATTTTGCAAAATCCATAGTTTTGAATACTTTGTTCTTAAAGCAAGTGCAGCAATTATAGCAGCTAGCTTGTGCCTTTGAGAACAGCGGTGGGTTTTACTACATGATTTTGCTAGCCAAGTTCCTTGGAAGCAAATGTTTGGATTGTTCAATAAGTAATTTCAAAGTAGAGAATGTCTGCCCTGAGCTAATCTTTCTTCCTTCTCTCCTTTTCCCCTTGCCATTTCCTTCAGAGATCTGTCTGTTATCCAAGATGTTTTTCTTAATGTTTTCCTGAAGAACCTTATGGCTGAGTCATATTAGAGGTTCTCAGGTAAGTGGCGTAGCTCTGAGAGTGACCATTTTGTCACTTGTGAAAAAGTCCTTGCAGTCACTGAAGATGTGAATTAGCATAGGGGGAAGGAGGAGAAAGATCATATAGCACAAGCACGGCATGTTGGTCTTCCGAAAGAGAACAGAACAACCAATATAGTTTATTTTGTCCTAACCATGTTATTATTTTCGACCAGGAAAGTTAAAACAGTTGTTTGAAATCCCTTTTGCATTTGTCTTGCATACTTTCCACTCCTATGTAAATAGTGTTCAGATATTCAGACAAAGAGGGCATTTGCAATGTTTTAAACCCCTTACCTTTTACTTCCAGTTTGCAATCAACTTCTGCTTCTCCAAGTGTATTGACTGCTCGGCAGGTGTAGGTACCTCCGTCATAGGGACTGGGTTTGCGGATCTCCAAGGTACAGACACCTTGGTTGCTGAACATTCGGTACCTTGGGTCATTCATTATAATGACTTTGTTTTTCAGCCAGGTTATTTTGGGCTGTGGTAAAAACACAAGAAAGCCCACATGCACAAACTTATGAACTGGAATATTTAACCACTTTTTGTGAAGTTCATTTAGAGTTGAGTAATTCAGAAAGGATAAAAAACCAGATGAAAGTAGTGATAGAAAAGAGACTGTAATTCTTAACATGGGCTGCATCATGCATCTGTTTTTAAGCATGCTTTTTCAAGTGTAGCTCCCATTCCATAAAGTCATAAATGTAAGCCTGTTATCAGTATAAGAGGTGCTGTGCAGTGGTAGCAAACATCTGAGCAATAGCTTTTTGCCTCCAATTACTCTTAGTCAATAAGAAAAACATTTTTTTTTTTCACAGTAATTTTCACTCAGAAACTGTGAAGGTAAAGAGTGAGCAGTAAATGTTCTTAAACACCCTTGAGTGTTCATTTTACTAGGTCAGTTCAGTTTCTCACAACAGAAAATAGATAACAAAAAGACACAACTCAGAAGAATATGAAAGATACATTGAGCAGTGCATCTGAGAGCCAGCACAGTCCCCAGAGTATTCTTGCAATGTGCTTACTTAATTAGCTTTTTATAGAATAATTATGGCTTTATTTTGGTAACAACCTTTACTGATACATTAACTGTACATCTGTTGTCGGTGCTGGTCCCAGTATAGCCCAGCCTTTTGCTGAGGTTCTACATTTTCACTGAATTATCTGTGGATTTAGTAACTCTTATAATGCCTGTAACACAGGGAAGTAGAACCTTTTTTGTATTCTTTAGAGCCCACACCACTCTTTTTGTCTTCAGCCTGGCTTTTGAGTGAGACAAATAGTAAAAATGGTGTTACAGGATTTATTATCAAGTTAAACTCTCTCATGTTTTAAGTGATACTGTTAGGAGTGATGCTGTACCTTGGGGTTGCCCCGAACACTGCAGTTCAAAGTAGCGTTGTAGCCAGCTACAGCAAATGTGTTGACTAGAGGCTGAGTAAACATCGGTCGTTCAGTGAAGTCAAAATCGTCGTAAACTGGGTATTTGTAGACTTTACCTATGAAATGAAAATAAAACATTTATAAAAAGAGTGTCACCATGTAGCTAAATACCCATCCATGTTAAACAGCTGCAGAGTCAATTCTGATCTGCACTGCTTTAGGTACTGACGTGACTCTGGTAATTGCACTTGTAGGGAGGCTGGAAGTAGGCCTGTGAAGTGACTATAGCCCTTGGTTATGCTGTAGTATAGATGTCTGAGAGCTTCTCTTTTGTTTCCTGAGTAGGTGGTACATAAAATAATGCATATTTATTCTGTGTATTTGCCTGTGTGCCCTGCATGTTACAAAACAGGATGGATCCTGACTGACATACTGCAGGATGCCTGTCTTGTCAAGCCTTGTTCACTCTATTGCCAATTTTCACAGTTTGCTCTGATTACAAACTAGCACTGTATCTTAAAATCCATTTTCTTTCTGCTTCATACAGTGCAGTAACAATACAGATACCTGAATGGATGTAGTTTTTGTACAAGGAAGACATGGTAGTAAAACCTAGTTTCTTACTGCCACTTTATCCCTGCTCTGCAATTGAGGTTATCATCAATAAATCACTTTCACCCACAAACGAAGCTGACATTTAAAACAGCTGGACAGACTGTGATCTATTCCTGTGCATAGGTATTGTTAAACCTGATCCAAGCTCTCATACTGACTTCAGTGCAGCTTAGGGTGGGTTGTACAAGTTGTCTGTCTTCTGCATCGTGGCAGTCACGTGTTCTTTCCTTTCAGACAAATTCAGGTGATCTGGTTTGATTTTCTTCCTTTAAACCACCTGTTTGTAGAATTTCCCTTCCATAAAGGGGCAGCTATTTTCTGGTTTATTTATTTAAAGTTTACAGTACCATATCAAACTGACAGTTTCTGAAATGTCAGGATTTCTGACAGCAGACTCAGAACCTCTCCAGCTCCACCTGCAAGAGATGTGAAGCAGGGGTTATGCTTATCTGTTGGATCCTGCCTGAAATGGACAGGAGCACTTGCAATGGCTGATGCCAAGTCTTCACTGGGAGGCAGTGACACTCCAGTTCTAACAGAACAGCTGCTTTACTCCTCTTCCAGCTCTTATTGACTTAGATCTGCCAGAAGTGACGCAAGTCTGAGATCCAGGATTATAGGAAATGTCAGAACATGGGAAAAATGTCCCACTCTTGATTAAAAGAAACTCCAAGTATGAGCTATGTGACAAAGCAAGAAGTCCTAATATGAAATGCCAGACTGTTACTTGTACGTGGGCTTAGGGCTAGGAATGCATTGGAATGATTTAGGGACATGAGCTTTACCTCTAATCACTTTCCAGCCTCTAAACACACCCCTTCCCTTTTGACAAGGAATGGATAATTAGCTAACCATCCTTTGCAATCAAAGCGCTCTCTTTGGTCATTGTTGCATCCTCACTGAGGCCGCACATGTTCTCAGCGAAGACGCGGAAGTAATACTCATTTCCTATGATGAGCTCATTAATGGTGGCACTGGTGCGGTGGTAGTGCTCCATTACCGTGAACCATTCCTGAAGGATACAAAACCAGAGAGTAAGCTTTCCCCACTGCCGTGTATCTCTAAGCCATTAACTGCTGTCTGGTAGAATCACTGAGTAAGATTTTTCTTTGGGAATGTTAATGAATACTAGAATAGTGCAGCTAACAATAATTAATGAAATGAGTGATAATGACCATATAACATTCACTGCTGAGCAGTGAAGGCTGAATGGAAAGTACCATCTACTGAACTGTTGCATGCTGTTAGCTGGGAGGGCTTGTTTTAGGAAATCCAGTAATACAAAGGTTGTACTACATGAAACAAGGCAGGCTCCTTCATTCTTCATAGTCTGTGCTGCTGGCAGAAGGTACAGCTGCAGACAAGAAACCTGCAGGCTGGAGCAGAAAAGTAGCAGCATGTACTTGTCTGCTGTAACATGTACTCACAAGAGACCAATGCATCAATGTGCCCCCTGTTCCACAGGTTGCATATTAGTGAGAAATGTAATTTTATGCATGTGGTCCTCTGATATCTAAAGGCTCAGATGGGGAGGTAGGTTTTAGCGCTTTAGTCTTGCAGCAGTAAACAGGACATGTGAATTCTATGCTAGTACACAATACCTAAATAACAAAGAGAGATGAAAGAAGTTAATGCTAAAAATGGAATTCATATAAAGTGCAATATGACCACAGCAGTGTTTTTTGCTTTGCTTTACTACGTCCAATACAGTTTTCTTGCTTCCCTAAAGATGAACCTGTGCTGAGTTCCCCATGCCACAGTTTGCATTGATATTTGGTCATCTTTAAGAGCCAAAGTGCCCTTTGGGAAAACAGTTTTCTGTAGAAGACCAACTGCACCAGAATTGCAAAATTCACCACCACAAAGAATGTGGAGAAACTATGACCAGAATGATCCATGACACACTGAACCCTTGACACTGCTGTTGCGGCTTTCTCCTTAACACAGTAATTTAGATAAGGGACGTCATTGTTCTGGACACTGTACAGGGAACATGTCTTCTTACAGTCTGAAGAAAAAGAAAAAATGAAGGGTGGGAAGGGAAATAGTGACATAAGAAGAATAAATTGATCAGACCATGAAGCAGATCAATGTATTAAAGGGATGGGCCTATGGCAAAAAGATTCCTTTAGGTAAGGCAGCTTCCAAAACATTGTCCTAAATATCCCGTGTTTAAATTTGCAGTAAGTATCAAATGTAGGAATCTAGCTAGTGTGTTAAGGAACTGTAAAGCTAAGGTTAGTTTAATGAAAATAATGAACTTCTCTATATTGCACTTTTCATCTGTAAATTTCAAAGCAGTTTATGAATTTTATATATATCATTTTGCTATGGGTAGTAAGGAGTGGCAATGAGTTACACAATGTGACATTACAAGTTTAAAAAAAAAACAGAACTATGTTTTGATTCTAGTAGCAGCCTATTGATTTCAGAATTAGTATTTTGGGCTTTCATTTTCTCTGCTGAGAAAAAGGAAAAAAGAAAAAACAAACCAGAATTACTTCCCTCGGATCCACCTCTTCTTTCCTTTTTAATCCTCCTTTTTGGCATCACCTGAAAACTCCCATTTCTAGGGTTTAGGTACAGTGAACAAGAGTGTCTTAGGATTTTTAGAGATGCCTTGCAGATTTTCTGAACATTGACTAATCAATGCTTTGTCCACCTACATCATTTTACGCATGCAAGGGTTTTATTTTTAAAAGGGAGAATTTATGAGTGCATCAGCCTTTTAAACAACTCCTTATTACTTACCATACTCTTCTTATCTGCTTTTTGAATAGTGTAGCCAGTAATGGCAGCATTGCCATCATCTTTTGGTGGCTTCCATGACAAATTTACGTTCTCTCCCCAGACATCATCAATAGTTACAATCTCTGGTGGGCCTGGCCGATCTGTAAGGAAAATGTAGCAGCTGACATTTCCCACTCTTTGCTTTCCCTATGTGTCTCTTTCCTACATGTCTTCCACTTAGTTTGATTTCTCTGTCTCTTAAAACACAGATATGCCAAAAACAATGTCAAAAGAAAGCTGAGGCTGCAAAAGAAAACTTTTCAAAGGTAAGATATGTCAAGATAATGGAAAACTTAGCTTGACCACTTGGAGAGCACAGTTTATAATGGGCATATGCTCTTTTGTTGTGTAGGAACATGATATTTTGGAAAAATTAAAACCAGTGGAAGACGTATTCATAAAAGGCAAAGCTGGACAATTATTATAAAGGCTGTGCTACCAGTTTTGCCTATTATGTAAGGAAATAGATTGGTAAAAATGGAAAGTAGATATGTTTTCTTGTCTGTATTTCCTACTTCCATGTACTTCCAACACTTAGGATTTCTTCCACATTACATGTATGGCAAAGTTACTATGAACATACTACCATTTCTGTGTATAGATGCCATGCAGTGGGAAAAATCCTGCATCCTGAATAGACAAGAGCATGAAAAGCGTAACAGTGGGGAAAAAAGAGACTGACATATTCCAACAAACACCAGCCATTGCGTAGGGAGGTTTAGTTAGAGACCACGAACCAATATCCAAATAATTGGACTTGGAGAGTTATCACTGTAAAGAAAGATGTTCTTTGGGATTCCTCTGTTTTCCTATAGCCTTGGAATGGCTGGAGTCTGCTTCTCTGGCATGCACTTATTTCTGTTTCTCAAAACTTACCAACTATCTGAATATCTATTGTAGCTTTGTCCACCAAATTCTCTACTTCCACTTTCATGTCATATTCTCCAGAGTGGCACCTTTCTGCCTTTCGGATAAAGATGATGGTGTCGTTTTCAGTGTTGCGGATGTTGATTTGGTTCTTATCGATTGGAGAACCATTTTTCTCCCATGATACTTTTGCCCTTGGTCTTCCCTGTAAGAAGCCAGGAAAAAAATTGTATACGATTTTGGGAGAGAAAAGGGGGTGGAGAAAAAATTGATTTATTTCCCATTTTTTCCACACAGGAAATAAAAAACATCCTGAAAGAAACAGAGAATTCTTTTTTAAATCATGTGACATTTGAGTTGCAATTATATTAATTCACCTACAATTCAGCTTTCTTTCCTTTCTGTTTTTTCCCTTCAGGAGACTGAAAATATTTTCATATTATGGCTAAATTGGACAACCAACTTTATGGATAAATTTGACAATGAATTTCCAATTTTCTAAAAGAAAAAGGAGAAAAATGCAGAAAGTGCAAACCAAAGCATTTTACTCTCTGGAAGAGCCTACGTTCTCTACACTGCCAGTGAAAGATAAAAGAAGTGGGCCAAATGTCTAGGCATCCCAAACTCTTTTCTTTCATTGCAAAGAGCAGTTGGAATAGTTGTTAGGTAGGCTGGATTGACATCTCTTGTGTGACATTTTTGTGGGCCTAGTCATGCCCAATTTAGATACTTACATCAGAGTGAATTCCACCTGCTTTACTGTGGAATTTGCCTTCCAGAGGCAAACAATTTTTGCCTCCAGAAAGGGTAATCCCACACCTTTTTGAATGCCTTATCTTAGAGAATAACCATACAACATTCCTTTAATTTCTCAAGAGCAGTGTATCTTGCAGTGCATTGCTGATCAAGCTTTTATTAGGCTTTTAACAGCCTTGTAGAAGCCAGATTATGCTCACCCGGTATCTTTAGGTGTGCACACATGCAATAGAAATGAATTCTGTAATTCTTGTACTCACAAGAATAAGGACCCTGCAGGTAGATAGGCTGTCACTGTTGTAAAACATATGGGGATGAAGGTGAACACAATGCTATGGAAAAATGTGCTATATCCTTAGAAATAGTAATATTATAGCTGTGTTTTCAAGAATTTGAAAGTTGCAGTTTCTGTAGGAGACAATGAAACTCCTCCTTTTACCTCGCTCATGACCAGAAAATGATTAAATACTATGGTCCCGCTCTTGATGTCGTATCTAACTACTGCCAGGGTAACCATTTTGCAATGTACTTGCAATTAGCTTACATGTAATATCTGCTGTGAGTGTCCTTTGGATGACAGGTGACAAATCAGTCTGTCTAAGCTAGTTACCAGATTAATTAATAGATTTAACATAATTTCTTTGGGATGTCAGCATAAAAGCTTTCAAGCACCTGTGTACTTCAGTGTGCTTCCACATCTGCAGACCTTAATTCACTGTCCTATCAAAGTTAACTTAAAATCTATTGAAAAGCAGCAGTAAAAGAAAAAGAGTATTTTCTCACCAGTGTTTTGAGTTCTTACCTGGAAAGGAATAACAAGATTCACAGTTTCTCCAACTCTTCGAGTATAGGTTTGCTTTAAGTGTCTTGGTAGACGAATCTTTGGAGGTTCTGAAAAAAGCCAAGAGCTTGTGATTGACATTTATCTTTTGCTCTAACTGGTGGCCATCAGTACAAATAGAAGAGTCTGTGGCCTGCAACTCCCAGAAGAGACCACTGAGTAAGGTATCTTAGATCTCTTGGTCCCACAGTGTTACACACTGTCGGGTTTTGTAACAACAAATACCATGGTGGTCAGAATAGGTGAGAAGCTTAGCACAACTTAAAAAAAACCAGCATCAAGTTCAAGTTTTGCAGGAAAAAAAAAAAACAAACAAACAAAAAAAAGCCTTGGAAGCCTGAGCAATAAAATCTTAGAAATAAACAGACAGAACTATGATTTTCTTTAAAGATGATTTCATGATTTCTAGCCCGCACACGGTGGCTCTGTAAAGCCATATCACCCGTTTCCAGTAAGTATTAGCCTTAAAAAGACAGAGCTAAGTATGGAAGCAGAGTGTATTTGTGGATGAGCGTAGGCAGGAGGATCTTACCTATCACTTCCTTGACTAAAATAGGCTGTGGGTGGTACCTAGGCTCACTTTCACCAGCAGCATTCACAGCTTTTACTCTCACAAGGATTTTTGAGCCAGTTGGCAGGCCATTGATAGTAAATTTCGTTTTGTCTGTCAGCTCCGGGTTAGCCACGATCCATTCATCAGCTAGTTTAGGGAAAAGAGGACGGGAGGACGAATCGAAAGAATAGGGAATTATAAATGCATCCATTGCACAGATGAGGAAAATTAGAGAACAGTAACATATACATATAAATGTATATATTTTATTATGCTATCTATTGTATTTTAAATTATATATATTCATTATATTCTAATGAATACTCCTACTTTATGTTTATTATTATGCTATAACATGATATTGATGCACTTTCATATGTAGGAAGAATGTTTCAAACCTTAAAGGGTTTCTGCTGATTATATATTTAGATAAATAAATGTTTTTAGAATGTGTCTATCAATTAATTATACCGGAGAGAAAACTGATTATTTTTTAAATTCAGCTGATAGAAACAAGGGGGACATGAGTATATTTCCAAAAGCACTCATCATTCCTGTAACAGTTTCCTCGGAGAGAAACGAGTTCCACAGTTACTTTCAATCAGTACTGAATACCCTTGAAAGTACTACTGAGAGTCCAGAGATGAGAGAAGCACAGAATATTTACAAATTGCAATGAAATGTCATCTGCCCTCATTTAAAGGCATTTAAAATGCATTTAAATAATGAGTGCTCTGTTCGAATTATTCACTTTATCACAGCATTCTTGGATTGTTTTTATCCTGCCCGCAGGCAGATCACATAGAGTGATCACAGCAGTTCAGTCTTTCAGAAAAGCTCCAGTTACAAGCAATATTTTCTTTTCCAACCTGTCCTCCAAACATAGACTGCTTTATCACTGCAGGTACCTTGACATTTGGAGTCAGTAGCAAGTCAGTATCAATACACAACAATTATGTAAAGACAGCATTATAAAATTGGCACAGAAGACAAGAGAACTATTATAAACTAGAGAGCCCCGCAGACTTAGAGCACAATACTGGGGTACATTTTCTTAACTCTATGTCTTACTTTTAGGAATTAAGTTCTCCTTTAAGCTGTTTCTTTCAGCTTCTAACAGAAGAGGATTGGAATCAATGTCTGTTTCCTAAGCACCTCCCCCTCCCCCCTTGCAGCATGGACAGTAGCTAATTCGTTATAAGCTGTTGCCCCAGGTATTCCCTCTCAGAAATTTAACTTTACTTCTATGAAGAGATTTTTTTTCTTTCATTAAAGAAGACTTATATCCTTTGTTGAATACTTTACCTTCCACATTAAAAGGTGGCTCCAACAATTCCTCAGACAGATCTGTCGATATACCTTGTGAGAATCCATCTTTAAAATTAATCAGAGACACCCACTTTCACACAGATGGAGCATTTTGTCAGTGGTTAGCAATTCCTGTTAGTAAGTATGCAAAGATAGATGCTGGGCTTTTAAGATATAGAGGTCCTGTATTTAGGGAGACTGCAGGGAGGAAAGAGATGGGAGGAAGGCATCTAGATCAAAGAACAGTTATGAGGGATGCTCACAGGAAAGCTAAAGCAAAAAGGAAAAGGAGGAGATAAAGTTGTTTGTGTTGAGTTTTTTTCCTTTGGGCCTGATCACAGCCCTGGAAAGATGAAAAGGAGAAGACAAAAGGAACACTTGGAAGAGAGAAATGAAACAAAATGATGATGGGACAAAAGGTACAAGGAGAAGAGAACACATCATAGAAGAGCGAAGAAATTCAGAGAAGAGTTCTGAGTAAGAGAGATAGAAAGAAGGGAAGTCTTGGAAAAAACCTTGGGGAAACAGAGGAAGAGAACACATTTAACTAAGGCAACATAGAAAGAAAAGTAAAGAAGGCTAAAACCATGGATGATGACAGATACGATATAACCAGTAAGGCTTTATTTCCTGGACAAAGCTCTTACTGTCCTGGATTTTCTGGAATCTTGCCCTTAACTGTTTTCAGGATAATAAAAATACTATTCTAGTATCTATACATAGATGGTCCTGGATGGGAACACTGGCAAAGATCTCAGCCAACTGTCTCCCAATGCTTATTTACTAGCTAGGAAAACAGATCATCTGCAGATACAATGGCCCTTTAAAGGCAGATAAACACAGTGTCTTAGGGAAAACTGTGGCCAAGCTCCTCAGGCTACCTTTGAAACTTCACACAAGAACCAATTGAAAACATACTTTACTTGGAACTGACTTCTCCAGTGTCAACAAGATTTGGTCTACTACACATCACCACAGGAAGAGGTTCAAGTCAAATGTTGTAAACTAGCTGGGAGTTCTCTGGTCGCATTATTCACACCTATACAATGCAAAATCCAGACGCTCATGATGAAACTCCAGTTCAGTAATACACACAGAGCTGTTAAAGGTCCTACCATAGCTAAGGAAGTCCAAGAGTACACCATGTTGATCAAGTTATGAGGTTCAGACTAAAGGGAAACACCAATTTTTGTGAAGCCAAACCAATGGTCATGGTACACGATTCTTCGAAATTATAGTTATATATATATTTATATATAGTCTTCCTATTTTCATCTTGTGATTTCTCCTAATGATTGCTATGATAAGGAAGCCTCAAAAAAGGCTTCTTTAAAACTACTCCAGTGACAATGATAAAGGAATGGAGAAGGTAAAACCAAATGAGTTTACAAACAGATAACTAAAAGAAAAGAACAACAGAATGAATATAGACAGCCATTAAAAGTACCTTGAAATTAAGGAGAGTTATGAAAAATTATAGAATAAATTAGTTTGAGGCAGAACAGGCACTGAAAGGACTGAGAAAAGGAGGCACTATGATATCGCAAGAAATAAAAACAGGACTGAACACAAAGAAAAGGATGTATATTCCAATAAAGCATCTTAATTGGTATTTTCTACTAAGATTGCTTCTTCCTAACCATTTTCATAACATATATACATAAATAGTGTCAATTTTGTATATATAGATGTATATGCATATATAGGAGGCATATATAGATATACATAAACACTCAGAAAGCTATGTAAAATACATTGTACCCATTGTATTTTAACTGAGGTGGGTAACAATAAAATGACAGACTTCACTGCCATTTTGTTGTATCTTCATAGGTTTAAAACCTATCTGAAAAAAAAGAAGAGAGTAAAGAATTTGTTCCATTCAAAAAGTATACAATCATCTTCTGAGTAACAGTCTTTAAAGGACAAAGTTGGAAGATTCCTCTAAAACCCTAGTTTTCACTAGTGTATATATATAGCACTTTTAGCTTTTCCCCCACTATCCTACCCGTGCTAAACAGAGCATAACATACAGCATACACCGAGGTCCTCACATTGACATCCCCCTTTATATTCCCATACATCTTGCCTGTCCAATGGAGACATTATTGGAATGCTGCATCTTGATGTAAGACTGCATGCTTACTCATTCTGAGCTGTTCCCACAGCTCCCTCCCAGTATACAAGGAAAACCTTTCCTACCATTCCAGCTGTTGTCTGCCTTCAGGTAATCTTCTCCAGACCTCTGAGCTTCTTGCAGTCTGTTCCTGCTCCTTACGGATATTCAGCTCAATACTACAAGATGCTGAGTGCTCCTGAGAAAAGCCAGTGGTTCTTCTTCACCCCCTCTCCCACTCATCTGAGAGAGGCAAGGGAACTCTGCTCCTGTCGGGTCTGACCACTTTTGTGAACTACTGTTTTCCTGGATTGTCTGAGCTTAAAACACGTCACAGTGTGAACGACAAGTTCTGCCATCTACCTCTTGTCTCCAGGCTGCAGACTGCAGTCATGAAAAGATTTTGTTGAAATAAATGCCTTTATGAAGAAAGGTGTCCAACACATCACTTGATTTACAGTGCAGTTAAGAGGAACAGCGAGCAGAGCTGAAGATAACTATGTTGCTTTCATCCAAATACAACAATGCTGGAGTCCCACTGATGAGCGTTTGCCTGCAGATGCTGGGTATTGTGCATACCACTTCAAGCTCTTTGATACTTACCCAGGTGTTGGTGGGTTTTAATTTTTGTAAATAGGCTTCGTTTGATGCCAGTTTAGAAGAAAATCTGCTGGAAAACACTGAGTTTCTGCTGCTTGACCACCAATGACTTTTAGTTGTAAGATATAAATTATATTTCCCTATATTCCTTGTGTAAGGTTTCCCTATTCCTTCATAAGTTTATTCTCTTACATCTCTCTTATGTCTTTCTCTTACTCCTTCAGTTTTGTATAGATTTATGTCCTAGATGGACATAGTTAAAGATCTTGAAACTAACTACACTGAAACACTGGAGAAATTCAAAATCAATACATGAACTCTGCATGCCCAGGAAACTTCTACAGTCAGCTATTGGAGAGGCTCTCTGTCCTCAGTATTGGGAACTGGCACTTGAAGTAGCCAATTAGTAGTAGTCAGGATAGGGATTACAACACTGAGGATCGACTGTCCCTAAAACCCAGCCAAGCTGCACATATTTGGGACCACACATTTCCTATCCATTCATCCATCCACTCTTTACTGCATTGACTTCATTCAGGTCAAAAAAGAGGAAAGTTATTCATACAGTGCTTGGTAGACTACAATAGATTATATGGCTTTTGATTTGTATTTCAGATCAAATGTAAGATGTGTTGAACTGCAATCAGTGGGTGGGACCTGGAATACAAACCAAACAAAGCCTGTGAAACCCCTGCTCTTGAAGTTTTCTGACTGATTAGTTTCTGCCTTAAAGTGAAAGCATCTAATACCTGTAGAGAAAAAAATGGAGAAAGTCTCACCTACTTACACTGTGAGTAACATACCACAGTCATTGTCACTTACTTCCTTCAAAGCAGTACTCTACAACATAGCCGTCTAAACCTGCTGCTCCAATATGGTCTGGTGGCCTCCATTTCATTGTAACTGAGGTATCAGTCACTCCGTCCACTGCCAGGAGAGTTGGTGGGCTAGTAACAGCTGAAGCAAGCAGGCAGAGGGGAGAAGGCAGAAAAACGTGTTACAGTTAAGTTTATGCTTATGGTGTGTATTCCTCTAATTAAGCATCATAGGTGACAGGCTATATCCTGCCTAAGAGGCATTTCCAGTCACGCCTGCCACATATTTCCCAATTAGGACCAAACTAGAAGAAGCAGGTATCTCATCCCGTATCTTCTCACAGCCTGACCCAGAGTTAAATTCCTCCTGCTGAGGAATGAGAAGGACAGAGGGGTGGAAAGCAGAGCAGAGAAGTTGTGAGTAGTATATTCTACGAATGCAGGTGTCTTCTGGCAAGAGGAGAGCAAGTTCCATCTTCCTTCTCCTCTGCATTGTGGGGGTGCCACTGAGCAAAGTGGGAACCTTTGCTGGCCTACAGAACAAGACACCTTTCTTTTACAGGGGTTTGTGGTTATCACAATAGTTAGATAATGTTTCTTTATATGAAAAGGCCACCAAATCAGTCTGTCACTAGGTGAATGGCAAGGCCCTATAGCTGTTACATTAATATAAAGCAGTAAGATGACACGTAGAATAGTATAAAATATGATCTAGCCTAATCTGGATATAGAAAATATGTGATACCTTTTTGGGAAAAAAGCCTCTACTTCAACTAATGGATATCCATGAGGCAGAGAGAGAAATTAGGAGCTATTCAAATGTGTCTCATCATTTATTACAGTATTATGCAAATTCACTTACTTCTTCCATAGCTTTCTATCTTTATGACAGATTGCATGCATGTGGGGATTTTAATGGAAATATATGGATTATTTGTGAATGCTTGTATATTTTAAATGTCAAGCTATTATGTAACAGCAAAACAAGTACTGAAACATGAAAGAAGTCTCATTTTCATACAGAACAGCCTGCAAATAATGATCTTCAGACTTCTGGTCAGTTCTGATCATGTTTTGGCCAAAAGGCAGTGCCTGATGGAATTTGCAGAGGAGAAAGACACACAAAACAGCAAAGATTATAATCCATCATCCTTATCAATTCTCTGAACTGTCAGTTTGACTGGCAATAGCTTCATGCTATTCTCTCAAGAGGTACCTAAGATAGATGCACAAGAACATGGAACTATTAGTTCTGGTCCTTAAAACATATTGGCCATAGTATTGATCGTATCAGGCTCACCAACAGCAAGTCACTGTTTTATTTTAGTTCACCTTTTTTCTGTCTATACGTCTTTGTTTCTTGTTTATAAAAGAGTATAAATCCTTCAGGGATAGACATATAGTTTTGGCATCACCTGATAAAGACCTGAGCAACACAAGTGCAACAAGAACTACAGTTATATAATTAGATGACTGTAATAATGTATTAATGGTAACTTTCTAAATGCATGTTTATTTCTGTGTTTTTGATTACTTACCCAAAGGAACAAAGGACTTGGAAGGCATACTTGGTTTGGAAATGCCTATTGCATTAACAGCAAATACACGGACCTCATAAGCAACACCTTCAATCATCTTCTTTGGCTCAAAAGTTGTTTCTTTTATCAATTCAAAATTCAACCTCATCCACCTGGAGCTTTGTTTCTTTTTCCTTTCAATGAAATATCCTATTGACCAAACAAAATTTTATTATAGTGAGTGGTGGCATAAATCTCAGTAGTGAGTGGTCTATTTTCTGACTGCCCATTGCCATATTTTCAGGATAAACCTCAACATGCCCTTCTAGCTGTAGAATGGTTTATAGTTAAGTTTTACCCATTGCAAGCTGTCTGATACTCACCTGTTTGCTTGGCTTTCACAGACATGCATGAGTTTATTTTGGACTTCGCTTACAGCACCACTGTATGTAGCTCACAGGGAAAAGGGCCTGATTCTGCTGGCCTCAGGGTCCCTTTGACTTTCCTCTCAGTTCAGTGTATTAGCATATACTACAATTTACTCAGTAAATTGTTTCTGAAATTCCTGCTACCATTCAAACAGACTAACTGTTCAAAGTTTGGTAGTATAAAAGGTTGTCTTTCAACGAGTGGGATTGATAATGGGACAACATGCAAAATGACAAACCTCGAACCATTAGAAAAACAAGTATATGGTAAGTTGAAGATTGGGTAGAACATTCCTGCAACTGGATAATCAACCATTATCTGGGATATGTTTCTTTTGTCTATATTAAAACATCACCACAAAAAGAAGAAAAGTACGTACCTAAGATGGGTGATCCACCATCATTTGCTGGAGGTTCCCAGGTCATAACACACCAGTCTTCACCCACCTCAGTCACGTTTGGTGCCTGAGGAGGATCAGGTACATCTGTTGTACACAAAGTAAATATTAATTAATTAATGAAATATTTTTTCATTCTTTTGCATAGGTTGAATAAAAAATGAATATTTTTGAGGTGCAGCAGGAGTTCCAAATGAGGAGAGGAAGAAGGTCTTTGTGGATCCTGTCAGGTAGTTAGGAACAGATAAATGCAAAGCTCTTCAGCACACTCAGGACTCTCAAGAGGCACTTGAGGATGTGTGATAAGACAGAACCCACAGCCACATGAAGAATGGAGAGTGTTAAGGAGTGTTAAGGACATCCTGAGGCAGCTGCCCTTGCAACATGAGATGTCAGGGGGGTGATAATTAACTCCTGCTTAAATCCCATGCTAAGCTCCTGTGTCCTTCAGTAAAATATCCTTTCACCTCAATTTCACATCTGAAAATGGGGACAAACAGGGAAATTGAAGTTTCCTGAGAATCTACAACAATTTGGTTGCTAGGGAGGACAGCATTTACAGAATCCCCTTAAACAGAGGAAGAAGAATCTGTCTCTGATTGGGGTGCGGAAAAGTAGCATTCTCCAAGATGCGTATATTGAAAAGGGTTGTGATAAAAGACATGGCTCATGTGCACTATTTCACACGACTTACCAACCACTTTAATGTTGATTAGAGCTGTGTCTTCTCCAGCCTCATTTTTTAATGTTATTCTGAAAGGACCTGAATCTTCCCTCTCAGCTGCATCAATGACCAGACAGCTGCTGTCTGGGTATGTTTCTGCCCGTATTCTTCCACTGTCTGTGATCCCCTAGGAATCAAAAGAAGCAGAGGGAAAAAATTTATTTTCTGGGTTGAAGAATCAAAGCACTCAAACATCCAAATCCAAATGCAGCACAGGACACTTCATCAAAAAAGCTGAAACACCAGTAAGAAAAAACACTCTAAAAGCTCCAAATTTCAGCCACCTAATGATCACAAAAATGAAAATAATAACTGAGGGACAAATAAATAACTTTAAAATATGGTAACTGGGCAATATGTACAGTAGAGGTAGCCATTTGGTAAGTTTTCACTAGGTTTCACCTGCATCTCATACGTCCCTCTCCTTTACAATTTATTTATAGCAAACTCATATCTTTTCCTTCATTAATGTCAGCCTTTCCTCAAAAAGAGCCCCAAAATACTGAATATTTATCCATCTTACCCTTCGTTTTTGAGTGAGAAGAGTTTTTGCATGTCCTCCTTGTTTTCTGCCATTAATGCAATGTCTTCACAAGGACAAAGGTTTTTTTTTTTTAAGGAAAAGGCCCCTTGTTAAGCTAAAGAAACATCTATAATGACAATGTACCTTGTCTCCTCTACTCCACACGACTTTTGGAGTTGGCTCACCAGTGATAGGGATCTCAAGTCTTAGTTTGCTTCCTGCCACTACTGTCACAGTGTTATTTTCCCCAAGACCATCCAGGTGGAGTTTAGGAGGATCTGAAAAAGGAGAGATTGTCCAAATTTGCTGTGTGACTGCCAGTCTGAGAGCTCACTGACTTGGGAAAGGTCTGCAACATAGAGAAACATGCTCTATGTATTTTCCTGGTATTATTAGTCAACTGATTTTTTGTGTGGAAGAAAATTTGTGAAGAAAATTTCTTTTAACAAAGTAATTGTCTGATGAAAAATAAATCATGCTACCATAGACATTTTGGAGTAGTAAAACCATTGAAAACAGTAAATCTATCTTCCTGGGGCAGAATGATGAGTATTCAGGTAACTTCTGAGAGATGTTTCCTCTAAGTGGTTCTTAAGAATTTCCATTGCAGGCTTTCTACAGCACTTTTTACCATGCTTCTGACATCACTGTTCTTACAGTTAAAATCCTTTTTCTGAAAATTAAGTGGTCACATTTTTGTACCCCATGTGTACAGGGAACAACTGATGAATACCCTCTTACCCTTTTATTTAATTGGAAGGTATATCTATTGGAAGTAGACATACACCTCAAGTACCCCTTCCTTCTTCGTTCTCTATAAATGCTGCCAATGTTTTTTTTTAACACGGATATCCCATTTCTTTCAGCTTCAATTACAGAACATATTTGCTAAAACTTTGATCATTTATACTGCTCTCCTTTTGACTTCCAAGTTGCTGATTCCAGTTAAAAGCCAGTGAGGTGTTGTCTTGGGAAGTGTCAATGCTTTGTTTAATTTTTGTTCAGAAGACTGGGAATATTAACAAGCCTTCTGTTTTGCTGAGTGAAGAAAAGCTGGCCAGAAGCATTGTGCTCTCTAGATATCAGTTAATGTATTTAGGGAATCAGTTAATGTATTTAGGGAATAGGCAAATATGTACCTATTCTACTACTCTTTTATCAAACTAAATCACATTTCACAATGTTAGCAAGCCAATTCTTCAAAGAAGACAACACTGTATATCTGAAAAGAGGATAGCAACACAGACTTTTAATAGTGGTTTAGGTTTAGGAATTCAGCATCAATAAGCCTTCCTCATTAGCTCCCCTAGGCTTGTAAACTGTGAGCAGGTCTTGAGCACAGGCATAGCACTCTGACTAACTCACTTGAACTTTGCAAAAGCAGCAGGTTGGTTTTCTCTGGTGGATGCCTGCTCAGAGGAAACAAGCTGATTGTAATCAAGGATATTTCACACTGCCTTTAATTTCTAAAGGTCAGAGAAAGAGATGTTGTATCCAAGTCATTGTGCCAAGTACTTACCCACAACATGTACTTTGCATGGAATATTAATATTGTAGGCATCTGGTACAAACATGTATTCACCCTCATCATCAACAGCAGCACTTGCTATAACAAATCTGTGGATTCTGTAAAAAGGTGGAAAAAAAAAGCGGTCTAAATTATTTTTGAAGACTTTGAAGCTATGAGATAAAATCTGTAAAAAGCTTAGGAGATCTGTGCAAGTGTGTAAAATTACTGTCTAAAAATCGTTTGCTGGCTGCTTAGTGGTGTTTTAGCTGATTAAATACTGTGTGATTTGTACAAAACATTATTGAGACAACCACCAAATAATGTAAGCAATTTTAATATTTTTTTGTTCGAACACAGAGCTAAAAAAATACAGGAGTGCAATCTCTGACACAGGGATTTTATGCTGCTGCCATTAAATTGTAAGTTGGTTATTCAAGAAGAAATCTTTAGGTGATCCCATTGTGGGAATATTCTGACTTGTTAGCAATCTTTGATAGGATCCAATATACTATTTGTTTGCCAGAATAAAGAAATGGGTGAGCAAAGCATATACTGCTCTTACTGCTTAACCGTGATTTCCAATATGATGATATTTTTGCTCTCCTATGACCTGATGTGCTAAGCTCTGTTCCCTTCTTGCTCCTTTTTCCCTCACCTTGCCCTATGGGCCTATGTGGGTTGTGGGGAGTATATTCAGCTTATGTCCCTTACTACAACTGAGAGAGCATTAGGGAGTCTATGCAAACGTTTTACAGCCTGTTGAGGAATGGAGGGCTGGAGCACCTCTCCTATTAGGACAGGCTGAGAAAGTTGAGATTGTTGAGTCTGAAAAAGAGAAAGCTTTGGGAGACTTTAGTGAAGCTTCCAGTACCTAAAGAGTACCTACAAGAAATCTGAGAGCGACTTTTTAAAAGGGCATATGATGATCATATGAGGGGAAATGGCATTAAACTGATAGAAGGGAGATGATCCTTACAAGGGCATTTCCCAGTTGTACGAATGGTCTGCTAAACTGAAGTGAAGGAGATATCATTAGAAGTAGGAGATTTTTGTTTGGTTTGGGGTGTTTTTTTTGGTTTTGTTTTAGTTGTTGTTTTTTGATTGATTAGTTTTGGTTGTTTCCTTTGTTTGTTGTTTGCTTGTTTTTCTCTAAACTGACAAACTTTCCATGAGTTTTTTTTTCCATAAAAAAGGATGGATTAGAAATGCAAAGGGATCTGATATCTCCAAATACTTTACAGAGATACATGTTCTGAGTTGACATAAACATAATCTATCAGAAAACCTTTTAAAAGCTATGTGCTAGCAGCAACAGCAATGTCAAGAAAAATTAACAGCTTTATCTTAGGTGGATCAAGGATTTGATGATTGTCCTCCACAGCCAAAAGACACACAATGACAGGAGGCAAGGAGACATGGCTTTCATGATGATAAAAACAAATATGTTTGAGGGACAGAGGAGAGGCTTGGTTACCAGATAATTTTCAGTGAACTAGCACACATATTGGCACATCTCTACAGTATCGTTACATCAAAGTCAAGTCAATACACAACAGGCTTACCTTCCTTTGTGATAAAGCTTTACACGATCACTAGCTTCAACCAGTTGACCATTTTTGTACCATTTTCCTTCCACGTTCTCAGATATCTCACACTTCAGGTGGATTTCCTGTCCAAGCCTCACAGTCTGGTCTTCAAGTGCAAGTGATATCTTCAGTGGTCTCACTTAGGAAAACAGAAGCAGAGATATTAGTGCTAATATCAAACAATAGCTCATGGTTCTGTCACAGAGCAGCTACTAGCCATCACAATAGTCTTGAAATCAGAAAAATACCTCCAATATTAAAGTTCTCAAGTCAATTTATGTAAGCTACATAAATTAACCTCTTTTCATATAGCCTGATGCTGTAGGGTGATCCAAAATACCCATGTCCTTACTGGTGAAACTCCATGAGTATTTCTAGTAGAAGAACTAAGCCCAGGAGCATAACTTTAGTGCTGTCCCCTCTCTGGTCTTTAGTTGCTGGAGGTAGGGTGTTCCTATCCACCAGAGTCCAGTAAGAAACTTTCAAGAGGTGAAAGACCTGTGTCCCCAGACCTATGCACTAGAAAGGTTACAACCCACGTTTCCTGTCATCTAACAGTTTCCTAGCTGCTCTCATAGTTCTCCCAGCTGATTTGAGATACTCTGGAGACTTACCAAAGTCTTTCACCACAAGTGGGGACTGTAGTTATCAATCTGTTCTGTCAGGCTAGTAGAAAAAGCTGACTGGCCAGTAAGCTTAACTTCACATACACTCATTGATACTAATTTGCTAACAGAACAGCATGATTTGGCTGTGCTTAGGATGCCAATTTGTACAAAAAAAGTCAAAACAGTATTACCAAAAAAAGTCAAAACATAGTATTACAAAACAGCGTCTGTTTACATATAATAACTTTAGAGGATGGACACATACATTTAGCTAAAAAACACAGGCATTTAAAAAAGATATTGCACAAACAATTCTAAGGAAGCTACATAGTCATGTGTTTGGGCCTGTGAGTTCAGGCCAAGTGACACTGATGCTTTTGAACAGTATTCCCAGTTACAGAACTGCTTATTTTTTCCAACATACTTTTTTTTTGTCTAATTTTGATTAAAAAGCCATGATTTGGCTTTCCTGTGAAAATCTGAAAGGATTAAAGGAAGGTGGCTACTTTGCTTGAAGATTTCACTTTGTTGACCTATTATATATTTGGAGGGATAGCTTGGTTTTCCATCTTAATGGTGTTACAGAACATTTTCAACCAGGACCAGGACTAGTTCATTGCCTGTTACTGCAAAGTCTAAACGAAAGTTACTGTTCTGGAGATTGGCAGCAGAAATACTGGTATCAAGTTAATTCTCCCTTTAAAGCCCCAGGAAAAGGCTTTGACATATGAACTTAAGAGCAAGATGGATGATACTTACAATCAACTGAAAGCTTAGCTTCTGATTGGCCTCCAGTTGTCATTACTGAGTAAGTTGCATTGTCATTTTTCGCAGCTTCCTCTATGACCAAAGTGTGTTTTTTGCCCTCAACCTTGATTCGATACCGAGAGTGAGGATCATCGCTAAGTTCTACACCATTTCTAAACCTAATGGAAAACAAATAATGATTATTTTTCCAATAGAATTCCTGTGCAAATAAGACTCCCGTAGACTGAAAATTCCAGAGAAAACTTTATAAGACTTAAGGCACAAGAAAATGTTAAACAAACTCATCCATGAATTTGTAAGGATAGTTTTGCTGTTGATACATTTTTTAACAAAGTTTTCTTGAGATTTACTTAATTCTCAGGTTTACTGGTATAGAGAAAGCTGTCCCCATTTTTGCCAACAATTCAAATATTCTGGGGTTTATTCTGAATAAAACAGTATCAGTTCAAAGTGTGGCTTACCATTTCACATTTGCATTTTCCTCAGACACTTCACAGCTCAGTTCTACTCGTTCACCAACATAGGTACTGGTATCCTCCAGACCTTTGGTCACCAAAATTGGAGGATCTTTGGAAAGAGTAAATTGCTCAATTACAATCTGAGAGAGAAAACTAAGTGAAAGAGCTTTTCAATATCATGCTATAGAAGACAATACGAGTTTAAAATTCTAATATTAGTCTCAGCGCACTTCTGCTTTTGAAAAGTCATTCCTTGTGAAGATGTGAGTAGGAAAAATGACAAATAAAAAAATAACATTTGTTCAGGTTAATTCCTGCCTTGCATCCTGTTTTATTGATAGTTTGTCCAAACAAATCAAGAGAAGCTGACATTTCCCACTTGTCTCCCATAGGACCCTCTCATAAAGCTGTATTTTCATTAGGTCCTATAGCCCATTATGCATATAGCCCCTGATGACATAATGCTGTGACCTTATTGGTTTAATCCATTCCTGCTATCAAAACTCAAGTCTATTTACTAACAAGAGATTGTACAACAGTTATCCTATGATATTTATAGGGGCAAAGTAATTTGTTATCTTGAATTGTTTTCTGAAATATTTGAGGATTTTTTTTTTCTCACACTCTAAGTTTGGCTTTTCTCTTTGTTTTGTTGTGGTATGAATAATAAGACTGTCAACACTGTAGGAAGGGTGAAGAAATGGCCATCTATTCATAGTTTTGCTAGAGTCTTTCCTTAAATCTGTGCAGATGGAATGAAAACTAACTGCTAGAGAGCCTAATCTGAGGGTACTTGAAACAGATCAGTTGGACCAGAGTGTCAGCATGATCAGGTACTTAAGTGTGGTGTTAGGGAAAGCCAACACTATGACAAGCTATTCTCCAAAATGGCTTTAAAACTATGGAGACTACAGCCTTACTAGATCCCAATGCACAGTATGAAATCAACCATAGTCCCATTTCAGGGTTTCCACTAAATATAGGATGAGGAAAGCTATGGCCAGGGATCACAGAAATGCTCAGTGATCCTAAGAGCTGCTAATGCAAATATATAAATCTACTGAACAAGGTCACCCCTGTTAATTTCTGTTGCAGCCAAAAAAGCCACCACAAGTTACAGCAGGTGAAATAGGAGCAAGCTGACATAGTTACCTCTCACAAAGAGTTCTGTGGAGCATTTCTCATCACCAGCTGTTACATAATAGCGAGCATCGTCTGCCATCGTACAATTATTGATGAATAAAATTCTCTGGTTACCCTTGTGCTCAAAAATGTATCTGTTTAAACAGGAATGCAGCAAAAGTAAATTAGCAAAACTGCTGGGCCTCTTTTGTTTTATGCAGAAAACACTTTAGGGATTATTAGAGGTGGGAATATTGTATTCTACAAAGAACAGGAAAAATTGTCCTGGGAAGTAATTTTCAAGAATCAACAGAACTATCAAACAGCTTTTGGCAAAAAGAGTTATAGTGTAAAGAGACAACGAGCGTCTTCTGGTTTCTGGCTTTTTGGAAAATCCCAGGCTTAGGTGAAACGAAAAAATAAATAAAAAAAAAATAGAAGAGCAGGCCTTCAAGGGTGGAAAAAAAAAATAAAATAAAAAAATAGGGAGTCTGAAACTCTAGATGAGTGAAGATGAAAATAACCAGTAACAGGACACCATCCTCATTCCAACACTCTTAACATTTTTGTGAAGCATAATAATAGCCGAAGTTAAGAAGTTAGTACTATGGGTAGGCCAGATGGCACAAGAGATCAGTAATGGGATATGGGGTTTCGGTAATGGGATATGGAGCCTTTCACCTTTCTGTCACCAATTTTGATCTGCTCCAGGTTTTGTAATGACCAAAGCTCATTAGCATCTGACAGCTGCTTCAGCAGCCTGGTAGAAATACACCAGAACATTCAATCCAGGTCCTTCTACTGGAAGAGGTATCCATATAGCTGCCTGCAAGACACTTCTGAACTGCTCACAGCAGATAGAGGGGCTGAAGAAAAAGTATCCCGATCATTATACATTTTTTGTCAACTATGAATATTAATCCAAATCCTTCACTGACTTTTGAAGCAATTGAATGAAAGAAATCTGCCCCTTCTTTGTAAGAGGGCTTTTGCTAATTTCTATTTTTTCACAGGATGAGAGGAAAAAGGTGCTAGGATTTTGTGCTACTGAGAAACATTTAGACATTACATTGTCGTGCATTACTGGTTGCACGTCATCATTCCTAACTGTGTCTGACTGTGGAATGGGATTTTCTGCACCAGACTGTAAAAGCTGGCTGTGCCCATACTAGGGACTGAGCTCATCTTCCAGCCATTGTTCTACCTGTACTCAAGTGTGTGCACCTGAAAAAACACTTCTTGTAGATAAAGCAAGAGCATAAACCAGTATAAAGGTGATACAGATGATGAAGCAGCTTGTACTAAATATCTCTCGTCTTAGAACCCAAGTACTGTAGAGAGATTCTGACCTTTGAGACATTGGAGTGAGGACAAGTGATTTATTTACTCACAGTGCTTCCCGATTTTTTTAAAAACTACCAAGTAGGAGATGGCTTCATATTTTTTTTTGTTGAGGATCTTTAATTCTTTTCACTTGAGGCAAAGGAGATAATCTGTATTAACATTTAGCATTAACATTAACATTTAGTAGACTTCTCTGGGTCATGAGCAGTATACCATACTTTGCACATATAATGAAATTCAGAAATAAAATTGGTACAACCTGGGAAAAGAGACCTGTCAAGGAAATATATATGTACACATTTTATTGCTTCCATACAATAAAGCCACTTACTTTGCACTTGGTCGTATTTCTTGGCCATTTTTATACCACTTGAGTTCCACTGTTGGATCTGCGAGCTCTACCATGAACCTTACTTTACCTCCTTTGTCCACCTGATATGCAGGATCGAGACCCTTGGCAAAAGCTGTTGTGGAAGACAGGTGTTATTATAAAAGAAAATCAGATAACAAGAATATGAATGCTGAAATGATACTGCATAAATCTCATCAAAGCTGTCAGAATACATGCACACAATGTTATGTCTCTATATTCTTAAACCAGTCCACATGAATCAATTCATTTTCTAGAAACGTTAGAATAACTGTAAAGCTATGCAGATCTGACTATTCTGACCAGTTTCAAGCTAGTAGCTCTGCTTATCTCCTTCCAGTAATAAAGCTTGAGTTGTAGTGTGCAAGCCCCCTTATGTGGGAATGAAGCAAGTTTGGTTTTTTAAGGTGGATGCTCCTTTAACTACTGAACATCAGAATATTCTGCCTTATCCATACCTGCGCTCTTCTTCACTTCCCTGCGCATGCGCTTCAGACGCTTTAACATGCCTCTCAGGTCAGTGATACCATACTGAAATGCAATCTTCTCATATTCACTGGGATTAGCGTTCTTCAGGAGCTCCCACACATCTACCTCAGGTTCTTCCTCTTGCTGTTTAACCTCCCTAATAGTAGCAAGATAAAAGTATGGGAGAAGAGTTAGTGAGGCTTTATCACACCATAAAAAAAGTGAAGCGGGATCTACAGTAAGGTTAGAAGCGTTTTGATCAAAGTTTGAAGGCTGCCATCATATTTTTTTATTTCATTTGATGTGAGTTGAATAGCTCAGAATGACATTCATGCATTTCTTTATACTTCTTCAAGGTAGAATTTGGCCTTTTCTGGTGTAATCAGTTATGAGTTTTTATATTGCTTTATTATTATTAAAAAAAACCAACAAAACACAACAGTGAAAACAGCACTATAATAATATGTGGGTAAATCCCACTTAAATAGCTTTTGTCTGTTGTAACTTGAATGGAATCAGTAACAATATATGATGGCATCACTGATATCTGAGTCTAATCTGTACATTTCATAATTACATAAATATGCTTTCAAATCCTAAGTCCCTGTAGCCGCTACTAGGGGTGACTAATGAAAGGACATTGAAATCCAAAGGAATTTGGGTCTGTAGTTACACCAGTGCTTCTCAGTTACTTGAAGTTGGCATATGGATAAGAACTGGAGAAATCCACACCAGCTTGGACTTGCAAGATGGATCTGTTGACTTCCATGTTTTTCTCAGTCTTAAGAGCAGGAAGTGTTTTCAGAGGCCTGTGTGAGGCATCATCTTTATACAGAAGATTCAATACCGATTTTACTACCTGCAACTCCAAGCTAAGACAACCAATAAAGAGAAGTAGAATTATTTTCACAATGGCAGCCATTAAATGAGAGAACAATGGAAGCATCCTAAACAAAATGATAATTTCTGAGATTGACAGTTTAGCTGAAAAAAAAGTGAATTGCTACAAGAATCCAGGAATTGCAGCAGAAATCTAGACTTCATTTTCCTGTAAATTAATTAGGATCAGACCAGGATCATTCTGATTTGATCTACTTTGACAGCACTTGTGAGAACAGAGCAAGGAAATAAATATTTGAGAAATAAGAAATGGCTGAGCTTTGGGATAAGATGCTGCTAGAACAGAGCTCTATCAAGCCAGATGGAGAATTTTCTTTAATGTATACAAAAACAACACAGGGGGCCCCTGAGAATCTCTGCATTGCTGGATGAGAAACTATGGAAAACACTTTGCTCTTTAATCCATAGGTTTTATTAATTTTTGTAATATTCCAGTGTTATTTTAAAAAAGAAAAAAGCTTCTCACTGAGGAATCTTTGAAATACATTGTTATCTTAGAATTGCTGTTAGACAATTACGGGTATGTAATTTTATGTTTCTTTCCTTTTACTTTTATCTGTGCTTATGCTTTCTGGAGGGTGACTGTGTAGCAAACACTGGTGTTTCAGTGGAATTCCTTCTGCAAGGCAGCAAGTCAAGATCAGCTTGCAAACATATATAAAATTCAACACAGCCCATGGGGTGTCATTCTCCTCTCCCACGTCTGGCTGTTTGCCATGCAACGCCTGTCCATGCTAAGGAGGAGTACACTCCATGGGAATCAGGATCACGTACCCCTTTGAAGAGGGCAGTAGCTGAGAATAAGGATCAGTTAGAATATCCTGATTTTCAACCATCTTGAAATAAGTAATTCCAGATTCTTTTCTCCTCTTGTCTAACTGGAGAACAAGTAGAGCAAACCAACTTTGTTTTGAGACCACAATGCTGTTTCTGCTGTGTGTAATGGGCAAATAATGCTTGATATTTCCTAAGCAGACCTATCAGACCTACCTCTCCACAAAATCACTTTTAGATCTTTTCCCCAAAAATGTGCATTTCATTGAAAAATGTACTTTTTTTAAAAAAGGACCTAAATGTTTCAGTGTTTTTGAGATCTTATGCCTTTTGGAATTTCATGCTGTTACTGATCCATTGCATTGACGAAGCATAACCAGTTACAGAGTGGCTTACTAGGATAAGAACTGGTTTGTCTTCCTGTAAGACCAGCACGAAATTTAAAAATAGGCAGTATATAGATTCTATGCATTTAGGTCTTTTAAAAAAAACATGTTTCAAGTATTATGCACCATAGGTGAAAAGTTCTATCTATTTCCTTGCTGATATAAGCACAAAAAAAGAGAAGGAATATACCTGCAACATTGCCTTTTGAAGAAATGAAAATGTGCATTTGGCTTTATAAAAATGGATATTACTACCTAATATAATTAGCAATCTTATTCAATTAAGCTCAGAATTATGAGGTTGCATATCAGTCCCTGGAACAAGGAGGTGATGAACCAATTTGACCAGTATCAAATAATGGTGTTCAAAAACTAAAAGTTTGCTTTGCCCATTCACCACACAATAGGTATGCTATGTTTACAGCGCTATACGGTATTTTTCTTACAAAAAGTGTGAGTTACTTATTAGTGAAGTGATAATGACTCTTAAATTTTCTTTCCACAAAAACACCAAGACCTGTTACATGCAACATTCTGTTACACCCCACAGGCAGTCAGGAAAACTCTCATGGTAAGTTGTATTAGTATGATAAAAAGTCAAACTGAAGATCCTAATTAGGGATGAGAAGATTAAAAACCAAAGACCTGGTGGATGTGAATTGGTTCAGGCAATCTTTTCACTGCCTACTTATTCCTTCAGCCTTTCCTTTTTGCTTTATTTACTTAAATACTATCCTCACTGTGATAGCCCATTGGCCCATTGTTAACGTTTCATGTAACTAGTGGTAGATGAGATAAAGGCTCTAGTTCCTTTTTGAATTTTCTGTGGTCAGCTGCCATCGATTTCTGTGGCATATAGAATTTCTGTGATAAATTTTAAAAAATAACAAATTAACTATCTTGTCTTAACCTGTTAAAAGACTAAACTGTGTTTGAGATCTGAGGTAGATAGAGGCATAACTATCATAACACCATATTTTCAAGGCAAACCAGAGAAACACACACACAAGTTTTTCTCTGTCCCAACATTTAAGTTGAATAAAACACCACTGAACATTTGTGTACACATAGTGAAAGCTTTAAATAAGTAATATCAATTTCTATGGTTTGAAATCATGATATATGCTTTTACGTATCAGGATGCTTATAAAACCAAATTAAGATGTATACAAAGAGATAAATTTAACTCTTGCATTTTTTGCTCTTGCACCAGAGTCAATTTTCTGAACTGCTCATCCCAGTGTAGGAAATTGTCCCCCTCTACCCTCCATGCAATCACAAAAGAAATAGCAAGTAAATGAAATGTTATTGGTCTCTTTAGGTTGTGGCTCACTTTTTATCCAGTGCACTCAAATCTGAGGTTTGTTTTCTGCACACTTAAAGGTACAGTTAATTAAACATTTGCAGATCATACTATGAGACTGATAGTTAGAAACATTGAAAAAAAAAGAAAGGTAAGATAATTTTTAAGAAGTTATTAATGCTACACCTGACTCTTTCTGTGTGCGAACCTAACGGTTTGCAATCCACACCTGCTCACTGCATCACTTGGTTCTCACCTACGTTTCAGGAGACCACTAAAGTCAAGTTCTCCTGCATCTTCTTGTCCTTCACCGCTGTTATTAATAGAAAAAGATCAGATCTTTGTTTAATACAATAAGACTTAGACAACACACATTGCAAACGCTCTAGACAACACACATTGCAAACGCTCTATATGTCTCATATAGAATCATAGAATCATAGAATGATTAGGGTTGGAAAGGACCTTATGGTCATCAGGTTCCAACCCCCCTGCCATGGGCAGTGACATCTCACACTAGACCATGTCATCCAAGGCTCTGTCCAGACACACAAATTGTATAAATCAACACAAACTTGTATCCTTTTTCACACAAATTATGTTTCCTTGGGCACTTGTGAAAAATAACACAAATGTTTGTATTGCTTGTTATTATAGTTTGATGACAAATTTTTGTAACTGCATACATAAATTTGCCATGATTTGTGTTAGATTTCAGTAACGAATGTAAACTAGTCAACACAACGAGCTTTGTTTCTCACTTCCATAGTGTATGTGTATAAAAACAAAGGGTTTGTGCTGATCTTTTTCTTTGAAAGTAAAACAAAGATTTGCATTGCTAGCTGGTATTTTTAACAATGCATAGCTGTGACAAATACTGATGCATTACACTTAAGATTTACCCTTTCTCTAAATGAAAGTAGAAATCAGTTAAAAACCAAAGAAATAGTACATCATACATTTTTTACAGATAGAATCACAGTCCTGTGAAGGTGCATTTCTTTCTATAATGTGACCTTAAGAAGTAATACCTTATTATAAAGCACATATAGACAAAAGAAATGCCTTTAATATTTGTTAAAAGGGCAAAGTCCTGCAAATGTTAGGTCAAATGATGCCAGTATTTCATCCCAGATTTTGCATGCAAGGTAATCATTGATAATCAGAAAGTACTTAGATATCCTCATCCGCTTATGCAGAATGGGTGTCGCAGTTTTTTTAAGGTATGCTGAAGAAAGGAGTGCACCTTGAATGTAATATCTTTTGCATTTACTCTTTAAATCAAATCCCTCTAAACAAAAGCAGTTACTTCTGAATCACAGCTTTGCTTGTATGCATAAATTAACAAACTGTGTTTATGCTATGAATGTAAAACATTTTCATTCTGAATATTTCTGTCCTTGTAAAACATTTTTTTCAATAGTATATAAAAACATCTCTACTATTTTGAATAGATAACTAAACTTGAGACACAATGCTTTATCTTACACCCTCTGCAATATACTATTCGTAGTTTTCCCATAATGATGGTCCTATGACACCATTTTTTACTGTATGATAACATAAAGCCAGATCCTATCTCCTTGAAATCAGTGTGAATTTCCTCTCTGTTTTCAGTCAGTACAGGACTGAGGCCAGGAACTTTCATATTGTCACAGACAGCTTTCAGGAGACGTAATAGAATATTTCAGTGAACGAAAATAAAATTTAAAAAACCTCTAAAAAAAGAACCGTTTAATTGCCTTAAATAGCCCATATTCCCTTAAGGCAACGATTCTGTAATTTCACAGTAGAGTCTATAATATCATATGTACTGTACATGTGTTGTTATCAAATTCATTCTGCTCACTACCAACTACCCTAAACCCCACTTCCTTAATCTTTATTTACAAACAAAATTTCTTAAAGTACTTTATACAATTTCCTGCCAAGACTGATGTGAGTTCTATGCATACTACCAGCATCCATTACTGAGGATCTTCATAGAACCACTGTACAAAGTTACCTTCTTTTGAAAGCAGATCTGATGTCAATGGATTGGGCAGCCTGGGAAGACTCTATGAAATAACGATAATACAGGAATTAAAAACTTAATTTGAAATTAATGTAATTTATGTAATCAGTGCAACTTGTCATATGAAATTTGTTTAGTGTCCTGCTAAATGACCACCATTTATGCTGCTCCTTTGGGAGTAAGTTCTGATGAATGCAAAGCTGTTCAATGCTAACCTAAGTTTAATTAATGCATTTCTCTAAAGTACTTTTTGCAGTTCTGCATAGATCTCTCTCATTGGCGTTTCTCTCTGATCCCCTTCCTGCCCATACACAGGCTCTGGCCTTTTTGTTTTCCCATTCCCTATGCTTTCTCTCCTGCTGGCATCTTGCACTTTCTCAGTATGCTCAGCATCAGAAGATAGAAACAGTCCTCTCTGGAACTGCTGACTAATTTTGATTCTCAGTGCAAGGATGAATCCCTCTCATGTGAATTATCTGTTTGTGCCAGACTGAATCAGGTTAAATGATTCTGATCCATAGCCAGTGAATGGATGCAGCCAGGTTGGCCTCTGCCTTGCTGACCGCTGAATACACACACATACCTATGCCCCTCAGGCTGTCAGTCAGCTGCCAAATATCCCCTTAACTGTGACTGGCTTCCCCTGACTGGTGAACAGTCTGGTTTAGGCCATTCAGTAGGCATGCCTTATGAAGGTGAGCAACTAGTTTGTCCTCTGGCTGCTGGTCCTGGAATTTTGGAAGACATCCATCTTTCTCAGTCTGATTGTGCAGGTATGTGTGCACTGTTGTGCTGCAGAATTGCTCTCAAAGGAAAAGATAAGCCTATGTGTTGAGGTTTGCCAGACCTTTTACAACACAGAAGTAGACAAAGTCACTTCTCTCCAGTGCTCCCCACATTGTATTAGTCTTTACTTTGACAAAGAGTGGAAGAAATAGCTTTCTGTAGTATGATCATACCATGACTGATCAGAATGCAAAGCACTGGCAAGCCACGAGCACTCCATATCCCTCTGTTCACATGCTGCCAGATGGAGCCTTTCTCAACAGCCTAAGCCTAGATCTTTGTCTTGTGTGCCAGAGCCTGACTTGAATTCAGTACTAGTTTTATCTGCCAGCTTTTCTGTTTTTTGTGTAAATGTCTCACATGCTATCTATCCCAATGTTCATTTAAACAATAACTTGCAGACACTTAAGAAAATTCTCTAAGCACTATGCTCAAAAAGTTCATTGGAAGCATTGCTTCATTTAAAGGTTCTGAACAAAATTAGGTGGCATTTCAGGTTAAAAAACCATGTCTTTCTAAAGCCTTACAGACACAAATGGAGACTTACCAGTAACTTCAAGGTCAAAAGAGCAACTATCAAACTTGTCCTTGTAAGACACTTCACAGCGATAGTTCCCTGCGTAGTTTTCTTTAGCTTTAATGATATGCATCTCAAATGTGTGAATCTAAAAATCAAACATGATTGTTCATTAATGTGAGGGTTACATTTGCACAAAGCAGAAGTTAAAGGATTAGTTTTTCAGACCTCAACCAGAAGCAAGGAATAACTTGAATAAAGGGCTGTGGAAAGAAACTGCAACCCAGAAATGGCAATGAAAAACTTCGTCTTCTCCACCACTACTTGTCCTGAGAGGGGAAAACAGAAAATTCTGCTTCTAAGCAGGGTCAGAGATCATCACTGAAAACTGCATGGGAAAGGCAGAGTTAGAAACCACCGCTCTTGAATTTCTACCTGTTGTCTTAAGCTGACCTTTAAGCTCTCTTTGGAGCTTTGCCCCATTAAGAAAGAAAAGCAAAGACACACCTTAGTGTGACGCTCAAAGGACTCTTTCAGCTGCAGGTGCTTCCCTGCTTTACTGGCCAGGTCCATCCATTTTCCTTTGAACCACTTAACATTTGGCTTTCGGAGAAGATCTTTGGCTTCTACTTTGGCTATAAATGTAATATTCCCACCTTTTGAAAAGAAAAAAAGAATAATGCAGTCATTGAGGAACATGTAGTCACATCTGTACAAGTTTCTTTTACTGCTGCTCCATCCAGTCTCCATGTGCTTGCTCTACCATGACAGTAAGAATCAGATGGAGTCAACAGGCTCCAGATTCCACAGATGAAATCACTATAGAGATTAGTGATTTGGGGTCTGGAATCCTTCTGCCCATGTTTATGTGGACCTTGAGACACTGAGAAGCAGGATAAATTAGTTGAGGCAAAACTCCGTGTTCTCATGGGTAAATTGTTCCAAATATTTGGATTTCCTTGCCTAAAACAAGAACAGGTATTTCTAGGCTACTAGGCAGTAGTAACATGAATGAACTCCAGTCTGGAAAAGAAAGCTGGAGCTCTTAATGCATTTCTATTCTTAATTCTTTAAGCTGAGAAGAGAGGGAAAGAGCCTTCTCTAAACAATAATTTGGGAATAGTAGAAGTTAGCTCAATTTTCAGAACATCACTACCCAGTCCCTTCTGAGTTTCCATTCTAATACTCATGGGCTTCAGAGAAGAATAACTCCTTATATTTATTTTCTGATTATATTCTCCCAAAATGATAAACTTCTACTCAGAAACTGATAAAAATAATAGGCATACATAAACACACCCCAGCCCACCCTCCATCTGACCACTTCTTAGCGTATCCAAGTGCAGAACAGACATAGATATCCTGTACTGAACTTCTCACCATTGCTCCTACCCTGCTTAGGATGCAGCTACCTTACCATGATAGTACAGCTAAGGAGTGCAGTTTGGAAGGGAACCTCCTAACCATCCCCATTTACTGTGCTCTGGTTCACAACATGGAAAGTCCTCACAGTGCTTGAGCTCAATTCCTCTTGGGTGAAATTAAAATCATAGATGTGCTCTGAGTGTTTGCCAGGTCTGCTCCAGCTGGTTATAGGTATATAGGCCACTGGACTAAACCAGTGCTAGTTCAGAGCAAATCCCCCAGAACGGTTACAGTGGGGGTGACTTATCAGCTTCCCTGCAGAGCTGCTCCTATTAGTCTACTTGCTAATTTACACACAGCTGTAGGGTACAGAGGTTGACCTGGCAATCTCAAAGCTGTTCTGCAGGCCTTTGGGTAGATCTTCCTGACATATCAATAACAGTACAGCCAACAGCATTACAGTAACCAGCTCTCTTCTCCAGAAATTATACCTCTTACCCATTGTGCTTAGTAAACTATTAGATTTTAAGCTTGTCTTGAATTAAACAATTGGTTTTTGCTTCTCTTTGTACAGTTATTTTTGTCTTTGAGAAGTAGACTTCACATCCAACTACAATCTGTTTCAGCTGAGGGCAGAAGCTGAGTGTTAGAAGAACTGCACATACCTTTCCTGCCTCTGCCTCAGTCCCTGTCTCAATGTGAGTGGCTTTTGATTTTGTTTCTAAGCACTTACCAACACTCACTGAACCGCTCTGAGGTTTTTCAACGAATAGAGTGGACATTTGGGAATCATCACGTTTTTCTGATTCTTCTGGAGCTCCTTCTCCAATAGACCATACTAAGATGCAGAGAGAGAGAGAAATATTAATCATCTGAGTGGGTTTTCCTCCTCTAAAATGCACTTACCTGAATTTACTGAACTCTCTAACCCTATTACCTTTCTCTTCAGATGTCCTGAAAGATATGTAAGTTTTTGTTCACACTGACATCCACTGCTTGGCTGTCACATTGTGTACAGTTCCTGCAAGAATGCTACCTTTGTGGTGACAGAAAATGAAACTATCAGGGAGGAAGAGAGGGGAACCTGATCAGCCAAGATGGGTGCTGAGATGGGTGCTGAGCAACTTGAATGGCACCAGCATTCAACCATGAGTGCTTTACAGAGGAAATGCACAAAGGTCAGCTCTTTGTTTTTCAGAAGAGATGGAGGTTCTGAAAACACAAACAGCTATAAGCACAAGAAACCACATATGATGCGTAGTGGGTCTCTCTCAAACCCAAACTCAGTCAATTGTACAAGCTATTTTTTATTATTTGTCCTTAAAATGAGGCAGGCATGAAGCTTACTGTTGAACCTTGTTCTTTTCCACCATGATAGAAACAGAAAGTTGGGGATCAGTCAATGACGTATCCTGCCGTGTGCATTGGCTGATGTTCTACAGAAAAAGTTTGTCAGATGGAAATGACTGTGTCATGTGTTCAGACACAGCATCTTCCCTTCTGGACATTGGGATTTTGGAACTGAAAAGGAGCAATTGTACTAAGAGAAGCAGCAAGTGAGCAGTTTCCCCAGGGCGGAAAACAGTCTGAGCACAGCTGTTCATTTCTGGTCTTTCTGCTCATCTGAGCAGTCCTGGCTTTGTGCTATGCAGTTATATCTCAGGCAAAATACACGCAAAACCATGGCCAAAGCTGATTCCAAATAGAAAAGACAGGGAAAGCAAGGCAGCAAACTTCTGTCTGCTACCTGCTCCCTTTCTGCAGAAAGGCAAAGCATGTCTCATTTTCCAAATGCGAACTTGCAGAATCCAAATGCCACATCTCCTTTTTTTGAGGACTTATTGCCAGTGCACAGGGGAAACTGAGTAAAGCCATTGTTGCCATGGTAGTACTGAAGAGCAGAGCAAATGTGGAAGTACAGAGCTATAATTAACAAAGCTATTGGTCTCTTTCAACTCAGAGCTGCATCTCCCTTGTTCCCCTTGAGCTTCTTGTTTCAGAAGTGAAGGTAGATTTTTATAGCATACCCAAAACTCTTTTCATTTTGGTTTCATAACCAGCATAAATGAGGAACCAGCCACACAACACTTCTCCCTTAGTCAAACCCTGGTCTTGAAATTAGAAGTTCCTTTCCCTGCTCAGTATTTTCTATAGAAAGTCATTTTCCTGAAGTCAGAATTGTAGAGATTACTGCTACAGGAACCTTTCTAACTCATGAAGATTTCCATCGCTCATGAATGCAGTGCAACTCGTGACAACAATGGGAAATGCAACCAAACTGTTTTGATTATCCCCGAGTCTATTAGGAATTTTTAAAAGATATAGAAATGCTAGATTGCTTTGCTACGAAATCTTTGCCTTTCATTCTTTCAGTGAATTATGGGTGGTGTACCTAACACATCTGTGTGTGTTTGCTTGTACAATATTACAGGTAAAGACATCCATGTATATACACACATGTATATACACATATATGAAAACATATATACAGACATACATGAACACAAATATATATATAGATACACATCTATATATACTCTCTCTGCAATGTGTATGTTTAGATTATGCCAGTATAACATGGTAATATACGGAAACAATGCAAGAACAAATGATAGTTACTGGTATGAACAGAATGAGGTGACAATGCTCAGTACAGGACCTGGTCACATGCGGTAACCTAATACGTCACAGGATGAAATGGAAAAAGGGTATTAATAAATAAGAAAGAAGCTTACACAGACTCATTAATTTGGTACCACATAAAATAACACCTAAATATTATCATCACCTTTAGATATTAACTTTTTCCTATTTATTAAACAAACAGAACAAAACGTGGGTTTGATGTTGGTTCAGGGGGCTGGCATAGGCGGCTATGCCAGGTCAATAACCATGGTTGAAGTACCTGCTGCTCATTTTGTTCCAGAGGCTGCAAATCCTGAAACCACAAAAGTGGGTGTAGTATGCGTTACCTGCCAGGGTAGGAAGAAAGAGGTTATGACTTTCCTAAGTTTTTCCCACCGTCCTTTGAACTGTGAGAAGAAGCCATTCTCCTATAGTCTCCTGGGGCCTGTGTGTGGGATTCAGGTAAGCCACTGTCACCCTGTAGGCTGAGGAGGAAGGGAATAGCTGCATATCTATCTATATAGAAGTAGGTATAGATAGATAGGTATGTATGTATGTGTAAAATACTGATACATGTCCTGTCTTGTACAGCAGAGCTGTCTCTCAGTCCTTGTTTAGCTGCTAGAAACCGATTTGATTTGATACTTAAAAGCATTTCCACAGCTATAGTTTGAGGCTGTATAAACAATGAAAACAAAAATAAATATTGTCTTTAAGATTTAAAGTATTAAGAATAATTGTATTAGTTAATTTTGGAGTGTTTCATTATGTTTTTCAGGAGGTCTCACCTGAATCTTTTCTTTCTGCTGGCTTAGACATCCCATCTGAAAGGGAAGAGCAATTTAGATGACACCAGCTCAGAGATCACAGCCTAACTAACCTCACTGAGATTTTAAGAACATTAATTCTTCATGCAAGAAGATTAGACTAGATATTTAAGAACATACCCATGAGGAACTACTTGAATACCAGAAAAAGGAAGTGAAGAGCTAAGAAAAAAACTCAGAAATCTTTTCCCTTTTCTAGAAAATGTAAATTAGTTTAGTTAAATTCCCATTCAAGTTTTCCTTGTTAGCAGTTCATATTTGGAAGGATTCCATGAGGATAATGTTTTTTTTCATGACTTGTGTAGTTCCAGAAAATAGGCAAATTGCAATGTTTCTCTGAGAAGACAGTACTTTGAATTATTTAAATAGCCTATTTATTTATCTAGGCTAAGCAAAATAATGGCAGTTAAAATGACATTTTAGGGGGTTGTGATTACAATATTATTTATATATTTAGTGTTTATCAATCAGGTACTCTAGTACCTTAAAGTAGTGTACTGCCACTGACTTTAGAGGTAGCATTCAGCCCAAAGTTAATAATGCAAATTCTTTTGGGAGAAATCAGGAAAAATGTGATCATTTAGGGGAGTAAAAGTAACTAAAAGCATAAAAGCATATTTTTCACTTGAAACACTTTGAAGTGTTTTCTAGTGTTCAAAACTCTGTTTCATTCGGTTTATTTTTTAAAATCTTATTAAACAAGCAATGGAGAAATTCTGCCTATGTCACATCAATCATGATGGACCTCTGGGCTGTTGCTTTTCTTTTACTGACAGCAAACAAAGGCATTTTATCTGCCACCTTAGCAGCATTGGCTTGGAGTAGTATGTTCAAACTACTTTGTAGGTCTTATGGCCTAACGTGAGGTGATAAATAATTATGTGGATAAACCTTTTCTGAACTCATAAGGCATCTGTTTAATTTTAATTCTGGAATTTTCTCTCAAGACTAACCTGAAAAATGCATTCCATGTCTGTTGATAGAAAAAAGACAAGGGGAGTTGTTTTCAGAGCTGCAAACCAATATTTTACCTTTATTTGGCTGTCCTTCCATAGACCTCAGGTCAGGACCAGAAAGGAACTTATCTGCTATGAAGGTCTTGTACTTCTGAACAGAGTTCAATTTAATGTAGGGCACTTCAAGAAACTTTTTCTCTAATTAGTCTGAGTTCAGTCTAATGGTTTGGACTCTTTCTTCATTAATAGTCAAGAGAAAAGTACATACATACATACACACACAAAGCACTACCATGGTCCTAACCTGCTGGTGGAGTACTAACTGAAGTATCATCTTCATCTGTGAAAAGAAATACAAATAAAAAGGTACATAAAGAACCTGAAAGCACAGAGGATCATCTGCTTTCTAACAACTACATGAAAATGTAAAACCTGCAAAAGAAAAGAAATCATAATAGTCAGGAGCATTCACAATGGAAGCTTCAAACTGATGAAGAAAGCTTTGCATAATTCAGTAGCTGAAATGGTAAACCTTAATGTTTCAAGCAAGTAAAAGAAAAATGAGATGTGGAGAGGATCTATTATTAAATCATGAGTTTATATGAAAGCTGCTGAGTGGTTCTGTTTGTTAGAGATGTAATCCACAGTAAATACAAAAAAAGCCACAATGAAATCAAGGTCAATCACATATCTGACCTGAGGAAGATGCCATTTCTCTGATGACCATGTCTGCAATTAAAATGTGCACCATATATGCATTCAGCATTATTAAATCAAGATATGCAACATTTAAAACCAGAACCCTATATTTATACTTTGTAATTTCCATGTTAGAATATTAAATTAATATGCAAGGAATAAACAACTAGTTTTTCCTATATTACAGAATAATAAATGACAAAAGTATTACCATTGCATTGGATTTTACTTTTAATCACACTAAAAGTTGATTATCATCAGGTATTAAATCACTATAAGCAATTGTTACTCAGGTATCTTAAAATGCTTAATCTCGTAGAGCACATTGAGGTACATATTTATATGAATTAAAATTGTAAAAAAAAAATAAAAGTGAAACTGGCGTTAGACCTGAAATACTGAGCTCATGATCATGAGAAAACCAGAATAAGTTAAAGACTATCTTTACAAGAGTTTTCTACATCCCTTTGAATTTTCGATGTTCACCAGAAGCCTCAGAGATGCCAAGTTCTGATAAAAATATACAAAAAGTCTTAGTGTCTTAAAAGCCTAATTAAAAAAAAAGCCAAACAAAAAACCAATATAACATTTGAAAAGCTAGAAAAGACTGAACATATTTAGCATTTAATACGTATGTACTGTAAATATAACGTCTTTTGAACAGTATCAGAAATATCATCTGGAGAACATTTCAAAATTGAAAAGACAATTGAATAAGAACAACTTTGGAAAAATATTAGCCCACCTTCTTAAAGAGTTATTTTGGGTTATTTTTAGATTTTAGATTTTGGTTTCCAGAATCAAATTTTAACTCTGAAATTACTCTTTGATTTTGACTTTAAAATTATAATTTGTCTATATTTTCTCAAGGACAAATGTAGTAACTATGATGAAACCACATCTAAAATATAGTTGCATTTTTGTAAGTACTGATCATATTGTTTTGTGTTTGCTTATCCACTGAAGGCTAATTGAAAGTCTGTTAATAGAATTTAACTACTTAGCCATAACATTTTACTCATTCCTTTTTAATGATTCATCAAAATTCTTTTAAAAAATCCCTTGGGAGGAGGATGTCAGTTGTAAAAGGTAGACCTACACATGGAGGATTAATGTGTTATCTTACAAAGATGATTTCTTATTCACAGCAAAAAAGTAAATTAAAAATTCATTTAGTGGAAACGTTCTCAGCACCTGTATCATTCCAGTGGCATATGCAGACGATGATGTTGATTTTCAGTGAAAGTACTGTAGTGATGAAGTCATGTCAGATGTTTTAACGTACTGTGTTGACAAGTAAATGAATGCAAGGATAAGTAATTCTACTGCAAATCTTTCTCCATATTTCATCAAAGTAAAAACTGTGCTTTCAGCTCTTTTTGTCAGTGTCATCATTGTGCTTGGCTTGAAGAGGTATTCTTCTGGCCAGAATATTCTCTCTGGCCAGAAAAAAAGTAATTACGATTAATCAACGTTAAACATTTGATGTTATGCACCCTACATGGTGATGTATGATAATCACACTGTTCAAGGACTACTCTATTTGACTTGTTTTCTTTAAACATTTGAAAAACTAGAATAACAAAAGGTCTTAGTTTTGCAGAGGGATTGTTGGGGTTTCTCCTGGGTAATCTATAATTTTTCAGATAAAATGTTAACAGGAAACAAACAAATCAAACCAAATAAACATTTCAGAAGTATCAAAATGAAGGCATAACTGAATGTGCTGTAAATGGTAAGAGCACAATACCAATATACGCCAGTTGTGAGAAATGGGTAATTATCAGTCCATTACTCCTTGTATCTCAGGCTTCTAGGACAAAATGAAATGACTACTGAATAAATATGAAAAATGGTTCAACAGCTATAACCAATTTGCTTTCGGTGATGAATTGTTTAACTTAGTAATAAATTCTATTTAAAGATAACAAAAAATGCAATAGTGCCAGTACTGGCAGTAGAACTATGATCATTAGTTCACAGTCCTTATCTTCTGCAAGTAAACTTTTAATGGAATGTATTTAGTAATCTGTTGTATGACAAGAACTAGTTAAGAAGAAACTCTTCTTTCAGCTACTCTACAGAGACTTTTGTTCTTTGGCTTCTATTCATCTGTGGTACATTTTCATTAATAAATAGGATATTTATGTTTATTTCCTTGTATCTAAATGATCGCATTAACTGAGCACTAGGTCTTTTGGAGCTCCATCAGGAGCAGAGTCTTGTAGAATGAAAGAACACTTCCAATCTCAAAATTAGCTAATGTGAAACTTCTTTATATTCACAGTTAATGTAACCTCAATATTAAAATTTCTGACTGCTGACAGCAAAAGTGTAGAAAAATCTGTCAAAATATAAGTAATAACTTCTGGTTTATATATGAACAGCTGATACCAAGAGTTTTATATTTTATACTTTCCCTTTATTTTAAATCCACGACACAAAAATGGAAACTGCTATTCTGCCATCAGTCATGTTGATCAGCTTTGCAGAAGTGGCAAAAATCACAGTGACCTATTCTTTTTCTTTTCTATTTTCTGGCTGTTTAAAAAAAGACTTGAAAGCCTTGTGTCACACAGTCTAATAGGGGAATTCTGGAAGTGACTCCACTGGAACAGCATCTCAAACTTGATTTAATCAGCTAACAGAGCTGGTAAACTTATTAGTCTTTCTTTGTTGTTTTTGTCTGCTCTTGCTCACTGACAATGGGAGCTGGCATGAGAGATATGGCAAAATGGTAAAAGAGGAGAGACACTGTTTTGCAACTGCAGGTGTCTTCAGAGTGCCTTAACATTTATATGTGCTTCCATACACTGGAACAAGTGTTCCAAGTTAACAGAGGAGGTAAGAAAACACCTCAAAGAGTAAACCTGTGTCTTTGTGGTGCATAAATAAATATAGAGTAGCTCAACCAACTGGCTGAATCGTTTTGATTTGCGTTGAAGTTACTGAGCACAGTTTAATTCTTCTGAGACTAAGTTTAAAATTTAGTTGCCTCCAATTACCCACCTGATTTTCAAAGAGCATTCAGCACTTGGCATTTTGGGAATGGTAAATGAAGTATATTTGTACAGCGATGGAAGTTTTAGCAGCAATATGAATGGATAAGTGAAAGCTGGGAACATAGAAGGATGGAAATGAAAGCATTTTAGTAGATGGTTTGATGGAACCTAGAGAAAAAGGTACCAATAAAACATGCAGAAAAAACATGACTGGATGTGACCTAAAAAGGAATGAGCAAATTTGGTGCTAAAATTCAATTATTATTCCAGCAAGTGGAAACACTTTTATAACAATATTCAATCCAGAAGATAAGGCTAAAATCAAAAGCAAAGGAAGAAAAATTTAAATTGAATGAGTATGGGATAACAGTAAATTTGATGGCATTTCTGCTAAGTCACTTTTTCCTCTGAAAATAAAAAGGGAGATCATATATATCCTGAATTCTTAGGACATTATTTCAGATAAGTTTGAAACTAGAAATGTTATAAAATATTATTTTATGCAAAGATTTATTTTTACTATTCTGAGAGACTGTTTTACAGAAAAATAACCATAAGAGAACAAATATTTTATCACACTGTCTGCCGTTTATTAACTTTACAGTGAACATAAAGGAACATAAATATGTAATTTCACACAGACAATAACTACTAAAAATAAGTAGAACACTAAAACAGACACACAGATAGGTGTACTTTATCTTCCTAACTTCTGCTTTTAACTTTGTTTTAGAAATGAGGTGAAAATTATGGACTGTGCGGTTTATGTGGACTACCTAGCTGTCTTTCCTAAATATCAGGTTGCAGGATATCCCAACTTTGTGGCAGAGAGGGGTTGTCCCAGGCTCCTACAGGGTGCTCTTTCGTATAAATTATCAGCAAAGAGGTTATAACTGCTGACACACAAGTATTATAAAATCACCATTGAATTTGGATATGAAATCTTTCGCATCTCATTCGCATTCAAGGAAGTACCTGAATCTGAAGCATTACCTGTTTCTGAAGCTATAGAAACAGTTTTCTAAACATCTTATACAAAAGCTAATGTTTAGCTGGTTCTGTCCTCATTTCCTTATGGAGCTGCTTATTTTCTAGTGTAAATGATTTTGGACAGATTGGAAAAATTGAAACTTTTCCTATTTTGTGAATTATGCTCACCATTATAAAGATTTTCTTCTGGCAAACAAACAGGAAGGAATCACTCTAAGAAAATATACTTTCCCTTACTTGGTGATACTCTGCAACAAAATAGGAGCTGATAGGAACAATTGCATTATACCTAATTGAAAAAAATTAATTATTACTGAGTGTCTGGCAATGACATCTACATTGCCTTGCAGCAGTAAAAGTTTCACTGGAGCGTGGCAGAAGGACATTCTTTCTACATATTGGTATTCAGACTTTCACTGGGATTCTAACTGAGGCAGCTGCTGCCACCATAGTCTGAAACTGAAAGCACTTCCCATGTTAGGATCTCAAACCATTTTTTGGTAGCAAAATCCTCCTAAACAGGGGAAGCACCAAGAAATCATTTCCCCCCCCTAAGGAAATACCTGTATTATTCACTAAATTCAAAGCAGAAATATAATAATGCATAAAAATATAACAGAAATATTTGATAAGATACCTACCATGTTTTCTTTTTTATTCAGTACAGTGTAGAATAGTAAGCAGTGGGGAAAACGCCATTCATGTTCGTTTGGGAACAAACATTATTGTATCAAAATTAAAGCAAGCAAAACTAAATGCTGGAATAGCTTGAGGCAAGACCTTCATCTTCTTTCCTATCATTAGGCATGCAAATTACTCCTGACTTGTGTTTCCATTACCAGGATGACAGATTTGATTACTCACACAAAATTCTGTGTGTCAAAATAATTGCTTAATACAAAGTTAGCTGGCAAAATAACATGCACTGAATCCCTGTTCAGCATTTGTATTTTCAAAAGAGTATGTGAATCACACGCTCTCAGCTTTTATATTTTGACTTTGCTGAGAAAAATAGCCATGCATGTCTTCGCCAAATGAATCTGCAAGTATCAAGTATTCATCCAGTCTGTTTAAAAGGCAAGATTTTGTCTGGAAGAGACCAAAAGCCAGAATAAATTTTCAAGCAAGCTATTTCTTGATTTGCCATGAACATGAAAAAGTATAATTGTGCCAAATCGAAAGCAAGCATTGCATCAGTTGCAAGTATATTTTGGTCTGCGTTAGCCTTTTATCAGAATGAAGAAATAATTTAAAAAAATTATTCATTTCAAAATGAGCTGATGAGCAGTTTGAATTCTACTTTGGCATGAGTACAAACAGGAGCAGAATTTGGCTCAGTTCTCTCAAAATGTATTTTTGTAACTGGAAGAATTGCCAACAGAGCTGGAGTCTAATCTCAGCACCACAAAAATATATATTAAAATTGGACCTGATTTTTACAGGCATTGCTAGTTGAACAGCTGTGTGATTGTTCACAGCAGACAGTCCTCAAAGATATTTTTCAGAACTTCTAATGAGCTCAGCTGCTGGGCTTCCCAATGAGAAAAGAAAGCTGAATGTGTGATTTCTTTTGGATGAAAAAAATCTATTGGACTTTGCTGAAAGGTAAAAAATGCAATATCAACTTTCTGTTTTAGAATAGAATTAGCTTAGAATGAGAGTAGGAGATTGTCTGCTTTACTTAAAAGCTACCAATGTGCATAGGATCCAAGTTTTAGCAAGCTTGGTCAGTGTCACCTTCCAGGCTCACTTAAACATCACTTTCTGCTGCAAACTTCTGAATTAAAGCTCAAGCAATCCAGCATCAGAACAGCATCTAGGAATGTTCTCTTTACTGCCCATTTTTTAAAATATGATTTCAGACTTACCTTTATCCTTTCCAGTTCCACCATCCTGTGGTGTTTTCTGTTCTGTGTAGGAAGTACAAGTATATTTTTGAGAGGATCTTAAAGTAAAGAGAAAAACTTACACAGCATTAAAAAATACAGGAATATTCTAGGTTCTGCTAGTATTGAAAAACCAAAATGAAAAAATTACTAATATATCTGTATATGGAATAGACAGTTAAAAACCCATGAAACATTTTGCAGCTCTGCATATCAATGCATTTTCTAAGTTTTGAATGAGTAATATAAGATTGATGTTCCTGTACTCAGTGGAAGAAAAATACTGGGTGCTTTAGAAGTAGGAATTGTTAATCTGTTGTTCTCGGGCTTATTTGCAACAGCCTTTGAAATAAGTTACATACTGTTAGTTTGAATGGAACTGGATCAGACATGAAATACTTCAAATATTAATAGTATCCAGAGCTCTAGCACTCTAATCGGTTTATCATTAAGACAAAGTTCACAACACAGAAGGTATATTGAGAGTGTTCTTAATACCATCTTCATCATTATCATCATTATCTTTCCTAAGATATTTGTTTTTATTTTAGTTGATTAGAATAGATGCCAGCTTGTCCTCTACTCCAAGCATGGGAATGTGAGTTATCTTAGACCTCGTATGAGAAATGAGTATGAGAAACAGGTATGAGTCTGAGTATGAGAAAACTTGGACTGTATTTTCAACAAAATAAAAATCTCTACGTTTTCTGTATTTCAGGATTTGTTAAGGTTCCTATCTCATTTAATTTGCATACAAGGCTACTTGTAAAGTTATCTTTTGTGACATGGGAAAGTATCTGCGAGAGCCAGTTGATATTGTCTTTATCCTGATTCCTTGTCCACATGTGCATAGCCGTGGTTACTGTAAAAATGAAATTCAAAATTTGGATGGTAAGTCCATATTCTGGAAGCATGACAGACTCCTGGATGCTTCTGTCTGGATTTCCTATATTTTCGGTTGTCAGGTTGTCCATCTTGGCCTTTTTAATGGGAGTTTTCCTACAGTAATACTTTTCTTTCCTGCTAGGAACTGGGATTAGGGGAACTCATTTTTCTTGGAAGTTGTCATTATGTCTAAATCCCAATTGAAAACCTCATCATGGCTAACTGCACCAACTTGGTGGCTTGACATTGAGATGTAGAAGGAGCTCTTAGAATGGCTTCCAAAAAAATTCCTGGTGCAGTTCAAGATGCTGATTATGTCCAATAAACTATTTATATATTATAGCATTTAGGTTCTTGAACAACCAACTTCCCTCTTCGTGTAATAGCACCTAGTAATCCAAGATGACAGCATCTTGAGTCAGGCAAAGGGAGAAGAGACTGGCACTTCCAACTTAGAAAAATCTCAGTTTGGTCTGTGCCTAACATAAAAGCCTACTGACAACCTACTTGCTTTACCAAAGAAGTACAGATATGTGGAGAAGGAAGGGGGTTATAGGAGTGATTTCATATCTAATCCTGTATACTTAAATAGAAATGAAGGAGAATTTATTTAGCGAAAATAGCTGTTTTTAATATAACTCTTTGAAGGTGCTATTCCTTTCTTCCTATTAAAAAGTTTCTCATTTCAGTTCTACTGAAGATTGATGAAGAACATGAATTGAAGTGCAAAATATACCACAATAAGACTCTCAGTGTGTTGAATTACTTTAATATGAACTGTGCAGACCTTATGCTTGAGTGAAATACAACCATCATGAATGAAATACCAATTATTTTTTCTTACAAATGCATGCAAGAGTTCATCCTAACATGAAAATAACATATGGGTTATTTAAACATGAAAATCCTTGTGGCAAATGGTACTACTTCCAGACTTCGTAATTTTTTAGAGTGTATCACTTAAAAATGTCTTGAATCAGACTCATAAAATGCCAGTATGCAAGACTGCAAGTAAATGAAGGTTTAACACCCAGAGAGTATTTATTCTGTTTGATATTGCTGTTTAGGTAGCTACACAGAGTAAAACTCCCCAGATGCTTATATCAGACATGCATAATGTGTATACATATTAACCAGCATCTGAGAATATAACTTAAGTTACTCATGCAAATCAAACCCACAAGGCAAAAACTTGCCTCCCTTTCCAGTTTCCTTTAAAGAAAACGCAGCAGCTCAGCACAGAGCTTCAGCTTTACCTGAAGCCCTAGTCCTTGTGAATGATTTTCATCTCATCTAACTTTGGTTTCCTGGAAGTTACTTACCCAATCCCTTCTAGACAACCAGACTGCTCAGGACAATTGCCTATACATAGACATCCAGTGACATTTTAGATAGGTTATCCAAGAATTGCCCATAGGATGAGCATGGGTGAGACCCAAGGGCTGCTCCACTGGTTATAGGTGAAGCACTGTTGAACAAGATATCTAATCTTCAGATGGCTAAAATTAGATGAAATGAAACCCATGCTTGATTCTGTCAACTTTATTCACAGTATACCTTCAAGGAAAAATGAAAGGGAACATTTTGATAACTAGATGCTCTTCAGCATCAAATAAGACAGCATTATTTAAACAGAATTTTAGCAGTCATAATTTTGTTGTATTGTGAAGGACATTTGCAGCATTAAGCAATCAACAAATATGACAAATGAAAATTGAGTCTGAAAAATCAACATCCAGACAAAGTGAAGCAAGCATATCTTATTTGGGATGGCTCTTTCACTTTTCTTATTATTCTCTCACTTTCAAAGGGACAATGAACAGAAATCATATTATGGCTTTGCAGAATCTAGTCTTCTGCAACCATTGTTAGTGTTACAGTGCAAATTAGTATTTTAACACTGACCTGGAGGTGGTGGTGCACTCTCTGTTTCAGTCTCTGAAACATAAGGAAAGAAGACAGATCTTGAGCTTCAAGTAAAAGCAAATATTTTTTACACATTTGGTATATACTTGTTAAATTTAGATGTAATTTGGGTTCTTTTAATATTTTAATGCAGTTCTCAAATATTTTTTTTTGCTTTCACACATGCCATACATGTCTTCTTCAAAGTGACATTGTCAAGGGCTTATGCTCTGTGAAGAGAGGGTACTGAACTTGTTCAGTCTGGAGAGATTTAATGCTCTTAGAATCATAGAATCATTTAGTTTGGAAAAGACCTTTAAGGTCATTGAGCCCAACCGCTAACCTAGCACTGCCAAATCCACCACTGAACAATGTCAGTAAGCGCCACATCTACACGTCTTTTAAATATCGCCAGGGAGGGTGACTCCATCAGTATCCCAGGCAGCCTGTTCCAATGCTTGACAACCCTTCTGGTGAAGAAATTTTTCCTGATATCCAGTGTAAACCTTCCCTGGCTCAGCTTTAGGCCATTATCTCTTGTCCTGTTACTTGTTACTTGGGAGAAGAGACTGACAGCTGCCTTGCTACAACCTCCTGTCAGGCAGTTCTATAGAGCAATATAGTGTCCCCCTGACACACAGGTCATCTCCCTGCATATATTCAGTACATTTTCAGACACTTTGGCAATTCCAGTTCAGGCCAGTTCTGGAATATCATGGAATAAGAGCTGAATTTCAAGTTTGGGTTTGACATGTTTAAGGCAGTTTGTCATGATCCTGTGTTTAAATGTATCACATTGATATGGTTCTGTCACATGATAGTCTATATTTAAGTAATTTTTCCATCAACTGGAATAATATCTGATATGACTTTAATCATGAAGTGTAATGGATCCATTAACTGAGGACGATCATGCACAGAGAATCCAGAGACCTTTATCTCACTTTTACTATACCATTACATCTAGGGTTCAGTGTTCAGTGAAAGTAGAAAGCAAAAGAATCAGCTTAACTGCTCTGTGTAGGTGCTATGGTATATTTGGTTTTTCTTTCAGTGATGATTTTTAATCTAAATCACTTCCCTTTCAGAAGTGTGATGCAGAAACCAGGCTTTTAATCCTATTTATATGTTATCTTCCTGGGATGACAGGTTCTCCAATCTAAAAACATTAAGGACAAATTAACTAGATGAAATTTATTTTTAATATATTAAAGGAAGCTTATTTTCAATCTGGAAAACATTTTGGACTCTAGACTGGCTGAATATGGTAATACTTATTTGACATAGTACATTGAGATGATCTTAAGGTACTTTCCAACCCTAACTGTTCTATGATTCTATGATTCTATGATTTATAGTTTAACTACTTGTGACAAGCAATAATTTAAACGGTTGAAATCTTTGACTGTAACAGTAGATGTCTTTCGCTAACCTTTGTCATGTTTTGGGTATTAACCTTTAGGACTCCATCTCAGGTCATAATTAGGAAATAAATTTTCAATTGCTGTCACACAGAAATGCTAGTAAGGTTATTCCTTTGCACTCAGCTCCAAATATAACTAAAACATACTTCTCATTCTTAATAAATTCATTCAATGTTTAAAAAGGAGGAATAGTTTTAGTACAAATAAAATTTTCAGCTGAATCTGTGAATTTGGTATGGTTTGGGAACTTTCAGCCATATGTGTATGCTACAGCAAGTCCTTGCAGAGAGTCCAAAGAGAATCCCTTACTACAGGAAAAGAGCTCAGTGCTGTAAGTTCTGGTCAGAGCACCCATCACATGGAATAAAGTGAAGAATGTATATTAAAGTCTGACATGGAGTCTGATAATAATAAAATGGCTTTACTTACTTTCATGGAAATTTATTTTTTCTGGTTTAATTACTAACATTCTAACTTTTGCTTTGTGGCCTAGAAAAATACGAACTTTTTTCATATGAAAATTTCACCACAAAAATTGCATTTTGGCACATATCTCCTTTGCTATCATGATATTTCCCACTGCTTCCACTGAGAATAAAATCACATCACTGTGGCATGGAAGTCTATTTCTTACATGGAGAAGTAACAGCAGAAAATTATTGGCTGTATAATTGACTTTTTGACATTTAATGGCTAGGAACACGAAGCATTCTTACAAGCACTGGATTAGGGAAGTCCTCCTGGCTCACCAGTAAGAGCTACAAATTCATAAACAAAAGCTCAGCAAACTAAGCCATTTCCAGATACATATGAAAGGCGTATGAGCCTTTTGAGGGACTTTACTGGAGTTTTCTTTCGTTTTGAAAGGTATTTCATGTCTTCATCACACAGTAGTGTTGGTCAGAAATCTGACACCTTTCCAGTCCTGTTTTACCTAGCAGTAGGCACAGATGTTAGCCAAAATCTACAGCACAGATCAGACCTGAAACACTATTATTATAGTCTGAACTTCATCTCATACATGTAGACATATGATGAGCTAGTCAAAACCCGATCAATGCAATGGGCAACCTACTCTATTTGGCCCTCTTTCTGGCAGGGAGGATGGACTAGACAATCCCCAGAGGTCCTTTCCAACCTTAGCTATTCTGCAATTCCATGATGGGATGATGACTGAAGCCAGACCAAGAAGTCATTAGTTTCTTTCCTAAACTGTAATTTATGGCTATTTGGTCTATTGCTAGAAAAACTGAGGGAAGAGCTGAGCTCAGGGGAGAGACCTGAAGTATGGTGTGGAAGGAAGAAAGTAAGCGGGAGAGTTCCAAGCACTGGGAGTGGCAGAGAGATGGGAGATACTTCAACATAATCTTTTGGCTATGTGCGACCCCTTTCACGGCCATGCTTGGCTTACAATTCCATTCCTGAGGACAGCCAGGAAAAAAAAAACATTAATAGCACCAAGTAGTTTCCACCTCCCCAAAGAATGATAGTTGTCTCTGGCTGACCTCTGTAACAGGCTTGTCAGCCAGGAAAGGGCTCTGTGCACTCAACCAGCAGCTTATGGCTGTGCTCCTTCCCTAGGAGGCATGCTCACTGGAGTTCCCAGATGCCATTCCCAATGGTCCTGTTGCCTAATATGGTCCTCTGTCAAAGCATTGTGGGGGGGCTAGTGGTGGAGAAAGTGTTGCCTTCCGCATGCACCCCTCAGACCCCTGGGAGAAGGAGTGTCATTTGCTAGGTTGTAATGATGCTTCAGGGGAAAGAAGCTGCTGAGGTCCAGTTGCTGCTAGATTGATATCATAGTGCCAACTGGACCTTCTACTAAGCAACTGAAGTTAGTATCTGCCTTACAGTTTCTAAGACAGAAGGTAATGATCTCTTTTTTAAAGTTCTTTATTTAAGAAGGCAAGAATATTGCATTTCAGTGAGTTGTGTCATGCTAAACACAGACCTTGGTTATTCATTGGTTGTGAAACTTAGAAAGCAGCTGGCTATATATAATTCCACAGCAAGAAAAGGAATTAACTTAGTAGACCTTTCCACATGGCTACTCAGAAAGGATAGTATGTTAGGAAGTGTCGTTAGCAAGTAAAGTGAAAGCACAACTGTCACTTAGATAACATCTCCAGAAATGCTTTCATGCCTCAGTCATATCATGAGATGCATTCAGGATCCAGTCTGACATAGGATATGAGGACTTAGAGCCAAGACACTTTTATTTGTGATTTATAATTATCCATGCACACATACACTTTTGAAAATCAACAGGAGATGCAACTTGACCCATTACCAACAATTTTCCATCACTGTTCCATGTTTACTATGTCCAGTTTTTTCAGATAAAATAAGACTTAAAATCTCTTGCTATGTATATAGGTAACTAAGCTTTAGAAGTTTCGTGAGATTGCCCATGTGCTAAACTTACAGAAATGCTTAAGAACCATGTTAAAAATTTAATTCCATTTTAGGTCTGGCTGCACTGACATACGACCTGCAATAACCACAAGAAGCTTTGGCAGGGAACTAGCTGCATGCTTATGTGTGGTGGCCAGTTTTCAAGGGCTCTAAATTCCCACTTCCACTGGCTTCTGTGACAGCAACAAGCATAAAGACTCCCTGACATCATATACATTTCTTTTCACATGGGAGTGTAAACATAAAAAGGCATGCTGGCAGTTCTAAAACTGTCTCCATGTCCTACTCTAATACTGTGCTGAGAGCAAAGTATTCTGGAGACTTGCAGTTCAGACCATTTGAGAGCTACAGGTTATCAGCAACCATACCGGGAAAGATCTGGCTGGATAACCCTTCTCAGCTTGTGATTCTGTACTCATGACCAGGTTTGTTTCGGATAGGCTTTGGAACTCTGTGATACTGGAAATCGAGTAGTGGTGGGTTTTTGTTTTGTTTTGTTTTTTTTTCTTAGGTGAAGGAAATGACCTTGAGCATTAAATCAGGGCTTGCACAAACTCTAAAGACAGCATTTCACCATCACTAGGCTGGAATGTTCACAAAAGGGAAGAGGAGAATCTCCTGCACTAATTTCTCCTGCAGTTAGTTATAGATTGATTACAACCCAGAAAAGACTCTGGTCTGAAAAGCCAAGGGATTCAGGATCTCACCCAGTCTGACCAGAGGTCTTACTCCCATTTACCTGGAAGGGAAACAAGGACTTCTTATAGCTGCATCATCATGGATACAAGTATGATATCTGTTCTGTGTTACAGCAGCATATTAAAGTGACTTTCATATGTCAAAGAGCACGAGGATGGTCACTTAATGCTTTTTGTCACAAAGATCTGTCAACATCAAACTTGTGTCAAATTTAAGTAGGTGGATTAAGCTTGCGGACATAGTCTCAAGGGATCAGACATATAACTATTACATAGGCATTCCTAAAGTGCTGACTCTGCTACTCAGACAAAAATAGACAAAATACTAGTTTGGGGAGAGAACATGGTTCACCCTGTCCCCTGTGCAGTTGTGGGTAAGGATTGTCCCCTCTGTGTGGACCCTGTAAAACGTAAGAACTGCCATTGCTACACCACTGCTGTTTTACCCTGGGGTGGGTGCTCCATTTAAGTAGGTGGGCATGGAAGGACCAAGGGTGTGGAACAGTTGCTTGACAGACTTCATGTCCAGATTATCAACAGATAAAAGCAGTAAAGCATTTTTATGTGTTACTTAACATTCCCTGCAAAAAAAAAAAAATAAAAAGTGCTCTGAAGAAGAGAAATGACTCAAAATGATCTGACCATTTTTTATGAGTCACTTCACCCAGTGAAGTACCAGTGCCAGTCACAGGGGCATCAGTGATGTGATCAAAAATCATAGTCTCATCAAGACAGGAACTTGCTCAGCAAACTATAGAGATTACCAAGGCATGATGAGCATTTCATTGGGAAACAATACTGTTAGCAGACCCAGATTAAATAAACTGGGAAACAGAGGGCTTGATTCAAAGTCTCTTGTAATTGATAGAAGCTCTCTTAATGTATTCAGTTGGACTTAAATTGACGTTGTTACTGTTCTTATCAATAAAGACTGGAATACTCAGCACTCTTCGAAAGCTGACTACAATCATTCAGATGGTTTGCCTGCTGCTTCATGAGTCTCAGTTCTCCACTGAGAAATCTGATTTGTGTGCAACTTCTGCAGACAGTGCCCAATCTGAATGGAAGCAACAAACTGCAATACCAGCTGAAATCATTGCCTTTTAAATATTCATAAATGGTAATTTTCTATGTTACTTTTAAAATACAGCTACAGAAAGTATTCTAAACAGACTTTAGTCCTAGGTCCTGAGAGAAAAAGTCACTCTAAAGGACTGAAGTGAATAAGCAGTAGTGCTCTGGTGACTGCCTAGATTACCACTATTGTGGCCAAGAGTGTGGTGGAACCAGGCTGATAAACTTATTAATGTATTTCTATTTCCTTTTTCCATCTGTAATGGTGGTGCAGACAGATAAGACTGCCTGCTTTGGCTCACTGTGACTGTATCTGGGTAGCTCGTCGGACATGAAACCAGCAACCTTAGGTTAAATAGTGTCCCTTATTGTAACAAAGAGAACAAATCAGCATGTTCACTCAAGCTGAAGTCATCTTTGTATTTCAACAACCAAAAGCATCATAATCCACTGATGCATCTTCTCGTAGGGACTGAAGAAGAAATAAACTTAACGAAGAGCTTGCTTAAGAATTAATTTTGCATATGATTAAAATTAAAAAAAATGGTTGTCTCATACAATCTCACCTACAATACTCCAGTTTCAGGATAAACTAAATACTTCCAATTATAAAGGATTTTATTGGCCACAGGAGCTGATCAAACCATTGTATGACAAATGCAGTCTTCCTTTCACTCAAAGACTAAAAACCTGAATGAAAAGTTGTAACAAATCTTACTAACAGTGAATTCTGTGGAATGGGTTAGACACCAAAGAGTAGTTTACAGATTCACTTGAGGAGTTGCAGCGCAATTTGTGGCTCCAGATTTTGTCTTCATTGCCATCCATCATTATGGAAGTGCATAAAGCAATCACAGTTTTTTAGTGTGCTTTTCTTGTAGTTCCCATTTTTTTGATACTATTAAATCAAATCTGATCATATGTAATCTTCCACATCTTTCTCATTTCTTAATACAACTTTGTTTTCATGTAGGGATTACTTTCTAAAGAACACTGTAACCATGACCTTGAACAAAAGTAATTTTTTCTTTTTTTCTTAATAAAATGTGTGTTTTAGGAGAATCTATATTCTCCTAAGTTTGTTCAAGCAGAACGTCTAATAAAGGGCAATGTCAGCCTATGTCAGCATTAAAACTCCCCATAAATAATTTCTGATAGGCTCCAGGCAGCCATCAGCAGTCAGCACTCTCATCATATGGTAGAAGGTTTTCTTGGCAGTGTTGAAGCTTTGTATATACTGTAACTGGGATTTAGAAGGCTGCCAACAGTAAGACAGTATTTAAAATAGTTAAATAAAGCTAAAGTTGGTGACTTTAGTCTAGGTCCCATGCGTTCTCAAACTCATTTTTAATCTACTAAACCCACAATCCACCAACAAGAAGTAACTAAATTCCACTTGTATTTCCATTGTATCTTTCTCCGCTTACTTTTTATCAAAAAATGATAAAAGTTATCTGCTCTATCTAAGAGAAAAAAGAATATTTATGCTTGTACCTCACAGATCACAGACTAACAATAGACTACAATTTGAGGGCAACACTTCGTTGAAATTTTTGACTAAATGTTTTTCATTGAGCTTTTTAAAATTGCAGTTTTGTAACTTATTCCACTATTAAAAAAAAAAAAAATCCCCAAAAGAAAGTTTGTGATGCTATCTTATCCTGCAAAATATTGTGGGCACAGGTTTGTTGGTTATACTATCAATGTGACAAAAGGATCTTGCTGAAATGTGTTATACTACTTACTGAAGTTATTTGTGCTAATGAGGTTATTCAGTTTGTCATCATAACTGTGCCCTTACGAGAAGGTTTTGTCAGCACAGCTGTACCTTCAAAGCCATTGAAAATTTCTCCAAGCCTGAGCCTGCTTGATGTATTTTTTTCTCCCACATCTTGATGTGTTAAGTTTTGCTTCCATGCTTGGAAATAAAACCATTGTATTTTGAAATATCATCGCAGGCTTTTTATAAAATGAGGTGTATGCAATCCCAAATGTCACTGAAAAAAATCATAACAGGCATTTTCCCCATAATATTTGCATAGCAAAGACTGTGGAAATTCTGCCCAGAGTCAGCTTCTTCCTACAAGTGCTAGTTCAATGATAGTCTCAAACTTCCCTGTATTATGGTACCATCTCAGTTTCGATACCACCAATTTAATATGTCTGAAATGATTTCTACTCCTGAACTTCTGTATTCCTTACCTACCTGTTCTCAGTCATCTGAGCCGTTCTTTCATGTTGCTTAACATGATGTACTACATGGTTCTGGCTTTGGTTAAACAGGGGAAGGAGAAAACTGGCTGTGTAAATATTGCCAGCCATATAGGTGCTTATGTCTGAAGTACAGAAGCAGTGTTCCTATTTTTACATTGCAAAACCAACAATAAAACAGTCCTGAAATACCTTATCTGGACTTCTCAACCTCATAGTTTCATCTCTATATTTTCAAACCTAGCTCTGCTCCGATTCAGCAGTCATCACAGCTTTCTGTCTCCTCTTGTATTAAAAAAGGTGTGGTGGAAGCTCTGCAGAATCGCTCCCACTACTCTGTCATTCAGATGTGAGTATTCATTCTCCCTTTTTTATAGCACACGTTAAAATGTTTCCATTAAGGTCTGTGAACAGATTCACACTTCCCGTCTAAACCTGATGGTCTCTGTCGTATTTGCTAACGACCCATAAGGGGCGCTGGTGGCTCACTATACTGCCATGCCCCCCCCCCCCCCCCCCCCCTTTTGCTGCCTGGGTTCCCAGCCTCAGCTATGACTGATTTCCAGAGAGCAGGGAAGAGTCAGAGCAGGTCTTCAGGTTAAAAATCAGTGGCTTGGCTCACAGGTCAAAATTCACTAGTCTGTATTTTAGCATTTGCGGGGATAAAAGACACACAGGAGCAAGAGCCAGGTATTGTTAGTTTCAATGTTTAGGAGACAGTCTTCTGAATAAACCAAGATGCAGGAACACAACACAGTTTGGATTTCTTTACATTCATTAAATGTTGCAGCACATTTTTATGTGTTAAATTGCCTGTAAAATTATATGATTTTTGGCAGCAGGTGTTAAGAAGAAATCATGTTTTCAGAATGATTTCTAGCCCAGACAAGTGAAATTCTTGTTTTAAATAACCCAAATATAATTAATATTTGTTATCTATTAATTAAAATCAATCAATTCACTCATCAGAAAATACATTGTAAAGAAGTATGGCAATAGATAGACTTTCCTCCCAGTTTCCTCTCCTTCCTTGCAATAGTTTGTTAATGCTTTTTCTCTGGAAGCAAATGTTTTCATTTAGTTCAACAGACTCCCTAGGGAAAAATATGGTGTCAGAGATATCAGTACACTGAGTAATTATAACTTCCTTTCTGGAAGCTGTAAACATAATAAAGTGGACCAGGTTCCTGGATTAAAAACTTCATAGAACACAGAACTGCTGCTCAGGAATGACAATGACTTATTCCTCAAATTTAATAATATATATTCAATGACAGTTGCACTTCTAATTATAGGAAAAAAGTTAGCAATAAAGTTGAAAGGGCAGTTATTTCAAGCGATGAGTACTTAACCAGTAAAGAACTTCTTTTCAGATTGTCCAAACCAGCTCAGGAAGCATTCTCCTAATTTAGAAGAATATTTTCACTCTTGCTCAGCTCAAATCACAACACTGTTGTTTTGCTGAGCTATCCTGAAATATTTCACTCTGAATCTAGGAAATCAAATTATGTATTGTTTTATGGAAAATGCATTATAGACCCAATGATCTGCATAACTGAAGTTGGTTCCACAAAGAACTATATCTTCCGCTGTTCCGTGTATTCAGGTTAGCCCTGAGACCCATTTGAGGATGTGCAGATAGTGGGAAATCATTCCACTTAGAGAGCTTGATTCCTAGACTCTTAGGGGAAAATAAGGGCGTTAGCATAAAGTTGTGGTGATGTGAATTCATGTTACCTAACTTGTTTCAGCAAATTAGGATGAAACATTTGAGACTTACTGATAGGTTTCATTGCAACCAAATTTCAGACTACAACATTTTGACCATGTAAATTTAAAACCTGCTTGTGTTCCCATTCCACAGTTTTTGAAATGTCAACTTTTCTTTGAGGGTCAGGGCAAAACCAAACATGCACATGTTGGGATTTCCCTAGGACTGAATTTATCAGCTTGTTATCAGCTCTTTATCAAAGTAATATGCACTACAACTGTGTCTAAACATTGTCATGACTATGTCCAAATAAGAAAATCATTTGCTTCAAGTCTATTTGACAGTGGGTGACAGATAATCTGATACTCTGTGATCTTTTCAAGAAGGAAGAGTCTCTCAGACTTCCTTTAGATAAGAGCACTCTCCTGTCATCTGTACTTCAATACTCCACCTTCTCTAGAGAGACAATGGTTTGCAGAATGGGATTGTAATGAGGAACCCTGACACAAGGCTGTCAGGCAGGTAGGTGATTAGAGATCATTTCAAGTAGCTAACCACTAATAATCTATTATTAGGTCAACCTGATTTTTTTACTCAATGTTAATTTTGTGTCTTCAGGCTTCTGGAAAATAATTCACTTAAGATTGAAAAGAGGGTGGTGGTATTCACTTTCTTAGTTTCCTAAGGGTATCTTGAATTGATGGGCTACAAAATTCAGGGGCTGTAATATTTTTTGAGTGCTGATAGTCCAGTACATGTCAACCAAAGACAACGTGCAGTTAAGTCAGGAGAAGAATTTAAAAAATCCTAAACACAACTAGCAATGCAGGAAACCTTTGTATTAGAGTTGCAGCATTATTGATATCAATCACTAAAAGAATCAGAAGTTACCCTAGATTTCAGAAACTTACTTATTTAAGTACTGACTGTGGGAGTTTTCTTTTTTTTGTAAGCTTGTTTACACATTAATATTTATTGTTGCTCAGATGCCTGGAATCCAGCATTGTGTTGAAAAACCTTTGGGAATATTTTATGCATGTAGGGAGAGCGGACTTTTCCCATAGGTAAAAATTTAGGAGATCTAAGGTCCTAGAGGCCTACGGCACTAGGCAAATCTTTGGTGGATCATATTCATCTACATGAAAGTCACGTTTGTACTTTTATAAGTGTTAGGTATACGAAATTGCATACATCCCTCTGTGTAATGCTCTTACTTTTTCTACCTCTCAATCTCATTCTGCAGCAATGAAGATAACTGTGAGGATTGTAAGACTTTGCTTAAAAAAAAAAATAAAATAAAAAAAATCACTTAACTTTGCTGTTAGGGAATGTTTGCATGCAACAGGGTGTTTTGAGACAAACTGTGGGGATTTGCATCAGTAAATCAGTAAGTGATATGTGTAAAAGAAAGCTCTTATAAAGCACGACAGCAAAATGCATTTGAGATGCTATTGTGAAAAACAGGCGCAGCTCACTGAATACACTTTCTCTGCAGCAAAACAAGCTGTTGGGTAAGAGAGAAACCTTCATTGCAAAACATGGAGATGCAAAACAAGGGCAAAGAAAAAGGGGCAGAGGACAGAGGTCAGATTTCCCCTTTATAAATAGGGCTAAGGAAAGCTTAGATGAAAGATTAGTAAGGCTGGAGGGAATGCCATGGAAAAAATGTCATCAGGCATCTGACCCTCTGTGCCTTCACTGAAGTCTGCATCTGTGGAGGAGTGGCAGCCACAGCCTCCATTGGTATTGCAATCCTCTTTGGGTCTAAAATAAGGTTTTTGGCCTAGATACTATGCCCTTATAAAAACAGAAGATACTGAATGTGTTACAGTATGTGTATGTATATCTCTATCTACATGACTATCACAACACGACATCAGCACGAGACCCAGAAGCTATTAGCCAATGAATTACTCTATCTACATGGCATTCTCATGTGACCATTCCTAGATATCTGTAGCCACAGATACTCTCCATATCACCAAGGATAAGTGTTTTCTGTATTTTTTGCTAGGAACAATGCTTTAGTGCTACTAGAAACTAATAAAGTTGTTGAAAAAAGGTCAGAAAAGCAATGCTGTGTACATTCAAGTGTACAAATGGCTTGAAACATTTCATTTCAGGCCAGAAAACAGTGAAAGGCCCTACCACACTAACACAATCAGCTCAGAATAATAGAAGGAAGCTTTTCTTCCTTCTAGAACAGTTGGAACTGGTGCTAGGGGTCATAATATATATATAAAATAATATATAATATATATATAATTATATATATATTAATATATATAATAATATATATATAAAATAATATATAATATTTCTCTTGTACACTAAAGATTTTGAAGCAGAAAGTGATAAAAATGGGCATTAAAATACCCAAAGTTTGGAATTTGACAACTGCTTGATGACTATGCTTTACTGCTCTGTCTAGTCTGCTACCACAGTAGAGTAGATGAGTATCAAGTAGTAAGACTTAACCCATCAACTGAGTCAGTAAGATTTTCATTTGTGGTCTCTTTCAGTTTTAGCTGCATTTGTATTCAGTTCAGGGAGATCATCATCTTCTCCCATCTTTGAGAGAAGATAAAATTTGAAATAATAGGTTTTCAGGCTGGGTTTGCATTGCTGACTGAGCAAAGCATGGCCCCATTCAAGAAAAAAGTAATTGTTTGATCTAGTTTATGAGTTATTTTTGCTTACTCCCTACCTAATGTGCTCTATCCAGTTGGTTTGATAGCAAGAAGTGGAGCAAATGCCTCTGCAGTTGATGTCTATGCACACATATATAAGATTGATAAACAAATCTGTAAAAAAAGGGAATCTTCACCTATGTCTTCGTCTGGCAACTTACTCTTGGCATTTATGACCAAAATTAGGAAGTTATTCTGAGCTTGCAAAGTTGTGATCAGTGAGTATTTTAATACAGATCCCTTTCAGTAAGCATTGTGGTACTACTGAACGATGTTTTCCAACACTCACTAAAACCACCATTTGATCCTACGGAGAATTTAATTAGAACAGAGCTTTTTTTAATAATCACCTGGTCAAAATAACTTGCTGGAGCCATCACATATAAGGACAACTGCCATAAGAAGTGGATCACATGCTATTTTAAATTAGGAATAGGTCTAGGTGATAGCAAATTATGTAAGAAATATTTAGTAATGTCCAGAGAAGGGACAGCAATGACTGTCTCAAACATTTTCCATTACAAGAAGATACAGTAGGACTCCTTTCTTGCTGCAGTGTCTGTACACTTTTGGGAATATGGAGATGGGACAAGGGGGAGGCTCTAAACTGTGGAATGAGGGAATGAGTCACTCAGCTGTGCTCCCACGTCCTGTTAGTGCATGGAAGTCACATGCACTGTTTGACTTGCAAGTTATCACATTTGTGAGCGTCTTTCCTGAACAACTTTACTCCAGAGCAGAACATGGTGCAACTTTTAGGATGGCGAATTTTTTTGAATTTTATAACTTTTCTGAGACTGTGCCATATTTGACTTTCTGTTCAGGAACCCTCTGACAATACTCCAGGAGGTATAATGTCCTAAATTAACCCCCATCTAGCACTAACAGAGAGCAGGCCATGCAACACCTCAGTATTGCAACATTTCAGTATTACAGCATCTAACTCCACCAGAGCCACAGGTTATTTTAGCCCCTTGAAATGAAAGTACACATAAAGACACTTGGCCAACCAGTAGAGGATTGAGGGTGTGATTGGGCTTCTTCAGATAAGGCATTTTTAAGCTGAGTGTATGTAAGACATCTGGCATTGCTTAGCCTATGTCCAACTGACTGGTCTGCGGAGAAGACATTAGCAATATGAACGCAGGTAATGGGGATAGGAAGCCAGCCAGAGAGAGACCACTCTGTTTCGAGAGTGGTGCGTTTTTATGGGTTCTGAGAGGTCTCTGAGCAGGAATCTGTGTTTATACTTCTTGAATCCACAGTATCTTTGTGTCCCTGCAGCATCTCAGGAAGTGATGAAGACTGACCAAAACTTTATGAAAACCTGCTTGCTAGACCGGCTTCCTAGGGCATCAAGTCCTGCTGGACACAGAACTGGATTTTGACTCTAATTCACTCTCTTCTGCAAGCACCTTCATCTTGGCTGAGCCACTTGCTAGTTATTGTGCTCTAGGAGCTAAAACCACTCCTGACAAATTAGAAAGAGTAAATTCCAGAAATATTAATAGGATTCATGGAGGCTCCTAAATCTATGTGCGTGTTGTTGAACACATTGTAGAATATTTAGAAACAATTTAATGTAACAAGTGCTTGTTACTCGTAGCTACAGATGTCCTTAATGTAACCAGTCATTCATCTAACAGCATGAAGCTGTTGGAGGAAGTGAGAGCAAGCTGGAGCAGAAAGGAAGAAGAGTAGTTAACATAAATTTGAGCAGGAATGTGACTTTCTGTTTCCTCTGATTGCTGAAAAAAGGAAATTTAATTTTGAGTTGATTTAAGCACTCAGCCATGAAAGAAAATATATAGACTCCTTCTTATAAAAAAATAAAAGAAACAAAACCAGCTGGAACTCCCAAATAACGACGACAAAAGGCAATAGCAACTTATCTATCTATCTATCTATCTATCTATCTATCTATCTATCTATCTATCTATCTATCTATCTATCTATCTTTATTTATTTATGTCAGTGCACCCAGCAGATTGAAGAAGGGTGCACTCTGCTCAGGGAAATGTACTCCTTCATTTATTGAAGAAGAACATCTGAGTATCGAATGCAAATAATACTGGAGTGGAACTCTTTCCTTGTCTTCTTATAAAACTGCCCATTGCAGAAAATCCTTAAGCACTAATTGAACAACTCATAGCGAATAACTCTGCAGCCTTATTGCTAAGGTACTTAGGAAAAAAAAAAAGGGGACTCATGAATGTGTCTACGGTGTGAGCTAGGAGTCCAAGCTACTCTATAATCAATAGAATCGGATTTTTATTCACCATAAAATAGCTGCTTATGGCTTGATCAAGGTGATCAACGACATTCACATGCTGTAGCGTATCCTTTTGGTTTCTAGCTGCTACTCCCAGATATTGCGGATCTCCCATAGGTTCTGAGTCATATCTGCCATTCCAAAATGGGTATGCTGTGTATCCATCCTTGAGCTTCTCATATGGCAGTAGGCACCTATGTTTAGGCAACTCTTGGCTGGTCAGCTGAGCAGCAGTCCAGGCTCCACTGACTGTAACGGCCTGCTGTCCATGACTCCAGCAGGACCAGGGACACCTAATGCAGTTGCACACACTTCCATTTGAATATCTGGTTCCTAACCCACACGTGGTCTGTGCAGTGTAAAGACCATTAGGATCTTTGTACAGTTGCAAACTTAACATCTTCAGTGAACTAACATGGACATTCATGTAACATCAGTCATCTATTCCCTAACTCTTAAAACACCAACACCACTTCAAAGAAAAATAATAAAATCTGCTGGTAGTCATAAAATCCACCAAACTCTCCTAGTGAATGATAGAAAAATGGTTTGAAATATTGGTTCCCTAATAGCCTTTTTTTTTTTTTTTTTCTGATACTTCAGAAGTAGAACTTCAGTTGTGACCGAGAGCAGAGAGAGGAAGGGCTAGGTGAGAAAAGAGCTGTTTCCCAGCCACAGAGTTGCTCAGACTCAAGAGAGAAAGCTGTTTCCAGTGGGACTGAGAAAATGAATTACAACTGAAGTTAATTATTCTATCCATTGTTTTTTCATTTATTTACAGATTTCTACATTCCGTGTAAAGTCACATTAATGTCTGGATAATAACAAGATTTTTTTTCCTCACTCTAGAGCAATTATTAAGTTACGACCTCTAAGTTAGTGGGTTCTCTGCATTTTCACTGATTGATGAGTCTGGTACTTGTTCCTACCCCAAGGGAAATTTCCCCAGATAATTTATTTTCAAACTTAATTTGCTTTTCCACTTCAAGGAACCCTCTGAATGTCCCATTATGAAACATGAAATGTGTTGTAGAACATATATTCCAAGGACTGTTAATGCTTGTTGTGGCAGCTACTACAGTTTTGATAACTGAAGTCTCTCTGTTATTTTTTTTTTGTTATGTGACTGTGGAACTTGCCATCTTGTTTGGTAGAACCCTGAAACTAATATAAAGAAACTCATCCAGTTTTTCATGGAACTGAAGGGTACTGTTCTTTCTTTCAAGCTCTCTTAAAGTGATATATTTAGGAGGTATGAGGGGAAAGAACTGGGCAGTCCTTTATTTATCTTCCCAACAGGTGCAGCACAGGGAGGCACAAAGGCAGCATTTGCTAATTTCAGTTTTGCCAAGTACAAAGCACTCTCTGGTCTGCTGAGAGACTGTTCCCTCCTTTCCTCCTAAATTAAATGTTTGTTTTGTTTTTTTTTTTTTATTTTTTTTATTATTTTATTTTTTATTTTAGTGTAACAATATTAAATACTTTTCCTGTGCATAGATGCATTGTGTTTTGCACAGGGTGAATGAGCTTTTAAGCTCATGTAAATACAACAGTAAACCAGATCAATCTTGTATTGTCCTCACACACTAGCATTAACATAAAATCAATGCATTGTATAAGAAAAGAAAAAAATCAATGCATTTCCTTCAATTTACACGATAATAAAGCAAAACATAAAACCTCAAAAATATATCCAGTTTGGGGATTTTTCTTTGCCAATATAGGGTTTTCTTAATCAGATTAATCTGACTGGAAAAGTAGTCTTAAACCTAGGAGTAGTGGAGGCAGAAGACCAAAGAATAAATCTGAGATGCTCTGGTATCTCAGAAGGAAGTGTGGAAGCAACACTTGGAAATTAGGAATGGGAGGGCAAAGACAGTCTAAGAACAACTCAATTCCCAGGGTGCAACAAGATCTGTGCAGGAGGACAGTGCTCTGTGGGGCTCAGGGTGGAAACACAGCCCACTCTTGCAGATCTAATTACAACAGTTAGGCGTAAGTTTGCTTCCCATTTGTGAAGGCTTTAAATTTATTAGCTACAGGTGATGAAGAGAAACTTTCTAAAGAATTGAGAAGGAAAATAAGATGAGAGGTTAGGGTTTCCTCTTTCCCTCATCCGCAAAACCCCATTTACCTGTGACTTCAATACAGCACTTATAAATGATATGTATGGGCCTGACTTTGAGTGTGATTTGGCTCCAGGACTGAAGGTAGTTAGAAATAATGGGAATGCATTTTACAGTCAGTCCTGCAGAGGGGCGATGATGGTGGCAGAAGATGGATGTCCGTATGCTTTCTTTTGCCTCACTGAAGCATGTATCTCTGCAGCAAGGGCAGCAGCAGCTGCACTACCCTGTTTGGTGCCATCATAAAACAATTATACAGGTCCAGCCTTCTGCAGGGAAAGCACTAAGCAATGTTATGTGATGTTCACATGCTGGGTTCTTGAATTTTTTAGGAAAACTTTCCATCAGCAGTGTTAATTTTAACACAAGCCAAATTCCTAGAGTGAAGCAGAATTTCCTTTTAACTTATTTTTCACCTCTGAAAAATGGTCTGGCCTTGAAAATAGGATATGAAAGGAAATCTGACTTTAGTTAACTCTTATCCAGCCTTAATACTGAGATTGATTTCCCACTGGAATGCTGCTCTATATGTCTATGATTTGCATGACTACCTCACTTGTTTGACCGTGCCTATTATATTGATACACCAGATTGTGGTATTGTTTTAAATATTATACCTACAATAAAAATATAATTATAGAAGAATCATTCAATAAAACAAAACCAGTCATGTTTAAAAGCCAGTAGAAGTAAAGGCTGTTTCAACTGCGCTTCTTCAAAAAGAACAGCATTACCATATCTCCAAAGCAGTCACTACTGATACGCCTCTTTACCTCCTTTCACAAATTGCTTCATGTTTTAGAGATTGTTCTTCTAATCGACAATACATGCACATAGTTTTCTTTACAACTTTGAAATCTATGCTGTTTATAGATAGAAAAAAGCTTTACTGAAATACTGCCTAAAGTAGACACAGTGATCTTTAATTTTGAATCTCTGCCAATATGTGGATACTGTAGGCAGTATTCACACAAATCCTGCAAACCCTTAGAAAACAAAGTTGGCAGACAGTTGATAAATGCTTTGGCATAGAAACTGGAATGGTCACTTAACTCGCGGCCATGAGTTATTTCCTAGATTGGGGAGAATAAATGAGGCAAATTTACAGAGCTGCCTACTGGAGACTGACTTGCACCTGTCCCTGTGGGATGATGCCCACAGTTTGAAACCATTGCTCTTGGGAGACTTGGCAGTTTTACAAAAGCATATCCAAATACCATGTTCTGTGACAGTTTAAGAGGGCACCTAATTAATGGACAGCTCTTATTATGAATATTGGTTAAAGGAAAGGGGGGAGAGGAAAGATTGACTAAGTGATTATGATAAATCACAGGAAGTAGTTATATGAAGGAGGGTTATTTTATTAGTCACTAGGAAAACCAAAGGCTGTTAAATTTAAATGCACTGGTAAAGGTCTTTCTTTGGCATCACAGTCCTATCCTAGTAATCCGCTGGGATCAGTTAATCCATTGATGTAAACTTCACCTTTTGCAATTTTGAACAGGCTAAGAAAAAACAACCTTAAAATGGCATGACCGTATACTCCAAAGAAGCCACAGCTGATTAATACATAGGACTTCAACATTTTAACACTACAGCAAAGACCTTATATCATTAGTCATTTTCTACAAGCCTGTTTCTACAGTAAGAAATTTCACAAGGCTGAAGTGCTCCGGTAATCCTCTCTAAGCTGAATGGTGTGTTTAATTTGGTGATCCTATTTGTTAAAAGTGCACTGTGAGGCTACACTCTCATCAAGGCAGGAAATGTCTCGCTTTGGTAATCTAATAATCTTAAAATAGCTCAAAGAGCATTTGGCCTGAAAAAAGACCTCGGAGCTTCCTACAGCACTGCTTCTGAAAAATCTCACTATGCAATTCAGACACGGCTGTGATAAAAATTGCAAAGCTGAGATTTTCTTAACATTCAAGCGTTAGTCCTCTTCTGATTTCTCAGCTGCTTGCTCTTGAGTGCTGTTTTTAACTGGCAGGACCTATGAGAATAAGGAGCATGGGATCATTCATATAGGTTACTCCTTTTGGAAATGTCAGAAGAATACTATCTAGGTGCCCCTATAATGGAGAAGCCTTTAGCCTCTGTCTGCTTGTTATTATAGTCTGCCAAAGGTTTCTTAGAGTCTTCCCAGTGATAACTTCCAGAATGTAGTCAGTCCGAAGTTCACCATTAATCAGTTACCTTCTATCCTTCTTACCTAGGAAATTACCTTGAGAATAGGCATTTGATGGACATAATGGTAGAGTTAGTATGAACAGTAGAAATGGTATTGTACTATTATTGATACAGAATACTCCTGCCACTAATATAGTAAGTACTTGCACTTACTATAAAGTACCACTACCAATTTAGGTGAGTTCTTGAAAAATCTTTAAGAAGCAGCTAACATCTTAAGTACAAGATGAACTTATTATCACCCTGATCTACTAACTCCAAACAAGCTGGGTGCAACGAGGAATGACCAGCTTGTGTGTATCACTTTTCCAGAGCTCATTACTGCTTGTGAACCCCCACTCTATCAGGACAGAAGGTTTCAATATTTTTAATGTTCCTGAATATTGACTCATCAAAAATCACATTTATTCTACTGTCAATATAATGTTTTTCAGGGTTGCTAAACTTATTTTGTAACACAACCACAGAGCTGCATTTGTAACCACTGCATCGTAAGAACATCTTTGAAACAATCTAGTCTTAAATGGAATAATATCCTTTAGAAACGTGACCATCCTAACAAATTTCCTCCAAAGTGTGCATCTTTTGAAAGTGCAGGAATACTTTAGGCTTTTTTTTTTTTTCTTTTTTTGAAGTTGGCAGCCACAGAATGCATTCTGATTAAACTGTGTAATATTCAGTCAACTAACAGATCAAATAAAAAGGACACTTAATACATGTGTAAATCATTTGAATTACAAATAAGACACTCTAGAAGGGGCTTGGCTCTAGATTTGATATAGAGGATTAGGCTCTTGTATTAATACATGCACTTGGTGTAGCTATTTTAAGAAGGATACTTCATCCATCATTGTCCTCGAGCACTAAGGAGGGCTGGTAAGGTAAAATGATCACGTTGGTCTGTCAACACAACTTGCTTGACACTCAATTGTCCAAAAAGTTTAGTTTTCATATATCCCCCAACTCAATAAGGTGCTGGAACTGCCTAATGCTCCTGATTGACAGCTACTTTTCTCTTGCCTTTCACAAAATATTTTAAAAGACTTCTAAAATAAAGCAAATGCTATTGATAGATCAGTGTTAAATCAAATGTACTCATTCAAACTACACACATGCACCTATCAGATCTTTCAGAACTGATGGGAAATAAACACTATTTAATGACATCTATACTTTCCACAGGTTATCTTTAAGATTAAACTCAGGTTTTCCTCTGAGAATGCGTTAGGGAACCTGTCTGTTTGCCAACAGTTGCAAAGCTCATACAGTTTGCACATGTATGGCTTTGTAGAATCTATGTATATTGTCAATGTTGAATGTAATCATCAAAAATTCATACTAAAATGTCTAAATTTGAAAGAAAAATAAAAGAAGGGCTGTAGAAATATGTAACTATAAGAAGCTTCTTTAGCTTAAATTTTCAAACTAGTGAAAAATAAATGCTACCTTTAAAAAGCTATGAATTAATAGACCCTGAAAATTTTATTCCTGTTTGAGCAGCCTCCAATGGACAATTCTGTCTCACTAGCAGACTATATACTCAGTTTCTTTGCTATAAACTTAATAGTACCATGAAAGACAGTATTACTGTCTTTAACTATCCTTCTGAAACATGAAATAATAATTTCTGTAGTGTGGCAAAGAGTATTATTCCAGTTTGACCTGTACAGAAAAACTACATTCTACACTTATGCATTAGACTTATAGAACATATTTTAATCAGAACCTTAAACCTGTTTTATGACCATCCTTTCTACTCAATAACTTATAAAACTTAATGAAAAACATATCAACATGCTGACTTTTTAAACCAAAAGAAATGCTTATTCCCTTATTTCCGGAATCTAGACAGCTATAGAGAAATCAGTAATAGCACTATGAAAACCCTGCAGTCTTTAAAAAGTGAACACAGCATTTGCCAAATCAAGTAATTTCTAAATATCTCTGCAAAGCCATTTTTTATTGCCTAAAATAGTTGGAGGCTGAAACAGTGTCATGCTACACCTCTACCCAAAAGTAATGTTTTAGTTTAAAGGATCAGTGATCTGTAATGACATTATGATGTTACACAACTATTACTCTTAGATATTATTTGTTGCTGAAATGCAGTCTGAAAGGTGTTTTGTGTGTGTGTATTCATAATTCCTGTAATTAAGAAACATTCAGGTAATATTTGCTATACTTACCATCTTTCTTGGTGGGTTCCGGCATTGTTACAAGAATTCTTTATTCCCAGTGAATTTCAGTCTTTCAGATGCAGTAAGTAGTAGCCCCAAGACCAGCTGAGAGAGTATGCAGATCAGTATGACAACCAGAGGGTAAGAAGAATTCCTCTGCTTTATATACTGCGACTGAAATATCAATCAACATGGCACCTCCTCTCTTTTCAATGCAAACACTTTGAAAACTGACAGATATGGGAACCCCTCTTACATCTGTTGTCTGCTGCCTCTGCTCCCTTGGCTTTTGGAAGGAATCTCTGCATTGCATGGGGCTGATGAGAACATCTATAACTTTCTAAATTCAGCCACACCGCTTGCTCTCCCGTCTCTCTCTGTAACATGCAGACATGCATACACACGTAGATGGAGTTTAAAAAAGTGACTGCCACGCTGTTAAAGAGCCCTTCCTGCCTGCAGAACTTATAGGAACTACCTGTATAAGTTTACACCTTTTAAAATAACATAAAAGGGACAAATAAGCAGAGATAATATGTCTGCTGTGAAACTTCATTTCCTTCCTTTAAGAGAAAGTGGTATGCACAGATGGAATGAGGAGTATTTTGCAGTGTTAATGAAGAAAAAAAAGATTATTGTGTTTCTGTTTGGAGCAGTAGAGATTCTCGATCTCTCCATTCTGTTTACATCTGCTACACTTTCTTGGGTTCTTTCCTCGTAGCCATCCCCATTTTGGCTTTGGTAAAGACTATAGTGTTTCTTTCAGAATTGCTACCTCATTAACTGGAGAGTTCACTGCTGAGAGATGAGATATTCTCTTTTCCAGTCACCCAGGAGATGCAACACTCCTTGCCTTTGCCAAACCAGGAAACCAGACAGAAGGAATGGAAATCCTATCTGTAGCACACACCCCAAGCCACTAAACTAAGCCACTGGGCTGCCCTCTTAAACTCCTACTTACACTATGAATAGGTAGGCAATAGTAATGCAGGACAAGTTAATCAGGAGGTACTTTTTATGCCTTTTTAGGATTTTGAGACAAAACTCTAGTGATTAGTGCAATAGATGAAGTATTCCTCAAGGATTTCACTCTATTAAAACACCTGTTCATATCATAATCACATATCGATATGAATTTGGCTACCAGACAGATTTCTCAGTGTCTAAATGCACCCAAATGTCATGAAAAATATATTTTATGTTTTTGAATAGGAGTTAGAGACGGAATAGTGTTAATGTGCCTGTATATCCTGTAGCTAATGGACTCTATTGTTTTCTATTTAACCATTTTACAGACATCTTTTAAGGGACAGACATTTAAGTACTTTTTATAAGAGGCCAGAATGTCATCTTCTTTTTCTGCTCTACTCATTGTGGTACGTTATTATTTGACTGATCCGTGTGCCTATAAAATACAGAGAAAAGCAAGATCCCTGTCTACAAGAACCTAAACAAGGGATATTAAAACGGTTTTCCTCTTTTGTTACATATCACTAACTAGGTAACCTCCTTATATCACTGAAAGAATTCCTGTCCTTGGAAAGCAAATAGAGCACTATCCTAAATAAGTAACAGGATTTTGTCCCTCTGTGTATCCATGATGGTACTGGGGAGCTGGTGCATGGACAGACTTAACAACATTGCAGACATCATTTTTTCTTGTTCTCCTTTCTTCTACTTACATCTGGGAACCAAAGACTGTGATGGCTGGAACCAGAGTGGGATGAAGAGCAACTGCTGATTCTCTTCAGCATAGTGTTTCCTTAGTAGCCCCTTTTAAGATGTGAAGACAGTTTGCATTGCATTTCACCCATCATATGCCAAGAGGTGCTGAGAACTACATGTCTGGAGATTCCTGTTAATACAAACAGGATTAAATACAATTACACAGTCGAGCACTGGATGCGTGAAAGAGGACCTCCATCTCAATCTCACAGTCAGAAAGTATTGGAGACCAGTGTTTATTGTTACAGCCTTAAAGGGCTTCCTCTACAGGAAAAGGAAGAAGGATATTCAAGAGGACAATCTAATTCATAGACTGTCTTTGTACTAATAAATTAATGAGTACTGAGACGACTCACTGGCCCAGAGGCCCTGTGAAAGTTTGTGGTTCTCATCTGCACAACAGAACTCCTTCTCTGCCCCAGAACCTGGAGACTGCAGCCAAAACATACCCAGGAAATGGTTGCTGGCATGTGCCTGAGCTATGCGTAGGCATAGGTTGGAAAGTGCTTGCTGTCCTGAGCCAAAATGGTACCAGAGAGCATGCTTACCATCCCTCAGTGTGGATAACCACAAGATCACACCTGAACCCATGCCCTAGCCCTTGTTTATTGACAGGTATAGACATAGATAGAAAAACTAAATTGGATCTATAACCTCTGTTAGGCAGCAAGGGAAGAATATAGGTTATGGGAAGAAAAAATTAAATACTATGCCTTTACAGCATATGAAAATATATGTGCTTCTAGAGGTCTCCCTTTTGTAAAGGCCAGTGAGAGTGCAAGAAAAAGGCTCTTCAACTGCGTGAAATAAATTGAAATTGTGGGGTAACAACCATCTGAAAATTTTCTCATCCTTTCACTCTTTCATAACCTTACATTATACTTGTATAATTCATTGCATTTAATTTTACATTGTCTTTGATAAAAAAATTCCAGTCTCGCAACTTCCCTGTAATGTAATTTTTAATAGTATTATAGAAGATGCCACTGGGGTAGATTTAGACTGTGATAACTCAGTGTACCTTAATACTATCAATGACAAGGAAAGCTGTTTAATTCCTAAGAAAGGAAGCCATATTTTATTTATTGCTGTCTACTTCCCCGATGAGTCTATGCCTTAAGCACCTGCAGATACTTCATATTCCAATCCAAGTCAACCTAGTCATTTCAGTTTATTTTTCTTCCTGCACAAATGCTGCCACAATGTTGACCCCATCTTGCTTGTGCTATAGCACTTATTTGTATTTTGGTGCTATCGGATAGATGTCATTCAGAGCTTGCCTTCTTATACTTCTCCACATTTGCAGACTGCATGGTACTCACCAAACTTGCCTGCTTCCCTGTATGTGTCAGTCACTCAGCTGATTTTATTGCAACTCATCTTGTGAAGGACCTGAGTCAGAAGAGGAAACATTTAGCTCCTCTGTGCTGAACACACAACTCCTGTGCAAGTGAAAGAGCCAGGAACCACCTTCTCACTCAATCACCAGCCTACTTATCAAACGATTGAGCCAGACCCTTCACAGAAATCATGAGGTGGAAAGAGCTGAGTTCCACCTTTCTAGCCCACCTCCTGTGCCTCAATAGATAGAACTAGAGCCTGTGTCATCCTTTCATTAACCTACACAATTGCTAAAAGTAGTTTGCACAGGCTGCCTCAAGTCTCTGTATGGAAATATCCCACCTTATATCCTCCTTCAGTAAGTTGGCTTGTGACCTCGTATTTTGCCCTTCCATAAAGCAAATGTCTTCTGACCAAAATTTATCCTTGTTCCAGTATGACTGTGTACCACTGTAAGCCCTCAGCCACCTCAGGAGCCAAATACGCTAGGCTTTTTGAGCCTTCCCCTTCCATGGCTGCCCCAATTAATCATCCATGGTCTCTTTCCAGAACATGAGTATCCTATTTTAACTCTGTTCAGCTCCTTGAGCAGTTTCCAAACAGCAGCTAACCAAGGCGTCAGATAATTAAATCATTTTCTCTCATCTGTTTTTAATAAATTCCCTTGGTGAAATATCCAAAGCCCTTATTTGCTCTTGCAGCTGCTAGATCTGCATCCATAACTTCATATTTGCTGCTATTCCTAGGACTGAACTCTCTAACTTACTTCAGTCTCTATTCTAGTAACTCTCTGTTTGTCTTGTCGCAAAAAAATCTTTGTCTTGTCGCAAAGCCAAAGGATCAAGACATTCCCCAAAGACATCAGAGACAAATCTTTAAACTAGTTAACCAAACTACGTCTTTAGTGGTATAATTTGGTTTTAGGTAATCCTGTGAAGATCAGGGAGCTGGACTTTATGATCCTGATGGGTCCATTTCAACTAGAAATATTCTATGATTCAATTTAAAAATTTTCCACTAAAAGGTTTTACTGGTATCGAGAAAACCTGATCAAGAGAAATAAGAATGCTGGGTGGAAACAATCAGTTTAGATGAGAATGGGAAAAGATTCCTAGTCTAAACAGGAGAACATCTGGAAATAACATCCAAAATGCTGGTGTGTCTATGTGTTTTCATTAAAATATAAACATCATCTTAGTTTTGTGCTAATAAAGATTCCCAAGTTTTTAAATGTTACATAACAGAAATACATTTTTCACCAGTTTTAATATTTGGAGCTTTGGAGCCTCTGGGAAACAGTTATTTATTGAGCCCAAGGATGGAGGATGAGAAACAGCAGCAGATGGAGTCTTCCTTCCTGTCAGGAGGAACCCATAAACACATTTCTCCAGAAGGACTCTGGAATGAGGTTTGATATCGCCCAAGCCTCATTCAAGTTCCAAGTGCCCTCCCAATAGGCACAAGGCCTGAAAATCCTGTTCTCATGTCAACAGTAGAATCACATCATGGTGATGTGATTTTGTGCTCAAATTTTGACTTTGCCACATACTCTATTTACAATAGAATTTTATAGATTTTGGTTAACTTACTTATTTTGATATCACTGATAAACCACAGAGCACTTTTTTCTTTTCTTTCAATAAAAATAACAAGTCAATTATTTCAATTTCTACCATACTGGCTGGTGGAAGACTAAAAAATTACAACCAAAAAATGCACAACTTCTATTTTTGCAAGAGAGGGAATTACTGCAGCTTGGAAGAAGGCTGCATCTCGGAGTATCTGTTACTTCTTAAGTCCCCATCTAATTTGTGAAGGTAGTCCTTTTTGTTTAACGATTTTCCTGAATATATTAGTGTTGGTGGAAGACACCTGCATTTACCTGGCCAGATCAGTTTAATCACAGCCTTGCACTGCAGACCTGCCAGGAAAAAAAAGACTTTCCTACTCTGTCACGCGCTGTTTTCCTGCCAGGTAAATGAGACATGACCTTGATTGAGAAGTGATGAGAAATACTTTTTGTATAGATGTAGCATCCACAAATGGGGTCTTACGACATGTAGCAAGACAACGGAAGATTAGACTTTAAAGCCTAGACTGCATTTTTTTCCCAAGGGAGTCAGCTTGGAGACACTTCAAGGCATGTACAAGATGTCATTGACAGATAAACACCGCTTGTCAGCTTTACCTTCTGCCTTACAATGACCCAAAGGGTGACATTACTGTGTAAGCAACACATGCCCCATGGTGTCCTATAGCAATCAAAGTGTTTCCTTTCTGACAGTAAATTCCAGCACACTGAGGCACTCAGCACCGAAGTCAAGAGCTAGTCCCTAGCTCAGAGCAGCAGGCAAAAAGGCAGAAAGAGGGAGAGCAGCTTCTTTCTGCTGACTGCTTGGCTGGATCAGCCAGAAAAGAAAGCAAAGTGATCAGAATTTTGCCACTGACCAGAGCCAGAGCTTATTTCACTCTCCTTGTAAGAGGAAATTCGAAAGAGGACCCTCTAGGCAGAAGAGGAGAGACATTTCCTCTTCCAGAGTAAGTATGTGATTTGCCCCAGCAGATTATAGTGTATCATGCTGGAATGGCATCTCCCATCACTGGCCAGTGAGGCTTGGGATGAGCAAAAGAACCCTTCACCATTGTAAATCTAGATCTCTGATCCAGGTTCTATCTCAGAATTGCAATTTTTGTGTTTTCTGACATAAATATAGCATTTAACTTTTGAACTAATTTGATTAATTTTAAATAATTTTTGCTACATTTCATCTGTCTTATTACAAGTCTGCAGAATTTCGAAAACTTGCCCTGGAATTTAACCCTGGAAATTCCTGAAATACAGCACTATCCCGGCAATAGCACAGATTTTCCCAAATTATTTTTTTCTGAGTCTGCTTCCCTACTGGTTACAATTATCATGTTCCAGTGTCAAAATTCTGCAGGTACCTCTTGTATTCAAAGATGCATTATGGGAAATGATAACACAGAGGATTCCAAGCAACCTGGATTCACATTTCCAACACAATTTTAGAATTATTCCAATAGCAGAGGCAGAGTTTGTAATTAGCGCTCATACAATACTGATATTCTATGTTAAAATGGTTGCATGCCTCCAAGCAAAAGCAGACATGCAATGATATTAAAAATCTTTACTTGTTCTCCTTTAGAATTTTAAATAATACAGTCTCACAAATTTTAATACTTCACAGAGGTAGGTAAATATTTTAACAATTTAGAATGAATGATGTAAATCCAAGTGTCAGAATTCATTAGCATTCAGAGAAAAACATTCAAGTCTCAACCATGAAGAGGATAAAAATAAAACTTTAAAATTCACTGTAACTATTTGATAGCCTGTAAATGTTGCCAAAGGGGCTGTTCCCACTCAGACTGCCACCATCTAAGGTCACTCTAGCTATATAATAATCACTCTTTGAAGGTATTTAACAGAAATGAATTCAATTCCCAGATAGCCAAAGGAGGTCATACAAGTCATCACAAGCAGCTTCCTTAACTGAGACATACCTCAGTTCTATCTTTGTAAAGTGGGGATGATAATCCATTCTTTTACCCTATAGCCATCATCATACCTTCTTTCTTTCCTCAGAAATTCTATGGAGTGTGCTTTAGTGCCTGTTTACACAACAGAGCCTCAATCTCAGTTGCTCGTATGCTATATTATTACTACTTACAGTGCCTAAAAATTACTGCTGCATATGAATAGATGAAATAAAAGGTATCAAGTTCTGGGGCTCGTATTTCCTTTTATCTGTTAAATCACTTGCTCTTAACATAACTGCAGTATAATTATAACAGCATAATACAGTGGGCTAATTTGTTTGACATATTAATGGTATAATAATAGTATAATACCATAATCCAGTGCCACTGCAGACTGCTGCTGTCAGGATGGGCCCACTCTCTCCTCCTTTCTCTCTTCCTGCACCCTTGGACAGAAGGTCTTGCTCTTTGTGCTGGATCTGGTGACTATGCAGGATGAGTTCAGTTCAGCTTGCTTATCTGAGCGAATCCTGCTCATTTAAGCAGGAGGTACTTTATTTCTGCTGGGTTTGCTAGCTGAAGCAATACTCTCTAGCAGCCCTGTGATGGCTAGATATGAGGCAAAGGGAGCACACAGCTACAGGCAGGGGAGTGGGACTGTCCCTCTTAGCTGCAACCTACACACACATAGTGTTAGGTTTAACAGGAAATTATACCCTTGTTGTATCTGAGATCTGCAGTTAATAGACATCCGCTTCATATTCTGGAAGATAATTGAGGTACATATGAAGTACTGCTTGTTGATCTCTCAATTCCAAAAACGTCTGTTGCATGGAGACAGATTTTTCCTTGGTTTATTGAAATCTTTATTCCTTTTTTTTTTCAATTTGAAAAAAGCCCAAATTCCTTTCAACCTTCAGTGAAGCACTGGGGGGTCCCACTGATTGAGGAGAGAGAACATGGGCTGCAGGGAGCATAACTGAAAAGGGAGCACCATCCACTGGGTGCACACAGCAAACCTGCAGTAATTAGCTCTGAATCTCCTCTTTGGTGGAAGTCTGCACCTTCTCACTAAGAAATGAGGGCACCAAGACAGCACTGAGCTGGATATTAGTGATTTTTTTTATATGAGTAAGGAGGAGATTTTCTTGGGGAAAATCCCGTATGTAGAAGATTCTGACTTGAGATTTTTGGAGAACATCCAGAATGATATTTTTAAAGATAGGCTGTAACTCAGAAAGTTACATGAAGAGGTAAGACTAAAGAAAAAAGACTGTAAAAATCAGTTAATAAGGACTTGCTGCATTAATTAAACTTCACAAACAGCCTCGTGAAAATAGGCTAGAAAGAATATGTTATATATAAAGCATTAGAGACAAGTCATGAGATTTGAAGAGCCATCTGAGGTATTTGGTGGAAGAACAGGACTCCTAAGATACGGCTTTTAGTCTTTCCCTTGGCTCCTAGTCTTAGGCATATGCTGCTTTCTGGATCTGCGAACCCTAGAAGAGAAATCCCAAGGGGATATATTTCACTTTTCACTGGCTTGCACATACAAAGTTCAAAACAGACACTTATTTTTGCTCTGGGGGTGACACCCCTTGCGCTTAACTTTTAGTGAGTGCAATGCCAGCTTCTGCATCTGAACTTGTCTTTCCCAGCCATGCAGTCATCAGGCTCAGTTCAGTTACTTTAACATGATCACACAGCCATTTTAGAGTCCCCACTGGTATCTGCCATGGCCTCCCATTTCCCCTGCAGAACATGTAGGCCATCAGAAAATCTGTAGTTAAACCCATCTTTTCCATGCGACTAAGTAACTGCAGGTGCTTCTGGTGGCACTAGTGTCCTGACTGCTACTGCTGAACCCAGGACAACTAGACACATATGTTTAGGGAGCTGAACTAAGACCTTATCAAATGGGTTTTAGGCGGCAATACAGGAGTGAAGTTTAGGATAACGTGTCTCATATGTTGGATTTTAATGGTGATACCCTTTACAATGATCAGCCAACATGTCAGTGCTCCAGTGTAGATATCAGAGCGCCCTGCTCGATGCACCTTTCACAGACATTAATGAGAGATTTTTAGGCTCATAAGTACAACAATATATTTGATGCCCAAAAGTGAGCCCTCTTATGTCCTCCTCCTCTCTTCTACAGGCTACTTCAAGCAGCTGCCTCATATGTGCCAAATCCTAGGGCTTGTGCAGATTCTCCCTGAGTGGCCACAGCAGATTGGCCCAGTTTGGCTTTTCACCCTTGCAGTGGCTGTGCAACTTCAGAATTGCATGTCAGCCAAAATCTTTTGTCTGTGTATACACGAATCACTCAGCTCCATCTCTTCTCCACCACCACCTCCTAGACATGCTGTTGGCAGTACAGTGCATCTCACTGTACAGAATTTACAGTCTGTGTTCTGGATATTCTTTCTCAGTGGTAGAATGATGTTTTGGGTATAATCTTTTCAGTTTATCTTAAATTTTATTGTATGGTTTATAAAAAAAAAAAAAAGAAAAGAAGTTGGTATTGCAGGCACTCATCTATGGGAAAAATTCTTCTTCCAAAAATAAACCCTTCCTGCTCAAGTTAGAGCCTGAGGCTTAGGGTATTAGCAGTCTGGAACCATAACAATACAAACACATGAGAAGCCGAAACGAGCTGAACAGCATTTGTACACCATGCCACCACTGCTTTCTTATGAAGAGTTCAATAACCACTGGGGGATTGCTTCCGCAGGACTTTTTCCTGGCATATTAACTGCATAAGCAGGAAGACTGTGTGGCATCTACTGGCACCTAAAAAAGCATGACAAACTTTTTAGTTTCAAATGCTAAATTGGAAAAAAGTTCTGTGGATTGAAAAGCAGTAAAATGATCAGTGTCAGTCCATCCTTGGCCCTGCCCAGCAGCAGCCATCCATCGTCCCATATTGTCAGTCACAACACTTCTTCCTTGTGAGTCACACAGCAAATCATTCCTACGAACGTTTTAGCCAAGTGTGGAGGCAGTGCTCTCACAGGAGAATGGATAATTGGTACATGAACTCTGAATAATCCTGAGAGATACAGCAAGGCCATGAGAGGCCCAAGGAAGCCTAAACAAGCAAGATAAGAAGAAGCTGGATTTCACTGAGTTAATGAGAACTGTGGACTGTTGGCAAGCTTTTGAGGTCAAGTTCCCATATCTGTGCTTAACCAATTATATGTTAGTCACTAAGGGTCTTCAAGGCATGTATCCAATCATAATATGCCAAATCACTGTAAGTGCATGTAAGAGTATTTAAGGGGTTAAGGCTTTTTAATAAACAACTTTTGTCTGATCATATTGATCTCTGACTGAGTCCATACATTTTCTGTGGCAGCCAAGTCAGCTGGATGGTACTCAACACTCCCTCTACTACTGCCTTTTCATAGGTATGGGTTAGCAGTTTAAGCAGTTACTGTCATCTCAGCTGGTTTCTTCTCACCCTCCTTTGGCAGCTATAGGTGGCTTCAGCACTGATCTCAGCTGGCAATGCTAACTGCCAATTGAAGTAGATCAGGAGAACCCTCAGGTACTGTTGCATATTCCCAGGCTGTCCAGTATTTGGTATTATCTGAATATGGCTTCTTCTTAAACCTTTCTGCTAGTTTCACCAGCAGCCACCTAGCTTTTTTGTCCAGAGACTTTCAGTGTATTCTGGGAGAGACTGTTAAGTCTCTTCTTCATATTCCTGCTCACTCTTACCTCCTGTCTCAAATTTCTCACCCTCTCTTGTTTCTTTTGTTAGTATTTTGCAATTACTGTCTGTCATGTGCTTTTGCCTAGGATGAAGCTGCAGAGAACTACAAAAATAGAGGGAAAACCCCAAACGATCAGATTTCCACAATGTCAAAAGGATCAGCCAGTAGGCTCTGTGTAGCACTATCATTTTTTCTTGACATTAAACTTTGAAAACATGAAATGCAATTTGGCATGATGAAAATGAAGAAAGCGGTGAAAAAGTTCAAAGCAGAGTGAAATATAAAAGAGTGGACTGATTTTATTGATAATTTCAACCTCTCTTGGGTTACAAACTGAGGTTAAAGCACAAAGAGATACTTAGTCTGAAGAACATATGAACAACAGAAATAGCTCTAGTGTAAGCCATGATGATGACGATGAACATGTTAGATTAGACATACTCATTCATACAGCTTTGGTGTATGAATAAACATATTTTTACAGAGGCCTGCTTCTCCTCAAGTACTTTTTCCACTGAACCCAGCAGTGTCCCTCAATGCAGATGCTGGTGGAAATGTACGAAGAGGCCTCTGGGAATTCAAGGAGACTGCAAAAATTCATCATACCCTGAAAAAATTCTGCTGCTTTCCAGAAGTGTGTCATTTCCTAGCACTTGTAGAAAGAAGAGTGAGGGTGGCCAGCTCGATTCTTGCACAGGAAGAAAAGATTTTGTCAGAACAAATTCATCTGTTCCTGAAGTTGCCTATAATCTAAATAGTTGAATCTACACTTACGGAAGATAAAAAAAAAATAAGGGGATATTAGCCATTGTGTTTCTAGATGTAAAAGAACATCCAGCATCCCACAGTTAGACAGACGTTGACTTAAAAAAGATTTTAACCCTCTACCTGTAGGTTCTTATACTAGCAAACATTGCAGACCAAATGGCCTCTGACAGGATGCCAAAAGTTTATATATTCATATAAAGCTGGTTTCTAATCCTGCCCTAGTCACTAAATTATCCTTCCTCCTTCCTGCCCTTATCATTTTGCATGGAAAAAAAATGGATACCTATTGAGTAAAGGTCTACTGTAAATAATACCTATTCGTAATTTCATTGCTATTTAGCAAATGGTTCCATCAGGAGACAGGAAACTCACACCAAATACTATTTTACTTACTCAGAAAAGAAAATGTATCAAAGAGCAAAGTGTGTTTGCTGGAGGTAATTGGGGGATCAAAATATGTTCTCTCTCCTCCTTAGTATCAACTTAGTATCCAAATTTATAGGAATTGCTCTTTGGGATGCCATTTGTACTGTTGCATATTTACCTTGGATTACATTTATTGAGTTGCTTAGCAGGCTGTACATCTGATTTGATAAAAGCTTATAATGCTAAGAACTGAGCAGTAATTTTTCAAAACCTTGTAGGTTTTTAGTATTTTCTATATAGCAAAGATTATAGGGTTGTAGCTTTAGATTTTCCTGGGCTTAGTTCCCATTATGATGTTCTGTTATTGATGAAATCTATCATGGTCACTTTTTACACTTTGTCTTTGATTTTTGCTAAAGTAAAAAAAAATATCTCCATCTTGGAATGTGTTACCTTGTATATGCAGCCCATCACTTTAAAGCTGTTAATTTGCCTGATTTTCCAAGTCTACCCACATTTCTCTTTTACAATGTTATACACAATAAGACTTCTAGAAGAAGGCATTGGAGGACACATCTTTGAGTGTGTGTGGCCCTTCAAACTCGCTGATTCTGCTACCAGCAGACATGCATAGATTCAAGTACGTTCTCCAGCAAGCACTCTGTAGCGGGGACAGTCTGTCCATACAACTGATGAAGCTGACAGTGTCAAACCCTGATGAACAGGTTTAAATCTACTGGTTTCCCTCTGGAGATGTAGCTCCTTTCTTGACATCTGTCACTGAGGCATATTTTGGCTCAACCTTTCTAGACACCTCCTCTTCACTGACATTGCTTTCCTCACTGGAGGTATCACAGAGGTTGTATTGCACCGGTAGTATTCCTTGGCATGGTGTCAGTCTGACTCATCTTCCATTTCATTACAGGGTCTGAAAACAGCTGCAGCTGTTAGAGGTTTGCAGTTACTTTGGAGCATTATGATAAAATTATACTAACTAAATTATTCTGGTAAAAACAGCCTCCATGGATTCTGAAAAGTAAAAAAAAAAAGAAAGATGTTCTTGCAATACATTATGGTCACAATTCCCCAGACTTGCTTGAATTTGAGCAATTGTGCAGTAATCAGTAACTACAAAAAAAAAGCTAACACCCTGTTCAGGGTGAATAGAAAAATGGCTAAGACAGAAAATGTAACAGTAGAACTGCAAAATACAGTACAGCATAGTATAACATATAGTGTAATGTAGACATCTTTATAACTTCAACTTTTGCTATTACTTGAATTTATTTTTACTGTGAAATGGGAGTTGTTTATGAGTGTAGTATTTTTTCTTTAATTTATCATTTCTTCTTAAGACAATAGCAGGCAATGCTTCTTACCTTCTGCATAATTTCTGGAAGCCTTAATATATTTGTTTTATGTACAGTGAGTACAATATTTCATATGCATTTAATTGTACAGAGATGTGCATCAAACTGCACTCCAAGTATTCACTTTCCCCATTTATTAAGAAGAGCCCCATGCATAATATCAGCCCCTAGCAAACATATAAGCCCATGAATAACTTGTCTTGCAAGAGTGGGTCCACTAACTTTAATACAAGAATCTGCACTACTGTGATGAGTGCACTGTCGGTCATGCCATGTGAACCTACCTGTTTAAGGATACCTACCCAGTATTTAAGCTGGGTAGTGGTACTAGATTTACGTGGCAGCCAGGAATACAGCACAGGCAGCAAAACCCACGCTAGAGGTTGGATAAATATTTGGAGGGGCTTTGCAGGCTGTACAGAGCTCCATGATACTGTGCCTATACTACAGTCAATCCTCAAAATAGTTTTCTTAAAACTGCAGCAATAACGGGGCAGCCTTCACCTCTGAATATCTGGTGCTTCAGCTCTAATCTACTGTTTTTGAACTGCTCTGAGAACAGTTGCAAATCTATTTGCACCATTCCAGACAGGAGCTGTGAAAAAGGATATCTGTACTGTCAAAGCTAGAAGACAGATTACGTCTACTTAAGAGACAAATTTTAAAACTTGAGTTTACCTAAGTGCACTCTTTAACTGGATTTGTCAAGTGCAATTATTTATTCAATTTCAAACTGAGATACTGATATTGGATCACGCACATCTTTCTGTAAAAAGAGCTAATCTTTAACAAGATTGTCAGAGGCATCATAGCAACATAACACATCTTTGCTGGAGCATACACAGTATCCTATTTAATGTCAGTGATTTTACACATTTTCCTGCCAAGGAGAATCCCACCAAATCCTGAGTTCCCTTTCTGATGATAATTGTGAGACTGGCTCTTACCATTTTTCATGAACCATTTCCCTTAAAACTAAACAGGGTGTGGAGATACAACAGGCTGTGGAGGTAACAATATTTAGTATTTTTTGTTTAGGATCATAAACAGGAGGAGGTCTGAGACAAATGAATACAGCTTTATGCTGATGGACAAGACCAGCCCAAGTGAGGTGAAACTGGCTAGGACCAAGAGGTAAGAATGCATGAAAAATTGTCCTAACAGCGTGAAGAGGGAGGTGGCACAAGGTATAAGAAGCAAATTTGATTTCAACTATTACTTGCTTTGCAGTATTCTACTTCTGTTTATTTTTTTAAGGTTACAAGCATTTCGTTTTGCCCACAAACTGTGTTAGAGGTTCAGAGCAATGCTGTTTCTCCCAGTGTAATATGTACAGGCAGTCACTTGACATTTATGCTGTTTCAGAGTAATATATCAGAAGGAAAACAAGCAGTTGCTGTTCCTGGTGATGTCAAGGTGATGGCATGATGGAAGTCTTCATACTATCCCTGGAGCTGCAAGACAGGAGACACCTGCTGTCTGGCCAGCCATAAACAAGGGTTACTTTGCATAGTAGCCACTATGCTCTTGGAAGCAGAGAAATCAGAGGGGATATATCTGAAGTCAGATAAAATAGGAATGGGCTCAAACTTATGTCACTCATGCAGGTTTTCCTGCATTCTGTTTTAAAAATCTTTTTATTTTTTATTTATCCCTGTATTCCCCTCTGCTGGCTATGTCTGGAGCTCTAGAGGAAGGGTAGCTGTTTCTGTCTTCCCTGCTAGAAGCTATAAGCATATAGCATGCCAAAACCACAAGAATGAGAATTTTATGCTAACTCTAGCCAACAGGCTCTGTCAAGATTTGAATAATCACTGCAGCTTTGGTGTTTATCTAAACTAGACACTTCTCTTACTAATTCAGATTAAATATCTTCACAGAGAAATGAGAAACCTTGTATACACAGGCAATGGTTGGCTCTGTCACCTCACCACTATCTGCTGTGCACAGTGGCTAAGCTAGCGTGAGAAAGAAGATTAGTAACAAATTACTCTCCTCTTCTCCGTAGCTCCTGGAAGCAAGGATGATGCAAGAAGGATTCTCCTACTCAGAGGTTCGCCTCCAACTCACACTGCCAGATCACTCCTATCCTAGCCCAACATATCTACCAGCTGTTCCTCGGAACTGCGCCCCAAAGTTACAGTCTAGTCTAGTTATATTACATCAGGAAAAGAGAAAGAGACTAAAACCAAACAAGACGGAAAGTCTTACATTACACAGGAACTGGGAAATAGGAACTTTTTTTGTGCTGATCTGTAGAGGAGGACAGCACAACACTGATGCTAGTGGATAACAGCAACCAGAGATTTCAAATTTATCAATTCTAATTCTTACAAGAACACAATAATGAAAAAAGGAGCCAACGCTCTCTTTAAAGAGATGGTAGCAAACAATTATTCTAGCAATGGTGATAGTATTGCACATGTTCAGAAGGATGCCTAAGTTTCTGTAAATGTCAAAAGCTGGAAAAGGGGCAAAGTGAAAGAACAAAAATGTTGCCATCCTCAAAAAGACTACAAAGAGAAGTGGGTAACTCTAGCTCTGGTAGCCTGATTTCAGTTCCAGGTAAAGTATTAGCAAAACCTGAGAGAAGCATCTATTTTTAGATGGATAGAGCAGACAAACCTATTGGCTTATAGCCAAGAGGGATTTGTGAATCAGACAATGCCAAAGAAATCTGATAGCCTTTTTTAATATGGCATCTGAGTGGGTGGGTTTTTATATAAAAGACCTGTGCCATATGGAAACAGTTTAAATAATGCCTGGGTAAGAATTCAATAAAGTGACTTTACATGCATACTTGTGTCCTTGTACTTCTTTAAAGGGTATCTTTTTACCCAGGTTCTTTCTTTACAATAAGTCAAAAAGCATTTTACACAACATAATTCAGAAAATAAACACAGGATAGACATAGTAAAAGACAACAGAGTCTCTCACTTGGCATTTCTATCTCTTCTATCTCTCTTCCTTTCTCCCTCTCTCCTTCCCTCTCTTCCTTCTTTGCTTTCCCTCCCTTTTGCCCATTGTCTCTCCCCCCTCCACTTGTCTTTTTCTCTCTCATTTCTTCTTTCTTTTTCTCTTCCTCTCTTTCCTTTCTTTCTCCCCTATTTTCCCTCTCTCACACATGCTTTTGCATATAAAAACACACCTTTGTGTTTACTGGTTTGAGATGATGATTCCAGGCTGTTGAGATCAGCTATATCAAAGTACCACACTTGGAAGAACTCAGAAGAAAGAGAAACTCAATGTTCAGTGTCTCAAGAGATGGAATTGGTGTCTCAAGAGATGGAATTGAGTCACAGCCATAGGGTACAGTGTTCACACCACTTTTTATTGTGATAAGCCCATGCCATTCTATTCCACTGTGTATGGGATGGGCTTAGTGGAAAGCATTTTTTGGTAAAACTGGGCATTATATGTGTGTCCCTACATGTGCTTGGACAGAGCTACGGCAAGCTTGTTTTCCTTTTCCTTGCCCATGGGTTTTCAATTCAAAATGCGAAACAGACAAGGTTCTTCTTGTGCAGTATCAAAAGAAATTCCCCTTCCTTCCTTCCTTCCTTCCTTCCTTCCTTCCTTCCTTCCTTCCTTCCTTCCTTCCTTCCTTCCTTCCTTCCTTCCTTCCTTCCTTCCTTCCTTCCTTCCTTCCTTCCTTCCTTCCTTCCTTCCTTCCTTCCTTCCTTCCTTCCTTCCTTCCTTCCTTCCTTCCTTTCCATAAGCCACTAAGCAATGGAATGGCATCATAATGCCTTCTCCTTTTTTCCTGTTGGAAGATATTAAAACCACTTTGATTTTTCTTGCAGTTCTAGGGGAGAACACATCAGAAGCTGCATGCTAGAAAAAATCAATTGAAAAGGAATGCTTCGGCCTCAGCTGCTGCCATAGCTCACCCATGGGCTGGATAATTTTTCCCTCCCCACTCTCTTCAAACAAAGCTTTATCTATTTGCTGTGGTACAGCTTCATTCCTCACACAGAGCAATGCAGACAGCAGGCCGCCAGAAGGTTGCGATTCTCTCTGCTGTGCTCTGCTTTGCTCTCTCCCTACTAGCAATGTGAGGCAATTGCACATGCATGATCAAGATGATACATTTTAATAAGACTTCCTGAACAACTGAGTTTCTTGTATATGTACGGTTTATCTGACACAATCTATTTGCTCTAATAATTTTTCCCAGATAGATTCTGAGAGCTTTTTCTATATCTCTATGATTTATGATACCTTTAAAGGCTAGAAGGATGGGCCCATGGGCAAAATTTCAGAGCAGCTATACTGGTGTTACAGTGCATGTACTCATGTCTCCACTGGCATACACAGCAGATCCAGACAGAAAGGTTATGGAAATTCTAGAAAACCCTTTGAAATGTCATCATTGCTTATGAATTTGTATACAGAAATCTAATACACAGAGACTGCCTGATTAGGCATAGTTCTGTGCCTAACTGCTGCCTATCAATTTCTTTGCCCTTTATGATTGAAAAAAAAAAAAAAGGAAAGAAGGGAAATTAAAGGATAAGTTTCTAAAGTTGGCTGTCTGGAACAGAGAATTTAATCCTTGCTAGGCCTACAAAATTTATGCAGTTACTTCTGCGAGCACTGAGCAGAGCTCCAGAAAACTGAGATTGAGTCCTCTTGGAAGTATTTCCACCTGGCTTCCTTCACATGCTGGTTTTACTTCCTCGAGGACAATCCTGTGCAAAATCATATTTAATGACTCTCCATGGGAATGAGTATGTTGACTAGAGCAACTGTTTGCAGGATAGTACCTTCTGTCTTATATTTAATGCAGAACCACAGTATGAGTAGCTGTCACAGCTGTAACATGTAATGGTACGTGAAGGAAAGTTCACGCTCTCAGTTTTGGTGTGAACGTACAATTGCCTTTTTTGCTTAGTGGTTTAAAGTAGGACTTGCTACTTAATCAAAATTCAGAGTGACAATTCGGGCTAGAGTCTGTGTTGAAGACTGAGTAAATTCCTGGATGGAGATTTTATTGCAGAAATTGGGAGTGAAGCCAAAACAATAGTAAACTGGCAAAAAATGTGCAGTTTCCCCCCCTTCTGGGAAATCTTGCAAGCACAAGAAAGAATTGTGAACCACACAGATATCTTGCATTTCCCCTCCCTACCAAGGCTTACCTAATAATTTCTGAACAATAGAATCTTTTTTTCTCAGCACATTGTCACTTCTGGAGACCAGTGATGGAAATTAAGATCAAGTAGGATCAGGTATCTTCGGAGTAGCAATGCCTTCCCAAATGACTGAGTCTTCAGCCCCTGCTGATGATTCTCAACTGTGCCTAAGCAGCTAGAGCACTGACAGACTTGAGTCTTCGCTTACAGGTATTTCACAGCTAAGTAGAGCAGGACCTTAGCATATTTTGAGGACAGAACATTTCTCCAGCCTTTGATCTGACAGTTAAATTAGTCTCAAAGGTGATTCATAGAACCTATGTTCATATAATTATGTCTCTACATCCAACCTAAATAAAGATCCCTATCTGTATGCACATATGCTGTATGCACATATACACATATATATCAATGGGTGTTTAGACGTGAACAAAAGCACCACTTAGTTTCTAATAGTCTCCTCAGTATTTTATTTCAACTTCCTTTGGCTGGATTTCGTTACATTTTATTAAGTCAAGTACACTAGTAATTTTTTTCAGTCTTTGACACTATTTCTCCTGTACCTAGAGGTTTCAGTGGTTATTGACAGCTGTTGTCCTGCAAGTGTTACTATTATTAGTCCTGTAAAAATATTTACAATAGGAAATGCTGTAACATAAAATTGTAAGAGAATAGGATGAGAAGAAAAATCAAAAGACTGGTTTATGCAGCCTTTATGCTAAGACAAGATCACCTATTCTAGTACTATTCCTGGGATTTTTTCTAACCTGACTGCAAATAAAGTCAGGGCTGAAGAGTGTGTACTCTCTTTAAAGACATACTGCATTGCTTCATTGCCTTCACACTACCAGACTTTTCCTAGCAACTGAATTGGACCTCCTGTGTTAACATATCTGGTACCATAATGGTACATGCTGACTTTTTCAAGTGGCAGTTGCAATGATTCCAGGGAAAACTTACAGGTGAACTATGAAAGAAAATAATGCAATTTTAACTTTATCTCAGCATTTGTGAAATTACACTTACTTACAAAATTTTTTATAACTGGGGAAAAGACCTAAAAACATTAATGAAGATTAGGTTTTCTGAAAACTAATCGATTTTCAGAAAAGCATCAGTTATGTTATCACTGATGACATTTAACGATGAGGTTGAAACAGTCTCAGTCATCTCACACAAGGAAAGTAAAAAGAAACTCACAGGTACTGTTTTATATGAGAACCATCATCTGGTTTATTCCCGTTGGATTTTCAGTAGTTATTGTTATTACAGACAAGACGTTGATACTCCTAAAACCAGCCAATGTTATTCTGGGCATCCATTCACATAATACTTTTGTAAGAAAGAGCTATGCCAGATTACCAGTGGGATGTGATTTGATACGAGTTACTTATCGAGGGCTGACATCAGTGTTTCTATTTTTATTGCTGAAAAATTTCTATAGAGAGATATAAAACATTCATGTCCAGCAAGAGGAAACAGATGAGGTATACCTTACACACAGATATGTGACGCAGTTACGGGAAAAGTGAAAAGCTGATATAGTAGCATTGCTAGTACACTGAGCACTGAGTCGTCCTGGATAAAAGGCATGCTAAAACTTTGTCTATGTCCATCCAATGTCAAACATGAACCAATACCATTGAAGGCCGGTAGACAGTGAGACTAGGAGCTTTTGGGAAGATGGCATAGTGGGAACTTTAGCAAGTGTTGGGAGATGGGGACTTGGGAATGAAAAAGGTTAAAGTATGGGAGGTGACCAGAAAGGAGTGAAAAGGATGAAGGGAAAGCCAAGAGGAATAATGTTAACAGTACAGTGGGCCAAGCACATGTCAGCCTAAGGTTCCTTAAAGAAATGCCACAGACATGAGCTCATGGGCACAGTTATAACACTTTGACAATTGCATTATACCAAAAAGGGACTTTCCTTCTCATAGGAATTTGTGTCCCTGAAGCTCTGAAATAAAGTTTTGCAAAATTAGGGTGCACTGTTTGCTTTCTATGCTATTAAGGCTTTACAGAGGAATCAAGGATCTACAGAGGGATCTGGGAAGGCTGGATGGGTGGGCTAAGGCAAACTGTATGAGGTTCAACGAGGCAAAGTGCTGGGTCCTGCACTTTGGCCACAACAACCCCATGCAATGCTACAGGCTTGGGGCAGAGTGGCTGTAAAGCTGCTTGGTGGAAAAGGACCTGGGGGTGTTGGTTGACAGCCTCCTGAACATGAGCCAGGTTGTGCCCAGGCAGCCAAGAAGGCCAATGGCATCCTGGCCTGTACCAGCAATAGTGACCAGCAGGGCTAGGACAGTGATCATCCCCCTGTACTGGGCACTGGTGAGTCTGCACCTCAAATCTTGTGTTCAGTTTTGGGCCCCTCACTACAGGAGAGACACTGAGGTGTTGGAGCAGATCAAGAGAAGGGCACCAAAGCTGGTGAAGAGTCTGGAGCACAAGTCCTATGAGGAATGCCTGAGGGAACTGGGGTTGTTTAGTCTGGAGAAGAGAAAGCTCAGGGCAGACGTTATTGCTCTCTACAATTGCCAGAAAAGAGGTTGTAATAAGGTGGGGTCAGCCTCTTCTCCCAAGGAACAAGTGACAGGACAAGAGGTAACAGCCTCAAGCTGTGCCAGAGGAGGTTTAGATTGGATATTAGGAAAAATGCCTTCACCAAAAGGGTGATCAGGCATTGGAACAGGCTGGCCAGGAGAGTGGTAGAGTTACTGTTCCTGGAGGTATTTAAAAGACAGATGTGGTGCTTAGGGACATGGTTTTGTGGTAAACTTGGCAGTTCTGGGTTACACAGTTCTGGGTAACACTGGTTTGATACAGTTATTGGTCGGACTCAATGATCTTAAAGGTCCTTTCCAACCTGAATGGTTCTACAATTCTGTAGCTTTGTCTGTCCTACATACTGGAAATACATCAAAACCAAGGTCACTGAACAACAGCTTGTAATGGAGCTCTCAACTCAGTACAAGCAGGAGTTGCCAAATAGCTAGTATCTCAGCTCTTTTCCTAAAGAAGAAATCAGAGCAAGTCTGTCCATGTGAGTAAAACAATCTTCTAAAGCTAAAGCTTAAATTGCATGCAAAGAGCATGAAAGAAAAAGTATTAGCTCTACTGTGATCTAATTTATGCTCCTTAATTGCAGCATCAACTCATTCTGATGATCAAATTATCATTAACCTTTAAAAAAAAATGAAGCTTTAACCAAAAGGATTTAAAAGGGTTTAGTTTTGAATTTTACAGACCTTGCCAAAGTGTAATCTGAAGTCTTACATTTTTGTTGCCATCTTCCGCATGCCAGAGCTTGAATCATAAAGCTAGTACTCAGCATCTTGGCTGTGGGTCAAGATCAGCTGAAGTCACATGAAGGCTAAAGTGGTGAAGGTGACATTGCTTCTACCTGGCTCAAGAAAAAAAAAGGAATTTCTCTGCAATTCCTTATAAAAAAGGAGAAAAAGGTTGTTCTGCAGCAACCTTTGAAGGTCTTAAGCTCATTACAGTGGCAAAGACTATCTGGTTCCGGGTTTCTACATCTAAATATTCTTTCCAGAGTGAGAAAGTGCTAGACAAGACGGGATGTAAATTCATCACTGACCTAGAACATACAGTGCTGTGCACTTTGATCATGCGATTGACAACTGGCAACAGCCTGCATTGTTTCTCTGTTACCTAGTGAGAATATTTGCAAGGTATTAGAAGCATGACATGTGTCAGCAAAAGGCAAGAGGGAAAAAGGGTGAAAACTAAACAGCAATAAATGCTCCCATCCAAGAGTTGCTTTATAGTGAGGTTAAGCTGACGGGAAGATCAAATTCAAACACCAGTTTTTAATACCCCTCAGTCTCATGGAGTACAAGGGAGGTGGGTCCAAATACAAAATTCATGGTGTACTTGTCCCTAAACAGAACCAAGCAGCATCACCTTTTGGAATTTGAAATGCTGATTTTGTGACTCCCAGACCAGGGTAGTTATAACAAGAGAATTAATTAACTGGGAATATTCAGACCATGATCAAAGCAGTGTATGAAGTCTTTGCATGCCTTTTATGAAATACTCTGATGAAATACTTGTAAATCCTCCAGGCAATGCCACCCTCTGGCAATGCCATGGCAACCAAATAGCGCCAAAGAAGAGATTCCCACGAGAGGCATGGCATCCTCACTGTCAGCCACTGCCAGGCTTTTTTGTACCCTTCCCCAAGCTCTTGGCATGGGCCATTGCTGGAAACTAGAAACTGAAGCATCCCAGCTTGGAATTTTCGGCGATACCTGTCATGAGAGTTGATTGGAACATGAAAAGGCAATCATAGCTGCTGACACCTAACCTGTAGGGACTGACCCCACCAGGCTGTCCTGGAAGCCCTGACGATGCTGCTGGGGACTCAGTGTCCTTCCCCCTCCCATTTCCACAGCCACTGGAGTGGTAGCTCAGGCCTGGGGGAGGGCATTACTTTCACAAGAGGATGCATGAAGCACAGCATGATATCTATCACCCCAGGTATTTTTTCCCAAAACATGCTCTGGACTGATATCTTGGTGCCTTAACATTTAATCAAGTGGAGCAAACTCTCACTTCTATTTTAACTTTTAGTGTCTGAACAGAAGAACATTGTAAGCGGCGAGGAGAAGCAGACAGGCCAACCCAATATGGGTGATAAGCAACTTCTACTTTATTTGTGACGCAGTTCACACATATATAGGAGTGGTATTCAGCCACTCCTTCTTGGCACAACAGTATTGGTTAGCCCCCACAGCTTCCTCCACATTCTCGTCCCAGGTCCGGTCTCCGGCCACCTGTGGGGGCCACCCCCTGCCTTGCTTGCACAGTCCTCCAGAACTCTATGGTCCTGCTCTTAGAGTCATTCTGCAACAGAACATAACAGAAAATTAGGAGAGATTTTGGGGTTCATCTCACCTTGTTCCCAACACGGCATCTCAGCATCACTGAGACCTTTAAACCTCACAGACACCTTCGCACCTCTGGAAAAACTGGTTGAGGTGAGACCTGTACTTGCAGAGGTGGGCATCATATTTCAGGGTGAGGCAGGGTCTAAGGGAACAGGAATAAAACTGATTTCCCAATGGGTCATTAAGCCACTACAAAGAATTCTATAACTTACCTATATTTGAATAGGGAAATACATATTAAAAAAAAAAAAAAGTTCAGATATTTTGTCTGCAAGATGATTATACAATCTTCTAATAGTTTGGGTTCATATGAATGATACGAGTGTGCATGTATGACAGGAGTTTATGTAAAGTTTATGTATGTATGTGGTTCCATTACATGTATTCACTCTAAGATCCTTTCTATCCTGCATTTGAGTAAAATTATTTCAAACCAACAAGTAGCTCTCTCTTCCACTTCTAGGCAAATTTATTTCAAAGTGCTTTACAAATCATTTATTTATCTATTATCAAGTATTCACAACAGCACAGTTACAAAAAAATAAAGCTCTGTTGCTTAACTCTTTCCCTTTCATTATGCAAAGCCCTCAAAACAACTAAGACAATAACAGTTGTGAGTACTACTAGAAGTGGTTATGAATAACTGTAAGCAAATTGTGATATCTCAACAGCCACTTGCACTTCTCACTACCCTGAAATTAAAAATTGATCCAGTCAAACCAGCATAAATCATACACAAATTTAAAAACAGACTCATCTGCAGAGGGCAACATGATCTGAAAATTATCTTCATGAGATACAGTTCACCTATCTGCTCAACTTCTTACATCAACAACTAAACAACAACGATACATCATATTGAAGGAGTAAAAGGAGTTCAAATAGACCATGCCTTCCTTTTGTTCAATCTATACAGAAAAGCTAAATATTCACTATATTGGTGACCATTTATATATATGAAGTTTTTTGTGCAGATATATGTTCTGCATTATGCAACACATATGGCGCAAATATATAAAAATTTTCAATGCTAGAAATTGAACGATGCAGTTATGCACATATATATGCCCTTAACTGTTTGGGAAGCTACATGCAATAAATGGCATGTTTAGTTGTGTAATTATATAACTTGAATAATTCTTAAGGTCCTGACTAGCTGGACTGCATTTAGCCCACTCCATAAGAGTCCTTTGTACAAGCCTGTGCCTGGAAGAACTTACATGAGTTTTACACCATACAATATCGGGACTTGCAGGGTGAAATTCCTGTAGGACTGGAGTTTAATCTACTTTCTCAGGAAGTACTGCAGCATTCCAGGCTTCTGAATATATTTGAACAGCTGTTGGTAGAAAATTAACTATGGCACAGTAGTTCAAAAGCTTATGTTCACATCTAGTTCTAGTGCAGGTAGTTCACAGGCTTGGCACGCTGAGACTCTGAAATAAGGGCTTCTCTGATCCAGATGACTCTGGCCCAACTCTCAGGATAACAAAACAGTCATTTCTCTGACCCAAAACCTCTATCTGCACTTGGTCCAGGCCTAAGAAACATAAGAAAGAGATTTTTGCCCCTGGAAAGTAAGAAATTCACCTTCCTCACAGAATACAGTGCTTCTTCCTTCCAATCTCTGAAGATCATTAACTATAAAAGCTTAAGGTAATTGTAAGCACTTTCAAAGGTCTTAATTTTTCAAGTGGGTTACTTGTTAATTTTTCTTCCAATTAAAATGAATGGAGAGCTTTGCCTGGCAACACCTTTCACACCTAACGCTGGGGAGTCAGGTTGCATGGGTATTTGACTTCCAGTCCAGCACAGGGTGGCAAAAGTATTAATCTCACTAAAAGGGAAGATTAATGTGGGTTTCTTGGAACACCTGCCGCTGAAGCAGTTAGTGTTTGGGGGCACTCTCCTGCCTGCACTGAAGTTGGTGTGAACTGTCTTCTTGCCCTTCACAGAAAGAGGATCAGGCCCTTACTGAAAAGATTAATAGGAGCAAGCCTGCCATTGATTATGTGCTGCTGTTCTCACCATGTCAGAGGGCAACCCAAGGGCTGAATTACAGCTACTCAGGGACTCAACATGAGAAGAAATCAAACCAGCAGACACACGGTGGAAAATAAAGCATGCTGTATCTGAGAGAAATCAACACAGAAAGACTTATGTTTCCAGTTACTTGCAGACTGCAACAGACCAGATCCTTCAGAGCTGTTTCATTGTAATGTCATTGCTTAGTCCAGATAGGGAAGTCACTTATACCACTGACACCTAAACTTGTGTAATGATTATGTCAGCGTAAGTGTGGATTTGTCAGAGACCCACAAGGAATAAAAACTTGCTTAAGGGGAGGGAAATACTGCTGTAACAACATAGGTTTAAATTTGCAGTTTAGCACATAATGAGAGAACTTCCTTCTGTAGACAGGAGCTACATGTAGATGTGCAGAGATCAGAGAGAGAATTAAATGCACCCTGTATGCAAACAATACTCTGAAGGACTGATTAGATACTATTTTCAAGTAATTCTTTTTGAGATCATGTTTCATTACACTCCCCAGGATGTGGTGGCATCATTTGCACCTTGACTGCTTTTGGGTCCATGAACAGCAAGAGAAGGATGCTCCTTGCATCCAGGAAAATGCAAGAGAAAGGAAGCAGAATGCTAAGCATAACAAGGTGGACCAGGCAGAGATCTCACTGGCAAGGGTATAGCCCTGCAGCACCAAACCAAGGTGAACAGAACAGGTATGATATATGAACGAGGTCAGACACAGTCCAGTGATTGCCAGACAAGCCCAAAGTGATGAGCAAGGTCTGAGGTCATGAAGTCAGTATTTGTGTCAGGAGCAGGGTCTGGATCAACAAGATACATGGGCAGGCAGGGCATGGATGCAGCACAGCTGAGGCAGGATCCAAGTCAGCTTAAAGGTAGCTCTCAAGCAAAGGAGGAGATTTCTCTACATAGAGCACTGACTGCAGTGTTCCAGGTCCTCTGTAACACATGTGAGGCCTTAATCACATTACAGGAAAAGTTTTGGTCTGAAATGCAGTGTCTTTGTAAGCCTGACTAAAAGCAGAAAGGCTCCTTTCAGCTTCTTCTCCAACAGCTCTTTGTCACATTTTCAAGGCAAGACAGCTGTTTTTATCAAGATCTGAGCTCACTCCCAAACCCACCGGAGAGAGGGACATGCCCTAAGGGCCCTGATACTCTATAGTCATGCCAGCACTTTCCATTTCTAGCGTGCTTTTAACAAGACACAGCATAATCTCATAGTGACACCATATGAAAACTGCAGTTTTCCTGCAGGACTGCTCTCAATGAGATGCTCAGACATCCCAAGGCTTTTTGAGATGTTTAAGCCTGAATCTCATATGGTTTAAATACCATGCACTGTTACACCAGTGGAATGGACAATTACAGTATCTTAGCAAATATTAAAGAGGAAGAACAGCTGAAACTTACAGCAAATTTGATTGTTTTGAAAACCTCCTGTTTTGGCAGTGTTATGTTTATGGTTGGACTCAATGATCTTAAAGGTCTTTTCTGACCTATGATTCTATTTTATTATTTTGCCCCAGCGTGCCAAAATGCCATCTAAATACTTTGCCTTAGCCTAGGAAGACTGGGATGCTTTGCAAACCTCAGAGGCCCAAAGTAATCCAGCTGCCTAAAACCAGCCACAAGGAAAAAGAGCAGCAGGAGCTGGATGAAAATGTGGCTGCCCCCGTGACTGCTCAGACTTCCAGGGGCCAGAGACTATCTCAGTGCTGCATCATTTTTCCTTTGTCTCTGCCTGCAAGTCACTAACTGCTTGTAGTGGATAGGTTGGCATCCATTATGAAGCACATTGCTGTTTGTATTGGAGATGGATTTTAACTCGCTCTTCTGCACCTCTCCAAGTGTGCTGCTTTCTCAACAATCTCAGCTCTTCTAGTCTTCGATTCTTTTTCAGAGTAGAGTGTTATCCTCAGCATTGCTGGGTGCAGACTCAAAACCTGAAATCAAGGAGGTTAAAAAGCAGAAGGCAAATCAAATAACTCAAATATTATTTCTAAGCCAGTCTCATTATTTTTGTGCCATCTTCTGTGCTTTCTGGATCTCAACAAGACTAATGGGCTTAGTCAAATCCGTAAAGAACTGTATCCTCTAATTGTCATTGAACTCTGCTCTAGTGAGGCAAAAAAGTCAACCTAGACCCTTGAACTACTACATGGTACTAGCACTCCAAACACATCTGCTGAGTTTTCATTTCCTCTGAAAGAAAATATTATACAGCTTAACCAGTGCTCTGTTTGTAGATACTACTGTAATGATTAGCTACATTCCACTTCAAACTGTCATTAATATTCCCCATATGTGATTAATGCCTCTAATTCTGCACAGAGATTTCATGACAAACAACCAGCTGTCTGTCTTTTTATTTCATTGTGGTTCTTGAACTCTTGGCTCAGGTTATGTGTTTCTGGAATGTCAAATAAAGAATTTACTTTTCCATCCATCAGTTTACACTCTGCGTGCAGTTTGATGGCATCTTGCTAATACAGCCTGGTTGCACTGTAATTCACCTTATAATCCATTGTATCAACACTGACTGTTCAATGTGCAACTTCCTAACAAGGTGGCTGGTGCCTCTTAGGCACTGTAGTACCTTGGGAGAGTGGTATTTTAAAATGTATGCCCAGCAAGAAGGCTCTCTGGCTTGAAGTTCCCAACTGTCACAATTAGATAGAACTTCCTTCACTAGAAAAAAACAAAAGAAATACTCTGCTCAGGCAAAAAGGTGCCCATCTGCTTCAGAACTGCCTTTCCACACTAGCATATCCCAGATTTCACATCTGAGATGTTCTTTTGAGTAATATGGAAAGCTTTTGTTGCCTCCAGGCATCCCCTATGTGTCAGCAGCGCACGACTTCTCTTTTGGGCAATTTCAATACACAGATTGGATTCTGCTAATTATTTTGTCTATTATTTCTTTTGATGCCTTGGAAATAGTAAGAAGCTGGACCAGCACAAAGTGGTCCTGGCTGTTGTCTGCAGAACAGGCCCAGGATGCTGGCATTCTCCTCACCTGCCATTGAGTCTACAGACATCCGACCGTACCGTATGGGTGTTCTGCTCTACCTGCAGATACAATAGAGATCCAATGGTACATTTACAAACCCTTTGAAATCTCCTGGTGAAGGTGATATAATAAAAGACACCATAAGATGGGCATATTGTAAGGTAGGTACTGTGTTGCTGGTGATACACTCTACTCAAGTGTTAGGGTCTAGGCCTCTTCTGAATAAACTGACATAGAGTTCACAGGTACTGCCACCAAATTTTAGTCCAAAATATGCCACATGAAATTCACAGCAAATCAGCAGGTAAGATGACTAGAAGTTGGATGAAATAAGGCTCTAAAACAGTGCTAGATTTCAGCAGACGTCCTTATGCCAATAGATAGTAACTTCCTGTAAAGTACCACTTGCAGGAAGACAGTTGGTGACTCACATGGGCTGGACTTAAAAAGCGAAAGAAAATGATGCACTTTGGCAAACGCCCTCTGCTGTCACCATCAACAAGAGATTTCTCTACATAGAGCACTGACTGCAGTGTTCCAGGTCTTCTGTAACACATGTGAGGCCTTAATCACATTACAGGAAAAGTTTTGGTCTGAAATGCAGTGTCTTTGTAAGCCTGACTGAAAGCAGAACTGAAAACCATTGTCCAAAAAGATTTAAAATATTAATTTTGTTCTGTGATCTATGACTCTCCTATCCCTCAAGTGAATCTGTTAGCACAGAGAGCAGCAGACATACGCAGTGTGGTTGACTTCACCTTGTGCACAGATGTAGTTTAGATAGAGCATGGGAGTTTGCCTTGACCTTCCTTGTAAAAGAAAGTTTGGAAGCTAGGAAACTATTGGCAAGGTCAATGAAACAAATAGAAAATACCCTGAACAACCAAGTTGAGCTCCAGTGTTACCCTGATATACTAGTGAGTGTTCACAGTCATTCATCTATTTGTCAGTTAACTATGGTTGTTCAGATGTCACCAAGAACGCAGGGGTAGCTCTCATTAACCCCAAAAGAAGATGACATCATTTTGTTTACATCTGGCACTCAGGATACTTTTTAGGAAACAATCCAAGGCGCAGTTTCTTAGAAAAAAAGCCTACCACTGTTTGCAGTAGTTTCCATCCTTTTTATACTTACTGAGCAATGTACTAATGGTAAACCTGCACATGCAGCTCTGTGATATGGTAGACGTCAGCTTGCAAAAAGCAGGAATTGGTAACCCAATGCTGTCCATGAAGCAGCATCCATCTGCACTTGGGACGGTGGGGCAGTCTGACCCATCAACCACCAGAATGCATGCCTGGTAAGTGTCTGACAAGGTGGAGGCAGGTACTTGATAAGTGCTTAAAGTGCTACCAAAGCAAAAAGTGTCACTGTAGTCAAGTTCTAATAAAATGAAATAAAATCAAACAATTTCTCAGCTGGAAACTAAGAATCTCTGCTGCTTTTGTCCTGCTAAACAGAATATCTATATTTAAGTATGGCAGAGGCTGAGCAAGATGGGATAGATAAAACATGTTACAAGGATGCTCTGGTTCTGCCTCCTTCAGAGAGTCAGTAAGACCTTCAACGTAATTCCTTCTTATGGGAATTCAGAACTCTAAATCTGAAAGATCAGCTTTTATTTCCCCTTCATACACCAATCTCAGCAACATTGGTAGCCACAGCAGCCACACATTTTGGAGAAGACACACAGCCGCAGCTGTAAAGCTGACTGTTGTTCAGGGAAGTCGACACAGAGCTGTGGATCTGCTCACCTAATGTATCTGCTTTAATCTGTGGGTCTCATATCATCATCTCTGTCACAACATTTTATTTATCTGCCACAGCTGGAACTGGTAATAACTTCAAAGGGAAAGATGTTGCTTCTGCTACAACTGCAGCAGTGCTGGTGAAAAAAATTAAGATGAAAAAATTAAACGTGGGGGAGAAAAGGGAAAACTGAAAGGGACATGCAGAGAACCAATAACCTGGAGGCCTGCAAGCCTCACAAATTCAGTGTGAAAAGCTGTCTGTTAGTGCCATCTTGTGGGATCAGAGCCACCCCCACCCCTTGTCTTAGAGACAAGATTCCACCAAGGTGCAGCCTCACCTCATACCTTCCTGGCTTGCAGCACAGGGGCCTTCCATCAGACAATGCTGAAGCTCAGCATATATATCAGGCATGATATCCTACCTGCGGTCACTTAAGCAAACAAGAACTGTGTGCTGGGGAGAGGCACCAGTCCAGAGGCATCAGAAGGACTCTCTGACCTTGTCTGCCATATCTGAACAGAAACCAGGCTGCAAAGTCAGCACAAGGATGAGCAAGGAGACTTGTCCACATGTTGAGCTACACCTGTGCAAGAGGATTTCTGCCATCCTTTCTGGAGCACACTTCATGTCCTCATTAAGTGCCTGAATCATCATGAAGTAAAGTATTAGCTACATGCAGAGACTTTCAGTCTGGGGCACCTTGCTCAGACTGGGGTATCCTTTATATCAGGTACTGAGTGTGGGAGCTGGAGGAACCCAGTTTCCTTCCCCATCCATAGGCCCTATCCCTTGTTCTGAGGCAAGATGCAGACTTTGAGAGGTGAGTGTGAAATCCAGGCAGATGGATGGGCAAGCAGAATGCTTTCTGTCCCATTTTGGCTGCTGAGAGTGAGGAGAAAGAGACAAAGGTGAAGTCAGCAATAGCAGCAATGGGCCAGTTATTTAGTGTGAGGATGGGATAAAGCTGTCTTGGCAGCTGCCTCTCACGTTTTCCCTGGGTGCTTAGCACCATCACATTTTATGTCCAAGCCTGTGCAGATGGGAGGGAGGAGATGCAATGCAGAGGCTTAGGGTGGGAGGGCAGTGATGGAGGGTGAGGTGCACAGGGGATTACTTTGAGAATCAAAGTGGGCAGAAGGAGAAGGCTATTTTTTTTTCAAAGAAATCTCTTTCTAATGCTATCAGTCCCCATGGTTACTCCCATGGCTGACATCTGCCTTTTCCTATCCACAGGTATTATGATTGCCTCATTTCTTCTCTGCCTGAATTTCCTTCGGGTCTTCATACCCCTTATGCTCTTCTCATTCAGCTTTGTACTGTTCTCCCAGCTGCAGCTGTAACACCTCTCCTGGCTATCAGTACTATAAGTATGCTAATGTTCATAACAAAGTTGGAAAAGTAACACAGAGTCTGAATAAGTGTTTATTTCCTTAAAAAGTAGATTAGGCTGAGGAAAATGAATCTCAATGTATTGAGCATTTTACACAAAGCAGGATCTTTGCCCTGTGGATGTTACCAGCTTTGTAAATGACGTAAAGTCAGTGTGTGAGGGGTGACAGATGTGGAATAACTAAACTGTGCAGTTTCTTGGCAAATTTATGTACACTACAACATTTAAAGTGTTGTATTTACGTATGTGCTCACACAGTGAAGGCATCCCAATTGAAAGATCTCTGACCTTTGCATTCAGTGCTGCAGCAAGATCCAGATTCAATTTTGTAAGACCAGTGGCATTTTTGTTTGAATTTTGTAGTAATGTTTACATTTTACAGGACAGTATGCTCAAAATGAAATATTAACAACACAGGACCTTCTTATTTTGGCAGATGTTTACTGACTTAAAATCAGGGTCTGTTTTTAGTGCTATTTAACATGACTCAGATTTCTAAGAGTACACATCTTTTATCCTCCCAAAGTGAGAGTGTAAAACCACTGAGCTTTTCAGCTACATTCCCATGTAGGAAAAAAGCTGGAGAAGTGAAATTGTATTTATATCTATAAAGTTATTGATAAATTGATAACAAAGCTACGTTTGTTAGATGGGTATTGAACTGCTTGATAAGGTGCAGCTTCTTGTATTAGTGGGGAAAGACCTGTAAATAACTTCATGAAAAGCACAATCATTTACTAACGCTCTCATGGTATGGTCATTTTCCCAATGAATCCACTGCCAACAGTGAAGTGTGCACCTGGCATCTCTAATACCATATGTCAGGATCTGCGCTAGAATATGTTAAGTGACAAAGGATTAACAATTTGGCCAGCAGGTGCACCTTCGTGTGGTCTCTATTTTTCAGTCAGGCATCCATTCAGAAGATGTCTCTTAAGAAAGAATATTAAGCAGACAGTAGCTTCATGCAGCTGGCAAATCTCTTCCCTTTCTAATCTGCATGCACCAAACTGATAGGGATTACCTGCAGTATTTGAATTCGGATTGGAAATGCTGGGGATATGCATAAAACTTCCTATGAGTGTTATCAGGATGGGATGTCTTTGATATCCACTAACAAACAAAAGCCTTAATCCCAGATCTTGGATATACCAGCTTGAATCTGAAATAATTCCTCTGATTAATGCCATGGAGAATAGAACATGCCCTACCGCTGCTGGTTTTCTTCAACATTCAGTGGCCATTTCTTATTACCTTCAAAAGGAACAAAAATAAGCCAATATAATTTTAAAAAGCCTCCTCTTTTTGTGTTTGTATGATATCTTAAAGGAAAAGCTATGTACAAAGAAGAGTTCCGGTGCTGGAAAGTATTACTAGCTAGCAAAGACCTGCTCATGTGAAAGATATGTCTAGCTGTTAGTATGCTGTAATGCATAGCCATTGTTATACACGTAATTACTGTAACTCATCCAGTCATCTGCACACTGATATTCTTGATTAGACTGAATGTATGGATGATAAACTGTTTCTTTTCCCAAGAAATAAGATGGAGCGAGTCTCTTTAAAACAACAGCACTGAACTGGTATGTCAGCTTCCTTCTAATTTTAACTATTTCACCTGTTCTTCCATAATTCCTCAGTGCTCTTGCCATTTTCTGATATGTCATGATCTTGCGGTTTCCCTTCCTTTCTCCCCAAAGCTCTGCAAGTTTCTCCTTGTTTTTGGAGACAAACTGGAAGATGCCATTGGGCTTATCCACCCACTGGATGCAGTTTGCCATAGCTGGATCATACAGAGACTCATGGAGGTACTCGAACAGTCGAAGTTTTTTTCTACCTATTAAGAAATAAAGTACAAAAGTCAGAATAGGACTCATACTTGTTTCAAAAGATGAGAAGTTGTCTTCTTCCTGGAAAGGTTCTTATAGGCAAAGGCACAAGTAAACCTACCAGCCTGTCACAAATGAAAAGAAGCCACTTCTATGAGTCTTCAGACACATGTTGTGGAGATACATGGTCAAGGAACCCATACCAGGAAATTGCATCCTCAGAAAATGCAACAAAGAGGTTATGGAGAGCTAACCTGAATGGTTTTGAATAAATGTTTTCCCTTTGCTTAACTAAAACTCACAGATGTTGAGATGATTCAATTTTGCGAGATTTGTTTCAGGAATGTTTTGGGGCTGCAAGGTAGTCTCTGATATAAGAAAGGGTGAGTGGGTAAGCAAAAAGAGCAAGCTAGTTTTGAACCATAAACCTCACCTAGTCAATAAGGATGTATTTATTGAGGTACTTTCTGGTACCTTGCAGTTTTCTAAAAATGTGGAGAAGTGCCAACTTGCATTCCCATGCAAAATAAAGCAAGCTCTGTACTGCAGTATTTGTCAGTTAATTGTGTGCTTCTCCCAACAGGCTCAGCTCTCAAACTTAAGTTTACTAGTGAGGTTTATTTAGTTTCACTTAGGTCTTTCTCTGAACTACTTCCAGTTCCCTTCACAAAGCCAAGGGTGAACAAGAAGCTGCTGTAAGGAGGAATTTAAGATTGTGAGACAAAGAGGAACATTTTGCAGAAAGGAGACTTTATGCAGAAGAACGGCTTCCACTTTAACCAAAGTGGAAACAAGCAGCTGCACCTAAAGTTCATAAAGTCTTGCCTTGCATGGCTATTTTAAACTAGGACTGAGGGAAAAGTGACAGTTGCTAAGGAACACTGAGGTCAAGCCAAGACATCTGCTAGGGATGACAGTAATTCTGCATCTGGTGGTAAGGAAAGAGGGGAGAAGTGACAGTCAGACTGGGAAGAAGAAGAGCCTGAAATCAGAGGTACTTTCCAAAAATTAATAAAGTTTCATTATCTAAATAAAAATTGGTGTGTGACTAGAAGTACACAATCTACTAGAAATACATGTAGCATTACCAAAAACTGGATAGTAACCACTCTCACTAACCACTTCTTAGTAACTGACCTCCCTAGGTCCCCTCCAAGCTGAATTATATTACAAGCCAATGAACGTACCATAGAATAAACAATTTTAGGGGAAAATGTGCAGATTACTGCAAACTGGTCTCTGCTGGAAAATGATAGTATAGTCACGTCTGCAGCAACACCTGATTTCGTGCTTAGTTTAGCTGTCATTTCTGCCCAAGCTTTTATTTCTAGATACATCATCTCTAGCTCATGTCTTGGTTTGAGAGGGCTTATTTGCTCTTATGTGTTAATGCAGCTATGTTTCTGGAGTCCAGCTGTTACCTCCAAAGAGCTACACAATGTGGATGCACCAGTCTGAGCTGGGGTTAGTTCACAGATCTTTGTACAGCACCACATTGCATAAGCTAGTGGTGTTCATTAACAGGTACTAAACATGAGTCTAAGCTATCAGGCTAGTGTCTGAAGGTTCCTTATGTGGTTGCAGGAGGCAGGCAGGTTCCTCTAGCAGGTGTTTCAGAGCATCTGCACTAGATTTCTGTGCTGAACTGTCCCAAAGAAATCTAATTCTCTGTGTATGTCTCATTCAGATGCATTTCTGGAGTACCTCTCTTGATCGTCTCCACCCACCGAGCTTTCATTCAGATCAGGGAATGGTCTTGATGTACGTGAACTGGACTCCTTGCAGATGAAACCTGAAGCATATCTAAGCCACTGCAGATTTCAGAATGTGTGGCCAGCATAGAGATTGCCCTAAATAAACCCTTGTGAAACACTTTGAACATAGACTTCGGGTCATCAGTGGTGATTATTTCATCTACAGATCTATTCCGAAAGGGCCACGCTATTTGCTAGTGTATGGGAAATCTCTCATGTCACAATAAGAAGCCAAGAGGACTACATTTATTTAGGTATAGTGGAAACAGTCTCACAAATGAGTTTCTGGCAGAAATATCACTATGGACACAAAGAAACCCATAAGAGGACACAAAATACTCCATACGAGTAGTCAGTCATTCTGAAAATTCATCCAGTATGGCCTTCTGGTAAAGAAAATTGATAATAACATAAAAGAAATAGGAAATAGGAAATGAAGTAATAACTGAAGGTGAATTCAGATGCTGACATGTAAAATTCCCTAGTGCAACACTGCCTAATACCTATATAAACAACATTTCTGGATTGAAAGATGTTCATTTGCAGTGGTGAATTTAAAGTACTAGAAGTACAGAACTTAAAAGGAGGGGCTACTCTTTGCATCATCACACAAAATTTTTAGTAGTAGTAGTAGCTATTAAGCAACAGAAACCACAGTGTTCAGCATCAATGGGAACAGATGATACCAAAAACTGACACCATGTGGTTAAAGTTGAAAGAAGGGGATTTCAAAAAGCAGCAAACCCAGGAAGCTAGTAAAAGACTCCACGGTCAAAAGTCAGTACAAAAACTCAGAGTGGAAGCTATGGAAATCTCATCTAGCAAAGTCATAGAAAGATGCTGAGCCCCAAACAAAAAAGCAGATGAATTCAATAAACAAATATAGCATTGTAATGACAAATGCTACCCAACCTATTTGCAAAACAGATACCCACTCAAGTAAAGTCAACCAAAAGGAGCACAAAATAACTATAAAAATGCACACTGTAGGTGACAAAAGCTAAGATGCAATTTGAAAAGTAAACAAAGAAAGGCATAAAATTAGGTGAAAAATTATTCTTGTTTGTTAAAAACCTTCAAGAAAACCACTACTTGTTGAACCACATAATATAAAATAAGTTATTAAAGATGTTATTGATTTACTTCTCTGCATCAGAGTTCATTCCAGATGATTTGGAGTGAAAGACATTTCTTGTTTGTATTTCCATGTACTAAATGAGAGGACAGAACAAGACAATAACAGATTTATGAGATTTATCAGATTGGAATTGAACATTAGCAGTTGTACTCTAGCTAATATTAAATGTTAACCTATCTTTTCCTGTTAAATAAAAAAAAAAAAAAAAGAAAAAGAGGAAAAGAGAAAGCATGATTTGACAAGAGATTTTTTTGAAGTAGCATAATGTACGTATCAAGATATGCTCTTTCTACACACCTTTCCCTGCTTTTGGCTGGCCAGCAGCAGCATGCATCACTTGGCTTTCTGGAGTATTCTGCAGCATATGGTAGACAGTCTCATCTGCATAAAAATCAGCTGCACTGTTCTTCAAGAATTAAGACAACAAAGAGTTACTAATAAGAAACATTCTCTGAGTAAAACGAAACTCATAGCTATTAATTGCCTGAAGCCTTCAAAATGCAACTTCTCATCACCTCACCAATGGAAGACTTTTCTCAGCCACAAAAGCATGTAGTGTACTGTACCAGTAACAAGCAGCACTAATTTATGTCCAGTGGGAAGGACTGCCCACCATCAGAGAATTTAAGAGGGAAAACAGAGTAAGTGCCTCACTCTGGACCTTCAACCCTTCTGCTGGGAGCAGAAGAGGAACAGTGGACTCTGATTACCAAGATTACTTCTAAAAAGTGACTATGTATGCTTTGCAAACATTTCCCAAGGCAATTTCATCTGAATCATGCCTGGCCTCACCAAAGTTCTCTTAGAACTAGCATAATGATTTGTATTAGAAATCTCAAATGGGCAGCCAATTCTCCATTTATATCTGACTCTTATTAGTAACCATTTCACTTACAATCACATTTCTCCAGCTATACCCTTGCTCCTCTGGTGCTGCAGAGTAGCTGGGACTTGCTCGGAGGTGGTGGTGATGGTTGATCACAGTCAGGCAACTTTTACAACCTAAGAATTAGGAGGATGGGGTGAAAATTGAGTGAGTAAAAGGAAGAGAAAAAGGGGGGGGGGAAAAACAGGGGCAAATAATCTAACACGTTACTGGGTCTGTCAAAAAGCATTTATCTTATGGCTGCCTCCTAGAAAATAAAGTCTCCAGAGCCAAGATGTTCCCTAGCAGCAGGTTATCCAACAGAATCTGTACTGTTACTGATAATCACACCCTTGGGCTGGTTTTGTTTGCTTTCACAAAAAGCAATATTTCATAAGATAAAATCTCAGATAATTTATAGTGTCATGAAATAGTCTGGTTAATGGAAAAAGGAGGGCCAAACATAATGAATGAAACGGAAGAATTATAGACTACTGTAATATGTGTATTAGAAAGGAAAAGGGAATGTTACACAGTTCTGCAGGCCATTTGTACAATTCAAGTCAGAGTCTCCAGTTGTGAAGGAGCATCAGAGCATCTGCAGTGCCTGAAAGAATGACACAGGAGGAACCCAACATCTTAGGATGTTCAAAAGAAGCAGAACACCAGACTGAGGCACTTGGAATCAACTACGTACTGTGGGTGGTCAGAAGAAGATTAGGGAGGGTACATATATTGCGAGTGGAAACATGGGTGCAGCTGTGGGACATCCTAAACACACAGTTGCAAGTGTTTTTATACCTCTCTCCATTGGCCCACACAACAGATACAGGCAAGAACATTGCAAATAATAATATATAGTGGGTCCTTCACCATGTGTAAATTACCAGTGCAGCTAAGCCAAAAATGTATTAAGAACAGCTGAAGATATGGCCCAATTGGTCTTATTTGCATTTCAGTGTGTAATAGATAATATGTAAACAAACCCTCATGTGAAATGCATTCCACACAAAAGACAATAGATATTTTATTCTGGACTTAGATGGTTTGTGGCTTAGCTTCTGTTTTCGTTTGCTTTTATTTCTATTTCTATTTACAATGCAATAACACCAAACACAGATTTAAAATTTTGTAACAATTTAATTGCCAAAATCTTGCCTCAACTGCAACAATTTACGCCTTGCTTGTGTTTGAAGTTCTGTAAAGTATAAAACTCTTGAAGTCAAGAAAAAACATTTTTTCTATTGATTATCCAGAGTAAAACTATCATTTCTGCATAAAAATATTTAAAATTTATATTTTAATGTTAAAAAAAAATTATGAAACTAATTTCACCTGTTGGATTCTTGGTCTTTCTCCCCTTTCCCCCACTAGATTTCACTGTTATATGAGTTTATTCCCAGTATAACAGATGGGCATTTTTCAGTTACAACATTAATAATGGAAAATAGCTGATGCACTATGGTCATATATCCTCTGATTACAGGAAAAAAAAAGAGCCCAATGCACCTCGGGGCTGAGGGGAAGGTAGAGAGGAACTATGCAACACTTTCCCTGTGCTGTGATATGGATGATGCACACCACACCAGTCAGTACTAATGGAGGGGTGGAAACTCTTCAGATATTCTTCCCCCTTTCCATCCTCCCAGCATATCCCTCTGTTGGCCATCAGTTCACCTCTGGGAAATTTTTCACCCTCCTATGTACTTCAAGATGTATTTTCTTGTAAAAATACAAAGCGGTAAATGAAATGGAATAACGGTCTTTTTTACCTGGTGAATACTGCATTTCTCTGTCAGAATGCTGCTGCAGGACTTCTAGCACATCTTCGAAAGCCTGGCCCAGTACATCTTGATCAGGAAAACTCTGCAAGAACATTTTTCCGTCAGAAGTCTGAAAAGACCAGGCCAGTCCTTTCAACACTGTCAGTCAGAAAATCCCAAATAAATAAAGTGATTATACGGAATACACATCCTCCTGGAATATGTATTTTGCAGGCACTGAGGCATTACCATAATCATTTAATATTATGAGAAAGTTCTCACTCCTTTGAGAAGTCTCTTTGAGGTCAGTGGGACAACTCACATGGGTAACATCACTCACTCGTGCAAATGTTTCAAGGTTCATTTCCTTAATTTGCAGCAGAAGTTTACATAGGGTGTTACTGCTGTTGGTCTGTTTTATAGTATATAATTCAGAGGTATCTATCACTTGTGTAACATGATTTATGCAGCCAAAGTTGCCATTCAATAAAACTGACATGACAAAAATTATTATGCACAAGTTATGCAGTGGTTATGCAGATAAAATGCTATACTATGACAGTATAGGAAACCAAGTGTGGATTCTCAGAAAATTGTTTATCATAATTTTAGAACATCTTGTTCTAAACAGCTAACTCCCCCCTCGAATCTGAGTTTGACTAAGTTTTCTATATCATGATTGAAGCACTCAATAATGAAAGAGAATAAAGGCATTACAGACTTACCATCATTTAGATATCAAAACTGGAATCCTGTTAAATAAACAATATTTTAAAAAATCTTACGTACCAAAATAAACAATCATTATTTTAGTATACATAAAAATTATATTAAATATTTGCATTATTTCCAATTATGAAATAAGATTATTTAATAACACAGATAAAAGCAATTTAGGATTAAAAAGTGGTATTTTAATGAAATTAAATACTTCAAAAATGTTTTTAATTCAGAACGTTTTTCCTTACTAAAGTTTCCAGTTTCATTAATATTGTAACTTTTAGATTACAATCCGCATCATTATAAACACATTTTTAAAGACATTACAAAGTGAAAATTTGTTACTGATGACATTCAACCCTAGTCAACACAACTAATAAATTCCCAAAGAAAATACTGACCTGAATTAAGCATGTTTGTCCCTTTGGTTTGCAGACACGGTTAAAACAAGCTTAGTTTTTTTTCATAATGCAGATTAGCATGTGATGGTTTATGAATATACATAAACTCTCAGGCTAATTGTGGGTTCCAGAAGCAGGGTTGATTATTTAACAAACAGTGAAAATAGACACATTCTCAGCCAGTTTAACGTGGATACAGTATACAACATTACTCAGAAACTCATTCCTTAGTATCCTTTTATTTATTATTTTCAGATTAGAATAATCAAGTTTTGTTGCCTTACAGGTTTTTTCCTGTTCTCTTTTACATTGTCTCAAAATTCTAAATACAATAATCAGTATTTCACTAATTAAACATTTTATTATAATCTCTTGAAAATACTGCGTATTTTGTCAGTGATTTCAGCAAATGCAAGATTGGTCTCTCTGTGATGTTTCAAAATACAAAGGAGGGACAAGATACATATATATAAATGAGGAAGAATTTTATCCAAGAATAACTATGAATATTCTAACCTAGTAATTATGCCTCTGTTATATTGTCAATTCAGAATTTTTTTTGTAAATGTTGATAGCCAATCATTTCAAAATGGTGAAATCTGGGTGATTCAGTAAACTGACCTCACTGAAGTAGATGGGATTCTTCTCTTCGACTTCAGTTCAGCAAATATTTGATAAAATGATTTAATTTTGTTGTAAAACTTGAATGGGCTACATTAATCCTTTAGCTGCAAAGGTGGACACAGATTCTTCTGGTATAGAGCCGCAGACATGTCCTTTGTAAAGATCCTCTCTTAGTTTCCTTCTAATTTTAAGTAATTAATTCTCCTTAAACTGCTTTTAACTCAACCTTCAAACTGATACTTGCTAACCTTGACAGAACATCTACAGTCAGTGTTGATGCCTTTCAAAGCCTAAAATATTCAAGTATTGGCAAAGTACTGTTGAATGGTCATGCCATTTAAAAAGCTGGATTCATACCAAAAAAAAAAGCAAAAGTCACAATTTTAGCAAGTTTGAAAAAAAGTCTGGACACTTACCTAGAATTTCAGCTCCACACACAAGACAAGAATATGTCTGGTTTTGCAAATAAATGAAAGACTGAGTTCCCATAGCAATGGGTTGGCAAAGGGGCTGCATTAAATAGCTGATTTTAGGGAAGTGTTTTGGCTAGGGAATTTTTTGAGAGTAAAGGTATAGTAAACTGCTAGCACGGCCCTTCATTCTGAACCAAATAAAGGGTGATTTAAACTGATATAAAATAAATAGTTTAACTGCTGTCCAAAACATGCAGATTCTAAGCACCGGGAGAGATTCCTTTTGGCTATGGCACATCCTAACAAATCTCTCATGGGTATGTTATGCCTAAGGCAAAAAACCTACATCCCTCATCCGTCCCATGTAGACTGTAGTGGACTTTGAGGTTTTATGTGAACTTGCTTAGATCAGTGTAAGAAGTGGACAAAACTAGATCTCAAAATAGAGTTGAGGGAATTTCAGAACTTTCTTTCAAAGCTCATGTTTGTAACCTATGTCCAGCTTTAAAGCATTAATTAAAGCATTTAGTACAGTTTCAGACAAGAGCAATTGCTGATTTGCCACATATTTCTTGAGAAGCTACAAGCCATGATGTTGCATCCTACAGGATGAGAACTCTGCAGTACAAAACTTCTGACTGTTGACATAATGTATCCTGTACCATAGCTCTTTGCAGCCAAGTCTTTCAGAGGCACTTTTTACAAAATTTCCTCAGCATTTGCCATGAAACTGGTGTAAAATAGTAATTACCTCCTGTAAGATTTATCTACATTCCCTCAACCAAGAACTATAGTCAAGAACTAGCCTGGCTATGAATGCTAAGTGGAAGCAATCTGAAGCAAATCATAGAATTGTAAAATCAACTAGGTTGGAAAAGACCTTTAAGATCATCAAGTCCAAAAATGTTAGCATTGAACAGTTCTGCTGGCTTCAGATGCAAGCTGCCTTTCCTTTTTATTTTTGTTAGTGAAATACATTAATAAATGTATTTTTTTTTTTTTAATTACAAGTTCCATTTTGTAGCACTTCTCTAATGTGACTTGGGCTTATATAGGAAAATTAACTAGAGACTGTGCTCTTAAAACATCAAATTGACCCAGCACTAGATTTCAGTCCAAAATACAATGATACAGTTAACTTCCTTTCCACACACAGTTAACTTTACTTTGCTTCAAGGAAAAACATAGATTTAAGGGTTCAGTTCTTTCCTGAAGTAGGGTGTATATTGGATTTCAAATTATGAATGAGTTTCAAGATCCCTCCTGGGTTCCTTCCCAATAAATGATGTCTTAATAGGCTCTTGGATGATGCTACCTGACCTGCCTACTTCTACATGTCTACCTAAAGCTGGACAGTTACTATTCTGGCCTCCTGTGCTCTCCACTCATCCTGGTCATGAAACTGCAGGGTGGCTCTTGTGGAGGAGATCAGGGCTGTCCTGCTCTGGTCACAGCCAATTCCAGCTGGCAATGGACCCACCATGTTCCAAAGCAGAGCCCATTAGCCACGTGAGTGGTGACTGAAAATACACTGAGGAAAGAGCAGAAAATGCCAAAGGGGAGGGGACAAACCTGGGAGGGAACATCAGAGGGGACAAAGAGGGAACAAAGCAAAAAGGATAGAAACAAGGGAATGAGGAAACAACACGGTCAGATGTGTTGGAGGTGCTCCATGACTGAGCAGGCACACCCCAAAAGGGACTGTAGCCCACAGACAGACCACGCTGGAACAGAGAAAACAAGTAAGAAGGAAGCAACAGTGGAAGAAAAGGGTGAGAAGCAAGGAGAAGCAGAGAGAGACCACTACATCCTGACCTCAACCCTCTGTGCCACTCGTTGTTTCATCAAAGGGACTGTGTAACCTGTGGAGATAACAAGAGGTGAGGAGGTGTGTCTGGAGTGCAACTGAGCCTGGGAAAGGGGAAGGAAAGTTGTTTTAATGTTTGTCTTCTTTGCTTCCCAATACCCAAATCAGCAATGAAATATATTATGGCAATAAGTCAAATTCCCAGAGTATGCAAGCAGCTGTGTACCTGTGTGGTGCTGGCTGAGGCCAACACGCCCCAGTAGTAAAAGAGGGTGAAGGTCGAGAAATTAAAGCTAATGCTTTTAACATCATTAAAAAAATCAATCTTCCTAACTCAAATTGCTCAATCAGAACATCCTCTTTTCATGCAACAGGCTACACCATATGCAGGTCAACAAAAGGTTTTTTTAAGAGGAGATGGGAATGTGCCGCATGTAGGACAAACACACAGCAAAACAAAAAAAAAAGAGCAAAACCAGCTGTCTCATAGGGTAGTTTTAACTTCTGTAACCCATTTGTACATTGCATTTTTGGCCCATAAAAAGCTCAGAGCAGGGGCTTAGGCTACCTTTCTGTGAAGCCTGTAAGTGTCCAGAAGTGACGGAGTAAGGTACAGCTCAGGCCTGAGTGTCAGCTAACACTACTGCTCACTCCTCAATGAGTCACAGTACAGTGAAGGCATGTTGGTCTCTACCAAGAAACGTTATTACAGAAGAAAGCCTGCTTTGATTTTGGCATTGGATGAGAAGATGGATTCCAGATACAAGCCTGAGAAAGAGAACTTAGTAATCACATTTTAATGTCTAAAAAAATTGATGTGCCTGGTATCAAAATTAACTGGTATCAGTTAGAAAACACATCAGGCTCTTCTCCTTCCTCCATGTTTTAAAAATAAACTTCCAACAACAGAATGATTGTTTAATTTTCAGAACTTTCTTTCATCCTTTTTTGGCAATCAAAGCTAGCTCATAGTAATGGTACAGAAAAAGCATTTTCACCTCTTTGAATAAAAAAAGAACTAAATAATCAAATACAGCGCTTGTTGAAGGGCTTGAGAAAGCATAAATACTCCTGCATGAGGCATTGCTCAAATGCAGAGTGAAAACCAGCCTCTCCTCTCTTAAAGGAATGTAAAACTTGAAAAGGCAAGTTTTCTCACCAGGCATTTGTAGATTCCTGAGACTTTTTTGAACGTCAGGCAATTTGTAACTGCCCAAATAGCACAGAGAGATCACACAATTGAAGGTATTTCATAGAAAAAAATAACCAAAACAAACAACCGGTTGTAAAAATGATTCTGTCACAGGGAGTCACACGCCCATACACAAAAGATTGCCTACCAACTCAACAATCTCCAGAAATTGCTGAATGTGACAGCCACAGAGAGCTTCTGTGCTTACATATTTGTTCTGGCCCTTGGCAGACCCTTTGATACCCCTCTTCTGGCCATGCAGCAATGTAATAATCTTTGTCATGAATCTTCATGGGTATAATTCACAATAATTACACAGCCACAGATGCTGTCTCCCTGAAAATGGAAGAATTGAGAGATCACATGCCTGTGCTCACCTCCTGAGTCTAACCATGTTGACAGCGAACTTTCAGATCTCTGCCATTGCGCTGCTTCTGGTCTGCTCCATTCAACATTCAGAAGAAACTTGGAAGTTTCTTGCAGCAGCGATGCAGCATTTTCTCTGCACAGGAGGAACATGGATCAACACACAGAGAGCTTTCTTACTTGCAGAGTGCAGTGTTAATCCAGGCTCGACTATTTCACAGTGAATCAGTCTGAAATCTTAACTTCAAATCAGTGAGCTCAGAAAATGCCTGAATGCACATTCTCAGCCCCTGAATACAATGAAAACTCTCCTTAAAAACAAACAAACAAAACCAAAACAGAACAGAACACCAATCACAATAAGGAAATAAATTCTGCTTAATACCAACCTAAATACTATTGTTTACTATGATTTTGGTCAGCTAATTTAGTGTAGAATACATACAGAGAAAGAAAAAAAAGAAACCTCAAAACAAAACAAAAACAAAACCAACAACCAACCAAACAAAACCACAAAAACAAAAACAAACCTGAAAGGGAACATAAAAACCAAAACCACAGTTACGGCATCCTATCACAAAAGCAAATGAAACTGGGTCTCATTATTCCATTTTTGTTGGGAGACTTTAGTATATGCATTTCAACAAACATCATAATTTGTTCAAATACCAGAAGATGTGGCTGTATCGTAAGTCCAAACTCTTCACTTGCCTTACAAATCATTCTACAAATGGCAAACTTTCTGCAATGCAAAATACAATTATTTATTGTAACTGGTGGAGTTACAGTATTGGTTCCTTAGCTGGTGGAAATTGATATAGAGCCACCAAAGCCAAAGGATCATTGCTGATTTGTACAAACAGAGGTTCTGGCTCATAGTCGATACTAGCCTTACTTTCAGTACAGTAAGGGGAAACTTGCTGCGCCAGCACTAATGCTGCACATTCCTCTCTGACTTCCTGATTTGTTTTAATTCTTTGGCTGTCTTATACAGCATTACATTACGTTGGTGGCATTTTTTTCATTTTAATCCTTGCAAGGCTCTTTAAAGTTACTTGAAGGGCAACATTCTTTTAGAAGAGCATTGTCCAACTGTTATCTTCAAATACATGTTATGTACGAAGCTTTTTTCAGTTCTTAAGGAAGAAAAAAGATACTGAAAATGTTTTATGAATTGAATTTTAAGCCTAAAATGAAAGATTATCTCAATCCAACTGTTTTGCCTACCTTTGGTTTCATACCTTTGCATATCATACCTTTGCATATCATACCTTTGCATATCAATTGGGGATTCCCATCTCAGAGTCATGTTTTTAATTTTGATATCGCTTTAAATATTTTGCTTTTAAAACACTTTAATCCCTTTAGAGTTAATAATTTTGTGGACTTTAAAGGTGAAAGAAAAAACGTCTTGCTATTTCTTAAGAAGATACTCTGCTTTTAGACTATTCCAGAATTACATATGATTATCTTAATATAAAAGATATAAACAAAACCACTGATATGTTTGAATTTTAATGTCTTTTTGCTTTAATAACTTATGATGCAACCTTAAAAGATGCGTTTGCATGGCTAGTTTTGCATCTGCAACACATTTTACTAAGAACCATTGAATAATTACTATCATAAACTCAGGTATTTGGATAAATCATTGCAGAGATTAGGCTTAAACATGTAATTAACTCTTCTGGGGCCTAAAAAGGGAAGCGCAGCATGAAGGCTGAAGTTGCGTAAGTGGGCAGATCAGCTCTTCAATGGAAAACCCACATCTAAAGCCCCCAGTTTACAACTTGATCCAATATATTGGTCCAGTTGTCCATGTCAGCAGCACTTCTCAGGAAGCTTCTTCTTTGGCTCCGTATAACCAAAGGAAGTGACTTTCTGCTGGGAAACCCCATGAAGATAGAAAACCAGAAACCACAATAGAAGCACAAGGAACAAATAACAGAAAGTGCGGGGGGGGGGGGGGAGAAAAAAACAAAAGAAAAAACCCCAAAGACCAACAACAAAAAAAAACCAAACAAACTACTAACTAAATGAAGATTTTAAAATGAAATATAAAATAATGATATTGATTACTATACAGGAATAATCAATACTCCCTTAAATATTAGGATACTTCAGTGGAAAACTATCAGAGCAAGACAGAAATGATAATACTAATTTCATAAAAATATCACTAGATAAAGGAAAGACTGTCATTAGGAAGCAAGCCTGATAAAGTGTGAAAATTGAAGTATTTTATTGAAAGAGAAAGCATATATAGAGAACACAGTATTTTAAGAACTTGTAATAGTGAAACTGGAGAAACTAAATCTAATAATTTTCCAAGCAACCTACTGCTAATTTCAAGTCTCAGTCAGCTTTAAAGGACCTCCACCAAGGTTTTGGATACACTGATGATATCACAAACCAGATGTAATTGGGGAAAATAAAAGCCCAGAGATATTAGGAAAAAGGAAAATAAAGTCTTAGAAACTGTAGCAGATGAAAAAGAAAGAAGAACAAAAGCACCAAACAATAATTAAAATACCTGTAGCAGATTTAGAAGAAAACAGTATAAATGTAGTGTAATCTAAACATTTTAAAGACATACACCAGGTTCAGGCAGCCTATGTAAGCATCTCTTGAAGGACCACATCTGTAGTTGCTGGACAAGAGGAAAACCAAACATCTATTATTAAGCAGACCTTAAATTATCTTTAAATCCTCTCTAAACTACAAGCAATGGAAAAATATGCCTGCAACAAAAAGCAGTGGAAGAAAACGACAAGGCCCACCTGGGACTCCTAACTTTGTTGTGTTAGAGAATAGAAATAATGAATGCACTATTAAGGAAAACACCAACATACACTATAAGAATACAACACTCTTTTATCATCATTAGAATACAAGCTGACCTTTACCTTCAATGAAATTCATCACTCTATAAGGATACTACTATAAGGCACATGAAGTGCATGTATTTATAGAATCATAGAGTCATAGAATAGTTAGGGCTGGAAAGGACCTTCAGGTCATCTAGTTTGAAGCCCCCTGCCATGGGCAGGGACACCTCACACTAAACCATGTCATCCAAGGCTCTGTCCAATCTAGCCTTGAACACTGCCAGGGATGGAGCATTCACAGCTTCCCTGGGCAACCCATTCCAGGGCCTCACCACCCTCACAGAAAAGAATTTCCTCCTTGTATCCAATCTAAACTTCCCCTGTTTAAGTTTGAACCCATTACCCCTTGTCCTACCACTACAGTCCCCAATGAAGAGTCCCTCCCCAGCATCCTTATAGGCCCCCTTCAGATACTGCAATGCTGCTATGAGGTCTCCACACAGCCTTCTCTTCTGCAGGCTGAACAGCCCCAACTTTCTCATTTAAAACTTCAAAATAGGCAGAAATAGTACCAAACACTACAAAAAAAAAAAATCCATTTAAAATGAGAGGAAAACTTTTTTAATACAAATACGAGTTTTCTGCACCACCTGTCATGAAGAATGTGGAATTTCTTCAGAAGACCAAGAACTAGAAACGCAAACACCAGTTGGCATTAACCACCTGAAAACTGAAAAGAGAAATCAGTTTGGGCTCTCAATGGAGAAATTGAATATTCCATGCAAATTTTCCTCCAGCTATTTCTGCTGCAGGTACTTTTGACTTAAATAATTACAAGTTACAACCATTATAAGCTGGCCCAAATTCCACAATGTGCAATAGGAAGGCCAACTGCCCTTCCCAGGCAGACACATTGCAAAGGGAATATGTTCCTATTTTTCCTTTCAGGCAAAATGTGGGATCACATTTCAACATCATTCCCCAGTCATTACCATACTACATGATTGGCTCCACAAAGTTAAGAAAACATTAAGCGTGCAACCACCAAAAGCATAGCAGTTTGAGCCTCTGACAAAACACCCATTTTCAGGGACAGACATCTCCAATAATTCCCACCAGGGAGCTGGACAGATATTTCCTACACAGAGATGAGATGGAAAAAGTAGAGTAGTGAAGACTTAAAAACAGGTAATCTGAAAAGAAGAAAGCCCTGTGTTTGGAAAGAAGAAAGTAATAAATGGTTGTGAGAGGTAATTGCTTAACCTAGTTCAGGTGGAAACAGGAAAACACCCCTGACCTTACAGTTAAATACTCTGAATAAAAGTAGTTAAAAACCAAACCTATTTAAAGCCATTCTTGGTGTTACAATTGTCATATTACAAAAAGAAAATGCAAAACCAAAACCCAAGCACATTCTGTCTTTCTTGAAGGTGTAGAACGAGGTCAGATTTCTGCCAGAATTCTAGATAAAAGAAATACAGGAACTGCAAAGTGGTAAAGGAAATTCTTTAAAAATATAATTCTTCTCATTACTATACCCTGAAGGTGACTAAAGCACAGATGTCCAAATAATGGGGTTTTATGTTTTGATGAGGCAAATAGCTATGTGGGCATAAAGTGCTATGACTAGCAAATAAATGCTTCCTATATTATCAGAGAAGTGCTGAAGAAGCACTTAGGCTACGGGGATTTTTACAAACTAGTGTCAAAGAAATCCTGTATCTTGATGGCAGTGTAGGAGGCATGTCAGTAAAATGATTTCCCTGCTTGGAATCTTTTCTAAAATAAAATTTTCTGAAGCTGAGTAGTTCATAGATTTAAATTTCAAAGGAAACTGGTTTGCAATGGCTGCTCTTTGGCCACATTTTTTTTTTTTGGAGGTAAAAAAAAAGGTAAAACCTAACAACTAACTACTCTGTGGGCTGTTTGGTTTTTTTCCCTACATTCCATTCACTAGAAAAGTGAAATAGAATAGGAAAACTTACCAGTTAAAATGATAAATTAGGAATGTGTTTGTGGCCATGCTGCTGTTTCCACTTCCTCTCATTAGCCACAGAAACCCGCAGAATCATATAGACACATTAAAATCTAATTCCTTTAAGAAAGACCTACAGCACAATAAGGCTATATGTCTGTGTTTTGTATTATCATGGAATTCAAAGAAGAAGCATAGTAAGAGGTAATGTTTTGTGTTATTGTTGTCCAAAAAGGTGTCAAATACCTTACAGAAACAAATATAAATAGAATTCCAGAGAAGGCAGCTTGCAAGTTACATCATTAACAAGATGCCTCAAGGGAAAGTGAGAAACATTCCACACCAATCGTCAAATCAAATATTATTTTTCACCTGTGTCTGCCGTATTTATCTCATTTTAAGCCAACCTCTTAACATTACCTATCCAAAAAATACATTGGAGGCTTGAACAGCTTTTAGATGCAGGGAATGTAGAGCCTACTCAGTTAAATTAATCACAGAAACATTATATATTTCATACACACAGCCTATAGAGAGCAAACTTTACTCCATCCCATGTCTGAGAGTTATAACAGCCTGGGGGTTGACCTGTAATTCTTGCCTGCTCTCAAGGTTGATTCAAAACATATTTTGAGAAAGGTCCATAAATGCAAATAATGACAAAAACAACTGAATAGATGTTATGTTTTTATGGCACTGTGTGCCTCACGTTGAACATTTGTTCAACAGTGTTAGCTGAAATGCATGGCAAGTAGTACTGCTTTGACCTTAAAAAACATATTCTCTATGACTGCTTAATTATGCTATTGATCAGATACAGAAAATATCACAATTGCAGTATTGCTTGTGTTGGGGACATGTACTTTTTTCCTGTTCCATAAAAACTCATCTGAATTTAGATAACACTGCAAGTACTGCAATGCTTCACCCATGCTCAATGAATTTTATACTTCAGCACCTGAAGATGGAGGACCCTAGGCAGGGAAATATGCTGTGTTCCTTCCCAGCTTCTTCCCAAGGACATTGTGCATTGTACTCTTCCTCTAGCATATGCTGTGAACAAGTACTGCAGGAGCAAATCAAGGCTTGTGCTGTAACTGAAGCTTTGTACCAGGATATGGTTGGGTACTAGCAGTGTGAGAACTTTCTTTTCCCAACTTTTTCTTCTACTGCCAGCTGAACTTTGTGGGACAAATAGCTGCTCACTGGAATACAGACACAAGAAGGTTTGAATCTGGGAGGAAGCAGTACCAGCAACTGCCCAGGACTCCAAGAGAGGTGTAAGAAGGAAACTGTCATTGGTGATTAGAAGAGCAGAAGATGCTGGGAAGACAGACTGAAAGGTGAAAGGCATCAGAGATGGAAGGTGGTTGCAGACACTGGCTCTGAACTCCAGAGTGTGCTCAGTGGCGTGGTGGGGAGAGGTTTCAGAAAGAGATTTGACTGGGATTTCATAAGAGAGGATTGAAACCTATTTGGCAAGAAGATAAGAGAAAGTCTAAGATTCATAAGAGGACCTGGACTAATTTTGTGGGACCTGGCTGAAAAGAGTAGGATTAGGGATGAGAAGTTTGGGCCAACATGTCTTGGATTAAGGGGGCCAAGAAGAATGGAAGCCAAACATAGGGGAAAGGGAAGACTGGCTTTTGAAAGATAAGGGAAGGAGGGGGCAAGCCTGAGGAATGGAGGGGGAAGGACTAATGTTCTCTTTCCACTCCCAAACTCCCAATACTACAACAGAACCCAAGATTTTACCTGGACTCTTAATGCTTTCCTGCTGCAGCAAACACCTGTGAAATTCTTTGGTGAAGCGAGAAGACAGCAACCTGCTCTTGCCATTGGCAGCACAGTTAACAAAAATGGTGGAGATGAAAGTGGCAGACTGAAGGGACTTTTTTATGCAAGGCTTTTTTCCAAATGTTATTTTTGTTAACTGAAGAATCTGAAAGCAGGGCATAGCAAAGGCTCTTTCGGGAGAAGGAAGTACCCCAAAGACTGAAAATACCAAATCAAAGCATAATCATCTCACTTCCCTCCTCCCTGAGAATATATTTAAACATTTTCCTCTGAAGACCCCACTTCTTTCTGTGCCTTCAATAAATCTTGCTCTAATGCTGAACTGGGACTGTTCAGAAAATGAGACTGTTATTTGCAGAAACCCTGCTGCATCTGCTGCAGAAGTTATAAATTGTCTAGTGAATAAGGAACAGAGAAGATGCTCTCACAATAAAGCAGCTGAATGCTACCCTGGAGAAGTGGGTTCTGACCCTGTCTCTACCACAGAGTTCCCAAATGATGCTAGGCAAGTCCCTCTGAACAAAGTTTCACAGGTGGTCGTGTACTTAATGTTCCTCATTTTTGGGATTTTTGACTTGAGACCCCAGTATCAGATTTGCAGAAATGCTGAGCAGTACCAGCTGCAAGCGTGGTCACTGAGAACTGGCCTGAGCCCACAAACTACCTAGAAGTGTTGGACTCTCTGAAACTTAAGATTTTAGGTATCTTATATCGAATACACAAAATTAGGGGGTATTCTCTAATTTAACCTCTTTGTGCCTTCATGTGTAAAGCAGAAATAATACAATTGTCTTCATATCACAATGCACTTATGAATTTAAAAGTCTGTGTTTGTATAGCATACATATGCTGTAATGAGGAAAGCACAAAAAGTCTATAAGGAGGTTAGCAATACTCTCCTGAAAGCAACAACTGACTGTGTAGTAAATAAGGTTTGGGGATGCAATCAGTGTTGAAATCCCACTGGCTAATTAGTCACTAAAAGAGCTCTATCCCATACATGCACTGAATGAAGGAAAGATCTTGTAGCAATAACAGCTGGTGATCGTGTCAAAATAGCACGATAACAACATACACAGAGAAGGCGAATTAAAGTCATACCAGTCAACTTCATTTTGCCATGTTGTAACCAACTTTTCACTGCTTTATTGTTAATCTTAATATCCTTTTAAAGGAGTTTCCACTGTCTGCATGGACAGGAGGGCTGCTGTATTTTTAACAGTTTCTTACTTTAGAATATAGTCTCATCTTCCTTTTTTTAAAAAAATTACAGACTTCTAAGGGGACTTCTTGATCCTTACCAGAAGGTGCTTTTAACGGCAATAACAGATTTTCTTCCAAATTGTTTTGAATACTTTTGACTCTTACAGAGGTATTCTTACAAAACAACATCAACAAAACCACAACTAGCTAAAAATTCCTTGCCCTCAATTCTCACATTCTCAGTGTTCATCTCTATTTCAAAAATGACCAAAATAACAAAATCTCAGATTGATTACGGGCACAAAGCACATACAACATAGTGCAGAAAGCTGTGGGAAGGAGAATCTCTGCGAGTGTTTACAGTCAGAGATGACAAACATACTGGTAATGCTCCATTTGTAATAGTTTCTCGGCTGAACTTGTAAATAAATTTCCAAGCAATGTCAGCCTCAGCAGCACCAGTGAGGAATTTAGATTACTGAACGGCTTCCGTCTTCGTACAGACTCCAGCTAGTTATGAGGTGCAGTTAGAGCTTGAGACTGCCTGTGGCTAAGAAGCCAGAGCTTTGGCACATCTCCTCATTTCATGGTTTCATTAATTTTATAGCCTTCCATGGCCTTCTAACCATATGACATGAAGATCTTTACATGTGTAACGCAAAAACATACATTTATATACAGATGAGGAAAGAGAGACATCAGGTCTTTTTTTTAATAAGCAAAATTAAAAGCAGAAAAAGAATATGGATATATTTTCCTCTGTGCATCATTTCAAAGTAATCAGATTGTCTCTTATTCAGTACTATTTGGCTACAGTTAAATATTACGCATCAGTGATAACAAATCTCACAAGTGGCCTTTTAGAGTTCTTTCTTTGCTATTTCAGAGTACAATGACTGATGAAAAAACATCTGCTTGTGAAAATGACATAGACCAGTAATAACTTGGGAACTGAAAGGTACTAAATGAAAGAAAAATAAGCCAAAACAAAAAAATAGTTATCAGCTTTAATTGAAATCATCTGTGTCATGAGTATGGAATACCATGAGAATGCTTGGCAACAATTGTAAATTTACTTTTAGAAGACTTGTATGACTCAGCATAAAGTTTATTGCAAATAAATTCCTCCTTTTTTAATGGAACTTGAAACTGGCTAACATATATTAGCACCATCTCACTGGACAAAAGCAGTATTTCTACATCCTACATTTCAGCAGACATACTAGCTTCATTTTAAGACTCTTTTAAAGAAGAATTAAATGGAAGTATTACACAAAAAATACATTAAATTTATTATTATACAGAAATCGCTCTCATGTGGCAAGAGGGAGTACAAGGCTAAAAGCAGTTCAGCTAGTAAACATGCTTGTTCCGTGTCACTGCAGAACATTTCCCTTGCACAGATCAACTACAGATAATCCAGATTAGCCAGCCTATTTTGCTAACTGGAATGGGTACCTAGGTGAAAATTCTCTGTTGTGGGTCATCTGACAAAAGAACCTAAGATGCAGGAGACTTCTCTGGAACGATGCTTCTTTCTGCACCAGCGGTAAACTGTATTATAGAGCATATTGTGTTTAGTCCCACTGGAAGTACTTTTCTGCAGAATGCCCTTTACCTGATTTATATCTCTGAATATGTTCCCATTTTGCTGCTTCATTTCCAGTTAAATAATATATGCTTAAATATTATGTATAACTTTGGTCTCCCTTTACCAAGAATTTATTTTAGTTGGGATTCTAGACAGCTGTTTACCATAGCATGAGTATGCTAGTTATAACCCTTAGTATACTACTGCAAGAAGATTTTGAAGCACTGAATGTTGCTTGGTTTTGGTAAAATCCTTTATTCCTGTTTACCCACTGTTACCATAAGTAGCTGCTATTGATCTCCAAATCATTTTGCTGTGACATTTGCATGAACAATTGTGAATTTAGCTGATGAACCTACTGAGAAGTAAATGAACTCACAGAAGAAAAAGTCACAAGAAAACTTTAGAGAGTTTTCACTGAAACTAAGAAGTTTCAATGAAAACTGGGGCCTAGCAGCTGGAAAAGTTTCTGATTTCTGGCAAAGACATTTTTAAGGTTTTTTTTTATATTTGCTTGGGATGTTTTCCATATGCAGTTTACTGCTGTCTTCAAAGGCTTTGGGCAAAATGCCTGAGAAACATGGGAACTCCTTTTGACATCTATTGCCCTCTGCTGCAGTGATGATGATCATACTTTTCCTTGGTGTGTTCAGAGGCTACAGGTCCTAAATTTGTCGAAAAGGGCTCAGTGGCTCAAAGGTCTCAGAGTATCTGTTGATTATGCTGTGGGCTTTTCTGAATTGGATACGTAAAAAATTAGTTGCTCATGATTGTGAGTGATTAGTGTTAATGATCTATTTGATCCCTTCTGTCCTGTGTTCCAAATTGGTTTGATGTTATAAAAATACCAATAATCTAACCATAAAACAGCAAGGGTTTTTAAACTACTATGTGCAAACATAGAGTTTTCATTCATAAGTACTGCATGTTGTCATAAACATATCTCTTCATACAGCTGGTGGAGACTGAGCAGAGGTAATTCCTTATCAAAGTAATTCTGTATTTTGTCTAACACAGGGTGAAACACCATATGATGAGGCCAATTTCTGTATTGTTGCTAACTGCAGTACGAAATGAATTGCGACATAGGGTTTAGGAACTGTTCTGTTTTCTGTCAAATTACATTTTTGTAATCGTAAGAAACTCTGGAAAAATACTGAACTTTCAAAAGAACCTTTTCAACTGTTGGAAATGCTAATTTAAATACATGCATGTTAAGTAAATCTTTGTGATACAAAGATAGATAAGTTTTTTGGTGGCAAGTCATAACTTCAAGAAAATAGAATTGCCATTCACTAGGAGGGAGGTCAGGGAGGTCACTCCCATCAGAAAGTGGAATGTTTAAATGAGGAATTAACAGGCATATTCAAATTCAGTATAGTAGGACAGTAGACAATGCAGACAGTGGATAATGTGGTGATAAAGGCAGGCAAAACTGCTGTGAAACAACAAAAGGCTTCTAGACTTTGGCCCTCTCTGCGTGTTTCAATAACCTTTTGTTTTGTTTTTGTTGGTTCACATGCTTTCCCCCTCCACCTTGTACAAGTTTCACCATGAATTTCTGTTCTAAATGAAGAGAAACAGGAACATAAAAACTTATCCGGAATCAACAGATTTGGGTTTTTTCCCCCTATCATAATGGTGACACCTTCCTTTTCCTTTAAAGGAGTGGCTTTGTTGGCTAAGTTATTTTCACTAGTATAAAAATGGTCATGGCAAGACACTTGGACAAAACTGTGCAGATTCACTTGTTAAGGGCAATCTGCATAGCTATAGCTGGCCTATAAGGTGCCATTCACACAGCTTCGCCATGGGTGATCAAAATACTGCTGCTCAGGATATGGCTCATTTACTGCTTATTTGAATATGTAATAATATTAAATATATTAATAGTAATAGTAAGAGAGTCATTAACCCTGTTAGGAAGTCCTGGAAGAGAATTCTGTTTCAATAGCTCAGTTCTAACACAAGTTTTAGGGCAGTATCTACATGTGAGCTGACAGGGGTATGCATTGCTCTTCTAGCAAGAGGTAAACCTCTTGAAATATTGGATTAGGGAAAGAGCCATAAGGAATGAGACCTGAGGCCTCAAAAGTAATGGAAAGATTCCCTCCCACATTAGTTCAGGATCAGACCTCAGAAAACAGTGCATGACACAGTCCTTACAAGAACAAAGTGGGAGAGACATGCGATCCGTAGAGGAAAGAGGAGTCTAGGAGAGAGGTTCTTAGGAGGTTTCTGAATATGAAGGAAGCTAGTGTAGACAGTGAATCTGTGAATACAATACCTTTTTAAGGGTATGAAAGAGAGAAGAACAAAAGTCTATGGCTCACACCATAAACAGACCTTTACACTGCACCAAGTAACTAAAACTTCAACAGATATAACTAGAGGTGTGCCAATGACAAATAACAGCATCAATAACTATACTATGAATCTGCAGCCCCAAGTTATTTTTACTTTAGAAGCAAGGCCACTTGAAACATGTTTATGCAACAAAGAAAACTGTACACAACACAAATTCTTGTTCATACTACTGGCTGGTCTATTCTTATCAGATAGAAAGTTTGTCCTACATCCTGTCCAGACTATACTGTTGATATCTGAAAATAAGCCCAGTCCTAACGCAACAGTAGAAAATGAGGATTTATCCTGCTCTTTGCAGAGGCTGCAAGAGCTCTGGGACAGCCAACAGCCCCACAGTCTGGTGCTACTCATGTACTGCACCAGAATCGAATTTCCAGTTTCTTGCTTTCAAGTTGTGGGTGCATGTGTTACCTGTTGGCTGGTTGATTTTCAGGTTAAGTGTGCCACTGGAAAACTCTTGGGATTGTAGCTGTAAGATTGATATGTTGTCAAGTAGCCCAGATTTCAGACAGTGAAGAAATTAGAAATTAGAGTAGTACCAGAAATAATACATAGCAAATACAAGCCATTACAGACATACACTTAAAAAAATATCTTAGTCTGCTGAATGACACTTAAAACTTCAAAAGTAGAGCTTTCATAGCATAACACATCAGATGTTAGCAAAGGTCACTCACTGAAACTGAAGTACCTGAAGTCCCACAGTTATTAAAAATCCATGCCCTCTGAGTTCAGCAGCTGCTCAGAAACAATAGGAACTGCCTAAAGGGAGCATAGCCCATATGTAATTATGCTACAATGGCATTTAAGAAAACAGTTCCAGCCTTACCTTTAGAGTATTTGAGAGGTGAAGAGGAGCCACTTGCCTTATGTGCCCTTGAGGTCTAATGTAACCCTTCTTACATGGGAGGTACTTAATTTTACAAACAAAACCTGACTTTTCCATTCACAGATTCTTCTGAAGAAGGACAACGTACAATTTTGCTTATATATAATTCATAGGTGGGGAAGTTCTATCAAATCAAAGAGGTACCTTTTTTCTTCCTGAGGAACATGCCACAAAACAAACTACAAGAAACTTGTGTGATAAGGAGTAAGGTATGATTTACTTCAGCTATGTGTTCAGCAATGGGAAGGTACTTAAATTCAAAAGCAGCTCTGCAAACCTCTATGCATCATAGCCTGTTCTCCTCAGTTTACTTTTGTTCTTGGGAAAAGAGATAGAATGATAGCTCTGCTCCAGAGCCTCGAAAAACTCATTCTAGCTGCAAAGCAGGAACAGCAATGTGAACTTCCCTGTGATACACACAGCAACACATTCAAATCAATTGCAATGGTGCACAGCTACCTGCAAATACGCCCTTGACCCTGACCTTACACTGCTCTCCTCTGTACTTCTTTCACTGTAATGTTGAGATCTGCATTGGTGTTGTCGTTCATACGTATTTTATGCTGAGAAATATGCTGTATTTCTGTCAAATGAGTGAGGGACTTTTTAGATGCATGAAGAAAGGATGTGTGTAGTGCAGTTGAAACAGCTACCTGGACAGCACAGTGGTGCTTTAAGGTCTTTAAGATGTAAAAGGCTCAGAACCAGTTAGATAGGATAAATTTAGGGTACTAAACAGAAAAAGTAAATGGAGGCCTAGTGGGAAGAATGGGAGATGTTTAGCACCATGCTGGCTTCAAGGCTCTTTACACAAAAGGGTTTCTTAAGTTTTGCTTCAGTCAAGATACCTCTTACTGACATGGCAGTATACATCATTAAACAACAATTTGAAAACATTAGACAAAACACCAAAATTATGAGGCTTCCCCCCATGTTCTTAACAATTCAGGAGGGAAATGGCCGAATTTGGGGTTGGACCAGATGACCTCTTTTGGTCCCTTCCAATCTCAACTTTTCTATCTCAACTGCTACTATCTGTGGTGTCTGATCTCTCACTCAGAAGTGCTTAGCTGTCAAAAGACTTTCAGTAGCAAATGTGGCACCTGGATCACAGGGGGGATCCTGAGAATCGCACAGCAAAAAGCCAAATCACTGAAAACTACAATTTGGAACAGAAGGTACTGGAAATAGAAAATATTAAGGAACAGCCAGCAAGGCCTTTTTAAATTTATACCTCAGAAACACACGGGAACTATTTGAAGTCATCAACAAGTATGTAGGCAAGAGTCAGAAGAGTTTGTAGAGTTGACTTAGATTTCCTAAAGCTCTCCTCAGCAGAGGGCAGTCTCCCAGGGCAGGCCTGCTCAGCCCTGCACTTGTCAACATATTCATAAATCATCAGGAAAAGAGGCTAACATAGGAAGATATGACAAGAATACTATATTATTCAGGAAAGGAGTGACTATGGCAAGCTATGAATGACCCTATAGTACACTGGATGATGAAACAACAGCTGAAATTCAGCGTAGATTTAGATGAGAAGGAAGAAGCTATGCTGTCTTCACATGGATAGTGACGGCTTCTGAATTACTACCAGTCAGGAATAAGGTCTAGGGAAATGGGATCATTCTCTGTAAACACCAGCTCCAACTCATATGCTGAGAGCAGCACCATCGGTTCAAAGCAAGATCAACACACACAGAGGCCAGAATGGACAGGAAAAGATAAAGGTCATTATCTAGCTGTCACCACCTACAGCTGCCGTCTCCTGCAGCCATGGTCTTCTGAATTATTCCATGTTAATCCTCTAGAAGTTTCTTCAGAATGTCCTGATTTGGAATGGATAGAGTGCATTTTCTTCCTGATAGCTCATACAACACTGTGTTTTGGCTTTAGTCTGAAAATAATGTCGATAACGCACTGATGTTTTAGCTGCTGTTAAGCAATGCTTATCCTGATCAGCGACTTTTCAGACTTCTGTGCTCTGAGAGTAAGGAGGGACACAAGAAGCAGGGAGGGAGCAGAGACAGGACATCTGAACAGACCTAGCCAAAGTGGTATTCCATACCATCGAATATCATGCTCAGTACATAAACTGGGGAGAGTTGGCTGGGAGGGGTTGATTCCTGCTCAGGTAGGGCTGGGCACTGGTCTGCAGGTGGTGAGCAATTGTACTGTGCATCACTTGTACTTCTTGGATTTTATTCCTCTCTCTGTTATCCCCCTTTCAATAATAATATTAAGATTAGCAAAATATTACTATTATTAATAATAACAATAACAATGATAATATAGTTAATTCTAATTGCTAACCTGTTTTTATCTCAGCCCACATGTTTTGCCTTTTTGCTGATTCTCATCCCCACACCCAGCTGGCGTGGGGGGAGTGAGCAAACATCTGCATGGTACTTAGTTGGTAACTGGGGTTAAACCACAACATCCACTAACTTACGGAAATGGTGTAGACCAAACTTACAGGCTGGAAGGTATAAATGCTACTGTAGGCTCAAACTGGACGTTTAAACTAACAATAGTGTGTGTGTCTTTACATAGCAGCAAACTGCTCTAACTTGCTAACACACAGAGAGAAAAGAATGTTCAGCTGATGGAGGAAGGAATGTCACAGGAATGATAACCACTAAGAAGACAGTAAATAAGACCACAGATGCTGGCCTTCAAGATAGCAGAGTGGCACCTGATGTGGAACAGAAAAGAAGCAAGGGCATATCAACTGCTAACTCAGCACTAGGACCTTGTGAGCGTGCACAGGCAGAGAAGTCATTTGGTAAACACAGTGAGGAAGACTATCCGCGACCAGCAGAGACCCCCACGCAGCAAGAAAGCGCATGCATAATTAGGATGCAAACAGTATAATTAGTTCCCAGACGTCTCATGCATATGTAAAGAATTTCCTGGAAACACTGTAAATATGCACGAGTATACTGAATATATAGCTGCTGCTGGCAAGTAAAGGGTGTGGTCACCTTTGCAAAATTATTAATATGTGCACCCAGTGCTGCAATAAAGAATGCTGTTTTCTAAAACTCCAAATTGAGTCTTACGTGGTTTCTCTGATCCAATTTTATGGTAATAATATCAGCTAATTCAAAAAGCTTTTGAAGCTAATCCAGCAGCAGCCAGACTGATGGGGCTTTTGTGCTTCCTGGTGTGATTCAAGGGATGCCCACACTGTGACAGAGAAGGAAGAATGAGCACTGCCACCCTTGGCTAGGTAACTGCTCATAGGTACACAAGTTATGAGTTATGAGCTAGAGAACCTGCGAGTCAGAAACTTCATGAATGAATGAAGTGATGAGTAGTGAATTCACATTTTAGAGAAGTCTGTACAAAAGGGGACTGAGCCCTTCTTTGACACGCTTGTCTTCTTTCCTAATGAGCTCATAAAGTTCAATTTACAGAGTGCATTGTCCTGTAAAATTGAGATATCCAAGAGAACTGTGACACTCCAACCTCAAAAGCAATCAACAAATTCAAACAGTAGGGATTATTAGGAAAGAAACAGAAGACAAAATAATAAATATTTTATTGAAAAAATGTATTGAAAAGCCACATTTGATGCACTCATATCTTGTGCCTCTTAAGGAAAGACTGTCTTCAGAACAAAGGAGGACAGAGACAGCCCACGCCATAGAATTACTTCATAGAATCATAGAATCAATTGGGTTGGAAAAGACTTTTAAGATCAAGTCCAACCATTATCCCAGGACTGCCAAGACCACCACTAAACCATGTCACTGAAGGCCTCATTTGAACACTTCCAGGGAGGGTGGCTCCAATACTTCCCTGGGCAGCCTGTTCCAATACCTGACCACCCTTTCGGTGAAGACATTTTTCCTAATACCCAATCTAAACCTCCCCTGGTGCAGCTTGAGGCCATTTCCTCTTGTCCTATATCACTTGTTACTTTGGAGAAGAGACCCACAACCACCTCATTAGAGCCTCCTTTCAGGCAGTTGTAGAGAGCGATAAGGTCCCCCCTGAGCCTTCTCTTCTCCAGACTAAACAAGCCCAAGTCTCTCAGCAACTCCTCATCAGACTTGTGCTCCAGAGCTTTCACCAGCTTCATTGCTTTTCCCTGGACCTGCTCCAACACCTCAGTGTCTCTCTTGTGGTGAGGGGCCCATAACTAAACACAGTATTTGAGCTGCAGCCTCACCAGCACCCAGTACAGGGGGATGATCACTGTCCTAGCCCTTCTGGCCTCACTATTGCTGATAAAGGCCAGGATGCCATTTGGCCTCTTGGCTGCCTGGGCACAAGCTGGCTCATATTCAGCTGGCTGTTAACCAATACACCCAGCACTTTGCCTTGTCAAACCTCATACCACTGGTCACAGCCCACCAATCCAGCCTGCCCAGATTCCTCTGCAGAACCTGCCAACTCTCCAGCAGATTGACACTCCCACCCAACTTGGTGGTGTCTGCAAACTTTCTGAGGGTGCACTCGATTCCCTCATCCAGATCATCAGTGAAGATACTAAACAACACTGGCTCTAACCGATCCCTGAGGGACACCACTAGTGACTGGCTGCCAAATAGATGTGACACCATTTACCACCACTCTTTGGGCTCGACCATCCGGTCAGTTTTTTACCCAGAGAATAGTCCTCCTATCCAGGCCATGAGCAGCCAATTTCTCCAGATGGACACTGTGGGGGACAGTGTCAAATGCTTTACTAAAGTCGAAATAGACAATGTCGACAGCCTTTCCCTCATCAGCCAGGTGGGTCACCTCGTTGTAGGAGATCAGACTGGTCAAGCAGCACCTGTCCTTCATGAACCCATACTGAGGCTGCCAAACATATGCCAAGGGGAGCACAGCATTGCACCGACATTGCTCCTTTATCACCTTTTTCATCTGGGACACCCGTTCTGCTGGAGAACCTCAGCTTCAAGATGCCATTAAAATTAGGGTTAGGGTAAGGGTTCAGAAAGCTACAAAGCCTACAGCTCCGGAGATCCTGGGGCTGCAAAAAGCAAGCCAAAGGGAACACAGCACTGCCTCAGCATTGCACAGACCACTCTGGCTCTGCCGCTTCCTGGAACGGCTGTCCTCCGCCGCTGGTTTCGTTTCCCAGCCTCCGGCGGGCGGAGCGTCCGGGGTGGGGCTGCCTGCGACCCGCACACGTCCAGGTGGGGAAGGCAGCTTCGCTGTGGCCATGGCACTGGCTACTCAAGCCGTGCAGTTGCTGTGCGCCAGTGGCGGCTGCCTGGAGCAGGGCGAGCTCCAGCGGCGGCTGCCAGGCCGGCCCTCGGCGAAGCAGCTGGCTCTGGTGCTGCAGGATACGCAGCAGTTCACGCTAGTGCAGCGGCCCAGCGAGGCGGCGGCAGCGCCAGCGGCAGCTGCAGCAGCGGGATCTGGGACGGAGGTGGTGGTGTTGGCCACTAGCCCCGTACGGCTGTGCCAGGAGCACGGTGCGGGCTGCGATGGGCAGTGCGGGCGGCTGCATCTCTGCAAGTACCACCTGAAGGGGTTCTGCCGCAACCAGTACGAGAGGTAGGGGCGGCCTCCATCGCCGCTGTTCCGTCAGGTGCTGTGGCCGGGACCCGCGCTGTGCTGCGGGGGCACAGGGCAGGCGGGGGACATTTGCCCCTGCTGGGGAGGCTGTGTGCGGCTCCTTGCTCCCGGGCGCCGTTGAAGACTGCGCGGCCCGTTTTCATCTGGCCTCGGCAGCTTCCCCTCCCTGTAGGGGCCGGGGCTTCGTCTAGCGTCGGGGGGCCGCGAAGTGAAGCCGCGTATGCCCTGCGGTGGAGAGTGGAGCTGGGCGCCTGCATTGGCCGCCCTGTTGCCGGTGGTAGTCGTCATCGAACGCGGCTGTGGGAGAAGGAAGTGGTTTAGAGAAAAGAATGTTACTTTAACGAGTCGTCGTGGCACAGCGCGGGGGAGTGGCTGCGGCCGCCTCCATCTCTAGCTGTGGGCTGGGAGCTTGTGCTAGGCACCGGCTTGTTTCGGGGGCCTCTGCCTCTGGGAGGCTCAGCCTTGGGCTGAGTGTGACTCCTTCAGTGAAGAAAGGCCCCTCTGCTCTTCCCGTGTTGGAAATGCTCCTTTTTTACCCCACTTCCCCTCCCCGTTCCCCCAAAGGATAGAGGCATAGGGGGTTGTTACACAGGCTTTAACGCTTCACAGGTTACAACGCTTCCTCCGCAGCTCACAACCCTGTCTCTGATGCTCTCACCCCATCCTTCCGTGACTGAGAGGGAAAGCTTAGGCCTCCCCTCCCCGCACACGCCGAGATCTGAGCACTTTGTGCTGCGTGGTGAAGGTGGGGAGTGGTTGTCGATTTGATTTGGATGGGAGGGGGTGCTACTGGGACGTTTTGGTGTCTTCCTTACCCATAGTTATGAGCTGCAGGTCAAAAATGCCAATATTGTTAGACTATGCTAATGCTATCATGACTGTAAATCAGAAATAGCGTGGCAGTTAGCCTCATAGCAATTATGTAATCTGCTTAGCAAATCACATAATTGTTTTATCAAGGAGCAATACCGATTTTTTCCAGAAACTAGCTATTTTGGTGTGCTTTTTAAACTCTGTAGTGTAATGCCGATGGGGTAGCAAAATAGTGCTAGTCTGTTACACTTGTTTTGTACTTGGGTTTTTTCACTTGTAGGAAGGAATGCAGGTTTGTTCACAATTTCCACTCGAACCACAATCTCTTGGTTCTAAAACAGTATGGACTTGAGAGTTTAAACAGTGATGAACTTCGTCAGCTTCTGCTTCAGAATGATCCTTCCCTCTTACCTGAGGTGAGTAATATGGTGATTTTCTTGGCCTTGTGTTTCAGTGAGTATCGCAAAGTGGAAGAGGCTTGATACTAGATGAAGATGGTTAGGTGTCAATTTTGTTTGCATAATGCAAGTCTAAAACTTTAAATGTGTAGCCTTTGTTTGCGACTGTGGTGGGTTGATCCTGTCTGGCAGCTGAGCATTTGCACAGCCTCCTCACTTGCTCCCATCTCACCTGCCCCGAGCAAAGCAGGTGAGAGAAAACAAGAACAAAAAGTGACAAAATCTGTTAATGGAGATAAAGACGTTTTAGCAAGTGTAGGAAAGTGAGGACAAAACAAGTGTTGCAAAGTCACCATAGAATCATAGAATCATAGAATAATTAGGGTTGGAAAGGACCTTAAGATCATCTAGTTCCAGCCCCCCTGCCATGGGCAGGGACCCCTTACGCTAAACCGTATCACCCGAGGCCTCGTCCAACCTGGCCTTGAACACTGCCAGGAATGGAGCATTCACAACTTCCCTGGGCAACCTGTTCCAGTGCCTCACCACCCTAATAGGAAAGAATTTCCTCCTTATATCCAATCTAAACTTCCCCTGTTCAAGTTTTAACCCGTTACCCCTTGTCCTATCACTACAGTCTCTAATGAAGAGTCCCTCCCCAGCATCCCTATAGGCACCCTTCAGATACTATCTTCCAGAAGCAGACTGATGTGCAGTAAGTGCCTGAGTGAGGGCCACTTTCTAAGAAGAAATGGAAGAAACAGCAGCACCCTCCCTTCTTTTTTTAGTTTATTTTGGAGTATGATATTCTGTGGTGTGGAATATCCCTTTGGCCACTTGGACTGTGTCCTGGTTTCAGCTAGGATAGGGTTAAATTTCTTCCTAGTGGCTGGTACAGTGCTGTGTTTGGATTTAGTGTCAGGACAATGCTGATAACACACTCATGTTTTGGTTGTTGCTAATCAGCGCTTACCCAGAGTCAAGGACTTTCCAAGTTTCTCATGCTCTGCCAGTGAAGAGGCTGGCGGTACACAATGAGCTGGGAGGGGACACAGCTGGGACAGCTAACCCAGTCTGTCCAAAGGGATATGTTGTGCTGAAAAACAAAACTGGGGGGGAGTTGGTCAGGGGGTGGCAGCCCACTGCTCAGAGACAGGCTGAGCATTGGTCAGTGGATGGTGAGCAATTGCATTGTGCGTCACATGTTTTGTATATTCTTTTATCATCATTATTGTCGCTTCCTTTTCTGAATCTATGAGTTTTAACCTGGCTGCTTGCTGGGATAAACCAGAACGAGTCAGCTGTCCCAGCTGTGTCCTCTCTCAGCTTCTTGTCTACCCCCAGCCTACCTAATCTGGAGAGGCCAGAGTGGAGAAAAAGAGAAAGCCTCCACACTGGGCAAGCACTGCGCAGCACTATCTGAAGTATTGGTGTGTTATCAACACTGGTTTAGTCACAAATCCAAAACATAGGGTGGTATGGTCTGCTATGAAGAAAGTTAACTCCATCGTAGTCAGATCTGGAACGTCTTGTCACCAAATTCAGGTCAAAAAAGTTCACTATTCCAAAACTAGAAAACCAAAGAGTTTGGGTAGTGACACCATAAAATCCACTTTGACCTTTAATTTTTAATTTTTTTTTATTTTTTATTTTGCTCAAGGTCTGCTTGCATTATAACAAAGGTGATGGACCTTATGGATCTTGTACCTATAAAAAGATCTGCACCAAACTGCATGTTTGCCAATACTATTTCCGGGGACAGTGTAGATTTGGCAGCAGCTGCAAGCGATCCCATGATTTATTACAGTCGGAATCTTATGATAAACTGGAGAGACATGGACTAAGCTATGACATTATTAAGCAACTACCCTCCATTTATAGGAATATGTATGACATAAAAAATGGCAATGGGAACATGTATGACATGGAAGATAACATGTCTTCACCATTCAAAGGTAAATGATACCATCTTTTGAAAACGTCAGAAGAGTTGCTATAGTCAATGTAACATTCTCACAGATGTCATAAAGAAAAAGAAAACTGAATTCACATCTTGATGTGTCTTTAAGGAGGGACCTTGACAGAGATCTGTCTTGACAAGTGAATTCAAGACGTATGGGTTCCTGAGAAGTAAAGTGCTTGGTGTTTATAAAAATCATAAATCTGAGGTTAGACAAGCATATTGGGAACTGGAAATAGGGAGATCTTTTTGTGGTTAAAAAAAAAAAATAAAGGTAGAGAACTGTTAAAGAATAGGAGTGGCATTTACATGTGTGATTCTAAACTATTTTATTATTTTTTTTCTTTAATGTCATGATTGCTTAGCACAAGAATTCACAGACAGCACTATCCCAGCTACTTCTCAGAGATGTAATAGTTTGTTCTTTTCTTTTGAAGTTATTTAGGATTGTAAGTTAAGTATAATTTAGCAAGAAACAGAAAGATAACAGAATGAAAAATCCAAGTGTGTGTGTGTGTTCATCTCTGCTGTTCTCCTACAGTTGCTTCCTCGCTTCTTGGTTGCCTTAGGCGTGTTTTTAATTTATGGAAATACCACATTTTGAGACTTTAGATTTTATAGCCGCCAGTGTGAACAGGGATGTGGAATGCATGTTTAACTCAAGTATATCTAGAAGTGTAAAAGCATTGGATTCTATTTTTATTTTGTGGTGAAAGCTAAAAACTGTGAGAAATGTAGCAGTTACAGAAAAGTCAAGGTCAGAAAGGATGGATAAAGGGATAGGACTTTTGAGTATACAAAGTTATCAAAGACTTCAGTGTCTTTCTGGAGCTGAATGCAGATATGTAGTTATAAACACTGGTTTTAGTTATTTTCCCTACCCATAGGTGCACTTTAAAGAGGGCTTGTTGAAACAGTGTATTAATAAGGCTTATAATTTCCCCCTCTAGAGAGAAAACACAGCTCTAGCCGAGAGTCTTCAACTACAAATGATGATGAATTGGAACAGATTTGTTTATATCATCTGTACAGAGGTTGTGGCTTTAAAGGTAGGTTGTGATTGTAGCAAGTCCAGTCTGTTTTCCTTTTCTCTTAAGAGGAAGTGATAGACATCTTTCACAGAAAAGGTAAACTTCAGAGCTTATGTTTATTTTTAGTTAAATCTTAGCAAAATTTTGAATGCTAATAGGAAAGTGCTTGACCTGCTTGCTCTGCCAAACAAAGGAGCTATTTTGTTCTACCCTGAAATTTGTAATATCCACCTGTGTTCACCTAAGGGATTGCTGAATGATAGGAGTCCTATCTCTGAACAGCTACAAAAGATAGTCTGAATTCTACATTTATCCTTGTTTCTTCTCTCTCTGTTCTATTTGTTTGAGCTATCTCCCTTTCAAAATGTACCCACTTACCTAGGGAAAAGGTTGCTGTGCCAACTTTCTTGTCCTTTTGTCATCCTTTTCCTTCTTGATGGTCTTGACCTGTAGTAGCTCCCTGATGTACCACACACCTTCTCATATGAACTGTGTGGTGCAGTCTCCTTGACTTTCCCTGTAATTAAGTTGTCTGTTCTACCATGAAAGCCACTCTTAAGTTTATGCATATGTGTACTGGTGGTGTGATCTTCACTCTTACTGAGAAGTGATGGCACCCTGACTCTTTTAAAGATTTCTGAGTAATACTTGTGATACCTTGGTCACTACTACCACTGCTCTTGTTCCTGTTGAGACCTGGACCCTTAGAGCCTTCTTGAAGGGTAAAGGACTTTAAACTAAGGGAATGATACATATGTGTATGCATATATATGTCCAAAGACAGAAAAGTAGATGGTGGCTAACTGGGATGTATTGGAAAGTGTGAGACTGGGCATGCCGTAAATGATGTACAATATGGGGTGGATACTGCCCTGATTTCAGCTGGGATAGAGTTAATTTCCTTCCTAGTAGCTGGTACAATGCTGTGTTTTGTCTTTAGTTTGAGAACAATGCTGAAAATGCACAGCAGTTTTAGTTGTTGCTAAGCAGTGCTTATCCTGATTCAAGGACTTGTCAGTTTCTAGTTTCTGCTAGTTCACAAAAAGCCAGGTGGGAGCAGAGACAGGACACCTGACCCAACCTGTCCAGAGGAATGTGCCATACCATACAGCTTCATGCTCAGTATATGAATGGGGGGAGCTGGCTGGGAGGGGCTGATCGCTGCCTGGGGATGGTCTGGGCACTGGTCAGTGAGTGGTGAGCAATTGTGTTGCACATCACTTGTGTGTCTTGGGGTTTATTCCTTTCTCTCTTTTTGTTATCCTCCGTTTCATTATTTTTATTTTCTTAATTTCAATTATTAAACTGTTCTGATCTCAACCCACAGGTTTTATCTTTTTCCAGTTCCTCTTCCCCATCCCACTGGGGGAACCAGAGGTGACTGAGCAGCTTTGTGGTACTTAGTTGCCAGCTGGGGTTAAACCATGTCAGTCCTTCTCCTTCTATCCTTAAACTAAGCACTGTTTGTGTTTTTACTTCTTTTTATCTCAGTAGTACCACTTCAGGATTAAGTGGTTAAGCACAGATGTTTGCGTCTACACTGTTAATCTGTATATGAAATAGTAGTCTCATATAAGCTTGTGATCTCAACTCATTGTAAATTTTTATCTCTGAAACAGAGGACACAGGGTAGTCCTTCATCACTTAGCTCCTGCTAGCAATTTTGTTGCACAAAAAGAATCTGGAACGTATAGAGAATAAACTTGTGTCTAAGATCAAAAATTAAGTTTTGAGTGTTCATGTTGAAAAATACTGAACTGTTGCTTGTAAAGATTCCATAGGTGAACACTTTCCATAGTCATGCATTTGATACTCTCACCAGCTGTATGTACATCCCTGAAATGTTGGCGTTTTTCTCATAACCTGTAAAACTAATGCATCTCTTACTTTTTTTTTTTTTTTTTTTGTAGACAAGTGTATCAGAACCCATTTTCACTTGCCATATAGATGGCAGGTCTCTGATGGTAAGATCTGGAAAGACTTGAAGAATATGGAAGATATAGAAGAAGCATACTGTGAGCCCGCTTACACTGGGTATCAACTCATAAAATTTAATAATATTTGGAGTTTGCTATATTGGAGCAGGCCCTTAGTGGCTATAAATTGCTATGATTCTATTGCATACTATTGCATAAGTATCTTGATTTGGTATTCTGCTGATCTCACTTTCCTTATCTACTGTTGTTGGGAGATCCGTTGTGACTTAGGCCTGGAGTCCGTATAGAGCACTCTGGTTACCATACTGAGTTTGGCTGGGATGGAGTTATCTTTCAGCCCCTGAAGTGCCGTGTTCTGGGTTTGTGAATAAAACGGTGCTGATGGTGCACTGGTGGTTTAGGGATTGCTGAGCAGTACTTGCCCAGAGTCAAGGCTTTCTCTTTTTCTTGCTCTGACCTGCTCCTTTGCAGTGGGTAGGCTGGAGGCAGGCAAGAGCTTGGGAGAAGATCAGCCAGGACAGCTAACTTGAACTGACCAAAGTGATCTCCATACCCTGCAACGTCATGTTCAGCAGTAAAACCTGAGGCAGAGGAAGAGAGGTGTTTTGTTGTTTTTTTTTAACCAAGGTAGCTGCTGTTTGGAGGCTGGCTAGGCATTACACTGCCTTGGGAGGTGTGAGCAATTTGCTTTATTTGTTTATTCATGTGTACCCCCTTCTTAACTTATTGAACTACCTTTATATTGACCCACAACTTTTCTTGCTTTTGCCCTTCCTATTTTCTACCCTCTGTTGTGCCTGGGAAGGGAGGAGGAGTGAGCAAGTAGCTGTGTAGATACTTGGTTGCTGGCCAGGGTCAATCCATAACAGTTATGTGATTGTAAAAGTATAAATACTTCCTACTATTGCTAATGCTCACTAAGAATGGCTGGAAAACTGCAGAGGATGGTGATTTTTATCACTTGTGGGAATCTCTTTGGTTAAGCTTGTCAATACACAGCTTGACCCCATGATTAGAAATAACCTCCAGCTCCAAAGGTGAAAGAGAAGTATGGAAAGGTTTGGAAAGGATTTGCCCCTCCTGCTCCCTTTTCCCAAGTTCATATTGTGGAACTGGTAGAATACCTTGTGTGCCTGAGGTGAGAGATACTCTGGGGTGCAAAGAACATTAAGAATATGGAAATGCCATTAATGGTTTGGAAATTGTTACGTAGCACAAAGAGGGTGTTGAAAGAGGCTCATACCAGCATGCTGTGTCTCGTGCTGGAGAATTTACCTAGCCCTCTTATGTTACTTTAAAGGTTATTTGAAGCCATCCTTAAATTGCAACACTGTTCTTTTTATAATATAGTTGTTTAGCAAGAGGAAGGCAGTGTATGTTTTCCATTGTTTCTGTTCAACTTGCGTAACTCACTAATTTATGAGTTGATAATGGTTACCGCCCATGGAACCACTGTGAGATGCAATACTGTAATACAAAAAATGTGCAAACACAAACAACAAGAGTTGGGATTGTTATGGAAGCTGCAGGCTTCTGTTCTGCTTTTGAGTGATGATGACCCAATTTGCAAATTTATGGTGGGCTTCTGAACCTACCTGTAAAGCTTCACAAACTGTCTTTTTTTTTTTTTCATCCTTTATAGAATCGGAAACGTTGTTGCTGAAACTGGCAGTGTCTTGCCACGTATCTCTTTTCTGAATATGTCTTGTGGGTTTGAAAAGGTTAGACGTCTTTCTACAGCCTCTTCTGTGACCAAACCCCCTCACTTCATTCTTACAACAGAATGGATCTGGTACTGGAAAGATGAGTATGGCCTGTGGCAGGAGTATGGGAAAAAAGTAAGTGTGGAGAAATAGGGAGACTCTCAACTCTGTGTTCAAAGTGCAGAGCTACTGAGAAGTGCACAGCTGTTTATATCCTCTCTGTCTTATCACCCTCCTCCTCCTCTTTCCCTCTCATACTGTACAGATGGACTTAAGAGGCCTAATAGGGTGACTTCTCTGGAAATTTGATTGGTTCAGATAGGGGAGTGCTCACTGGTGAGCCACAAATATTATTGACAGATAATTCTTCAGTGAGTCATGTCAGATAGGCTCTCATTAATACATTCTTTTCATTGCTGCTCACTAAAACTTCTTTTTCTGAGGTTCCAGTAGTACTCTGTGCATCTTTGCTAAGGTCTAGTTGGTGAATGTGGGGTCTCAGTAGTAGTGTTTATAGCATACACAGCATAAGCTTAGGCTTCATAAGACTGCTTGTTTGTTTTGGGAGATGTTTCAACAGCTTAATACATGGCTTTTGCCTGATAGCTACTATCATGCCAAAAGCTGGTACATATTTCAGCCACCATACCATATGACAGTTGTTAGTTTTTAAACTCGCTTTTATTTAAGAGACCAGGAGATATTTTTTTTTCCCTCTGGTTTTGGCCTGACAGGATGTTGACCATGTAGCCGCCACTGTCTCCAGTGAAGACTTGGAGAAAGCATATATAAGCAAATGTTCTCCAACACTGAACTTCAAAGCTGGAAGACATGAATATGAAATCAATTTTGCAGGTAGGTTCCATTTGCTTTGGGTGTTTTTTTTTTATTTTGTCCTTCCCTCCCAGGTCTTTTGTGGTTTTTAAATTACATTGCTACAGGAGATAGGAGAAAGAAATTTGGACTTTGAACTGCAGTGCTTACAAAGACAGAACTTCTGTCAAAGTTCACAGGATAAGAGCTGTTCACAGAAGCAAAGTGGCATTTCTGTTCCTCCAAACCTTTTTCGAGAGGTTCTTGTGCTAGGTTTCAAAATGTCTGCCAGGAAGTCCAGGTGTGACATTGCCATTGATGTGCCAGCACAAATGGTGAGAAACTTCTGGAAGACTTGACAAGCCAGCTTCTGGTCTGCTTTAATCTCTGGCTTGCAGAAAAATTAATACTTTGGCGAGTTGTAGAGTCCAGATAATCTTTACCATTGCAAGATTTATGTAGTTATTTTCTCTTCATAGCTCTGCCAGTCTGGAAAGGCTGAGGAAATATCTTAACTATATCAAAGTAGGAAGATGTGTTTCCCAAGAGTTTAGGGTATTTAAGCCATTTGTGATGGCACTGTCCTTTCTGAGCTGTTGCCTTTCCAGGTATCCTTGTCAAAAACTGTGGGGAGCAGTGGTGGTGGGAATAGGCCTGCTTAGACTGTCATTTTGGTGTAGTTGCCTTTGATCCAACTTTTCAGTAGTTTCTCATTCTTCATGGGAGGGGAAAAAAAGCAGAAAGGGCATGTGATAAGTTGCTTGTGATTTAATTGTAAGCTATGTTGTAATCTTTATAGGATGGGGAAACTTGTATGGCTTAGAAAAGAAAATTGCATTCTAAATCAATCTCTTTTCTAAGGTTTGGGCTTTTTTAGTAACTTAGGCAAATGTACGCCATGTAGATGTCTTCCAAAACTCAGTTTCTAGGCTTGGTTGTGGCAAGTGGTTTTGTTTGTCTTCTTCCTGTGTATCTCTCTAAAGATGGGGCCTATTTTCCTGGCTGCTACTGACTCTTAGTTGCAATACTGTGGCAGTAGCTAGAGGTTCCAAGATCCAGAAAGAATACCTCTAAAATTCAGATGGCTGTGACTTGCTTTTCTGTTGGTGGTCAATAAAAATGAATGACCTGTGATAATTGTTAGGTTGCATTTATACTGTTTGAAATCTACAACTACATGTAGAAAAACAGTATCATGATTTTGATTGATGGAGGTGATGCAATCCACAGAGCAGAAGTAGATACTATACGATTCTCGATTAAGTCTGGCTGACGGGACAATGAAGGGAAAATAGCTACCAGTGTCTATCATTCCTTTTAAAGTTAAAACTGAAACTGATTTACTCAGACCGTGGGTTCCACATCCTGCTTTGACTTCCCTTTGTGATGCTATAAAAAAGTCTTGGTCCCTTTTTTGTCAACATTTTTGACAAAATAACTTGGTGGCTGCAGTGTGAAGGCTTTCTAAGACATCTCTCTGATTGATCAGGGTTTTTTGTTTTTTTCCCCAGACATGATTCAGAAAAACCTTCGCTACTCAACAAAGAGAGAGGTTTGCAGAAGGCCTGTATTTGTGTCTCCGGAAGAGGTAGAAAAAACAAGAGCCAGGTAAAGTGCAACTGCTCATTCTGAGGTGATGGATTTAGTGCATTGTGAATGGAGTGTCTTCCAAAGGTGTAAATAAGGTGGAGAAGTAGCTGTTAAGTGGATTGTGAAAGAAATTGAATGGGGAAGGGACATACATCTTGTAGACATTGTCCTACAACAGTGTCTAGCCAGGGCAGTACTGCAGCCTGGCCAACAATTTTCAAGCAACTCTGGAACCTTGGGGCTGAAGGAAGTTTGGGCTTGGCTACAGTAAGTGTGGAAGCATAGGAAATAATCCAACATGTATCAGTGTTGCAGGAAGCTGCTGATTAGAGGGAGCTCTCTTAATAGAGCCAGCTGATACAGATAGAAGCAATAGTGTTTATGCATACTGTAAAAATGCTTTTCTGAGATAAGTAATTTTCAAAGCTGAGTAAAGTTCAGAAACAATTCTTTTATGAACAACCAGACAAGCTAAGAGGAAAATAGTATTCCTTACAGGTGGAGCCGAAGATGACAGTCTCTAAGGGGAGAAATTTTTCTTAAACACCACAGAAAAGAGCTGCTAAACACTAATTAAAATTGGGGTGGAATTAGAGGGGAGGGTTGTTTGTATCTATCCTGTTTCTGCCATACTAATAGGATCCTGCATGTATTTTTATTTATCTATCTTACTGTAGCAGAGCTTTTATTTGTATATCTCATTTGACGTCTTAATTCCTGCCATAAGTCTTGATGTGATGATTTGGAACAAATATTTCCATACACTGAAATGAAAGACAATTTTGAAATATTTCTTAATATGTTCAGTTGCCTATATTCTCCCTAAATTTGGCAAAATGTTTAGTATCATATGTACATAAAATGTAGGGATATGGTTCGTTTAATTACTTGTTTGTAATGTCTCGTAATGTACAGGAGCTCTAAATATGTAGAAGAATTTAAGGGCATTCCATCTCACTGGGACAAATCTGCTCTCCCTGAAGTGGGATTCAAGGTTTGGAGATTTGTTTTATTTTTTTTTTTTCCTCTCCATCAGTTTTGTCACATACAGGTTTGTTACAGTCGCAACTTCAGTGTTTCTGTGCCCTTGTAGATGAACGTATCTTATGTAACATGTAGAGGTGTTGATAAATTTGGGTCAGGTAACTTGGCAAATTTGGCTGAAGCTTAGGCTGCATTAGCAAGACTGTTACTGGTGCCCAAGATAGATAGCTTTGAAGTCCAGCCTGTGCTGAAGCTTTTAAACTTCAGGGTAACCATTCTCTGAGCTGTGCGTAAGTAGACTGTTGCACATCTATGGAGCACTGCTGAAATCAGCAATATTCAGGCTGGCATCTTTGTTAAAATGTACCATAACTCCAGTGGAGTGAACTTGTTTACCTTTGTAACACACCCAGTTAATAGCTGCATTGGTTTACCTTCGCTGGCTTCCTGCTTGCCTCCACCACCACCTCTGTCAACTCCAGTAACTATACCTACAGAAAAGATCTTACATGAAGATTGAAACTTTCTGACTTGCAAAATGCAAATCCTCAAGAAAGTTTCAATTAAAAAAACATTGATGTTCTGGATTTTCCTTAGGAAAATATGCAATTAGAAAATTTTGCTTGCTTTCAGGGCAAGGCATGTAAGAAGCTGATTTTTTTGGAAGTGTGTCCCTACTCTTCCCTAAAATGGTTGATCAAGTGGTTGGCCTTTTCAATTTATTAAAAAACATAATGGGCATTGCAGTTTGTGTTCACTGGCTGTAGGAAGTATAAAGATCTAAAAAGCATTGTTGTAGAGGTATTCTTTGATTTACTGCAACATAAATTCTCCGTATATGTGGGGTTTTTTAATCTGCTCATTTCTTCTATGTATTTAGGTACTGTTTGATATATGCATGCAAATGCATCTTGGGCCTAATATTCAGAGGGGCTGGGTGGGTGCACAGAAGCATACAGCTCCTTTAAAGTCCTGTGAGAGAGTAACCTGTGTGTCTTAAACACCAGGAGTTAATGTACCCTAGATAAAAGCTCACTTACAGATCGGGCATCTCTAATCTGCCTTCTTTCCAAGAGTATTTTCACTGTTCATACCTCTGCTTCACAAAAAAGACTTTAAAGGTCTGAGTAGTGCACTAGGTAGGGTGGCTTTGTTACAGTTTAGTAAAAGATGAGAGTAGCTTTGTAATCTTTTTCCTTACAGCTGATTGAGCTTGACAGTTCTTCTGAAGAATATAAAAAAGTCAAGGTGGGCTTTCAACGCACAATGCCCACAACAGTTATTAAAAGGATTCGTAGAGTTCAGAACCCATCTCTCTGGGAGCTGTATCAGTGGTATGTGTAAAATACTGTTCTGGTATGTGTGCATGAAGTTTGTTGTTTCTGCAGTTAGCCGTATGCTAAAGATAGATGCATGCAATCCTGAAATGCAGCTGCATTTAAGAATCTGCTTCCACTCCCCAAATACCTAGCCAGGATCAACATGTAGGTAAAGTGGTACTGAAAAAAAGAAAACTCGGTCAAAACATAGTTTTGAATAGTCAGCTGAGCTCTGTGGGAGGAATTCTTGAACTTGAGTAAATCGTTCTGACTTCTGCCAGGCCTCAGTCCAGGACAGCTGCCTTCCACTGAAGCCTTGAAGCTGCTAATCGCTTGCATCTGGCACAAACACTGGTTTGTAGCTGGTCAAAACTGAAGCAGCCTTCAAAACTAAATTGAAAACCCACTGAGGGAAAGCTTTAACGTGAACTCCTTTGTTTAGAAAAAAATAACGCCAGGGTTCCTCCCTGTCTCCCAATAGGCAGTGAACGAAACAAAACATTTTTATTATTAAATATCTGGAGGCATTTGTGTGTAATGAAAGCATGTTTGTATGCAACTAGACAGCAAGGTACTCTGTATGCCCAAAGTTTAGGCCTTAACGTAAGGATTGTCAGAATATACTCTTTTTCTAAAATTGTCTCTGAGTGCTGGTATGGCTAGAACCTGTCTGGCTTCAGTCACAAAGGAACTGCAAATATACTGTTTCTTATTGCAGGCAGAAGGAACAAATGCAGAAAAGCAATGGTGGAAATGCTGTGGATGAGCGATCTTTATTTCATGGGACCAGTAGAAAATACATTGATGCCATCTGTCAGCAAAACTTTGACTGGAGGATCTGTGGCCTCCATGGGACAGTCTATGGCAAAGGTTGTTTTTCAGCTCCTTCACTAACCTTAGACTTGCTGAAATATTCTCAGTAGTTACTGCAGAGCTGTAAAGTTGGGACACTGTGCAGCATTAGGGCTTATCTCTGTGATGATGTGGACAACATAGCACACAGCTGAGTTTGGCAATATGATCATTTGGAGATAAGGTATACTGAAGGGCCTTGCAAGAAGACAAGCATAGGAGGGGCCAGCTGTAGGGATGATTTTGCTACAGTCCAGGCCTACTTGTGTTCTAATTTCTTCAAGCTCATACAGGAAGGCAACATGCCGTTATTTGTTTTTTGGGGGTTTGTTTTTTTTTTCCAGGTAAGCAAATGCCATCCTGGTTATAGGTTATATAGCAAATTACATTCCTTTGCATTGTCCTGTGTACAGGAAAGGATCAACAAACCAAAGGGAATAGACAAGCTGACTGACTGACTACCCACCTGTCCAATCAAATACCTTCTAACTCTCAGAAATGTGCTAATCAGTAATAGTAGCCTCTGTCAGGAGAGGAAGTTGGATGAGATTGGGAAAGGTGGACACCTAGGGTCAAGAGGAAATCTTGAGGAATATGACATTTAAAACATCACTTTTGTGTGGCTTTTTTAGTATGTGTGCTGTGAAAAACAAGCGTGTAGGTCATTTTCACTGAGAAGGACATACAGGACATATGAAGGCTTTGGGAAGGCCGTTCATGAACTGCTTAATGGATTTGCTTATGAATTTGCTTTCACATTGTATCATTTCCTTTTCTACAATTTGGTGTCTTATCAACTCTGTTGTGGTGTCTCTTCTGCAGGAAGCTATTTTGCAAGGGATGCATCTTATTCTGACAGCTACTGCAGGGAAGGCTCGCGCACCAAGATCATGTTTCTGGCCCGGGTGCTGGTGGGGGAGTTCACTGTTGGTGATTCTTCCTATGTTCGGCCTCCCATGAAGGACAGATACAGCTTCTATGACAGTTGTGTGAATAGCTTTTCAAACCCTTCTATCTTTGTCATCTTTGAGAAGCAGCAGATTTATCCAGAGTATCTCATAGAATACATTGACCAGGCATATGCTAAAATGCTGTAGCACCAAAACCTGTCATCATTATGTTTAACTGGTATAAACTTTTTTTTAGCACTGGCTTAAGAGAGAAAAAGTGATTTTTAGAAGTTACATAATTGGATAGGTGAGTGTTCAGAAACATTTATTCTCTGTCCTTTCTGTGCAGTAGAAAATGAGAAGACAGAAAGGATGCCTTAGAATTCTTAAAATCCTTTCCTGTCTCTTATTCTTTAGCAGGTTATCATATTTTCATGCATTACTAGAGACTTATTAATATATTAGATTAATTCACTGATGATTGTAACATGATGATTAGCAATGACTGCCAAGTTTAAACAATATTTAGTTTTCTTTATTTCAGGATCTTTATATGTGCTCATTGGTCAGAGACTCTTTTCTACCTGTTTATATTTTAACTCAAAATTTGATAAAACCTTCTTTTTTAGTAATCCGTCACCTGCAACAGTAGACATTCAAGTGTTTGCAAATAAGACTGTACAATCTCTGTGATCAACTCATTGCATAAATTCTTAGCAGCACTGGGTTTTGTCCCTACTTAATCTTCACTAAAAAAGCCTCAAAAGTTAAAACTGGCTTGTTGAGAATGAACAGAGTTATTTTAACTTGTTAATTTTCTCATTTAAAACATGTACCAAAGACATGAAGCACAACAAGGGTTGCTTGGTGCTGTACTACTCAGCTGACCTACTCCATCAAATAAATGATGTATTTTAGGTGTGTGAGAACACAACTTTTTCATGACTTTGTACCTTTGTTTGAGAGTGTGCTGGTGTGGGAGGAAGAAGAGGAAGGCAACTCACAGGTCATTTAAGAATATCATACTTAGGAGTGAAATGCACTGCTTGATTAGCAGCACCCTGATCCTGTGGAGCAACTTCATGGTTTTCTTACAGTTGTTAGGCTTGACAGTGGGTGACTGTCTCTCGTGAGGAGTACAGCCCTCTAGTTGCAGGTGATGATACATTGGTTAGAAGTGTAATGGTGTGGTCTTAAAATTTTGTTGCAGGAAAAATGTGCTTACCTAGGGACTGGTTTTCAGCCACAGAGCTGAAATGCTTAAAACTCTGAAGATTACATTGAATATTTAATTGTTCCCAGAGAAGGACGTTACTAGCATTGAGCAGTTAACATACATATATGCAGATAGTAAAACTTGACCTGTCAAGTATTTCTTAAGATTAAAGTTGCTGATGCATAGACAGACAGTTTATCGCAGCTTTAATGTTCCTAAATGAGTGCTTGGTAACTATAGTGTGCTGACAAAGCCTTAAGATACGTTTTGTATAGGCTCTAAAAAATCTCAATCTGTATTCTAGAAGCACTTCCTTTTTAATTCATCTGGATGATGACTGACAAGTGTACACTGGGTAACTCCTTATTACTTCAGCACTGTGAACCAGGAGCTTAGCCATGATTAGCTGGTGTAAGGCTGTGCAGAACTCCTTTTTATATGAAATGTGAAACTAGCAGCATGATATTTAAAGGAAAGTACTCCCATTTGTATTTAACCCACTAAAACACAGGATGTTGGAAAAGCAAGTTGACTGTATTCTTTCTTTGGAAAGATTTATAATAGAGCATATGTGACAAGCTCATTTGCTGACAGAAGTTTTGTCAGCATTGAGGGAGGATAATGTTATGTATGAAAGCTTTCATACCTGTGCAGAATGAGATTTTTCTGCCAAAACAAAATCATGTTCATCTACACATTCATGGCAAATGAGAATACTGCTATGCTTTTCTTCCTCATTTCAGCTAAGAACTGAAATAGCAAAAGTCATGTTAATCTTTTGCTAGAAAATTGAAACAAACATCTTTTTCCTACCAAAAAGAAAGATTTTTTTTGTAACTTTTTTATGGCTAGTAGTATTTTTAAAGACTTTATTCTTGGAGAGGATATGTATGTGCGTGTGTGTGTGTGTGTATGGAAAATATGGCTGGTTGTGTTACTTTGTCATCTGCTATCTCTCCATTAACACACAAAAAGTAAAAGTTACCATGTTTTCCACTTCTGAAACTGCAGTGATAACTTTCTTGTGTGTAGTAAATAAACAGGCTTTCAGACCACTAGATTCCTTGTCCTGGTTTTCATTCTCACTACTGAAAGCACCATGTTTTGCTACATCTCTGAGTTCTTGGAAACTGTATTAAAGATGCTGCTCCTAGATAATGGAGTCCCTGTACAGCTGATTGGATTGCATTTGAAAATGAACAGATTAAAAAGTCATTTGCATTAAATCTAAACTTTCAACAAAAATTTATATTGAACCTCTTTTCTGAGTGAGGACATTTCTTGGCTACTTAAGAAAAAACTGAGCAGCAACAGTGTAATAATCTCTTACTCAGTCTTACATCATGTGAGGAGAATCTGTGAAGATTGTTCCCTTTTTTTATAACGGGTCCATCCTCGCAAGCTCTTTACTATGAGGGTGGTGAGGCCCTGGCACACGGTGCCCAGGGAAGCTGTGGCTGCCCCATCCGTGGCATTGTTCAAGTCCAGGTTGGATGGGGGTTTGAGCAGCCTGGTCTAGTGGAAGGTGTCCCTGCCCATGGCAGGGAGTTGAAACTGTATGAACTTTAAGGTCCTTTGCAACCCAAACCATTCTATGAAGACAGATGGCACACTAGCAGAAGCAAATAACTTTGCTGTGCCAGTAGTGCAGTATGGAGCAGAGTCATTTATGAACCCCTGGCTCCTAACCCACTGGGCTGGGTCAGGGCCTGGCAGCCAGCCATGGTTAACCCACCACACCATTTAATGGGTTTCATCTGTAATCAGGTCTGTCATGGTATTCTGGCTGGATTTTATGAGATGTCGGTGTTGGCAGCAGCAAAGGACTGGCAGTACACTACTGTGGTTGGATACCTGCAGCCTGGAGAAGTTGGGGTGGTGGGTAAGAGTAACTTAGGTGTATGGCACATGCCAGTTACGGTAGTGTGCTCAGTGCTGGAGAAGACTTGCATTTTGCTTCTAAGAAACTGCTGTACAGCATTGCCTTTGAGCCAAAGGGCATGTGGGAGTTGTAGAAATGCTGTTTGACTTTGCAGTACTTCCAGCACAACATCAGGAGAGACAGCTATTACATGGCCAGTGTTACTGGTGCTTTTACCTGTTTTACCAGGGGATAGGTAATCCAGCTCCCTCATCTTAAGCAGCCATAGCACCCAGCAGTGCAGGGAGCAAACATCTTGGAGACTGATCAGACTTATCACAGTTAGAAGAAAGAAAGCAGGGCCAGTGCAGACTTAGCACTGAAATAAACAGTTTGCAAGTCGGCTTTAAATTGTTCTAGCATATTTACTACTGGAAATGCACAGAAAAAGAATATTAGGTGAAGCTGTGTCCAAGATTGGAACATGGTTTAACAAAGGGAAATGAGAGGGTGGCCACTGCAGAATGATCACAAGCAGAGAGGAAATTCTGCAGTTTAATGCCAGGTAAGAATAAACAGTTCAAATTTGCAAGCAGTGACTCATGATAACTTGTAACATCCAGCTTTGTTTTTCTAGGAATACTATTTATAAAGTACAAAGCTTTAAAGGTTTTCTGTATCAGCCGTCTCATTAAAAATACCATTTTATACTGACACCTTTCTGTAATCATTGCAAAATCCAGAAGATGGTTTTAATAGAAGCTTTCCTTTCCTAAACAGCTTTTGCTTTGTATCGGCTGTCAGAGAATGACTGAGACCCTTTTGTAAAACAGACAGACATGCCCAATTTTAAACAAACCCACAGCTCAGCAATGCAAGACAACACACTTTCTGAGGAGAGAAATTATTTTAAATCTGCTTCCTTGTTTCTCCCTAGACTCAACTGCTGTACCAGTGTCTGGGTTTTGGCTGCGATAGAGTTAGTTTTCTTCCTTGTAGCTGGTGCAGTGCTGTGGTTTTGACTTTCAGCCTGGGAACAATGCTGATAACACCAATGTTTTTAAGTTGTTGCTCAGTAACGTTTAGTCTGACCAGGAAGTTTCTGAGCCTCATGCTCTGGGAGGAGGGGAAGCTGGGAGGAAGCAGAGACAGGGCACCTGACCCAAACTAGCCAAAGGGGTATACCATACCACAGCACATCATCCCCAGGATGTAAACTGATGGGAGTTGGCTTGGGGGGAGCTTGCTGCTTGGGGGTGGGCTGGACACTGATCAGTGGGTGGTGAGCAATTGTACTGTGCATCGTGTTTGGTTGGTTTTTGTTTTTTCCTTTTTTAGTTTTATATCACTTTCCTTGTTATTTCCCTTTTTTTTTTACTATTATTAGTAGTATTGTATTGTACTTTATTTTAGTTATTAATCTGTTCTTAACCCATGCATTTTACATTCTTCTGATTCTCCTCTGCATCCAGCCCAGGGGGTGAGGAAGCAGGGGTGGTGTGTGAGCAAGCAGCTGCATTATACTGAGTTACTTTCTGGGCTTAAGCCATGACAAACAGAAAGGCTAGTAGTTGCTATAACTTTGGGATATACAGTTATGCATTGACGTTGCAACTATAAGCATACAGCTTATTTATTTATTTATTTATTGGAGGGGTTCTTATGAAGCAGACAACTCTGCTTATGATCAGTTTGGGCTCATGTTACAGGGTTGCACAAATGCACTGTGATTAACATGCTATTACCAGTTTCTGTTCTGGAGAGCTGCTGTCAGTCATGTTTGGATTTTTTCAAATATATGCTTTCAGGGGGCTAGAGCAGTTCTGGTCCCTCAACATGGCTTGGTTTTTAGGTATGTTTCTGAGCCCACACAGCTAGGATGAGGGCCAGCATCATTAAGTGTCCTGGTAAAATGTCTGTATGGTGTCTGGTAACTGTATCACTATGAGGGTGCTGAGGCCCTGGCACAGGTTGCCCAGAGAAGCTGTGGCTGCCCCATCCCTGGCAGTGTTCAAGGCCAGGATGGATGGGGCTTTGAGCAACCTGGTCTAGTGGAAGGTGTCCCTGCCTATGGCAGGGGGTTGGAACTGGGTGAGCTTTAAGGTCCCTTCCAACCCAAACCATTCTCTGATTCTATGATTATGATTATGCTTCTGTTCAGTCCCAGAAATATGAGTTCAACTACTCTACACATTAGTGACGCCTTCTTGGGTAACTATTGAGGATATAAACAGCATTGAGACAAGATGTACAACAGCCCTTACATGAACATATGGAAGAAAGGTACAAGCTTGATTTAGGCTTGGAGTATTTGGTAAAATACTGCATGCACAATGACCTGATAAGTCACATAAGGAAGAAAAAGAGGAAAAAAATAATCTGATGGGACAAACATGCCTTTCATAGCTGTCTTGAGACTGGAATGAGTGTCCTGCTTATTCATGTAGGTGAGAAGCTTTTAAGCAAAGCCCATCCAAATTTTTGCCAGTTGTATGTGTAAGCTGTACAGTAAATCAGCTGCCAGCACATTTTCAAGAGGGAAAAATGATGGATAATGTGTAAAAATTAAAGTATATAAGGTGTGTTTCTTTTCAAATAAAGGACATTCACTCCATCAGTAAGTCATATAATCAGTACATCTGTAACCAGGCACTTCTGTTTTAGCATGCCATTGATGCTCCATGGAAATAGGAACAATTCCAAGATTCCCAGGTCAGTACTTCACCCCTACTACCTGTAGAGCTCTGTTTAAAAACAAATAAACCCCATGAAAGACAAAATCTTCCAGGAGCCAGATACAGTAATTTGATCAGTGTTAAGGCAGCATGTGGGAAGAAGGCAGCAAAAGGTGGTTGCTGGAGAGAAACTTGGGAACTAGCTAGGGCTCAGTGAGCAGATGGCTCCTTCCAGCAATCCTTGCAGTAAAGCTGAGCAGTCAGCCTCTTCCTCCTGCTGCCACACTTCTCTGTGCATGCCATCAAGAGGGATGCTGTACCTAAGGAAACCTCGAGCAGAGTATGTCAGCAGGGAGAAGGTGAGCACTCGCAAAGAACCAGGTGCTTCCTCATTTTTATGGCCATAAGAATTTCTTGCTATTATAAAAACTGTCAAAAAAAAAAAAGAAGAAAAAATACATAAATTTTAAAAAGGACCCAGGGACTGAGACCATCTCCTCTCATAGTTTTGTTGTTGTGGTTTAACCCCAGCCAGCAGCTAAGCCCCATGCAGCCACTCGCTCACTCCTCCCAACAGGACGGAGGAGAGAATCGGAAGAATAACAGTGAGAAAACTTGTGGGTTGAGGTAGAGACAGTTTAACAGGTAAAGCAAAAGCCATGCACACAAGTAAAGCAAAACCAAGGAATTCATTCACCACCTCCCATGGGTAGGCAGGTGTTCAGCCATCCCCAGGAAAGCAGGGCTACATCATGAGTAACTGACATGGAAAGACAAATGCCACTTGTCACTCTGAACATCCTCCCTTTCCTCCTTCTTCCCTCACCTTTATATGTCAAACACTGTCATATGGCATGGAATATCCCTGTGGTCAGTTGGGGTCAGCTGTTCCTGTTGTGTCCACTCCGAACTCCTTGTGCACCCCAAACCTGTTCACTGGTGGGGAGATGTGAGGAACGGAAAAAGTACTGACTCTGTGTAAGCACTGCCCAGCAGTAACAAAACATAAATCTAAAACATAGCCCTATACTAGCTACTATGAATAAAATTAACTCTATCCTGGCCAAAAGCAGCACAGTTGTACAGCCAGCTAGTTTGTGGTGTACACTGTAGGAAATGTTTCTTTTTTTCCTGGTCAATTGCTCACTGCTGTGTGATGCTTCACTAGCTGTATGGTGATTGAAGGGCTTTGTAGAGGAGTAGGAAGGAGCGGGGGGAGAATGCGAAGAGTGAAACTGTAGGCTTAAAGTGTAGGTTTAAACTAACAATAGTGTGTGTGTCTTTAAACTAACAGTAGAATAGACCAAACTGTTCTAACTTGCTAACACATAGAGAGAAAGGAATGTTCGGCTGACGGGGGAAGGAACATCACAGAACTGATAACAACTAAGGAGACAGTAAATAAGACCAGGGTGCTAGCCTTCAAGATAGCAGAGTGGTGCCCATTGTGGAGCAAGACTGGAACAGAACAGAAGCAAAGACATACCAACTGCTAACTTGGCACTAGGACCTTGTGAACGTGCACAGGCTCTGTCGTCATTCAGTAAATGCAGTAAGGAAGATTATTGGCGACCAGCAGAGACCCCCATGCAGCAAGAAAGTGCATGAGTAATTACAATTATTATAATTAGTTCCCAGAAATCTCATTAATATGTAAATCATTTCCTGGAAACACTGTGAATACACATGAGTGTGCTGAATATACAGCTGCTGCCGGCAAGCAATGGATGCGGCCACCTTTGCAAAATGATTCGCGTGTGTGCCCAGCTCTGCAATAAAGAATGCCTGCTTTCTAAAACTCCAAATTGAGTCTTAGAGAGTTTCTCCAACCAATTTTTATGGTAACAAAATCATACTGCTGCTTTGGCTGTGAAGATGCATGTGTGCAGCCATACAGCTTGAATGGATCTATGGCACTGTTGTAGCTGGCAATCAGACAAGTTCCTTCCTGAGTGGAGTGAGGCACTTGGGACATGACCTGCTCCAGGGTCACATAAGGAATCAAGTGAGCCGCTGGCACTGATGGTCCTGGGTCGGATTCTCTTGCCATTGGCTCTAATGCATGCAGCGGTCTTAATTTCCTTGAGACAATGAGCTAGAAAAGGATAGTGCCAACTGCAACGCTTGGAAAGGAAAGGCCTCAACATGAAGCAGATGTTGTACCAACTTCTTCAAATTATCCTTAAATTTCCTCCAGACATCCTGCTTTCTTTAAATACATCTCTCTTTTCCACCTATCCAACAGTTCAGTAGCCAGCAGAATGGCTGTCACCTCGTGTCTTTGGGCTTAGCTACTAGAACTTAACTGGTAAGCAGGGGAACACTTCATTTCTCTTCAGTCATGTTGATGCAATGAACCGAGTGCAAATTTTTAATCTAAATTTATTTCAAATTACTTCAGAAGCCTGAAAAAGGTGTAAGTCCTTCCACTTTACAGACACAGGGAGAGATTAAGCATTGTGCAGGAGACTCAGCTTTGATTTTTAGCAGAGTTCATGATAAAGTCCAATGCACTGGCTCCCAGGTCTTCTGCTACAACTGAACTGTGGTGCCTCTTTTTTTAGAGTAGGGACTAGTAAGTGTATGGAAGGATATATGAAATAATCAATTGTAATAAAAAAATCTATTGTAAATTGTGCATACCTTTAATACCTGCTCCATTTATTGAAGTTGAGCATGAAGAAAGCATACTTACAAATGAGTAAAAGGAAGTGTGATGTAGAAAAGCAATTGAAAGTGGGATGCTTCTTTACAGGTACTATTCACAGTGACTTGAAAACCACCAGAAAGACTGTGGAGCCCTTGTCTCACCTAAAAAAGGGTTGGGTGGCTCTCCCACAGGACGGCAGTGAGGCCCCACTTTACTGACCATCAGTGGGACTTAGGCTCCTACCTGTCTTTGGGGTTTAGAGAAATAATTATACCCAGAGAATCACTGAACAAGGAGTTCCATCCCAGAAGGCTTCGGGATATACATTTTCTCTTAGCGAGATTCTAACATGATGTAGACTCCATTTTTCGGTCCAAGTGTAGCTTTTGATTTCAGCTGCAAAGGAATCTGAAAGAAAAAAAGATCATCTTATGTACAGGTGTACGTATTTGTTTATGTGTGTACAACACCCCCATATACAGACAGACATTTTTGCTGGGGGACCAATTCATACCAGGATTACTGTGGAAGCTGTAAAGTACTTGTTCTATAGTGAGCTGTGGTAGTGTAATATTAAATAGAATTTACACCCGGAGGCTGAGACAGTAGTTGCCCAGGTACACTGCAGATCTGAACAGAAAGAAATTAACTCTATAAACTCTACTGCTGCTGAGTAAGTGCCAGGTGCAATGTATATAGCAATAAGAATAACCTGAAGTGCTAAGATCCCGTGACAGATGTATGCCCATTCTCAGCCTGTGTAAATCAAGGGGTTTTGACTGTAGTGTTGCTACACTGCTCTCCATTAAGGCAGGGCTGTGTAACTGTTTATTTTGTTGGAAAAATTGTAAAGGTTAAATAAAGCTTTGATTAAAACTAGCAGTCCAGGCCTCTTGTCCCTCCTCATTATGGATGTGGCTCTACCAGTTTTCTCAAACTACGAGGAAGTCACAAAGGCAAGTCAGACATCCTTTCTAGGAAACACTGTCAACTCCCTGAAGTTGACAAGTGTGGCCTTTAAGTGTCTGCTTGTACAAACCTCAGTCTCTGGGCAGGTCTTAAATTGAAACTTCTGCAAAATCCTCAGCAGAGTGATTTTTGTCTCCAGCAATCCCATTTTCATGCCAATGCAGCCACGGGGTCCTCCTCCAAAGGGTAGGTATGCAAAGGGATGACGTTCCTTCTTAGCCTCCTCTGTAAACCTAGAAGGTACAGAGATGGAAACTGGTTCAATAAATGCTTTTTGCTCCTGATTCCATGTTTTTAATTCACATTTCAAAAGGTGGCTATTTCAATTGGTCTTAATGGACAGGTCAAGGGCACTATTGACAGGTTGTGTCCTGATGGGGATGACACCCTTAAGTAAACTTACTGCCATCAGCCCTTATCAACTGGTGATTCCAGGAGAGGACAGACAGACATTGCTTTCAATCTATCTTTCATGAATTGCTTTCACTTCATGACCACGCTCAGCAGAATGATAACTTTAGGTGCAGACATACTATCTCTGTCGACCTTTGCATGTATGAGGAAGAGATTACGGCTAAGAGGAAACTAAGGGGCTGCAATTTGAACCATCACTTCCTTGCTGTACAACACAGAGACAGATCAATGGGAATTTTTCTTTATAGCTTGTAAGGGGAGATGAATTCTCATGGGATTGACTAGGCCATGGAAGATAGTTATAATTCAGTAGAGGCCCTCTCTCTGCTCTTGGTCCAAAGGGACCAGTTTCCCAGTTGGGAAACACTGAAATTGCACACAATTCTGTTCTTAGAGCTGAAGTACCTCAGCCAATCGTACAGGCTGATTAATGTGTCAGTCTGTATGCAGATGCAGTTCCACATCTAGCTAGCTTTAAAATACTTGATCAACCATCTAGAAATGAGTCTTTTTTTTTTTCTCAAGGAAGGAAATAAAAATTCCTATTTGAACAGCAGTACAAAGAAAAAAATGAAATCTGTTTGCCAGCATCTGCAAAGATGGATGTACATTGGGCAGAATATGTACAGATGAGAATACAGAGGCTGAGCCAGTATAAGTTATTAAGGCCAATGCATAATAAACAAGGTGAGCCTCACCCTGGCCTGTGCTGAGTCACTGTTCAGAGTCGTTCCTTAAAACAAGCAAACCTTTACACCAGTGACATCACCCTGGAAATATACATAGCCTTCCCATGTCTTAAGGTATTTGGAGCTGTCCTGGTAGTACAAAACTACTTATCCAGTTCTGCATGTGGGTGAAAGCTCTGTTCTTTATGTATGGGGTCATCCCTGAAAATCTCCCATCTGTTTGGATACAGTTTGCAAGAAATTTAGACTGCTATGGCCTGGAGATCTCATGCAGGGTAGAAAGAGATAAGGTCTAAGAATCACAGAATTATTAGAGTTGGAAAGGACCTTAAGATCATCTACTTCCAAACCTCTGCCGTGGGCAAGCACGCCTCGCACTAGACCATGTCACCCAAGGCTTCATCAAGCCTGGTCTTGAACACTGTCAGGGATGGAGCATTTGTCATTTCTTTGGGCAATCTATGCCAGTGCTTCACCACCTCGCAGTAAAGAACTTCCTCCTTGTATCCAATCATCTAAACTTCCCGTTTAAGTTTGAACCCATTACCCCTTGTCCTGTCACTACAGTCCCTGATGAAGAGTCCCTCTCCGGCATCCTTGTAGGTCTGCTTCAGATACTGGATAATATAGGCTATTTTGAAGTTAGGAAAAAAATAATACTGTGTATTCTGCTAATCCCATCCCCACACTTAGATATCCTATATAAGATTGGGATACTAGTGCAAAAAGTACTATAGAAGCCCATAATTTGAGATTAAAGGACTATTAACTCAGGTACTGAGCACTGTTGCATATCTCATGCAAACAGGTTAATGCAGTTCTTGCCTTGCTCACCCCCATATATCATTCTGTTAAATTTAAAGTCTCCCTTGTACTATTCTTGAGGCAGATTTCAAAATGAAACATTAGGGGGGAAAAAGGCTGTAGCTGAATTAATTTATTTTTTTTAAGATCTTATTTTATAATTCTTACTAACATTACCAACTAATACAATCTGAGGAAAGAGTTAGTAGTTATGCTTCATTCCTCAGGGATACTTCAAAAGGAAATTTCATCTCAGATTCATAACAAACAGCACCATACAAGTCAAGGGGACTACAGCCCCCACTATCTGTTTTACCCTGTAATGTACTTTCATAGTATTGTTAAAGTGGTGAATAAACAGCATTTCTGAATAAATAAAAAAAAACCCTTAGACTAGTTAGTGCTAAGATTCTCCCACAGCAAAAGCTTCTCTAACCCTGTCATTACTCTTCTTTATGGCCTTAAGGTACCTGATAGAGCATATCCCAAGATTTGCTCCAGAGGGAGCATTAGGCAAACGCATTTACACCATACATATGTTGTCTTACTGGCAAAACCTGTTCTAGGCTGTCTGCCTTACACCCAGTTTGTGGAGCGTGCACTTGTTTTCTTAGCAGACTTTTCAACATAGTGGTAACATAATGCAACTGCTCCCAGAACAGCTTAAAGCAGAGATGCCCGTGAAACTGAATTGTGCTTCCACACAGCACCACATCAGCTGAAACTTCCCCTGTAAGCTCAACTCAGCATCTGTAAGACAGAGCAGGGTACTAAAACATAACTTGACAGTTTCTCCTTGACCCCAGCTGAAGAGAATAAATAAATGCTGGATGTGAATGTCTTGCCAAGCAGATCTAAGAACCCAGGATCCTAACTTATGGACAGAAAGCAAATTCCCAGTGGGAATAGATGGGATAGGTTCTCCTGATACAGTGTACTTACACCATTACAAGATCTCAGGTGAAACGACTGCTCTAGACCAGCCAGGAGCTGGACAAGTTTCATGAGTACCTCCATGCCAGTGAATATACTATCTCACTTCAGAATTTCTCATCTGGAGGAGACACTATTTGCAGCACCTGATTTGGGAACAGGTCTGAAACACTGCACCACATTTCAACCTCGACCAAACCTCACACCCTCTGTGGGTATTTGGTGGAAATAACATTTTTATGACCTAAATTAAAGTCTGCTCCTCTTGGTGGAAATTCAGCTTTGGGTGAATAGTGGGTGGCTGTGGCTGTGAAGGACCATCAGAATCTGGTGTCTCCACTGGATAGGCTGGAGTCCTCTGCCCACCCTTATGTGTAAAACAGCATTTAAGGCAGGCCTTTGATCTAAAGACACCCAGTTGGAACTAGATAACCTTAAGGTCCTTTCCAACCCTAACCATTCTATGATGAAATAAGGACTTCAACCTAAGAATGGAAAGCATAACCCCATGTACCTCTCAGGGATGAACTTCTCAGGCTCTGGCCAGAACTCAGGGTTGTGGTGGAGATGTCCAACTGCAGTTTCAATGACAGCCCCAGCTGGAATACGCTGCCCCAGCACTACACAGTCTTTAGCTGCTTCCCGAGTAAACCTGAAACAGTAAGTGTCATGTATCCCAGATGATTAATAAAGGTAAAAGTTCAGTTGGAGGGAACCATAAAATAAATCTCTTAGCTGGACTGACCCTGCGATTTCAGAAGTAACACATTCCCAGCAGGTAAATACCATTGCTGATGCTAGTGTCTTCTCTGGTTACAATCATCTCCACCTACAAGCACACAGCTCCAACCCAGCTGGCTAACTTTTGTCCTTTTAACAGTGAAGCATTTCTGGTTGCTTAGTTTTCCCCAAACATTTACTGTCAGACTACAATTTTGTTGCTAAAGTTGGTTTTAGGCTGATTCTTTACGAAAACTGCAGATGAAATGTGTCAGTCATCTCTAACAGACAGAAAGATTATGCTGGTTTGCTTTCAGGAGAAAATTGGATCAAATATAGTTTTGAACTTGTTTATTTGAGAAGCTTCCCCATGTTGGGACAGCAAGTGAAACTTAGCAAGGGATGTTTTTTATATTAGGGCTAAGTGTTCTGCTGCTGCTGCTACAAAAACACAACTAATTCACAAGCTTTGGAAAGTTATTTCACATACGCTCATCAAAGACAGGCATGATGCTCACAACAAAACTCTGCGATTTCCTCACATCTTGTGGTGATAGGTGACAGAGTAGGACTGTCCTTAGCAGCCTTATCATGACAAGAAGACTAAGAAAAGCCACCTGCCAAAGCTCAGCTTGGGTGTGTAAACCTTCTAAGAAATAGCGTGTGGGTGCACTTGTATGGTGGCAGATCCTGATCCAGCTCTTTTGGTGCTTGTGTGGTCACTGCAGACCGCAAACCAGCCCAGACCCAGATGAGTGCCCTGCTATCTCAGCCTAGGTGCTATTCCCCAGTACTAGCTTGGAGCACAGGGGTGAGAACAAATGCAGGAGCTCCCTTTGCTGCTCCCTGTACTGTGCCTAAGAAGTAGAACAAAGATTTCAGTTTCAGGACTGTCAGTCCGGTATCATTACAGGAACACATTCTTTCCTCGCTGTCATACATCTCTGTCTTTCTTATAGATAAATAAATAATAAGAGGCTCCAAAGCTGGAACAAAAGACTGGCATGCTAAAAAACACATTGACAAGCCATCCTTCCCATCCTTACATGAATTTGGTGATAGTGGAAACATGAGTTCTGGGGAAGAAAGTTCTCTGGCTATTAAGTTCATTTTTTAATAAAACAACTCATAATAAGCTTGGCTGCTACTGACTTTTCCCCTAACTCAGCATTATCTTTGTCACAAGCAATTAACATTCTGAGGTACTGGGCTGTCCTAGCCGTTCCCCATCCATCAGAACAAAAGCCAAATCAATAAACACCACTGACAATGCCAACTGAAACTTTGGAACAACTTTGCTCCATTCTCATTTTATTTCCTATCTGACAAGCATTGATTGTTTCCCAGTGTTTCAGCTGAAGCTCAAAGATCTCAGATGCTTTAACTGGCAAAACAATTTCTACTTACATTACGCCATGTATAACATAGTAAAGCCCAGTCATCTCATCCAAGAGCAAATATCTATGACAATATTTTTTGCTTGTCTCTGAACAATTCTGCAGACTTCCATGGAGAAGTCCTGACTTCTGGTCTTTGTGAACATATAAAAGAGAGTATGATTTTAAGCTTTTTTCTCTTAAGGTGCTTGCTGTCATGGGATAAACTTTTCAGAGGCTCTCACAGCAAGTTCAGTTTTGTCTTCTTTCCACATTTTTCCCAGCTTCATGAGGAGCAGTGCAATTGGCTGGCCACTTCGAAAAGCTCCATTCTTAACATTTGAATTTATCTTGTGATAACTTGGAAATTTGACAGTTTTCTAGCTTATTTTCTTTAGTTCATCAATATAACTTAATAAGATTAGTCTTGTGTGAATTGGGGCAAAACTTTCAAACTATAATGGCTGTAGCCATTAGCTACATTTAGTTATATTAGTATAATACAGCACAAAGTACAAATCGGTAGAGGCCCAAGTTAAACACACATGTAAAATACAGCTTTCTGAGTGTGCAACACTTCCACAGATCAAGGCTTTAATGACCAACAGGCTAGGGTAGGTCTTTGTTCCATATCCCTAAAGCCTGAGGCATATGGAAGCAGCACCATCCAGCTTTGCAGCCAGTCCTGCTGCAAAATGGCTCCATCCTCTAGCCTTGGGGGATGTGAAGAACGGTGAGGAAACAATCTTGGCCTGTATGTTGTAAAAAAGTGCTTTAGAAATACCAGTATTGGCCAGTTTTCCTTCGATAGGCTATTTTATATCTTTCAAATGCACAAGCAGTATTGACATTGGCACAGAGACCAAGGGCACATTGGTCTTCCAACAGCAGATTTCCATTTTATAGAGCTAGGAATCTACCCTGTGGAATCAGAAGTGGAAAAAAAAAGAATACCTGAATGCAGGTGGGTACATGCGCAGTGTCTCTGCAATCACCATGTCCAGATAAGGGAGTTCTTGTACATTGTTGTAATCAGGAAGCACCTGAAAAGGCAGGGAGAAAGGAACAATTACATTTTCTTACATTTAAGTGCCAAACTCATGTCAGATGAGTTTTAAACCATCCATTTTTTTTTTACTGGGCATTTTTCCTGTAGAAGAACTCAATGTCTCATCTAAAACAGTAAATGATAAAATTATCCAAAAATGTGGGCAGTAATTAAATGTGTGTATAACATTCATTTCATCATCAAAATGCTTTGGTGTGCAGCCCAGCTGAAGATATAATAATAAATCAGCTTGCTAGGAATTATTAGAAACAGAGTATTACAGAGAGCGTTAATAGCTACAACAGAGCTATTGTTTCATACATGCACTAAAATCTTCACAGGACCCTTGTGTCTTCCCAAAGACAAGAGCATGGCAGACCAGGAGTGTTTTGTTCAAAAGAAATAGCAGGTCCTTCAGTTATTCTTGTTGAGGTTGGAGCAAACCCTTCCCCAGTTATAGAAATGAACCAAAGTGTTAATGCTGTGATGCCTGCAGGGGGGTGGGAGATGGCACTGGAAGGAACGGGCACCCTGATGAGGAGCAGCACACAGTGGTGAACTGCACTGCTCAGTAGACAGGGAGTAGAGGGGGCTCAAACAGCTCAAATCCCACTTGGAAGGATTGCAATAGTGCCTGGGGAGTGAAGTCTCTTTCCTTCCATGGCTGCCCCTTGTGTAACGCTGCTTAATTTTGCATGGCAGGCAAATACCTGAGCCCACACACATGGTTTGTTGGTCTACAAAAGCACCTGCCCCTTGACAACAACTGGGGGTCACTAAAACCCAAACAGGACTGTAGCTTGGAAGACTTTGCCCTCTGCCAGGCAGCAGTGACAGACACCAAACCACAGATGACCACCAGCAGCAGTGATACGACTCAGTGCGTGAACAGAGAATTTCTCCCACTTTTTCCTTTCCTGGTAAAAGGACAATTCCCCTGTCTTATTCAGTGCTCTCAGCAGAGGGCAGCCAAAGTACATCTAATAACCTCGTCAGGAAAGCAGAGTTTTGTTTTAAATTAGAGCATCTCCTAAAGACTGACACAGAGTAAATTGGAGAAAAGCACAGACGTCAGACTAGACTAAACCTTTTATGAAGATTTGGGGCCCCTGCCGTTCATGAAGGGGACTGGATTCCATCCTTCCTTTATTTACTACAGCACTTTTCATGTATAATGCATATTTTATTGAATTTTCATGCAAAAACATATGGTACATACTGAAAATACTAAGCAGAGAACAACTCCAGATGGTATGCAGAAAAGGCGTACAATAGAACAAGGATACCTTGCTGGATTAGAGTATCCCACTTATTCAGCACTAAGCCACCATGCACCATTTCACATTAACTGATCTTTTCTAGGCAGGAAATAGATACATTCTATTATCCCCGGTTTGGGGCTCAGGACAGAAAAGGAAAAGCAGAAAAAGTAATTTGCACAGGCTGAGCAGAACCAGTGTGTCTGCTTCTATCGTAGAGAAAAAGATGCAACTCAGTTTGTCAATAGATGAAGTATTTTGTCAGTATATGTCAAATATTATCAATACAGGAAGCACAGACTACACTGACAGCCTTTCAATGTTGCTTTTTTATTGCAGTAGTGTCTACTAACTCAACCCTTTGGCTTAGGTCGATGGTTATCAGAAAAAGGACTAGGAGACTAAAAGCCCCAAATGACCACAATGTCATGAGAACCATGGCTGAAGGCTGTGCTAGGAGCTGTGCTCCAATAATGTGAGTAGCTAAAAACAAAGACAGAAGGATGATTTTTAGCAGCTTTGTTTTGCAGAAAGGGATCCAAGGGCTTCCTGATTTCACATGGGAAATTGGTATCAGAGGCTGGAAATGAACCGTGATCAGGCTTAAATTTCAGGTCTTTGTGGCAAAACCACCTTTCTCCATGACTACATAGTTTGCTCCGTGCTTCGATGACAATGCATGCTGTGGTGTGTATTCATTTTTTTATTTGTTTCTTGCGAAATTTACATCTCTCTTTCAGAACTTTCCTCTGTCTTTTTCATACTGCTCTCCTGCATCTCTTTGAATCCTGCGTCAGCATCTGAGTCCTGTCCCTGCAATCCCTCCTGATTTCATGGCTGAAGGAAGAGTTCCGGCTCAGAGTAAATGAATGGTGGAGCCAAGAGCACACTGCGATGTGTTCGATTCTCTGAGCCATGCTCTTTCCACTGGGCCTTCCTGTCTCTCTCATAATCCCTCTACTTACTTTGGAGTCAATAATTAAGATAATTATATGGTAACCTGATATAATAAGTAGCCACTAAATCAAACCATACATCAACAAATAATAAAACACTAAATTATGGCGGCTTTGATTTGCTCTTTCAAATAGCTTCTATACCTTTAGGGGATTAGCTGTTCAGAAAACAAAAGAAAGGTGTAAAACCAGCTGATTTTCCTTAGAAGAAAATTCCTTTTGCTTACATAAATAAAAAGGGGTCAGTCAAATGGCAGCACAGTGAACTCTGCTATCTTCAGCATGGCAGACACATCAGTCATTTCCTACATTTGATGCAACTTAATTACTGGCACTTCCATGCTTTTAGCATCAAAGTAGTTGAACCTAATTTAGTACTTGTTTGCAAGGTCTGACCTACAGCTGCATAAAGTACACACCAGCCAAGTATCTCTATTTAGGAAGGACAGTTTGTTGCTTTTTTTTTCCCTTTCAAAGAAAATATTTTCCATTTGTTTTTCCACTCCCGCTCTTCAAAATATTCCTTTATCCAAGCACATTTCAAAGGAACTTCAATATGCTTTTCTCCCAAAACGTCCCTGTTTATATCTTTTAACTGCTGGCAATTTTGCTGGGGTGGCGGATGGCGTTGCGCAAAGATGACACTTTAACCCCCTGCTTGTTACTTAAGATTAGGTGCCTTTTCATTAACAAGTAGAGATGTGGGGGGAGAAAGGAGGCATCACATTGCATGTAATTAAACATCCTGTATTTTAATTTTTCAGCCACTGCTTTGCACAGCAGTTTTTCTAATGCATCTTTTCCTGTTGGTGTGGAAGTGAAATGGCCATATAGCATCTTGTGGCATTTCTCTGTATGCATGTTTCCCCTGTTTAATTTCCAGAAATGTGGTGGTACACCTTCACCCATCCCAGCCCGTTCAATCACTTCTGAGGTCCAGAAAACATGTAGTTTGGCCACAAACTCTCCTTTATGACTGACAGCAAATCCCAGGACTCTATTCCTTAGAAAGAGGTGGGAAATTAATTCTTCACCCCACAGAGTACCCTGAGGTGAAACAAAAGAAGTGATTATAAAATTGCGTATGTGCTACAAGGATGATGTGTGTTTTAATCCCTATATAAATTCCAAGAGAGATAAGTGCCTTCAGATCCACCTCTGCTTTTCAGTATTAACATTTTCAGGTTTAACGTTTTCTAGGCAGGCCAATCTATTTTTTGCCACCACCCTCAGTTAACTTTTAATTCCTCAATGAACATCAAGGGAATCCAAGTGCTGACAGGAGAGGTCTGGCCAATCTTTCTGCTGCAGTTTGAGATGTTACTGTTCCCAGTTGCTTGCTCTTCTTTGCTGGCTACAGTTAGCGTCACCACAGCCAAGTCAGCAGAAGGGAACATATGCCTACACCTCAGCTGCTTCTATACAAACGTCCAGCATGAACCCATCTTCAGAGACAGTTTAAGACGAGATACTAACTTTTCCAAAAAGTAGCTGATAAGTGAGGCACAGATCCTCCTCTACCACGTTTGTTTTGGGAATGGTAATCCAAGTACACATCAGTGAATAAGAGATTTCCACTTATCCTATTGGTCATGGTCTGGTGATGCTCAGCAGCCAGAAATGAAAAAAATCAGGGGGAATTTTGTGAGTCTGACAGTGTGACGTGCACCTGAAATCAATTTGGAAGCAGCAAAGGCTGCAGAGACCACATTCCTCATAACTAGCACTGCTGAGTCATGGCCTTATACTGAACTGGCTGCAGTTTCTGAGCAACTGCAATCCCAATCAAATGCCCCATGGGCAGGTGTGACTGTGACAAAGTCCATGTCAGAGGGATGACATGCAGATCTGCTCAAGTGCAGATGCAGATACATGACTTATCTGTGTATGCATAGCCACACAGCCCACATCAGCTCTTGCCTTGCCCAACATGCAGACTTTGATAGCAATAGAGTAGGAGGCAGTGAGTCAAAATCAAGCCAGCATCACCCCAGTGAATCTTACACACTCCCTTTCAAATTGCCCAAAGAGCTATTCAGACCATAGCCATAGCCAGGATTCACAAACAGGTCAATACGTTTCTTGATCTAACGAATCAAAAGCTGCTGATAGATCAAAGATTCTGCCTGAGGTTTTGACCTTTCTTTGGTCACCTCCAGAGCTGCTTATCCCCTAGCAGAACTAGAGGCCATATGTCACGCTCATCCGGGAAGAGAGGGAAGAAATGCAAGAATACTGTGCTAAGTTAGGGTTGCCCCAGGACAATCTTGGTAACAACCATATCAAGAAAGGAGAGGTTAGAGACAGGACAGCACTCAAAATGCAGATCAATGAACAGAAGTGGTGGGATAGCTTAACAGGCACCTATCTTTAAGTTGCTTAAAGAAAGCCTGTTTCCTGTTTTGCCTCTTCCACAGCAACATGTTGAAATACCTGTTAAGCACCAAACTAAAACCTCTCTCCAATGTCAGGGAGAAAAATAGGGACGAAGTTGATGAAGAAAAAATAAAAATAAAATTCTTGGCTTTATCCTCAGAACTTGGACCAAATACTGAAGGTAGTCCTCATGAGATACTTAGTGCAAAACCTCTCCCCCTGCTGCCTTCTGTCCACCCTGTGAATGGTGGCCAAGTGAGATGTCTCTCAGGTGTGGCACCAGGCAGAACCAGCCCTTAATGATGGCAAAACAGGACCCTGAATATCCCAAGTGCCACTTGTCCTAGGAGGCAGGGCATGGAAGAAAGTGTTGCTTTAAGACACACTGCTAGGCCATTTCCAGTGACAGAGGTCTATAGAAAGGTATCTTCTAGCAAAATAAAAAGTTCTTGACTATAGAATTGAGAACAAGGTTCAGGAATGAAAAATAGGAGAACAAGCCTCATTTCCATATTAAGATGCAGCAAAAACAGGCTTCCTGAGCTGCCTAGCACTTCTCCTCATGAGTCCTTACAGCACACCTTGGTAGCACTAAAGCCTCACCAGCAGCATTGTGACTCCTCACATGGCCTCAGAAATGAACATTAAAGCAAGCCCTCAGCTCCATCCCCTCATAACTCTTTCTTCAGAAGGAAGCAAAGGCTATCCAAAACATGTATTCCCAAGCTTTGCCTTTGTTTCTTTATTCCACACTGGTTACCTGCCACCTCTCATCTGCTTGGGTTGTCATTCAAATGGAAATGCAGCACGAAGGCTCTCACCCCCACCCCTGCTGGGTGCTCACTGGGTTTGGGAGCATTACTTTGCTCACAGAGGCACTTCCCAAGCTGCAACAGCACTCAGTTCTTCAGATATCTCAAACAAACTCCTTCCAGCTCCTAAAGACTGTGTGTGCCAGATAAACTTTGTATTAAATCTCTTTGTTCGAATCACCTGCTAGTCACACTCATACCTCCTCTAAATTCACCCTCTTGCCATGTTCATCACCATGCAAGTTGCATGAGCACAGGCAGAGGCAGGTGCTGATTCACAGGTCAAGTTCAGAGGTGGTGGGAAAGGCTGGTGCACTAGTTATGCACTGATAACCACATTACATGCAGACCTTGCAGCCAAATTTGCTCTGTTACTTTGGTGCAAATCCACACAGCTCCCTGGGGCTGTATCAGTGTTAAGGGAGAGGAAAATGCGGTTCTAAGCATGTACCAAATAGTGCTGGGGAAGGAGCCAGAAAGTATAAAGTTACACCAGTGTTGACTCTCTTTAATGTTACTTTGGTTTTCAAATCAAATACTTCAGCTCCTGACAGAAGACAGACCTCCACTACCTCCAGTAGCTTTGGCGGTGCTAAAACAAGGTCTTTGTAGCATCGCTATTCACAAGGAAACTTCTGTGAGATAAAAATACTTCCTGAAACTGAACAGTGTCCCAAAACCAAGCAGATAAACACAAAAGCTGCCACCAAAAAGGTCAGAAATTCTCTTCCACCTACATTACAACTGACACATGGTGATCAGCAAGAACAGAATGAGTGCCATCAGGTAGAAGGTCTGGAAAATAAAGGCAGGAAAAGAGAAGAAAATCACTAAGGAAATCCTTTTATGAAGCAAGCTACAAAGGAAAAGAAAGGAGAAAAAATAATCTGTTTCAATCTCAATTTTGTGTATTTGTCAACTCCACCTAGTCCCAGATTCCCATGCCAAGAGAAATGGGTGCCCTTAAAACAAAAAGTGAACAAATAACTGGGAGTGAGATTGGGCAACTAAGTCATGAAGGAAGGGGCAGGTACCCAGTGTGCTGATAGTGCCCAGCCAGGCAGCTTTTCGTATACAATTACTCTTGATAATACTATTTTTTTTCCCCTTGTTGGGTGGAGGAGAGCAGCTCCTCTCCCAGAGTAGCTCCCTACCTGTATGCAATGTGTACCTTGCTCCAGCTATTTCTGGATGTGATATAATCCCTGGCCTTGCATTGCAGCAAGCTAAGCCCATCAGAGACACGGAGACTGCCTGTTTCTCACCTCCTTACAAACCACTCAGCCCCCAGGAAATCCCCCTAGTTCCCTCCTCAGCCCACCAAGGCTCCAAAGTCTCTCTTTCTGCACTTGTCTGACACAATCAAAATTTCTACTTGGGTGGCAGAAATGCTGAATGGTGAAGGATCCCACTGGGAGGGAGGCAAGGAGGAAATTAAACAGGAGAAAGGACTGCCAGAGGCCCAAAAGGCTGAGAAAGAGAATTATAAAACTGGGGTAGGTCTGTCCGAAGGGCATGTCACCAGTCCAAAGAACATTAAGCACTAAAGTTCATGCAAGACTTAATCCTTCCTGCTACAGAAGTGTCCCTTGATGGCTGCAGCAGATCCAGAGGAATAAAGAGGAGGGATTTTTTTTTTCCCTTCTCAGCAGACATTCATGGTATCACATAAGAGCCAGATGATTTAATTTAATCATTCCTGCTCCAGCAGGTATTTTCTGTATGGAGGTGACAGTGCTTTAAATTAGGGACTTGCATATAAAAGGCCCGTGTGCTTAGTTTAATCAAATGTTCATTTCCTCACGTTACATTTATATTAAAAGGCATCAGCATGAATTTTTGTGCTGCAAATAGAGGCTATCATATGGGCTATATAGTGAGGTCCTCTTCAGTAGTCCTTCATCTCTATGGCCTTGTATGCTTGGCAGCCTTATGTACTGAGAGGTGACTCAGCCCCAGGCCTGCAGTTTAGGGAAATATGCCCTAGAGAGCACAATCCAACCTATGAGGAGAGCAGAGCTTTACACAAAATAAATTACATCAGCAATTCGCCCTTCTGTAGATACTTAAATATGGGCTGGAGCCAGTGGCTGCTTAAGTCATTGGCTTCAGCAGTTTCTCTATGAGACCTTTTCTGAATTAGTAAACAGGCAAACATTCACAGAAAAGAAACTGCAAGATTTTCCCATCACTCAGCATAATTATTATTTGCTCTGACAAGGGCAGGTCAGTTTTAATACCATACAACACTTATGTAGTGCCTGATGCCTTAAAAACATTTTATGTGCATTAGGTGCAGTACAACAATAACAAAACTTTGCCTTTCCATCGTTGTTTTTCCCCTGAGGTACACGCATAGTTTAGCAAACATTAATTAGTTGGTCATCTTCCAAACGCATGTGTGAGGTGCTCCTGGTAAATACACCTTCCCTGTACACTATGGGCCAGCCGAGGTGCTGAAGACTGAGGCCAAAAATTTACAACCTCAAGAGCTGAGCACCCAGCAACTGGAGCCTTTGTAAGCAGCCTGGTATTTTTTCAGCCTCAGCATGACTCCTGTAAGTAAACAGGCAAATACTGCTCCGAATGCATAGACTTAAAGTGACCAAAAGAAGAAAGAAATCCCTTCCATGGCATTTAAATATATCTTAAACAAAAAGAAGCTTTGTTTGTTTTTAGCTGCCAAGATCATAACTCAGGGTTCAGCCTGTCCTTGAGAAACTAATGGTACTAAAATGACAGAAAATAAAGCAGCCTTTCTGGTGTCAAAGCTCCAGCTCCTTTCTGTAGACATCTGCACCTCCTACCTAGTACAGGTAAACCTAAAAGTCAAAGCCACATCTAATTGTAGCTCCAAACTTTAGCATATACCCTTTCTACAAGGCATGAGGGGAAAGTTTGCTCTTGTTGAAACTTTTCACATTTACCTGAAAATATACAAAACGGGTAAAAATTCTCTTCTGACTAAAGCTGTTCAATGCCTTCTCCTCTTCTGCTCCCTTTGGAAAGTGCTGACTGCCTTGGGTACAACAAAGCAATTTACAATTGGTATGTGAAAAAAATTGATAGCACTTGAAACAGCTTTTGTATTTTTTCCCTCCAATGCATGAAGAGGATCTTTACAAAAAAACCCCAACAAGTACATGCCAGTCCAAACCCCACTACCCCAAGCTCAGTGGGGAGCTGGCTGTGAGCAAGGGTGACTGCTACCATGATGCTATCCTATGACAAACCTCTCTAGATGTTTAGATAAAGCCGTCTGTGATGAATCCTGGCAGATGTCTATTCAACAATTTCTTTCCTTTTCTTCCCTTACTTTATCTCTTCCCCATCTGGGAACGCAGAAATTTCCCTAAGCCTGTTCACGCTTAGATTTAGTGAAGCCATCATGGTGTCATGTTCTGGCACCGTTTCGTATCTTTGCTTTCCTCTACCCTTTGTAGAGCAGCATGGCATGGCTGTCCATCTGTTTATGATTTACTTCACACAATTACTTGGTCCCGATTACACTGATAAGCACAGTAGGTTATTTGAGGGCCAACTGGACCTCTGTAATGACACTCAAACTGTACCCAAATTGTGGGAAAGTTTCCAGTCAAAAAAAAAGGCCAGTGGAAAAACTCCACCAGGACATCCTCCAAGAGAGCCTTCCTGTCCTTAATCCCAGGAAGTAAAACAAAAATATTAATTCTTTTTATGGAATTCTTCTGTAATTATTAGTGTCCAAGTGATCCACACAAACTGAAGAGAAACCAAGACCTGGGCCTTTCTGATGATTAAAGATGCTTACTGGAGAACAGTTTATAAAGAACAGCATTTAGTTCAGGAGGCCACAAGGAGGCCATTCATGGTCTCCTTTAGCAGAGCCTTGAATCACGGAGTCAGAGGAACTGTACCAATTTGCACCACCTGAGGATGAAGCCTGGGAAGCATAGTCATCATGGGGAGACTGCCTTGGGTAGGAGGCCCCTTGGCACATACTGAATCACTGGCCCTTGTGAGCCCATGAGAGTGAAGGGGAAAAAAAAGCACAACCCAAAAAGCTGCAGAATGAAGTCACAGGGTCAGCAGTGAGAAAATACGGAATTAATTTGTAATCTGACCAAGGTCATTTCTAGCATGTTTTAGGATGATATAAGACTTTATGGGGAAGGCAAATGGAAAGTATTGCTCACAATTTCTTCTGCTTTATGACTAAGCTGCTTTGGCCTTTATTTATTTATTACCTCACAGTTCAACAACAACCCTGGTGTGAGGACCAATTTGCTGTTCTTTTTCTCTTGCTTCTCAAGGATATTTTGCTTCTTGAACCTGACCCTTTCCTGTCTCAGTACCTGGCTACCTCACCATATTTCCAAGGATACCCTTATTTTTACAATTCCCCACACCTCACCTCTGCACTATGATTTCACTCACAGCCACACTACTTTAATATCTAGCATTTTGATCTTTTCTCCTTCTTTTTCAAAGCTCTATCCTGCATCAAGTCACAAAAGCCCTGGGGAACCTGGCCAACACGGTGGTACCTACTTGGATTTGAGGCAGCCCTGACATGGGGACCATTCCATCTAATCTGCAAAGGTGGCACCCACAAAGTGACGCATTTGCTGAATCATTCAGCACAAAAGAGCACTTTCATGCCAAAAATGCATATAAACCATGTTCTGCAGGGGGTTCCCTAGCAATTTTGCCTATATAAAAGATGGTATCCTTTGCCCTTTATAGCATGAGTTGTGACACAAAGATCTATAGATATCTATAGATGGGTTAATTTGTAGGGAGGGATTTTCTGGGAGTACAAAGATGGAGCACAGCTGTAGGCTTTTCCTGTAAAGGCCTTGTCACACACACAAGAGCAGCTAGGCATACTCAGAATATTACCAGCCCAAATCACTCAAACATTATGAGAAAGGCCCCAACATACTTAGAAATCGGCTGGAAAACACATGAGATTTATGATAAATATTAACATTTTGAACTTCATGTGCCTTCTGGCTTCTAAACTAGAACTCATGTTTCCAGTCTTACCTTTTTCATCCAGAAACCTTTTCCCTCCCCCTTTTCTTTAATTGGTTGGGTTTTGTTTTAGTAATGAAAGATGAGATTCTGGTTATACACCTGACTTCATGGCTGAGTGATTTGAGAGAACAGAAAACAAATACCAGAAACTTGAATGCGATGGCAGGATGCTGGTAATATTCCATTTACAGAGCACCATGGGCCATCCCTGCCTGCCCCTTGGCCATCTGCTGCTAGCACTCGGCTAGAATCACACAGACCTTTTAAAAAAAGCAAAAACTCTGCAAGACTGAGAACTTCATGTGACTAAACACCACAGAAGAGGAAGCTGCCCCTCAGAGTACCCACAGTTTTGTAGCACATGGGATTTTTTTTTGCGGGGAATGTTACTCTAAGCGGGGCTTTAGGGATCAAGCATCTAACCCCTCTTGAAAATGCTGAACTTGGTGCCTTGGCAAAGCGTGACACAGAAAGAAATCGAAACATTCAGACTAAGTAATTGGGGGGGGAGAACTGTGCTGAGTCTATATATAGCATTTTGTTTCTGCTGGGCACTAGCGGGGGGAAGGGAGGAAGTGAGGGGGAGAGAGGGAAAAGAAAGATAAATTTTGGTTGCTGCTGTCATACACAGATCTGCTTATCTATGGCTGAAGCCCAGACAGCTGTGTGACTCTAAATGAAGAAATTTAATTAAAAAGTAAAAAATGAAAATCGGCAAGAAAAAAAAAACAGAAAATAGGAATTCATGCTTCCCACACCTACCCAGATGTATAAATAGAGACTATCTGACTGATGAAGGGTGCTTATTATTTCTTTGACTTCCATGTGTGTAAAGAAACCTACAATTCTTTCTAGTGAACAAGCATGATAATCACAAAGCCAATGGCACACTGCTGCTATTCCAACTTTGCTGCTCTAGTTTAAATGACATTGTGCAACATCTTGGTAGTCCCAGTCATATAATACCCATCAACTCTAAAAAAAGAATGGGGTTTGGACCAATTATGAAGGAAAATATTTCGGAAACCAGGTTACTTGGGATCATATTCTGCCTGAGTTACATCTCTTGCAAGAAACACACTGGGAAAAACTGAAGTGGATGTGATTCCTTTTTGCACCTCTTGCATACTTAGACCTGCCTTCTGCCAGCCTAAGTTAGAGCAACCTCACAGTTTTCCCTGCCTTAGCTCCCAAGGCATTTGCGATGCAGCTCAGAAGAGCCAGAGCATCTTGCACTTCTGTCCATACCCACTGCTTTTCCTAACACATTCACTTCCCATTTCACATTATGGCACAGTGAGAGAGACTGGTATTAGTACTTTTGGCCTCTCTTCATGTGCGCACACATGTATGCATGTGTATTTTCTGTAACACATCCATCAATTTGAAATGGCATAAAAATGACAAAAAAAACCCACAAGATCTTTATATCTCAGAATATTCAAAGTGTCAGCACTGCAAAGTCAGAAAATTCATTCCAAGTCCTATTTATCTAGGTCAGGATGTGGGAAGACTTCTCTTTTTGTGTTCTGCATATGTACGTCACCACTTCTCCTTGGTACTACACAGGATGGAAACTGAAGAGCCAGAGAAGATGACAGCTTGCTCCTTGCTTCTAGTGGACCTGATAGAAAAATCTCTTTTGTGTTCCATATAATGGAGTCTTGTCTCATCTCTACAACAAGAGATGCTTCAACCAGTATATTACAAATACTGTGCTGACAGTACACGTATGTAGCTCTGCTTCAGTGCCACATCACCACTGGCTCTCCTTTAAAGCAGAAAAGCAGCCTGCAAAGCAAGGAACAAATTAACAAAAGGCTTCATTTATCTCCAGCTGATACCAACGTGACAGCAGGAAATGCGGGGTCAGATTCCAGGCACATTATTGCGAGGGCAGGAGGAGCGCAGGGAGTAGCTGTTGTGTGGCAAAGCCATGGCGCTCGCAGTCAGAAGGTCAAGTCCTGACGCAGCTTTCCAAGTAAATTTGGGAAAGGCTCTTCCTCTTCTCCAGCACTTTTAATAAGACCAGTAACCCTGAACTGTGAAACTGTGTGAATACCGCTGGCATGCTCAGAGGCAGGCAGCATATGAAGCTTCTGAACAAACCTGATCATTACATGGCACTAATAGTAACTTTGGTGGGTGTTTGGGATTGTGGGGGATTTTTTGTTGTTTTGTGGGGTTTTTTTAAGTCCTGGGTAAGGCAAGTCTTGGCAGTTAATACTGATATTATGTGAAATACAGGTAAATCTTGAATGGACAACAAAATTGTGGACAGACTGCCAGAACAGGAATTTTGCACATTCCTTCTGTGCAAATAAAGAAGTGAACTTAACCCACCATTAAAGCTTTGCTTTATGATGTGCAATGACTGGGGGAAAAAAGTTGTAATGGGTGTTACACTCTTACCCACACACAAGCAACAAACAGGCAAAGAAACTCACCATTTTCCTACCTTTGCATGGAAAAAACAGCTGGAATTTGAACTTTAAGGGAACTGCTTTCAAGGTTTATTTGTGATGCCCTTAGGTCCCAAACAGAGGTTGGGAACCAAGGGGATTCACCCTGCTCTCTCCACTTCTATCCTCCCAAATCATGAAGAGAGAACCACACAGTGAAATTGCTGCTGCTCTGGGACCTCTGGAAGAAGAACCACACCAAAAGTGCTCATCAAGCAGACGTCAGGCCAGGCTCCTGCAGTCAGTGTCAGGGTGCAGAAACTGGGCTCTGCCACTCTCATGTCCCACACTCCCCCAAATCCACAGTGGAGGTTGTCGGGACAAGGCAATGCCACTCCATCGCATGTGGCACTATCAGTGCATCTCTGCTCCAGCCTGACAATGCTTCCCTGTTTGATTATCTTTTCCATCATGCATTTCTTATTTCATTAAGGGGAGTTATTAATAAGGTGACTCAGGAGTGGTAGAATGCTGTGAACCCAGAACTACCACAGTGAGGGACAGAGCTTGTGCTCTGCTTGGTGTCAGTGCACTCCCTCCTTGCTGGAGCTGAAAGATGGCTCGTGTTCAGAGAGCGCTGTGCACAACCAGGCTCCAGACAGGATGCAGCATGCTTGGCTCAGTGGGAAATGGAAAGGATACAGGCTCTTTTGTCAGCTCGACTTGGTCTTAATAATGTTTAAATATCTGAAGGTCACTAAATTACACAGTGCAGAAATTTGGCACAATGGCCTTTCTCTAAGATTATCTCAGTTTGATGAAGCAAGACAACAGAAGAGAATAAACCTAACTGAGCAAAATCAACAGCCACTGCTAAGATGTTATTCTTCTCATTAAGCCTATATGCTGAGCCTATAGAGAAGGCAGCATTTCCTGTCCCTCTTGCTGACAGTTTAGTATTAGGGCACAAAGGCAGGTCACTGTCCTTGGCGATACAGTAAACAAAGATAAGAGCTGAAAGCAATGGGGTATTTTTTTAACCCTGATAATTCACTCAGAATAATTTCCATTGTGCAGAGGTTTATTGTTTACTTAGCACTCCTCAAAAAGAGCTCCTCAGGAATGCAATCTCCTTCCCATGTGCTGGACACGAAACATACGTTTCAGTTTAAAGCACTGACAAGGCCTGCTCAGGGCATCTGCTACTCGTCCCTGGATTCATGTGTCTTAAATGTAAGTGAACCTGCTGGAAAAGTGCAGCCCCAAATGTTTGCCCAAATCTGCTTGTTATCCTGGGTTGGGAACTTAAACAGATGTCTTCAATGGGCAGCAGTGCTCATGAAAATGCTTTGTGAAAATGCCAACAAAAAACCCCATTGCTTTCCTTTTCTGCTTGCTGAATGTCTGCAGAAGAGAGCAAAAGAGTGAAAAACATCAGTCTATTTTCTGACACTCTCAGTAGAAGGATCACTCTTCTCTCTACCTGCCCCAATTAAACTGCCCCATTCCCTTCCCCTCACAGCACATCTCCCCAAATGCAGACATACCACATCACAGCCAGGGAATCATGTGAGGAAGGCATCACTGCCAATAGCAGAGGCTGTCTTATCTTTTCCATGTAATGTCTCAGCAGCTTAAAACAAGGCAAAAGTTTAAGTATTTGCTGATTCAGAGCCCAGTGCATCAGACAAGAATTTGGGAACTGTGTGTGCTAAAGTGGCCATTTAATCCTGCCATGTCTCCCCTTCCTACATGGGAAGCAGCAATAAAACCTCTGCAGCAGATTGCCTGGGACCTGTCTGAAAGGCACATGTGGTAGACTTCTAGCAGTAGCAGGCATAACTCCAAACACAACTGGATTAGACAAACTGCTCTCCAGAAGAGCACAGAGTCAGGACTGAGGGAGTAACAGTGGAATTCTCATGGTTTGTGCTGTACATTTGACCTTCCCTACATTTTCATAGGGCCTCTGGATTTCAAGAGACAGGAATCTCTCCTGTCACAATGAGGGCACAATGAGGTTTGTTGCAATGCAGTTCTTAAACATGTTCTTACTGGGGACATGCTAGGATTGGCAGAGGTGGATTACCTATGGCCTTTGGCTGTGCTGTAAAGTGGACTGTGAGTTTAAAATGTTTCTGTTTTATTTTATGAAAGAACTATAAGCTTACCTGTTGCTAACGCTTCCAACAGTGTTTTTGTGAATAGCTTTTGTAACCTTACCTCCAAAGCTCACATTACTTGTCCATTCGGACTAGAACCTCTATTTCTCTGGGCAATTAAGAACTCTCTTTAGCCTTCACAGCACTGCATAACCCACTAGATGTACATGTCCGTATTCCTCTTGCATGTTTGCAGGTCACCACTACTCCTGCTCAGTGGGCACTGGTTGCTCTATTGATTGCAGCAGCCATGTACTTGCTTTTTCTCAGCTGCCTTTGTAACCACTTTTTATTAGCTGTCTTGCCAGATGATCTGGCAACTCAAAATATAGTGAGTCCTGCTATCTGTTCCAAGCAAACCTTTTCCAGGACCACTGAAAGATGCCAAAATCATGGGAAAAATGTTTACAAAGGTCAGTACACACTATACCCATGCCACCCAGCTTCTGATATTCAGGTCAGTCAGGGTTTCTCAATGTAAGTGGTGGTTCTTGCAGCAGGTATCTTCTTGCATTGAGACTGGTTGGCCTACAATAGAAGCTGAGCATTTGTGGAGTTCTGAAGAAACCACCTGCAAAATTAAGCTATTCCTCTGTATTGTAACGTACTGGTGGAAAAACAGAGGTATCTATGCTATCAGACACCTAAATGCAGGTATGCAATAACTAAAAATCATAAATGAGCATCAGTGGAAAAACCACCTGGTACATCTAACCTGTGTAAATGTGAGGCTGCTAAAACCAGCAAACAATGTCCCATCCAGTATGTATATGGAATACAGTTTACACAAGTCAATGCACTTGGAAGACCCTTAACAACTGCCAAAGAGGATTGTTCCACCAGGGTTTACCAGTTCTCGTGGATCAACACTGAAACAAATGCTCATGTCTTGTTGCAATTCCTCAAAAGGAAGTACTTTTTAAAAAGAAACAGAACTTCAGTGCAGCAATTTTGTTGGCTACATGGAGAGTGGGATTGAGCGCGCCCTCAGCAAGTTTGCCGATGACACCAAGCTGTGTGGTTCGGTTGATACGCTGGAGGGAAGGAATGCCATCCAGAGGGACCTCGACACGCTTGTGAGGTGGGCTGATGCCAACTTTGTGAAGTTTAACCATGACAAGTGCAAGGTCCTACACCTGGGTCGGAGCAATCCCAGGCACAGCTACAGGTTGGGCAGAGAAGAAATTCAGAGCAACCCTGTGGAGAAAGACTTGGGGGTATTGGTTGATGAGAAAACAAACATGAGCAGGCAGTGTGTGCTTGCAGCCCAGAAAGCCAATCGTATCCTGGGCTGCATCAAAAGGAGCATGACCAGCAGGTCTAAGGAGGTGATCCTGCCCCTCTACTCTGTTCTCGTGAGACCTCACCTGGAATATTGTGTGCAGTTATGGTGTCCTCAACATAAAAAGGACATGGAACTGTTGGAACAAGTCCAGAGGAGGGCCATGAGGATGATCAGAGAGCTGGAGCACCTCCTGTGTGAAGGTTCATCCTGGAGAAGAGAGACCTGCCTGGCTGCATGGAGACCTTGTAGCAGCCTTCTAGTATCTGATGGGGGCCTATAGGGACGCCGGAGAGGGACTGTTCATTAGGGACTGTAGTGATAGGGCAAGGAGTAATGGGTTCAAAGCAAAACAGGGGAGATTCAGGTTAGATACAAGGAAGAAATTCTTTATTGTGCAAGTGGTGAAACACTGACACAGATTTCCCAAAAAAACTGTGAGTGCTCCATCCCTGGCAATGTTTGAGGCCAGGCTGGACAGAGCCTTGGGTGACATGGTTTAGTGTGAGGTGTCCTTGCCCAAGGTAGGGGAGTTGGAACTAGATGATCTTAAGGTCCTTTCCAACCCTAACTATTCTATGATTCTATGACCTGAAAAAAACACAGTACATGGACTGATAGAATTTTTTTAGTCCGCTTAAGTCATTATCTATCTATGCATAGGAGAGTAAAGGAATTAGCCTCCTTTAAAACGGTGGTGACAGAAAAGAGCAATAGAGCACATCCCCTAATGGAACACTTGCCTAATTTGGCTAATAGACTGTTTTGGATTTTGTATAATTATATCAGATGAGAAATGATTATAATTAAAACAAAATTAAAGTATGATGTAAAGGCATTATATCAAACTAAAGATGCTCGTACAGGAAAAAAGAAGGTATGCTGCTAGAAACAGGTTTATACTGGTATACTTCCATGTATGCTAGAAAGCTGCATAGCATTAACTGCATTGGTTTCTAAATTAATATAGCTATCAGCTATAGCTATATGATGTGTATAGATGTGTATAGCTCCATACATGTGTGTACACCCACTGACATCCTGTTCTCCCTTCCACACTGTACACGGAAATTTACTGTTCTTTTCTGTAAGAGCAGCCATTTCAGTAATTTGTAATGCAGACAGAGCAATTCATACGCTGCAATTTATATACATTATTTTTCAACAAAGATTCAATTTAAAAACAAGAGCAAAAAGAGGATACATTAATAGAGCACCCATCCACACAGTATTGACTAAAGTTTTCAATCACAAGCCACTTCAGAAATAAGCAACCGAGTCCTACATTAAGATGCACACTCACACAAACACACACGCGTGCACACATGCAGACACAAAGGAGAGACTAACAGTTATTTATATTTCCTACTTTGAGAGACAGGAAACCTCCCTTTGCATCTGCTTTTTTCTCACTAAGAAGAATAATTTTAATTACAGTCACTTGGCAGGAAGCCAATTTAGATTTTTTTTTAATGACATCTGTCTAAGCATTTTTAAACTTCCTGCTCAATGGAACTTCCTTCGTTTTATAGACCAACACCCAGTTACAGCAAAAAAAAAGAAAAGGGAGTAGCAAATGATTTATTCATTTTTCATGTTAACTCTTATCAGGTATATCAAGTGCTTCATTGTTCTGAGAACTGATGGTACAGAAAGCAGATTTACAGGGGGAATTTAGGACTCAAGGAGTCTGGGAAAGGGAAAAAAACCCATGTACGGAAAAATCCAACACAGTTGTAATTTAACCCTAAAACAACTCAACAGTTCCTGTTCCACAGACTGATTTTCCTAGGTTCAGCTAGACTCTCCTCCTCCCTCAAAAATAAATGATGGTTGAGAACAGGGTAAGCATTGGGGTAATAAAACTGAGAACATGAGGCACCACAGCCAGTGGATGTCATCTGTGCCAGCTTAACTCTAGGCAAATTTCTGCTGCATCAGTGAAGTTCCTCTGGGCTTGGGCAGTGCCACAGAAGTAGAGTCTGGACTCAAAGTCCACCTCCCAAACTGGCAGAGCCCCCTGCTTCAGTCAGGTAACAGGAACAGGAACAACAAACCCCAGAGCTCCTCTAACAAAACTGACCACAGAAAAAGCAAACATTTTAATTTCAGATGCTGAGTATTAAAACTGCTTTCCCTCCTCTTCCTTTCATTGTGCCATTAGTTGTGGCTTACAAGGTTGTGTTGCATGGCTTGCTGTTTTCCTTCTGTATGAGGAGCGTGGTGAGCTGAGAGGTGAAAAAGAAGAGGCAAAACCACTGCTAGAGATGGAAAGCTGAATAATGCAGGAGCAGCGAGAGGAGAGAAATCAGAAGAGCTGAATAAAAAGTGGGTGCTGTGATATGGAAAGAAGGAGGCAAGGACAGAGGCATCAGTGAACGAGGTGGTGGAGAGCCACCTCACCAGCAGTCACATCTTTTCAGGTATCCCAGCCTTTCCCTGAGGTTTAGAAGGGTGATGCAGGTCTGGATCTGGGGGAAGGCTGGGGGCCATGCTGCACTGGTGAGCAGAGAGTGGGAGAGCTGGGGAGCAGCGTGGAGGAGCATGTTTTATGTGTCCTTCTGGCCTCTCATTCCCTGCTCTGCTGGAGCTCAAGCCACAGGCACATACCCACACCTGGCTAGAGGAAGTCCCAAAGGGATGGGATTTATAACACACATCAGACACACAGCTGGTGTTAGCTATAACAGTATCTGTCTCTTGGCTGGCCCCACTGCTGGGACACAGGTAAGCCTAATGAATTGTTAATGCCTTGACACCCAAGCTACATTTTCGTTCTTCGCTCCAGACAACCTAGATTTTACTCTTTTGACTTACACATTTCCTCAAGTAGGATAAATCATCTTTCAGGATACATGAACAACACAAATGACCTGGGAAAACAAAGTCTCCCTCCTGCACTTTATGCCTCCATGCAGATCTAAGCCACAACCGTTGTGAAAGCACTGCAAAAGTTTCCATGTAATTTTTAATTTCCTGGCCCTGGCTGTAACTAGAACTGTGAGTGCTGGAAGCCTCTGGAGGAAAAATTGGTATTGTCAGATTCTGCCCTAATTTTCCAAGATCCAGGAGTTTCAAAGAATATCGCAGCTCTTTAAGTGTTTGGAGACTTTACTCTCACAAGTGGCTGACTGCCTTCTGACTTGAGTCAACACAGCTGGAAAATTGAGTGGAAAAAAAAAACCATCCCTGAAACCTCACCAAAAACCAGATGTTGCCATTGAGCAGAGCTACTGTATTAATAAAACACTAGCACCCCTGCATTCCCTGAAAAAAAATTAATAGCTCTAATAGATTTCCCAAACTGTCCTTTATGCCACAAACAAAGCAGGAGAAATATATTTGAAGACCTGAAGCAGACTGTGGAGAGGTGTGGTTTTGGTGCTAGCATGGGGATTATGTGCAGTAAGAAAAATCTCTATTTTTAGGGAGCACAGGCTGCGTTTGTTATTTAGCAGGAAGAGATCAGGACCAGCAATTGCAACATTACTGCCGGACCCGTGGTCAGCTGGATATGAATGATATGTCATAATACATGGTTTAGTACAGTGCTACCAAACACACAAATGTTGCTGACATGTGCCCTGTGTTGTGAGCCACACAGTTTAAGTAGGGTCAAGAGTTTACATGTACCCCTGGGGCACACAGTTTCCCCCCAATAGTACTTGCATTGTAGCTGTAAAAGAAAACATAGCTCTGTCAGCAGCAAAGAAAAGTTTTCAGGGCCATTTTTCTCAAAAACTTTGGAATTTCTTTGCATACACTCATCAAAGATATTTTTCTATCAACTACACAAGCGTCACAGGATGTAGATGCATTGTGTGATATGACATATACACAGCTAATCAGGAATGCAAGCAAGAACTGAAAAACAACAGCGGTTTGTTTAAATGCCCTTTTTCATCTCATCCAGTCAACATCCCATTATGAGCCACAGGGGGCCAGCTTTCTGAGGCCACCAAGATGTCAACAATTGGAGAAAGCGTTCACTCAAATGCCCCTGGGGTTGTTCTGAAAGGAGTCACTGACATGACATCCACAGCCTTCTGCAACGGAAGCAGCAGCGCAGATTTGTTAGCAGGATACTTGAAGTTGCCACAAACCAGAGAAAGCTCATGTTGTTGGAGAAAAAAGCAGACCTCTCTCTCTTTAACACTGCACACAACATCCCCTTCTATTCTTCTCCTTTGGCATAGCTGATAAGGAGCTGATACAGAGTGCAGACAAGATGCATGCAGCCTATGTGCCTCGGCCCACTGCACAAGTAGGATAATGTTGGTTTGGTCTGAACCAGATACCAAGACAAAAATGGTTTCATTCTTCATGCTGCTTTGTTGTGATCAAGCCCTAAGACCCCTGGCAGTACTGACTGATTATAGCACTAAATTTATGTTGAATCACTGCTATGACTTAGACTACTACGAATATCAATGTCCTTAATCCACGGGTAGTTTACATTTAGCAACGATAGCAAAAGTAAAGCCAAATTAAAAGTATAAATATGATGAGGTGTTTCAAATACATTATAAATACATTATAAATAATGTGCTGAATGGATCCAGTGCTCTGACGCTTAACAAAATAGAAATACAGCACCTTTTGCCTTGTAACCTCTAGCCATTTTTCAAAAACCAGATGGGGAACCTGACTCATGAACAAGGTAAAATGCTTTGCATAAGGTCACAGATCACAAATTCAGTGCTAGAAAAATCAGTTCCTTCAGCTAATTCCCCTGCTTTATCACCAGATAATATTGGCTACAGTACACTTGAGCAATAAATTAGACTTTAAAAAACTCAAGTGTATTAGCAAATTATAATTAAGCACACATTCTGCAATGAGATTGTTTTTATAATAAGAGGCAGCAAAAACTAGTGCCGATAAATTGTACACTGTAGGAGAGTGTTACTCCTTCTTAGAGGCAACAACAAATACTTTTGCCAGATTTTGATGATACAGACGTGTGTGTATGCCTGTGCATGTTTAGAATACAGTAAAAACAATAACAGCCTGGCCATGCTCACTGCTGTGTACCTTGATGGGGAAGATAAGTGATGCTAGATCCAGAAAACCCTTCAGGGCCCAGTTTAATTCAAAGATACGCAGTATTTTGTACATTAACACTGCTAAACATGTGAATCGTGTTTCCTGGAGTGGATGATTTAAGCAGAAGCCCCAAAGAGACACCAACTGTGCTTGATAACTGCATAAACTGCATTGACAGTTACTGCTTCTTTGCAGTTAGATGCTGATTGCAAAATCAGGATGACAAAATCAGACATACCATATTCAAACTTTGATTCTTAAAATGAGATGCCAGATTAGGACAGCCCTCATAAATAAATGCTTTGATTTTAAAGGGCACTGAACATCTAAAGCTCTTAATGCTGGTGGAGATCACTGGTATTTAGTCCCTCTAATGAACTTGGGCACCTATTTAGGTGCTTAATACAGAGTTAGGGGTCTAACATTAGGCACCCGTGACTGAAAATACCACTACTAAATACTATTTGTGTAGGCTGATGCTGAAATACTACTATGAACTTTCCATAATGTCATGAAAAAGTAGGAGATATAATAAAATTATAATAATATGTTCTCTTCTCTAATGCCCTTCAGCCGAGAATCTCAAACATCCATTATGAGAAACAAAAGCATACTCCATTTACCACATGAAGGGGCTGTGGTCTCAGAGCAAGTCAGAAGTTAAGAGAAGTCAGAATCAAGGAGCTTGAGTAGCGTTAATCCAGCATCCACTCCCCAGACCAGAAACCAGCCTTTCCCTCTCTGTTCAGAGGAGGACAAACAGCATGCCTCTTAGCAAGTTTCCTATGGTTCTTCTGAGAAGCTCAACATCAAGTGTTGGTACAGGCTGCCCAGGGAAGTTGTAGAGTCACCATCCCTCGAGGTATTTAAAAGATGTGTAAATGTGGCACTTAGGGATATAGTTTAGTAGTGGACTTTGCAGTTTTAGGTTTACAATAAGACTCTGTAGTCTTAAAGGTCCTTTCCAACCTACATGATTCTGTAATTTTATAACCATGGATGCCACAGGTCAGGTCTGAACGTGCAACAAAGTGAATCAAAAAGGAACAATATTTTCAGCTTAGAGTTTACTAAGCCCCACCTCCCCTCCCCACACTGATAAAGGAAACAACTGTATTGCTCACTGGGATCTTTACTGATTTGTTCTCCTTAAATCAGCCTAAGCTACCCCCTTTGCCTGGCAGGAATGCGGGTCAAACATATGCTTCTGCAGATGATCTGCGTGCCAGCTGGCACAGGGTAAAAGGGGCAGTCATGCACAAAAAGGTTGGCCCACATCTTCTGACTCTGAAGATGCCGTTATCTCTGTCACCCACTCCGGCCCTTATGTCCTACAACTAAGCTGTGGTGTGGTGGGTCTGCTTTGCCACTCTGCTGTACAGCCATCTCTCTTCCACAGGATTAACTGTTTAGCTGCTAGTGGGGTGAAACTATTAGGACAAGCTTGTTACTGCTTCACAAACAATACTGCTGATGAAGCAGTTAAACCACATGCTGTTATATCAAGCTAATAAGCAAAGCCCTTGTTGTTTGATCATACACCAACAGAACCAAAGCGGTTTGTACCTGTCGTGGTTTAAACCCAGTATGGGAATACCTCTTTGGTCAGTTTGGGTCAGGTGTCCTGTCTCTGCTTCCTCCTGGCTTCCCCTCCTCCCTGGCAGAGCATGAGGCTCACAAAGTCCTTGACCAAACCAAAACATCCTTGTTATCAGCTCTGTTCCCGAGCTGAAAGTCAAAACACTGCACTGCACCAGCTACCAAGAAGGAGAAAAAATGACTGCTACTGCTGAACCCAGGACATTATCAGACAGAAAAGAGAACTAAGGGATGTGTCAGCAATCATTCACTTCACAGCTACGTGGCTTCTTACATATTCTAGAAATCCAAGATGCAGGGGTTTACAACTCTTCAAATCTTACCCTCTTCCCACTGGAGCTATACAACCAGAGTCGGAATTATAGAATCATAGAATAGTTTGGGTTGGAAGAGACCTTCAAAGTACAGCCCTCAAAGTCTGACTGCCAGGAGCCAACAGCCAAAGATGCATGCAAGCTTTTGCTCAAGGTCATTGCTGGCACCTTCCTCCTGCCAGAAGAAAAGGCCTCCTGCCTGAGGTGTCTGGACTGTCCCTAGCTCAACGAGGGAGTAGCAGCAGCCCATCAGGCAGTCTTTCTCCATGGCAGATCACCTGGGCTCTTACTGCAGGAGATTTAGGCCAGGCTAGTTCAGGGAGTGAGAAAGCAGACCTGTGAGTTTAAATCAGCCCATCCACTGGCAAAGGATGTGAGCAGATACATACCTCATGCTGGATGCAGGGGCAACACAGCCTCTGCACCCAGGGGCTAGGATAAACACCAGCCACTACAGCAGCCTAGGCTAGAGAAAGTGTTAAGCCCTCATGAAGAGAGTGATGAATACTATCTCATCTGGGAGACCTACATCATGACAAACACAAGAAGCTACTTCCTCACACACCTGTGTTTGCCAGTAGTTATGTTGCCGCTGAGCAGGCCCATAGCCTCTGGTAGAAATAGAGGGTTTGAACTCCACCAGCCCTCTAGGTGCCTTCAAGCAGCCCGATGAGTGGGCTGTGCACCAGCCCCAGATGGCTCTTGACGAACACAGGGCTGCTCCCCGTGGCATCTGGCTACCTGTGTTGAAAGCAGGGCAGTTTGGAGCAATGAGGATTGCAGATGGAAGAGGAGTAGCCCTTCCTTTTCCTCTCTCTGCCTTTCTGCTCCCCCAGCCTTCTCCAGGACTGCCTATTAACAACACAAACAGACCCTGCTCAGTGACTGAAACTGTTGCAGCAGAAAGATTGAATGAGACACAGAAAAGCTGCTTTTGCAAATTCAAATTCTCGTCTTTTAATAGTACAAACAGCTTGCCTTGCTGAAGCAGCAAAGCCAGGCGTTGATGGGTATGTCTACTTTCAGGTCACAGAGAAATTAAAAGATCACTGGCACCAGCCTTTGAACAGATGACTACCTCCTTGTCTGCTGCTGCAGCTGGTACTGTGGGCACCACGCAGCTGGCACTGAGCTCTGCAGCTCAGACCCAGGCAGCCACTGCTTGACCTGCAAGCTCACCTCACCTGAATCACCTCCACAGCCCCCAGATTATTAAATACCAATATTCCTGCATGAATGCATCCTTTTTCTTACTGCCACCTGGGAGCGGCTCTTACCATGCAGACAGTGAGGTCCAGTCCCACCAGAACTTTACAACCCCCAGCAAAATCTTTGTAAGCCCCATTTTCCCACGTGCACTGAGAGGGGATGGTGCCCCTGGTAGCACACAGCCTGGAACAACAACATGCCAGAGCAGGAAGGATGCAGGACCTGCACAGCAGGGATTTCCCTGGCCATTTCCAAGCTCATAAAGAAGCATATGGTAACATGGGCTGAGTGTGAACAAGGCATGCTGCAAAATGTTACAAGGTCCTTTACAAGGCAATGGGCTTTGTTGTTTTTTTTTTCCTGTTTGCCAGTGTATTACAACAAAATATTCTCATCTTGTTTGCACTGTTTGGATAATGAATAAGCTGCACCATTTTTGTTTTGCACAATAATGTTTTCTCAAACCCCCATCGCTTTATTTGTACACGCATACAGACACAACATCTGCTACAAAATTTTCTGGTGAAATCTCTGCTAGTTAAAAATATTAGAGCCACCTCTGCTCCTACATGGAACAAGGAAATGTCATATAGGGGTTGGCTTTCCCAGATGAGCTTTATTTCAGTTGTAAATAAAGTTATTAATACTCCAGACAGCATAAATAGCTATGTATCTAACTTCAAACATCTGTAATTATCAGTTTGCTAACTATCAGTTTGCTTCTTTAGATGTTTCCAAACGGGCTTAACTATGCCACATTTCTCATTTAATCCCAGCTATTTCAATTGGGAAAAGGTGGCTGCAAAGAGGGTGACTTATCTGCAACCTTCCAGTATCTGTCAGTATGACATTCTGATTTAATATGGAGGTTATAGGGCATGTATGTTTTATTATGCTCTGGCCATTTCATGACACTTGCAATTACAGAATTAATAGTGTTGATGCTAGGAATTAGAAATAAACAATAGTTCATTTAATGATTGATATTCACCTGAAAACAAGATTATCTTTAATGTAATTGAATAATTAGTTATTGATGAAGGGCTCATGATTAATTACAATTTACCTGCCTTAGCAGGATTTTAAAGATCCAGTATTCATTATTTTCAATGACAATGAAGAAATAAATAAGGAGAAGTTGCAACTGTTAAATGTCATGATTTCAACACTATGATTATTAAAAGGAGTTAAAAGATCTGAAAAAGCCTTCCTAATACATTAAAATCAAAACCTGCCTCAGTAGAGATGTTGCCCTCTGCCTCTGGGCTACATGTCCCTGTCCATTGTGAACCTTCTGCATTTGAGCCTGAGGCTTTGGGCCAGAGTTTCAACTGGCTCAAATCAGCATAGCTCCTTAGAAGCCAGTAACATACATAGTAAAAAATTCAATTTCATTGGGCATTTGTATAGGTCACAGAGATCATTATACTTTGCGAGGAATCTGGATGCCGAAATTGTGGGATCAATTGAAAAATATCACATAAATAGTTAATATAGCACATAATAGTTGTTGTGCAATCAATCAATGATGGAACATAAGGACTGACTTATATGACATCACATCAAAGTATCACAGCTATGTTAATTGTATCCAGGAAGGGCAGAAGGAAGCAGACATGTTTATGCAAGTAAACATCTTATGAAGACAGATATTGCTAAACCACTTAGTAAGTTTTAGCCCTACTGCTTTCAAGCAGAAGCTTGCAAAAGGGAGTATGAAGGGACTCTGATACTGGCTAAAGAAGCTGCTAAGAAATGTTTTCAGGATTACACATTCTGCATGCCTTTCATAAGGCACTCATTACTGCATGCACTTTCTTTCTTAAGGCACTCATTCCTTCATTTTGGCTTGACAATCAGTGTCCCCGGTTTTAGTAGTCCTTGACCAGCTCAGAGACCTCAGCATGTTTTCATGAGAGGGGAAGAAGAATGATAGATTCATCACCACACAGATTTCACCACTGACAACAAAGAGGTTCCAAGGTGGATCAAATCATTTTAGCACAAAGCATCACTGGTTTTCCAGCTGTATTCAAGAATGCAACGGGTGATGGGATCCCTCCAAGGAACATAAAAAGCTATCAACTAGATGGAAAATAAAGGTGCAAGCACTATAGGTTTCCAAAAACACTTCACCCGGGTGACAAAATAATCCTGATGCAGTTGATCCAAGACCTCTCCTTAAATTCTTTTGTTATGCATGTCTTTGCAGGATAACTTTCTCCTTATGGAACCTGCTCTATTCCCTACATTTGGATGGAAAGGATTTCACTATGCTCCTTTCTCCTTTCTTCCCCCACCCCCTATACTCTAATTCAGACGTGTACCTTGCCCTTTCCCTCCCCTATCCTCCCCAAAGCATAATTAAAAAAAAAAAAAAGAAAAAAAAAGAAAGGGAATTAAAATGAAAATGTAATTTACAAGGTGGAAATAATATAACAAATGATGCCTTATGGGGAAACCCCACTGCTCTAATAAAGAACTAGCAGGATCTTGGGATCATTCCTTGTTGGAGAGGGTTAATGGAGGCCCTGCTCCTTTGCATCACAGTATTAAGCCTGACATTTTTAAAGGAGAAAACACTCCCCACTAAAACATAAAAGGCTTTGCCTACAGCACTGCCTATATGTACCAATTCTCTTACGATGCAAAGCTGAAGCATGGGAAGCTATAAACCACTCTGCAGTCCCTGCCAGCAGACAAAGGAGAAAGCCAGAGACTACAGTGAGAGTTAAAACAAACGGTGAAGATTATACAGCTCACTTCATTTTCCCTTAGGAAACCGAAACATCCCTTTCATTCTACTCCTGCTTCCCCTAAATCAAGTTCAATCCACTCATATGAAAGGGCCACAATACAATACCCTTAAGGAAAACATATCCCAACTGTGATGTGCCCTGTTTCTATCTGAAGACCTTGGAGGTCAAGGCTCTACTAAAAGAGCAACCAAACAACATGAGCCTGGAGAAGTTAAGCAAGAATCCTTTGCAGCAGCTGTCTATAGGAATCCGAGGGAAACCTTGCGTAAACTGATGGCTTTGGGGAAGTGACCCTGGATTGTGTGATGGCAGATGCAACCAGTGCCTTATGGAAGCATCCTGAGAAATTCAAAATTCAGAAAAATTATTACCTGGAAAAGGGCCCCTTTATGACTTCCTCTGACATGGTAAGCTGTGAAAATATAATTTCTTTCTACAGTTTAGCAAGATTTTACTCACTATTAAAAGGTTAACATGAAAATGAAAACCATTAAAAAGATATCTGTGCTCACCAATTCACTAATAACAGCTTTGATCATTAAAGATGAGTTTTATTTAACAAATGCCCTGCTACTGCCAGGACTTAAGTTCTTGATCTCTCTTTCTTTATTCCTGTGATACATTATAATTACAGCTAGTGATGTTTTAATATGAAGGCCTGGGACACGTTCCATGATCCACAATGTGTAGGTGGTGAGTGGAGAAGTTTTGTAGGCCTTTTCAAATGAGACCCTGAAAATCTGCTTCCATGTGAGGGTATGTGCTGCGGTGACCCACGTGCTCTCCACTCATCCAGTTCAAAATTCCCACTACTTTATGATGAAGTCTTACACTAAATTAAAATTTCTTCATTTTGACTGAGGCAAGTGTGGGGGGCAGCTACTCAGGCTTGCAGATTTGAAGGAAACGTAAGCTGTGGTGCAGGCAAAAGGTTGGTTGGCCAACTGTTGCTCTTCTGAATCCAGTTCGAGAGCATCTTGAGGACTCTACGATAACAGTCAGAAGTTTTGATGGTGACCTTAGAAAAATCCAAGCTCTAGTATCCCAAAGGGGACACTGGGAACCTGAGTACTTATCTAGGGTCCTAATTAGTTCAGTGGTGTTTCACTGAAGAGCAATGGTCTAGCCACCTGTAGTTCCTGTACTAGGGAAGGAGTCAATATCTCTAACAGCGATATACAACCTTAAATCCACATTGTTTTGTCAGTTTAAGTACACACTGCAAGCTTTTAGGATTCCATGTTCTAATAGGTTTTTTGAACATTGTATGCTCCAATAAAACCCAGATCTAGGGTGGAAATTCTCAGAGGTACTGTAGCAATAATCACAGGAATAAGGATTGAGCTACATTCCCTCAGGAAGTCTGCTTTGCTTTCTGGTTCCCATGCAGCAGGGATGTGTAAATTATTCAAATGTACTGCACAGGAAAAGAGGGCTTGTATGAAAATAAGTACAATTGTTATTTAAGAAGAGAAGGAAATAATGAAGAAGGAGCTTTTTAAAACACATCCATAATTTTCCCACAAAGCAACAAGTGGAATTTGTACACAGAACTATTTACTGTGAAACCCTGGTTTGTCTGCTTTTCAAAACTACATATTTTCAATCAGAAACACCAGAAACAGGGATACAAAGCAAGTGTGAGGAATTTAGAAGTGAAATTAGCAGCTTTAAAATATGCCAGTAACCAAGAACCTGTTCAATTCTTTCACCAGCATAAAACTCTTTAAATCTTGAAGTTCGTTTTACTTACAACTAAGGCTTTGCAAACTTGGGCTCACACCCATGATATACATTTCTCTGCTTGTTCTGGCACAGAAGAGAAAAACAGGGAATTACAACTGACCTGGCACAAACCTTCAAACCAAGCTTGTGACAGCATTTACAAAGCTAATGCTGTGTGACATGGTTAACAGGTCAAATGAAAGCAAACCAGCAAGTGGAAATGAATGATGTAAGAGAATTATGTTTAATTTGGGGAGGTAGAACAAAACTTCAATTGCTGTGTTGCTGCCTTGGAAATAATGCCTGATGGATTCAGAACTCTAAATGGAAGAAAAAAACCTTGCCAGCGGCAGCTGCACTTTACACTTGAGTACCCATATGGGGAAACCAGGGGCAGGTCCTCAACCAGGGTAAATTGCCTTAGCTCTGAATGGGACCTGAATTCAGTGGGAGTCTATCTGTTCACCAGCTTCAATGAGCTGTGAATTAGACCCGGGAATGCCAGGTTTCCACAATTTCAAAATGATCTCTTCCTCATTAAAACGTACTTACTAGTGACAGCAGCCAATGTTAACCTAAGGAACAAAGAAGTTCATTACTGACAAAAAGTGCTAATGCATTTTTATGCACCGCTCATGACAAAATCATCTATGAAGAAAGCAGGGCAAGATCATCACCTCTGGCTGGCTTGGAGAAGTTCCTTGTCCAAACACCATGGAAGATCTCCCGCAACTTCCTTGCAAGGCTAAATGGAAGGAATACCATGGGCTGGGGGAATTTGGGAAGCATCAGTACTGTGGAGACTTTATCTGGCCTTTTCATGAAGATCCTGCTTTCACTTAGATTTCGCAAGGCTCTCAATATTAAAGGAGGTGTAGCCCTTGCCATAGGGAAGCTGACACAAGGAGATAAGGGGCCAAAAGGACGTTCTCTGGCTTTTTTACCTTATGACTTCTGAAGATTTTTTGATCCCATCTCCTTTGTCCTGAAAACCATACCAAACTGCTTAGAGTAAGTCTATACTGCAGTTAAGGCCACTAGTATGGATGCACCTGCTAAGTTAGCTTTGAGCCAGCTAAGAGTGATGAAAACCACACCAGAAATAGAAAGGTCAGGGGGAGCTGAAATTCACCTGAGTAGCTAGGTGAATGCTCAGATAATCATAGTCATAGAATGGTTTGGGTTGGAAGGGGCCTTAAAGATCATCTAGTTCCAATCACCTACCATGGGCAGGGAAACCTTTCACTAAACCAGGTTGCTCAAAGCCCCATCCAGATTGGCCTTGAACACTGCCAGGGATGGAGCAGCCACAACATCTCTGGGCAACAAGCTCTATAATTAACTTGTCCATCTGGGCCAAGGTTACTTAGCTAACTAAAAGCTAAGCAAACCTATTACCTTGGTTATGCAGCAGCCATACTATTAAACATGGAGTATATACAGATCAGGCCCAATCCAGCATCTTTTATATTTCTGGGGTTGGTAAAGACTCAGTGAGCTGCTTCTCACTGACACTCAAATGCCCCTTAGAATGCTTCTCACTTGTTTTGTTGGTCCTGTAGGCTGTTGGCTTCTCACGGCAGAGATAGATATTCTGGCATGAAATTGAGAGTAACGTAAATTTCTGGCCCTCAGCCCAACCCATAAACATCCATAACAGCACTTACAGGAGCAGCAGCAGGACCCTGCTAGCTTGTTCAGCAATGAAGGGAGTCACTCAGCCATCAGACAGAGGGAAACAAAAGAGGATATTTTGAAAGCCAAACCCAGTATGCAGGTGCCCAGTTTCCACCAAGGGATGGTGAGATTTAGCCTAGAGTGTTGCAGGGGATTTTCCAAGGCATAAATGGCAGATAGCTTGCCCAGCTACCACTTCAGCCTTTGAGAAGCAGCTGGGGAAATGCCTGGCCTGAATCTTCTCTGTCCAGCACCCTGCCAAAGTACACATTCTTTTACAGTCTGAACATAAAATGCATCCTGAGGTGCTTCACCTTGGAGCTGCCTAAGAAGGAATTACACAAAAGACATACCACAGGGCATCAAGCTCACCAACCCCTGAATGGAGTATGAGTGATAACAGAGGCAGTAAGTGAATTTTTAAAAGAGTTTGAGTCACCTCAGGACAATCCAATTCAAATGGCCCCTGAGAGGCTGAAGAGTAAGGAAAGATTGCTACATCCAGCCACATCCTTCAGCTTGCCAACGTGCTTTCAGTACGGAGCATACTGCAGGCAAAAGTGAGGAACAATGGCATTACACCACACACATCCCACCCAGAAACTAGAGCCACCTTTGAGACACAGCTGCCCATATTTTTGGCTCATGTACCAATTATTAAAAGCAAGAGATAGGACTCTCTTGATACAAAACGACACACCCAAACTGTAGCTCCACCCTTCCAACACCAAACCCTTAAGCAATACTGGAAGTATTAAGAGTGCCAATTGCTCTACAGCTTCAAGAACTCAACCTCCTGAGAGTGCTGCATTAAAAGATAATTCTGGCTGCCATCTCACGGCACTGTGCTAAGCAGGAAAGCTCCATAACCTGCCATAAACGCAGACAGGAATACAGTATTGCTGTAAATACCATCATGTCTCAGAGCAAAATCATAGTGACAGGCACTCTGGTCTGCTGCAGTTTACAATTGCATGAAATAGGGTGTGAGTAGGGTACAGTAGCAAATAACAGGTATAGATTTCAAAACAGAGAAACCCATTATTTGTAAGAAAGATGCGGGCAGAAGAACTGAAAGGCAAAATATATTGATAGAATCTTAAGTCTCTGGATGTTGATCTTATTATGCTAAATAATTACTTCATCCCCTTTTCCACAGTGTCGTGTTTACTTAGCAGGCATTAAAAAAGGAGGAGAGGAAAAAGGGTATAAGAACAAAACCTCCAATGACTGAAGCTAAATTTATACGCACAACAGAGACAGATAAAACATCCCAGGGGACCTTATCAGTTTTACACAATAACCAACAGGCTGTTTCCTGTATATAGCAGCTTAAGGTCGGCGGATGTTTATTAGAGGCAGAGGGGAAAGGAAATGCAGTATCTTTGACTGACACAGCATGGATATATGAGAAGTGCTATTTATGCTTTTGACTTGAATAAGAACCACAGTGACTCATAGCTGTCTTATAATTAATATTCCCATTAGTGCTCCAGGAACGCTGCGTACCACTGTCCCCAAAATGTGAGTCTTGTTTACTGTTCTTGAAAATAAATATTAGAGGGCAAGAAGAATTTAAGCTTCTTCAATTCATTGCCATCCCTCAGTTAAGAACTGCTGGGATAGATCAACCTCTTTCCACCCCCTTTGATTTTTTAAAAAGAGACATTAATTATTAAACGTTTGCATGATGTCCAGTGGGAATCCAGTCTAGGTTTGAGGCCACACTAAATACAGCTCTGTGGTATACTAGACAAATCGGCTGTCTGTGTGCTAATTTTTTTTCATTCCTGGAAGCCCTGTAGAAATATGAGAAGAGAGGCAGGCATTTGGTCGCCTGTTTTTCTGTGAATCAAGGTAATATATTATTGAATCGGGAGTTTTGGAAACACAACAGGCATGGGGGTAGGAGGACAGGGAGACCTCGTTTAACCACAGCTTTCCTTGCTATCTGGCTATGATGAGGAGCTTTAATTGAAGGTAGGACAGAAAGATAGAAAAATTAGGAACATACTAAGTATTTAATAGCGACCCTTCCCTAGAGAGGCAAACAGGCATTTGCTTGCCGTCATTATGTTGCAGCAAGCTCCAAGAGGAGGTCTTCAGGGCCCTATTGCGCTGATTTAACTCTGCACTGAGCCTGGGGTACAGCCATGGGTGTAACATTTCAGCCTCAGAAGGGTAACAGAGCACAAGATGCTTCATGTTTCATGAGGAAACAAAGTGTACAGAGAAGCATCTCGGGAAAACGAGGCAACTTGCTTCTCGGTTGGAAGAGACGTCAGTGTCTGCTGGAAACTTGGAGGCTAAAGGAACAATATTTCATCTTCAGGAGCATGAAATACCCTGTTGCATGTAACCAAAGACTTCCTTTGCTCTCTCCTCTGGTGTGAGACAGTAAAGCACAATTATACTCTCTTTAAATCACTCATAATTTTCCACAGTGCTGTACAGAAAAACAGTGATCACACTGTTCTCAGAGCTTTACCTGCCTTGGCAGAGGAGACAGCTTCTTTTTTGACTCCACTGAACTGGCATAGTGGCTGATGACAATGGCACACAGGTTTTTCTTATTCCCAAAAGCTTCAAGAGGGACACAATGACGAAGACAGGGACAAGGGTGAAACAGAACAACTACTCTTTTTCCCAACCCTCAGGATTATACAAGCCTGCAAATAAGAAAGGACAAATGCCACTTTCCTAGAGCAGGTGTGAAGTTGTACACATTGTACATCATCTGACAAAAACAACTAATGATTATTTGCACTGCAGAGAACAAGAAAATTTCGCTCCAACACCCTGGACAAAAGGGCAAATATTCGCCCTTTGCTCCAGCTACCTTTTAGAAAAGCTTATGTGTAAAACTGCGCACAGTGTCTGCAGAATTGTTCCTCTCAGCTATTCACACCCCTCTCTCTGGCTGCTATCATGCATTTTTACCCCTCTTTCTTGAGTATGTCATCTCAGAGGAGCTGCCACCGTCACTGATGGGCTCAGTCTTGGCCAGCGGCAGGTCCATCTTGGAGCCAGCTGGTATTTCCTCTATTGGATGTAGAGGAAACCTCTAGCAGCTTCTCACAGAAGCCACCCCTGTAGCCCATCCCACTACCAAAACCTTGTGAACCCAAAACAAAGCCTCACTTCGATACTAGTGTCCTGCAAGGATCGACTCAGGGACACCTCTCTAACATTTAGGCAAGCATTTGTACCCTAGGAAGTCACCACACAAATGTTTGGAGAAAATCCATCCTCAGTTGCAGATGCATTAAGTTGAAGCCACTTCCACCGACTATTCTTAAGAGGGTAGGCAGGTGGAGACCTTGAATTACCAAGCAGTTAGCTTATGCTGTACATCTCCAGCTTTTCAAACAAGGGAGAAGCAATGCATGTCTCTAGCTATGTCTAAGAGCTCAGCCTTGAGGAATACAAGTCAACCAGTAGTAACAGCACTTTGTGCACAGGCCTGCTTTGAATAAAACCAGGAATACACTGAATTGAAATAATTGAGGTTGGAGATGGGAATGAGTTCACTGTGAATTATATGGCTACAAAAAGGGTATGACATGCACAGCCTTCTGTACGGCACAAGGGAGGGAAGGCAGGTGTCTCATGAATTATGAGCAAAGTGGGACAATTCAGGGAAACTTTTAACTTAAAGAAAAAAAAAAGAAAGAGGAAGAGACCAAAAGCCATTAGATACATAACCTTGTAGTCTAATATGGCCATAAATTAACAGCTACACTATATTATGTAAATTTATGTTAAATTATTCACTACCTGTCACCATATCTCCATAAAAAATCTATGTACTGACATTTACGAAAAATGACATCTTCTGATAATAGTTTTGCTATGTATTTCAGTGGCTGCAATTGCCTTTTAACCATCTTGACTGCTGCTGAGGCAAACACTACTGAAACAGAGATGCTTTAGGAGGTCTAATAAATTCATTACTATTCAAGGATTCACCCTCCAGGAGGGCACCATCCATGTAAGCCAGTGTCCTTAAGGCAGTACACTTCTTCCGTTGGTTTCAGAACTTGCTGGAGAGGAGCCAGGAAGGATCACACATGCCCCTCCATCACTCCAGCTATAAGCTAAAATCAGATACCCTGTAAAGGTTCTGTCTGCACCCATTTAGTGTCAAATGTGTTGGTCACTAAACATAGCAGGGCCATGTTGAAGGGATGCACAGCCCAGCTTGTCCCCCTTCACCCATAAGGAATCAAAGCATTCATCTAGTCCTGGAAACCTGAATCAGAGCTCTTCTTCAGATGAGATGCTTCCTGAATCATACTTGGCTTGAGATGGTCCTTCAGCTTTTCAGCTGTGTGCTTCTGCTGACCGTGACTTATACGCAACTGGGATACCCCAGCAATCCTGACCATAGCAAGGCACAGCACACAGGGACAAGTTATCCACGCTTATTCTAAATAGGACATACAATGAGTTTGGGAACTTGTGTGTATGTCATCCTCCACAGTCTCCGAAGCAGTAAGGCACATGCAGCTTCACCACATTTTATTTTGGGACATGATTAAAAATGCAGCTACCTTAGGCTCTCTTTCTCCCTAGCCCACAGGAAAAGAAAACTGCAGGGAATCATTCAAACCTCAGAACAGGACACATTTCCCTCTACCTGTGTTCTTACCCAACTACAAAGGGAATCCACGATGTGGCTTCCCATGAGCCTCACACCAGTTTACTCACTGCACGCCGCTACTCTGCAGAGATGGTAGAGCCTGAAAAGCAGGCTCTGGCTCTTGTCTTCCTCCTTAAGGACCTAGGCAAGAAGCTCTGGTTTAGCCCTCCAGTCAAGGAGGGAATCAGACTGCTTTTACTATCTGTTTACTTGCTGACCTCTAACATCCAGCTTCTGCACAAACAGATCTGCACCCACAAAGCAGCTATTTGCTAGAGGCATCTTAGAGGCGGGCAGTGTTCTGACTTAAGAGTAACAACAAGCAACTGGAGTTCACCAAAGGACTCCCGCTGATTAACTTTGGACCAAGGCAAGGATAAGGAGGAAAACTCTGATGTTCACTGAGAAATGGGAAAGAAGCTTGACTTCTTCTGCTTTTTCCTAATAAATTTTGAGGTTAAGCTAAGAAAAGAAGCAGAGGGCAAAAGATAAAAGAAAATTCAGGCACCCTCCTATTAAGCCAAAAACCATGCAATAATCCACTAATGTACTTCCAGGGCCACTGTCCCTAATTTGACCTTGCAGTTCTGCTCAAAACCATCAATTCAACATTTTGGAGACAGGAGAAAGGAAGAGGGGATATACGTTAAAGAAAGAAAGAACGGACCGAGGGGGAGGAAAGGCTGAAGAATAAACAAGCTTTTGCAACAGCAGGAAGCTCTCTCTTAATTCTGAGATAATGAAACGCTTCTAACCAGGCCCAACTGCTGAATATTACAAGAGCCATCATCTCATGTGGATTGCATGCAGCTTTATTTTCTACTCCCCTGCATGGACTGAATATGATTCACAGCACAGTCACAGGAAACAGTCATTACTATTTATTTGGAGCGAGATGAGTGAGTGCTCTAAACAGCATCAACTGCACCTGCGATAGTGCACAGAATCTGTTTTTATTAAGCATACCCGTGCCCTCTTTTTCTCCCATCTTCTCTTCAATATTCTCTTCACAAAGAGCATTTTATTACAGTGCTAGCTGCATAGTTCAAAAAGGAGAGAGGCAAATTTACAACGATCATTAGAGAAGATGCAGAAGCATGGCAGCAAACACGAGCTCCAGCTCTCTGTGCGCACAGAAACATCCCCACACAGTGCACATGCCACAGAAACACTATGTACACAAACATGAAGAGACAATTCATAAAGCATAGCCAGTAAGAATACAATTACAATATAATATGTCTGGCTGTGGGCAAGCCTCCTCACCCCATTTTGTATTTTTGCTGCAGCTGGAACATGTCAGAACACCCTGAACTCACTCTACTCCAGACAGCCCCAAAACCCAGCTCATCTCCCTCAGAGCCTAGAGCAGCTCCTCCATTTTCTTTACAAGACACTGCTCACAATTTTGCTGCAGCAATTTATCTCTGGCTACACAGAGAGGTGAGCAGCCGGCTCCCCAGCTTGCTGCTGCTCTTTCTCCTGCCATACTTCAGCAGCTGACGTTGAAGCCTCCCTGGCCCCAAAACACTGCACCTATGAAGTGACAGAACCTCAGCTAATTCCCACTCCACCATTATTCGCCCCTTCAGCAGTCTCTGATGATGAAGGTATGCTTTTAGACTGTTATTTTGAATTTAATATACAGCTATAGAAAATATGGAGAGCTCAAAGCACAGACCTTTCTCTCTCATCTATAGGCTTTATTGCCCAAATCATGCATCTGAGGTGCTTACAAAAACTGTCCTTGCTGGCAAAATCCTCTTAAAATGGCACAGCTCTGTTTTCTGCTGGTTTCAGGCCAGCAGTAAGGAGAAGCTAAGACCATTTCATCCCTCTGCTGTAGGTATCAGTTTCTCAAGTACCTGCATCCTGTGATGCCATTTAAAACTTCAGGAGATTAAAAGTGTGGGTTTTCTTGTTTGTCTAACAAAGTAAGGTACTTCACAGTATAATGGATTGCTCTTGAAAACAAATACTCTTAATAGCAGCAAACAGATGCACAGACAGGATTGTTTTTTCCCTTGTAAACTTGAGTACTTATTTTTCATAAATTATAAGTGGCCTCTGGAGCAAGTGTGATTTCACATCTTATTTCTATATGGTCACTCTGACACCACACACAACTGACACAAAAAAAGCTCCCTCACTAAACAGTGAGCAGTTCAGAGCCCAGCACTCTCACTCACTATGGGCCATGGTGAGATCAACATCACAAAGGAGAGCAGTGTAGTTATCACCTGTACGTCCAGCATCCAGACACTATAGCAGCTGGCATAGATAAAAAGATGGTGGGGGAAAAAGTAATTTAACAGAGTTAACATATAAACCACTAAAAAATGCTTTTGATTGGACTATGGGCTATCAGTTCCTAGCCACTACACTGCATCCTGCATGCTTTTCCCCAACTGGTTTTAAAAAAATCTCTTAATACTGCTTCTCACCACCTAGCAAAGGACTATTACAAGAAAACTTGCTTTACAGCTAGGATGGAGTTGCACCCGCTTTGGGTCTCAGCAACTGCAATCGCTGCCCTGTGAGGAGAGCAGCACAATGTCTGTCTCTTTTACAAAGCTGAGAGCTCTGCTACACTATCCACTGTAACAGACTTCACTGACCAAGAGATAAGAATGTCACTTCACTATTGCAAGAATATGTAGAAAAGTGGAAGCAGTCTTGTATGAGGCAAGTGAGAAAAACATCATTCCCAGCATTAGGTTTTTTCCTGATTCCAAAGAAAGCATCTTAAAACCTGAGGCTGGAGGACCATCAAAGGCAGTCCCAGTTATGGTATGGCTGGTTTTGCATTATAGACACTAGCTCATTAGTTGCTGATCCCAAACTATTATCACTTCACTTTTGCCTTTAACAACTATTAGTTAAGCAATGTCTGGGGACAGATTCTCTTCCTGGTTAAGGCACAATAACACCCCGAGCTGACAAGATTATTCCATATTTGTATCCCCAGAACTGAGAGGCAGAACTCATATTTTACTTTCTTTGCAGACACAGGTAGCTGAGGTACAGCATGGGAATAGCCTTACAGGAGCCATGACAGAGCAGCCCAAAGGAGTAGCACAAAGTTGTCCATGCTCCTCCTCAGTGTTCAGGGCTTTGCAGGGGCAAGATCACCATCATGCCAGCACAATGAGGGCTTGGGCACCCATTGCACTTGCTGTCAGAGACTTCCCTCTCAGCACTGTTAGGGCAGTGCCTTCCCCACCAAATTATTTAAGCAAAAGCCAGGGTTTGAGCTAGAAAATGTTTCTTGACATGTGAACTCGCAGCCTGTGAGCAGAGTGAGAGCTGCAAAAAAGATTTGCGGGTCCCCCCCTTGTCCCCAGTGTTTAAATGATTCATTAACAATTTCTAAAAACTGATTCACAAAAGGAAAAAGGGCAGATTTTCAAAACTATCAGCGTGTAAATGGAGCAGAGCTGATTCTCTGGCAACTCTTCTAACAAGGGTTCCTTTTTCACAGTATTTGTTTTATACTTCTTAAAGATCCGTCCCTAGTCTAAATCTCAGCAGGAGGAGATGCCAGTGGAGTTTAATTACATTCCACCTATGGGGAACATTCAAGGAACAGGGTCTGAAAAAAAAACCCACAACTTGTTCTAAAAAATAAAAAAAAAAAAGAGGGAAAAAGAAATCTGATTAAAGCAATGATATGAACGTGCCGTGTCTCCTAACCATAAGTTTAAAACATTCTCTTCTTACAAGTCTCAAGGCAAAAAGCCAAATTCTCTGCTGAAGCAAACAGGGAATTTTTACCATCAATTTAAAACAGACATTCAGCATTCAGGCCTATGGCTTAAGTAAATAGTTATGAGAAGTGGCATTTTAAAGGGTTTTGGTGCTTTGATTTGTGGGTTTTTGTGTTTCCTTCTTTTATATAAACTAGACATGCCATGTGCTGCAGTGAAAACTCCTTGTGATTCAGGACAGGTTTTAGCTTAGACATGAACTACTGTTTTTGTTTCAAGGGATTAAAATGGGCCCTGTGCTCTGCTGGCTGGGGTGTGTGTGTGCAGGCACCACACAATCATTCCCCTAGGCCCCAGCAGATGCTGGAGGCATATCTCACCCCGGCCAGGAAGGTGGGCAGGAGTCTAAGATGTGCATAGTAAATGCAAAGGAGGGACTCAGCGATCTGCAGACGTGACATGGGAAGCTGCTACCCTCGGCATAAGCGTGAAGGAGACAGAAAGAAAACTGCAGGCAGCCTAAGGTACCTTTTATTATACTTGTGCTCCAGGTATAATTCTTAAAGTCTGGAAAACTCATCTCGCTGAAATATCTTTCTCTGCAGGAATCCGGCAAATGACTCCTGTGTGTTCAGCTGGGACAGCTGAATGGTGGACTAGACACTGGGAGAAAAATATTGCATTCAAAGCTGAAGGGGAAAACTAGGCTTTTTCACCATTCCCCCTTCTGGTACTCCTAAATCAGCTACCTTGGTGTTCTGCAATCCAACCTTACTGCTCAGAAAGCAGCTCCCATGACAGGCTACAAAAGGGATGGTGAGCACCGTTTCTCCACCAACTATCTAGAGTCAGCATTATGTCCTCCTGTACACAATGTAGAGACTTTCCACCGAACAAACCAGTCTGCAATATTTAATCATTTGAAACATTCAAGTGCAATAAAATTATCAATGCAACTAATTAAGAATCTTATGATAATAAGCACTGATGACAAAACGTTCCACTCTAGTGCCTGCCATCAGGTAGTCAGGATTTATAATATCTGTCATTTATAAAACTTATGACCTGAAGGATCTCAGTGTACCATCAAAATGTGTGCTTCCTCATCCAGATAGGGGGGCTCGCCAAAGTGACTCAAACTACTCATACAACCAGCAATGGTTCCTAGATTAGGGGTAAGGTCTTCAGATCACAGTGGCAGAAATGCAAGTACATATCTCATCACAAGCAGAGAAGCTGGGAAATGCCAGCTTTGATGACTGCAGTGCCAGGTCCTGAGGTTTCACCCAACCCAAAAGGACAGGCCCCGGGAAGGTGAGCAGAGAGCACACAGAACAGAAGGGGGGAAGGGGAATTCATAGATTTGATGAAAAGACCAGCATTTGATGAAAATGGCACCAGCATTTTATGTGTTGGGATTTTTCAGCAATTTAGGACAGGAAGTGAACCAGTGTCAGGCGATCAATGCTGCAGATGGGTCTTTAAGCAGCCAACATGTAAATGGAGTTTGGCAAAGACACCACAACTAACAGCCTTTTTTGTGTGTGTGTGTGTGAGAAATGCCATTTTTAGGTGCAGTCAGAGAAATACTGCCTTATGCCTGCTAAGAGCAGGTGTACAGATGTCGACAGCGAGTTCAGGCGAGTGCCAGGTGCTCGAGAGTTGTCACTGGGTATGTAAGCGCCTAACACCATCTCAAAGCTTTTGCAGGAAGCAGGTTTTATTTCTTGCTGAGGTTTCCAATGAACTGCTTCTCTAGCAGACCCTGGTTCTGAGCTCAACAGCTCAGCATAGCCTGATTTTTGTTTTGTCTTTGTTTCTGAGTTAAGCCGTCTATGCCAGGCCAACCTCCAAGTGAGGAAAATAGTAGGTCTCTCTGACTCACCAGTGTGGCTCCCTATGAGCTGCCCACGAGACAGGTACAGCTAATCTGAAATGATGCCTGGTAACTGCAACATCTAATTTCAGACTCAAGGCACCAATTTCCCAGTCAGTTTGTAGCTACACTGTGTTACTGTAATGGGTTCTCTGCACAATTATCACAACACTTAGTAAGTTATTCATTTCCAAGAGAGCTAAGAAACGGTGCACATTACTTTCATTTAAAAAAAAAAGCAGGCATATCTCCCTCTGGAAGAAACAAATAGCAAAATTTCTCCCCTAAATTTTGTTTATTATTAACATTTCATGCATAATATTATTCCATCATTAGTATTAAAATATCTTTTCTTTAAAAACTGTAGTAAACAGGCTAGAATCTAAAACCCAGGTGTGCGTGTCTTCGTGGCAACGGCACGCATCAGGCACAGGCATTTTGAATATTTTATGCTTCATAATTTTTTTCTTAAATAATTAACTAGCTTTAACTAGTGATTGTCCAGTCCTACCAGTGCTGTGGGTTTAACTGCACATTGACTCTGAGTGTTTCTTTGGTGGCTCTGTTTCTCCCCACTCCAAACACAGACAGAATTAAATCCAGAAGCTCTGCTGGATATTTCACTTAGAGATCTGTTTTCTACGTTGCTCTGAAGAACAATGTAAATGCATTTCCTCCAGCTTTCCCCCCTGCAGCGGACCCAAACAGCTCCAGTTAACATCTCTTGTGTTCACTGGATGGACCACCATTCATCCCAGCGTCTCTTAGCACAGTGAAGGAGCCCCTTAGTTACAGCTGATAATGTGGACTCATTTGACTCTCCATTTGCCTCTTGCAGTCCAGAAATTAAGAGGTTAAAATCTTCTAGCTTTGCTTAATTACTGCATTGCTGACAGAAATGCAGTGCTGGACTGGGAAATGAGGTGCACTGCACCACCAAAGAGTTGTACCTTTCGGATAACACACTGAAATTAAACCCTTGCTCCCCATCACTGGCTTGAAAAAGAAAGTTCTCCCAAGAGATTTTTCAAAAAATCTTCTACCAAGAATGTCCTGGTCTATAATTACCATCCTATTGCATAGACTAATGCTGACAGACATGTAAGCATACATATATTTAGATGCACAGAGATGTACATGAGGGCTTGGTAGCGTTTGTCAATGACCTGCTTAGAAATTGCATAGCTGCCTAAGTGCAGCAACTGTCTAGTGGCTACAACACTTTTCTGCAAAGTCTGAGTGTTAGTGGGATCAAAATTAATACATTTTTAATCTGAAATCCTAAAAATATGAAAGGCAGTATTTAGAACTCAATGCAGTTTCAAACAACCATTCCAGCAATTAGTTTTGACTGGGTGGGAGTTAAGAGATCTGGTAACATTGTTTTCCTACAAAACAAAACCTTTATTTGTGATAGCATTTCCCATCTGATTTCTTTTTGTGTATTTATAGAACTATAGAAACAGGAGAATTATACACTGACACAAAGATCTAACAACACTTAGAAACACTTGACTCCTCCAGCAACTACAACACTTGAAAGAAGGGCACACTAAGCAAAACCAGGTCTGAGATAAGCCTGGTAAGATTTCACACTGGTGGAAATGGCTTTTAGAATACACTATCCCATTCTAACATCTACGTTTTCCAAAGGATGTTAAAACCCCATAGGTTAACCTCTGAAAACAAGCACACACACTGCCCAACCCCTGAAAAAGAAGAAAAAAAGGTAAAAGAAATTAAAAAAAATAAAAATAAATACATTCAGGAACTTCTAGTTTTAACAGAAGAAAACACTAACAGCTAATATCACTGCAGTTTACAATTATAGTCTCTATAGTCTCACAATGAGGAAAAAATATTTTTCCTGTGCAAAGAGTCTTTTATACAGCCCTCCAAGAATGATGGAAGTTCAGGGGAACCTGAGGGCAATAAATTCAAACTGGAAACAAACCTAATCTTTATTTAGGAGAAGGGTAATTAACTGCAGGAGAGATAAAACTGTGGTAAAATTCACTGCTGCCAGAAAGGTTAGGGAAGAAGCAGGAAGACTCCTTGCATGACATTCCCAGCTATATTTATGCAGGATGTCAGGACTGGTGGCAAAATGAATCCTTATGGCAGAAGTGGGGATGAAATCAGAGCCCAACGTGGAAGAAATTCATACCTGAATGGTCTGACCTGGATCTATCTATGTTTCTTCTTCTAAAATTGGAGCTAGGAAAGTAAGCAGGATGTTCACTTTGCACCAAGTCTCTATGTCCTTGCGTTGTTCTCCATTTAAGTGCACTGCTAAGGCTCCACTGATAATAAAAGATTGATTTAAAAGCCCATTCTACAACCTAAACAAACACTGAGCCTGGTTAATGTTACATATCATATCCTCTTGTCATTTACGGCTACTCGGCATGTTTACTGTGTCTCTCACTCCCCCTCAGTACCAGCCCCAATTTACAGCAGAGCAGCTGGTCCTCTGGGGCTGAATGTACAACTCTAACCCTGAGCCCAGCAACAGCAGCGTGTTGCTTATGAAAGCACAGCACTGATCTCACTTAGGATCTGAACCAAAGCAACACCCTCCCAAGGTTTTGTGTCAAGTCTTTGCAGATTTCCTAAATGACAGGCATCTCTATGTCACTACAAGCTGAACTTACCCACCAGTAAGATCCAAAATGCAATGAAATTATCTGCATTCTTATATCAAGCTTCCAACTTCAGTCCAACAGAGAATATAAAAAATGGTGGTGTGAACAGATTTTTTTTTTTAAATTGCTTCCCCTCTATCTTTAACTTCTATAAGAAAATCTACCATTTTGCATAGGCCACATGTCTTACGTCAAAGTCTGTACACAGCACAACAAAAACATCCATGCTCTTCCCACTCATAAAGAAAGAAACTTAATGGAGTATGTCATGCTTTGTCTTTTCTTCCTCTTACCATTTTCTGAATTACTGATTTTGCTTTGTGCTTCTTGTCAGTGAGATGAGTAGTGCTCCTTTTCTTTAAATAACTGGATTGTAAGAACAAGAGATGTGTCTATGGAGCCTGATTCTCAGTAAGGTCCTACTATGGCAGCATGAACAGGCCTTACCATAGTTGCAAGTGCTTGTTTATATGTTAACAAGACAGCATCACTCAGGAATGAGGTGATGATAATACTGCTGCAGATAAAGTATAAGGGTGATGTACACACACCTTGACAGTCCATCCCCACCGCAGGAGGGCTGAAAGAGAGCATAAACTGAGAATCAGGCTTTTGGTTTGCAGTCACCGGATACAGTTTGCAGGATTTATGTGTCTAATTAACACAAAAGGTGGAAGGTTCCACAATCCTAGGAAGGCAACAGGTTAAAGACAGTTTTACCCAACATTTCTAGAACAGCAAAACTTGCAACAATAGAATAAGGATAATTGAAAAGGATTACTAAAGCATTTTGTTTCGCTTGTTCTTCTTGGGATCCCTCATTTTCAAAGTCAGGAAAGACATTTTGTGCTGTCTAATTAAAACAACTGGGAGGGTTTGTGTTTTTTTTTAAACAGATATACTAATTTAAACAGAACTAATTCAGTAAAGTCCTATGCCCTTTGTTGTACACAAGATTAGACTGCATAGTAACCAACTTCTAAACTTACATAGACAATTGCATAGACAATACCTCATTCCTCCCTCCTTCCCACTCCCGAATGGAGTGTGCTTTGTAGGGACTACTCAAACACTGGCAAAAACACAATTTGCATGTCTGCCCAAGGGTGATGCGTGCACATCCTTTAATTTGTGCACACCAATAGACCTATTGACTTCAGTGATGCGGATCTCTGATGAAAATCACTGTATTTTCACTTAAACCCATGGGAGAAAAACCAAATAAATGATTTTACAAAGATTATGTTGTGGGATATAAGTTAGCCAGAACATGCAAATATCGCTTGATGACTTCTCTATTTCCCATGACAAAACTTTCAAATTCACTGTGCCTCACCCTGAAAAAAATAGGATCATTAATATTACAAGCCTTGTAGGTATATTTAGAGGTTGGCATTTATGTATCATTCAGGTGTTATCACATAAAAAGTGCTAAAATAACCTAAAATATTTAGAAAAGGGATGGTATGTTGCTCCCACCGGTAGAAGTCTACTGTGCTTAAGTGCTGGACTACCAAACCTAAAGAAAAGAAACTAATTTGCCTGACAATAACTAATCTGGTTAAACATTGTTGAAACCTGTAGGTAAGCAACCGCTTGTCTCTCTGGATAAATATAAGAAACAGATAAGCTCCATTACAGAATCAAGTAAGGAGGATTACAGAAGCTGTGCAAAGTCACATATATGACTGTCACAATGCAAAATGACAAGCAAGGTTAATGTGCAAAGCATCTGTGGGCACAGTAGTTCTCTGCACAGACCCACGTGTTCAGGAAAGAAGGAAAAGGATCAGAAAAGTTAAACAAAGGAGGAGATGAGGAAGCACCAGGCACCACCTCAGAAGGATGGCAAACCCAGCTTGGCAAGGGATTGCCACCGTCCATGCCGCTCTGCAGAGCTGCAAGCGCAGGAGCCTGCTGATTGGTTCCTGCTGGGATGAGCAAAAAGAGTTTCCAAGTTCCTTGTAAATAAGTAGGGTCATTTCAAAGATATTTGGATCCTAGCTCTAAGCCAAACAATCCAAAGGCCCTGAAATTTCAGCTGACTGCTCTGTCCCAGGTAATCAATGTAAACAGCCAACAAATTATGATATGGCACAAAACCTGACAAATGCTGGACTCTTTCTCAGTGGCCACATCCGCAGAGGTATGCTTTTCAGTACTGGAGTTTGCACATTCCTTTGGCGGGGGACCAAGCATTCCCAGTCTGCATCCAAATTGTGCATTTTATCTCACATTGAGCTTGCTCAGACTACAGGCAGTATTTTAGGTAACAACCTACTACTTCTTGCTCCTTGTATCTCCATGGGAAATTGCTGGTAGTCATGACTTTCTTATTAAAGAAGGTATCAAACACATACAAATGTTTTAAAATAACAAACCACTGGGGGAAAAACCCACAATCTGTGACAGTAGCTGAAGACAAGCATGCAACTGGTGTCAAGCTGTGCAACTTAAAAGCACTTTTGCAGCACCCACTTATGAGAGCCCAGCAGCGCATATTTGTGGATTACCCACAGGCAGGGAGTAAAGTGCCTTTAAACACCACCTTATTCCCCCCTCACTTCTCCTCCCAGCAGGGATCTCCTCTGGCTGGCTCCTACCGGGCAGGTAGAGCAAGATTGCTTTTAAATAACAATTTTTCCCACTACTTGATTTCATCACCCCAAAGCCCAGGGACATGTACCTGAGCACTGAGGGAGCACCACCACAGAGTACCTACAGTGCAAAGCCACATATGCTGGAGTGGGATTTGACACCCCAGGCCACCCCTGGAGTCTGGCAGAAAGTCAGCCGTGGAGTCACCACGCACCAGGGGCTTTGGTGGTGAAATCCAGGGAGTTTGAGACTTTCCAGAGTGTCCATCACAAGCAAAGCTGCTTGTGAAGATGTAATTTTCAGGAGGGGAGAGCAACAGCACAAAGCTGGGAAAGTGCTATAATGTGACCAACCACAAAGGGGTAGCTGGGCTCTCCTCCTTGGAAAAATGGTGCAAAAACTCACCTCTGGGTAAAAGGGTATTCACACTCCCAGCAAACTGTGAAGTGAAATTCAAGTAAACCCTTATGACTACTCCCCCTCTCTCCCCTTACACTGAAACAACATCAGAGCTATCTGCTGGTGGTGCTTAAACGCTTCTGCTTTTCACATCACAGAGGCAGGAGCTTTGGACCCCCTGATTCCTATACTTACATACCTTTGGAAATTAGCATAAACATCTCAGCTGGCTACTGATGTGATTAAGATGTGCCTCCACTTGGCAATTTTTCCTTTGAAACAAAGCAAAGGCTTTCATTTGTTAAGTGAAAATTCCCCAGGGGAAACCCCTCTCTCTTTTCCTCCCATTTCTGACCCCATATTGGGCACTTTAATCTAATTTTGGTTTGAGGTTTTAGAAGCTAGAAGGCTGCTTCTGAAGATCACGGAGGGAAAAGAAATCACTGGGAGGAACACCACACTTTGAACTGAACGTCCCTGGCACAATGCATACTGGAAAAAACACTGAGAGCATTTCCCAATCAATGCAGCTGTATTTTTCACACCCAGTTAGAATAAATGGAAACCTGTGGCAAATAATGCTGCTTTGCACAAGTCCAATTATCCTAAATGATAAATTGCCTAATTATTTCAGCTCTAGAGTCTTTCCCAAGTTCTTTATCCTTTTCTTTGTAGTCACTGTCTACAGAACAAGAGCGTTTGACTGTTACTAATTAGCGAGAGAGAAAGATGCAGGGCATTTAGTAAATTCACTCCCCTTTAAATCCATCTTACAGTTATTTTTTGCCATCATGGAAAAAAAAAAAAGTAATAATTTATTTAAAGGCCTCTCTGCTGGAGGAAATTTTTTCTCCATGACTACTCTATGATATTAGAACAGTCAGCTTTTGTTTTTTACATTCACCAGAACGCCAAAAGATTAAAGGCACAGCAAGGTTAGATTAACACCTTGAAATTATCTGTAAGGTTTCCTACCTGTCAGGCTATTAAATCTTCATTCCTGACTGCGCAAAATCTTCATATCGTATCCTGACTGCATATAAACTTGATGCATCTTGAAAACAAATTCCAAAAAGCAAGAGCTCTTAAAAGTGTTTTGTTCCAGCTCACAATACAATGGCTCGCTGACATCTTGTTACTTCCTTGTTCCTTCATTTAAATCTACAACAGCAGCAAGGGGCTGCAGGTAATTGCCTGATGTCCAGAACTGTTTCACCACTTCTCCATTTTTCCTTTAGATTTGAATTGTAACTAGGAATACTGAGAAAGATACTAAAGTTTATTCAAAATACCTATTGCACCAGAAGGTCAAACATTTTAACACATTCTTTCTTTTGACCTGAGGGTATGTTAACCTTTAAAAAAAATACAAAACAGAAAAAAACATGATGCGTCTGTTTTCTCCCACTTATTAACAGAAACTTTCCTGAAACTCATTTTTTAAGCACATTTAAAACCAAAATGTTTTACATATAAAATACTAATATCAACATTTTTTTGAATTCCAAAAGCACAGATTTCATAAAGGTGCAAAATACTGAGCCAACAGGACGGAAGAATGAATGCTTCTGCTTGCATAATGTGCCCTAATGCACTATGCCTCAGTGGTAGGCAGGAAAGATAATTCCTAGGTCTGAGAAAGTAACTGAGTTTTCAGTCTCATTACATCTGAGACCTGACTAAGGATACTATAGAATTTGGTACTAATTGTTAAATGAGACTTCACCTGTCCAGGCACCTATTTATCCACTCAGTGCTGGCAAGAAACCAACAGTCACATCCATGAAAGCTCCTGGCATTTCTAGTGTATAAAAGTTCTCAGACTCCCCTGAATGAGGCCCCAAATGCCTATCTCAGCAGCTGCCACAGCAGAGAAATTCTACTTCTGACCAGCCCACTTCCCATTTTGGGACACTGACCAAAACATTCAAAGTGTGGCTAGTTATACTGAGGTACAAGTTTGCTTTAAGGTTGCTGTAAAGGATTTGATTTTGGAAAAGATCCATGGTGTCTTTTGAAAACCAGACATCAAATGAGTTGGCAATACTAGTGACGGTATCAACCAGTTCTCCAAGACAGTAAAATCTATGAACTGGTGTGAAATGGAACAGTCTTCAAGTAGCATGCATTTCCTACTTTTCTTTGTGTTTTCCTGACTACTCCCTCTGCTCCAGTCTTGCTACATGGTTAAGTAAGGAAATGTTCATTCACATTACTGGAATACCACTACATTTCTAGAGCAAGTGCTCCAGAAATCCCAGAAATCCCACTTTTTCTTTCTTTCCACATAAAAATGGAAGCATAAGATAAAGCAGGAAGGACAAACAATGCAAAAGCATCTCACACTGATTAAAAGTAACACACAAACACATTGTTAGAAATGGAAATTATTTAAATACATATGTGCTGCCAGGGTGGTAGAGAAAAGAAAAAAAAAGGGGGGGGGGGGGGGGAGAAGAGGTCACAAGAAGTTCATTCTACCAAGAACTGCTTTACATAATCATGAAATGCAAACTAGTTTCCATTCCTTCTGGCACAGGCTCATTCAGCCTTCACTTTGAATGCTTATTGACAAATAAATGGACTGGTTACTTCCTATTAATGCTACCGAATTTATGTACATAGCTGGAGGAAAAATTCCATTTTGACCTCACATTCATACAAGCTAACATAATTTTTAAGCTATGAATATGATGAATACAAGTTTAATTTCTTCTTGGTTGCTGGTGGGGATTTGCTGTCTCTTAACAAATTAGGCATGTGTTCTCCTCAGCTCAGATTTTGCACCTTATGCATATAATATGTGCAATTCAGAAATCTGTGTTGAACTTTCAGATGAAAGACCTTCTTTTCTTCAGCCATGATTCATTCTCTGCTTCCTCCTCTCTCTCATATGCAGACGTATGCACGTGCACACAAATTTGTTACTTGCTTTTTGTTTTATGAGCTGTTCCCCAATACTTCTGGAAGGCATCTCAGAAGTAGACATATCAGTGGAGATCCACACAGTGGATGAGGATGTCAGGGCTGGACCAGTATTTTTATTCCCTGAAGAATCTGTCTGTCAGTCTGGGGACATGAAGGGATCTCATTCCAAATGGATGCTAACAAACATCTTGAAAATGTTTCTTCATTTAGTTTAGTGTTTAATACTCCCCAGGAGACAAGTTTCTGCCTGATGAATGTTACTGGTGTTAACACTAAGCCATAGTGTAAGGTCCTGACACAGGTGTCCAAGGCCACCCTTTCTCATTTGTAAGGTCTTTCAGGGCCAGATGGTTTGGTTTCTCTAATTTCTTGCATCTGAGGTTGTACTTATGGCTGGCTGTCCTCCCCTTCATTGCTGGGTATTTACAATTCAGCAGCACATACCTTATGGAAAACTTTGTGGTGCCTGATTTCCATGAAAAAAAACACATATATATGTAAGTATAATACCTTTCTGGACTCGACCTCTACTTCACACAGAAGAAATTTCTGGATATTAGACAGACTGCCATCCAAAGATCAGGCACTTACACCCAGGAAGGGAATCCCTGTTCCTGATAAATTGTGCCATGTGCACCTCTCTTCCTGCCATATGTAACATCTCTGGCTAGACTGGTGACAGTATGTCCCTCGCAAAGCTGTGGAGGGGGATGGTGCTATTTACTGTAGTTTGAGATTATCTACTTACTCACTTCTGCAACGCTGGACTGCCCAGTGCAAAAACTGTTCTATCAAGTCTACCTAGAACCTGCAAAAATGCTCCTAGATAAAAAGTTCACAACTGATGCTGGTAGTTAGCACTGATTAATCATTGATATTTGTATGTATTTGTTTTTTTCTGTTCCTTGGGGAAGCACATTGATTGCTATATAATTTCCAGAGTAGTACACAGGAGATGCTGAGATACACAAATCCTGAAGAAAACTACAACCAGTTTCTTCCTCAGCAGCGATATTTTTCCTTACCTTAAAAGCAAATAATGCTCTTTCCTCCATAAAAACCTCAGATGGAAGAGGAAAAGGAATAAAAAGACAGGGAAAACACATTCTTCCCTTTACTTTCTCTTGAAAAAAAAATAAAATCTGCCTAATCACATTTAAAGTACTGTATTATTAACATCTTCACCATTAAATGTTCCATGTCACTAGAAAAATTTATTCTTTAACATGAAACCTGTAGCAGTGATAGTGGGTCAGTTATTATGAGGATGGCAAAATATCAAGAAAATTCAGGGGTGAAAACGAGTATCTGTCTAACATACATTACCTAAGAATCAGTTTTGCTCAAGAATAGCAATAAGGCAGAGTCAATGAGCAACATATGACATTGCAAGCAAAAGATAAATTAGTCTTCATGAACAAGAGACTGATAAGCTTGAACTGAACAAATGGAAAAATAAAAGTCTTTTTCTTTTTTTTTTTCCCTATTTTAGTGAAGAGTGGTAAATGAACCCTGCAATGTCAACAACAACAGAAAGTTCCTTGAAATATGGGCACAAAAATCATTTCAGCAACACCTCATTCCAGGCCACATAGAATCACCAGTTTTCAGCTGTTGAAAGCATTTCTCCTGGAAAGAAATAAGGTTTTTTTCATACCCACGTTGTCTTTTTGGTAGGGTTCTTGGAAAAAAATCAAGGAAGGGGACAATGCCAAGATATCACTGGGATTTAAAACATTTATTTTGTCCATCTAAGCTAACAGTAGACTTTCAAAAAAGCAAAGATAAAACATTCCTAAGAGATACCCTGGACTTACCAGCTGATTAACTCAACTCTTTCTGTATTATAAATAACCTGACTCTCCAGGAAGTGCTTATCTTTTTTAGAGGTACCTGTAGAGAGCAGTCACTCGTAGATATGGCATAAGGACCACAGAGACATGGTAAGCAAAAAGAATTGCCCTTATGTGGCTCATGGCTGTTCACACTCTTCCTGCTTGCCAATGCTTCTGCTAAAGGATGACTGTGGCGGACTACAAACCACAGCTTCTGTAAAACAAGAGCAAGCAACAGCAATCTCCCAGAAAGCCCTTCAGAACAGCTCTGGCTGGTGGCTGAGGGTGCCTGGGACAGAAGGCAACCCATGCAAAGAGATACCTGCTAAAGTCTGCACAGTGAGCAAACAGCCTAAGCTTTTCCCCTGGGCACTTCCCCTCAGTCTTTGAATCTAGCAACATGCTTGTGGCAAAGTGGGTGAACACGAGGAGGCCTTGAGCTCAAGAGCTTTCTCAGGCTACCTCTTCTTCTACAGCGGACACAATTCAGTAAAGAGACCAAAGCCCTGAGTCTCAGAGTTCCTTCAGTGGTTGAAAATAGGATGAGTTTGGAACCAAAATAATTTCTTCACAAGAAAAGTGACTTTGGGTCTCATGAGTCCAAAACCTGCATTCCAACCACCCGCATTCCAATCAGTAGATTCTAAGTAGATACTAATAGAAGGGAGGAAATGCAGGGAAGGATTTATTGTCTTATCCTAACTATGCAACCTTTAACCTGTATGTACAGAAGCACCACGAGATAAAGACAATTAACTGATTTCAGACACCGAGCAACTGTATGAAGAACTGCAGAAATATAACCAAACAGCATTTAGCCTCTACATATTTAAAAAGCGTCTTTTTATTTGTTAACAAAACTGACTGCTAACAGTTGAAACTTGTGAATGATGTGAGGCTCTGCAACACCTTCTTAGGAAAATAAATCAAAGTTCATTTCCTTCAATAGAATAAACAGCAATACCATACAATAGTGGTTGTGCTTACTGGTTTTGTATGTTTTGCGCATGTATGCATATGCATCTGTAACAGCAGCTCTCTCCTGTGGACTTTTTCTGCAAACTATTTACAATTCAGTCTCCCTTGATAAATGCAAGCCTCCACCGTCAGCAGTATTTGCTTAGTGAAGCTTAGTCTCTGAAGTTGCAAGCTTCTGAGAGCATAGTGCCTTGAGATACTGCATGAAACTCAGGCAAATTGTTGTGGTAATTCCCTGACAATGCCATGTCTCTGACTTTCACCTCTCATTTTCACAGTCTGCGCTGCCAAGGAGATTCTCTGCGTAAACAGCTTAAAAGTCTGAAATACTCAATCAGGTACAGAGATGTCATAAAAAATGGTCCTACCTCTCACTGGTCTCTGAGAATTTCATGGGAAGGGAAATTGTGAACTGGCAAAATCTCTTTACAGTAAGATATCTCTATTAGACTGCAGAGATATTAGTGAAGGAGCTCTTCAGTGCAAAGAACAGAATCACAAGACAGTGCAAAATAGTATGACTCTACTCAAGTCAATGATCAAGTGACAAGTTACCCCAGATGAGCAACTGTCACACCTGGTATGTCTGATAAATTACAGTGCCAAGGTCATAAATCATAAAGGAGGAGCTTATGTATCAGTACAGGTCAACCTGGCCCATTCACAAATGACCACACACAGCAGTTAAAATGGAATTAATCTGTACCTTTTCATAAATGGAACTATGGATTGAAATAACTTTGGGCTGGCATCATTCAATATCATTGACATGAAAGAATACAGTTGAAACATAGTCTGGTCAACATTTTCAATTAGACATATTGAAAATATTCCTGGGCCTTAGAGTAACAGAAAAGTATTTATGAGAACAGAAGATTTCTATTAAAGTCTTTGGCCAGTGGTGAAAATGTTGGTAAGTCACACCAGCACTGAATAGTTGTGTGCATTGTGTGGGTAGGAAAATTTGATGGAGTAGACACATGCAGGGGCTTATACTGCTCTTCATTCCCCTCCACACTAATGTTATTGAGTATCATATCAAGCGGTGATAAATAAGGGCTGTACATGGCATTCTAAAAGCAGAATGGAAAACCCGCTTGGTCTTGCAGCTTCTACTGGATGTTTTACAATAGTAGCTCCCCTTTCATCTGTTTATTTACTAGTCCTGAGTCCTGTGCTTTCCTGCACCTTTGTCAGGGGTTCTGAAAGTATTCCTAGGCACAAGCAACCACAAGGAGAGAACTGCTACTCTGTCCTTCACCAGACCTCTTCTGGTTAGCGTGAAGCCCTTGCAGCCTTACGTACCAGTGCAGCAACGCATCTCAGGTTCTGTAACTAGCACTAGGCCTTTAATCAACTTTTCCTTGTGGTGCTTTAAGAAATGAGAGGTTTGTGTAATTATGAGCCAAAACCCAAAACTTGCAAGTATCCAAGTCTTCCCATTTGTTAATGCAAGACATGATTGCCTATTAGGGAGAATGCGCAGTAAATTATTCCTGAAGCCGCAATTAGAATTCAGGGTGCTTCTGGCTCCAGATGTCCCTACAGTCAGCACCTTCAAATATGCATTTCTGTATTACATGGAGACAGAGCGGTTCATTCTTATACCTCTTATGCCCTCCTTTGCTGCCCCAAAACATACTTGTTTTCCCTCTCTCAAGAAAATTACCCTCATTTCAGCGGTTTAGCTTGATCTGTTTACTTTGCAACACTTCCCATGTTTCACCTAAGGGCAACAAATAACTTCTTATGAGAAGTTAACGTGATCATTTATGGTTTTGCTATCTATTTTGTGCCACTGCTTTCCTGTCTAAAACTATGCAGTCCCATGAAACAACAAAATATAATTTATAATTGTGAATGACCCAGGCTTGAGAGGAGGAAGACATTCAAATGGCGAGAGGTAGGAGAGGCTTCATATTATGGGAATCCCCAGTGTGGAAGATGCAGCGACTTTGCATGCCTTAAGCACTGTGGCTTAGGAGAAAACACATAGAGCAGCTCACAGTGCAGCGGCACTCAGGAGCAAGTGTCCGTCTACTCAGAACAAATGTATGCTGCACATTTGCTATGCTTTTGCTAAGCACACATGCACACAAAAATCAACTCGCTTTTCAACAAAATAATCAGTCACAAGGGCAAAAACTGTTCATAAATGCATGTCTTCTGAAAGTCTCTTTAAAAACATCATACAGGGATCGTTTTTTACTGAAATGGAAAGGGCAAAGACCATGGGCATATGGCTTGTTACTTGGTTAATGCAGATAAAACATCTCTTTCACAACTGTATAACCTCTAGCAGTTTAGGGGAGGTTAGCCACAAATGCCATGAAAATAATTTGGTCCTGAAATAGCAACCTTCTCCCCCTCCCCACCCTCTTTTACTTGTATATACCAGGCTAGCTTCTCCACTGATACATATCATCAAACCTGTACTAATACCAAACACGTGCCAGTTTACAACCTTCTGAAGATCTGACCCCTCTCTGCTGTCCTGGAAACAGATCTGTGGTCTCTGCAAAACATAATACTCCCTTATGTACACACAGATGTAGGCGTCCTGCCCTCACTAGCTCACATTTAACTGTCTTTTCATCTCGTTTATTTTGTCTTCATGGTATCAAATCAGGCTACACATCCAGCAAATAGGTGCATCTTGTTTTCAGCTGATGGCCCTTCACAGGGCACATACTACACCCCCAAAGGATTCACAAAGAAGTACAGAGTCTCTACATTTTTAATTTCAATTTGTTTGTTAGAGGAATTATGTTCAAACTTGTCTTTCGCAGTGCAGTTGGAACACACACAGGAATTCACAGGTAGAATGGGAAGGTGCAGTGTGTAAGACGGTAGTCACACTCAGTACCCTGTCTCTCTGCTTCCCCAGGGATGATGAAAAGCTGTTCACTCCCTTACTTTACATTCCAAAAACCCAGACAGAGGAGAGGAGGGCAACAACCTGTGTGTCCTGCCCTCTACGATAACCAAGGATAGAGGTTTCCCCTGTTTGCCAGAGTTTGAAATGGACCAGATGCCTCATCTCACTTTCAGGGAAAGAGACATCACCAAGCCTCCACACATCAGACAAGAGAACACTTAAAAAGTTCTTTAGTGAACAGATGAGGAAGGTCCTGAGGTAAAAAAACAACACAAAGTAAAGAGATTACAAATCCATTACTAGCTCCAGGCCCTGTTCTCTAAAGACAATTGCCTGCAAATGCCATCTCTACAGCATATTCAGAGAGGTGGAGAGAGGCAGTGAGGTCTCCCAAGACAGCTTTGAGACAAACGCGGCTGGACACAACGCAGCAGTACAACATGGTCAGCCAGATGTGCCTCTTTTCTGGGCTTCCAAATCCTGGCACAGCACAGGGGCTAGACCACGTCCAGCACTAACCTTGCGTTTCTGCACCGCACTGCAGCAGTTTGTGCCAAGCTAGCACAGAGATCTCTATCACACCAGTGCCTTGGCTGTCTCCTTTCTATTTTTGTTGTCCCATTCTGCTAAGGCACCTACTGTGCAAGCAAGACAGATGAAGATCAGAGCAAATTCTGGGGTATCCTTAAGTACAATACCCAGAGCCACCAAAATCCTTCTGTACACCCAGATGGACCAACCTTGCTGTCCTTATTGGCTATCACAAGGTCACTGTGCTTTGGAGTTTTAACTGGTGCGCCAAAAAACCTGGAACTGCACTGTCTCTTATAGCATCTTTTCTCAGATGGCTCTCACATGTCTTTATAAACTTTAGTAAATGAGTGTATATATCACTCTGTCCACCACCAAAGTACAGCTATCTCTGGGATCATACACAGCAGCTGCTGTAAAATCAGACCACAGCTCTACAACACAGATCAGGGCAATAAAAAATGTTGCATGAGGCAACTAAAATGGTTGGAGGAAGGAAGGGGAACATGGTGGAGAGCATTTCGTAGTTATAATTACCTGAGTATAAATTTGGTTGAAGAGGGTACTGTGTTTAACAGTTGTGTGTCTGCAAATCAAAGCAGTCTTTCACCCCCAGTCATAATAACCTAACTGTATCATTCTACATTTGGCCTTCTAAGCCCTTCCTTTCTGAAAACTGCAAAGCACCTTGATAAGAGCACAGCTGATGTGTTGAGTACAAGCAATAACCTAATCAAATTTCTTAGCAACTGACTTTATAACTAACTGTGAGTCTGTAGCTGCTATGCCCCCTCCCTTCCTCTCCCTTGCATGACAACTGAACAGAGCATCTATATATACCCAGTTTTAAAATAGCTTCTGCTCCCATAACTTGCAAACCGTTCCCATAGATCTTTTTTCTAGGCTAAAAGTGGTTAATTACAGTCACTAAGGGGACTGAACTGCTGCACCTTTTTCCTTATTCTGGGATGGGCTCCTTGAGTAGTGCACTATCTCCACTCAGATCATGAGCTGTTTATAATAGGAAATCTTATGAAGGATGGGCCTGAACAGATTGGAGCTATGAATTTCCTGGTATCAAGGACAGTAGATGAATAATTATATTTCTCTCCCTCTTCTCTATGGCCATACAGCCATATATGCATCATCTAAAGCTAAACCTGAAAACTAGTGAAGTATGGGGAAATGATTTAAATGGTACTTCCAATGAATATATGACATGAGACAGCATGGTTTGGGATGATGCCACCAGTTTCAGTTGAGGCACTGCACAGATTGTGTACAGTGCTGACTTGAAAAAATAATTCATTTGAGTGCAGTCTCCCTACACCAAGTTTTAGTTTCTCTGCCACAAGAGTCCCCGGCTCTACAACCCCTCCTAGATACTGCAAAAGCTGAAATTATTAGCAAAATATTCCTGTTAGAAAACAAAGACAGTCAAGCATCACAAGCTTGAATCAGATTATTATGGTAATGCTACTAACAGTGAGTGATAGCTCAGACAGACTATAAACAACATAGGCTCCATTTAGTTCTCTAGTTTAGATCACGAGTGCACTCACATGTAAGAGTCTTGCACTGGTTCACAATGCAGTTGTCAAGTGCACTGCAAGGGCTCCTTTAACCGGAACTAAACCAGAATATTGGCCCAACTGCTAGGGGCAATTTAATACACAGGGCCAAACTCAAACTAATCCAAAATAAACCCTACCCCCTAAGGTGTACATAGCCTGCACGCAGTAACTAGGTAGCAAATATGTGTGTACAGGAGCATGTTGCTTGTTAACATAGACACAGCCGTATACATGGTCTTCCTATGTTAAATGCCTGCAAACAGTTGTCCAGCTAACAACTGCTTGCAGTCACCTTTCTATGCACTTACATGGAAAAGTTTATTAATTCATATCCCCATCTACAGACACATATGAATGCATCACGTACCTATCATATTGGATACCTCTCCCAGCAATTTCACTCTGGTTTCTTAGGCTGGCAGTTTCCAGGAACTGGCAAGCAGATGAACTGTATTTTCCTTGCGGCTGCATAGCAGGAGTTTCCATGTGCAACTCTGCCATCAGTGTTGACCAGTAAACTGCACATACTGCAGGCCAAGTTGCACCTTCACATCTTTGCATCCTTAAGAAAGTCAATTGAACTACCCAGAAACAAAGGCACAATTAGGCCTGACGTACTTGAATGAAATAAGTAAATGTGCTCCAGCTGGAGTGTTGTAGAGCTAATAACCTAAGCAGATAACCCAAGTGCTATAGGTTAGAACATAATGCATGAACGGTTTCACTGTATTGAGTTAATTCACACCAGAGGTATGAAGTATGCACCAATAAAAGCTCTATGGATCAGACTGAACAGTCCTAACCTTGACTGCTGTCATTCATCTGCACCCTCAGAGCAAAATCAATCTTATCCAGAGAACCAGCATGCTCAGAACCTCATCATGCAAGACAAAATAAGACATTTTCTGTGTACACAAATCCTGGGGTTTATGTTCGCACAAGCAGGAGGAGGGAAGCATTAGCTTTTGCATGGGCACATGTTGCATAGTCAAGAATTTTCTATTACCAGCAAAGCAGCAAATTATACAACTTTCTTGTTCTGTAAGTATAACACAGAGGATAGAATGCATAAAAAGCATGAAACTTCCAAAAATGTATAGTAAAGGCTTTCAGCATGCAAATCCAGCAGCTAAAATCCTGCAAGACAGCCACGCCTGGTGTCATTTTATTCCTGTCAGCTTCATGATCCATTATAAAAGCATTCACGAATAGAAAAAGACCCTTGATCTGAATTCGCATAACTGACAACTTGTGCAAAGTGTAGGGTGGAAGAATGCCTGCTGCATGGTCTGCCAGATATACCAAATATTTTCAACAGTTATCTAGGAAACATAAATGCCCTTAGTAAATACAGATAGTGAAGGGGAAGTAACGTGAATATAGCATAAGTGAATTAGATATTGTGATTTGTTTTTTTTTTCTTTTGTAGCATACACATATATTCTGCTGCTGAAGAAAAAAAATAGTATGAACATATAAAACAAAACTCTGCAGTTTATGGTTTGTAAGAAAGACTTTTATGTCCTTACAAAGACTAGTAAATAAAATTGACTACAAAACCAATAGAAGTATCTAGACAAGAGGAAAAAAAATAGAAATGTGCAGTTTTGGAGTCTGAAAACAGCTGATTAATTTCAACAGTGTAAAATATTTTGTAAATATTAAGTTTTCACTCTAAAACAAAATTTCTGGGCCATTTCTTCAGTTGCTGTAAAGTGACACTGTTTAAGTTTCAAAAAAACCCTAGACAATATATATTCATCTAGATTATTTTTTTTTTACTGAAAATATTAATAAAATGTTAATATATGCATATTTAACTGAGACAAATAGGGGCCATGCATGTGCCGCAGTGGCATGACAACATTCATATTGTCTTGCTCCCTGCATGAAGCTCCACACCACCACATCGTACTCACATGTTTTGCTGAGAACTCATCAACCTCCCGAAGAACCTTCTCCTGGCACTCTGGGTTGGTGGCTAGCAAGTACGTAGCAAAGGACAGCGTGCTAGTAGTGGTCTCATACCCAGCAATCAGGAACAGGAAAGCCTGGCCTGCTATCTCATCCTCTGTTAGTGTCTTCTGAACCTTTTCAGATGGGGCCCTGCCAGCAAGAGGCACCTTGTTCTGTCTGGAAGCAGCAGATGGACTGATCACATCAAAACACCCAGCTGCTGGGGAGTCAGCTGAGTCACAGGAGTCGAGCATCCACTGGAGAAAATCTCTGCGCCTCTGCAGAATACAGAATGAGAAGAAGCATGAAGAATGAAGAGCAATGCCTTTACCCATGGCGGGCTGAAGGAGAGGGTTGTTTCCTATTTATACTGCACTTGACTCCTATAGAATGGCCACCAGGCTTTCACTTAATGAGGAGACTTCTATAAATCATCAGGAAATGCCCCCACTAAGAGCCTGTCACTGCTTTCTCCCCAGTGAGATGAGACTGATCTGCCCCCAGCACATATGAGGTATATGTTTTCACTGAGAATTGGTAATGGCCAGCTACATATAGAGCTTCTTTCATTCTCAGGGTGAGTTCTTGGCACTTGCTGGAAATAAGGTGATTGATATAGTCATGGTACAGTCCCATGTGTGCCTGCCAAGTGGCGGTGGCACAACTCATGCTTGGAGGAGGCTGGCCCATCTGCTTGGAGGCATCATCTTCATTTGTTCACATGGTCCAAAGCATGAAAGTCACCATCTAGGTTTAGGGTTGTATCTACAATATTTAAAAACTAAATAATTTCTGTACCAGCTTAACAAGACAGAACTGGAAAACAGTAAACCAGTAAACTGGTGCATCTTTTTATGACAAAGTACTTTTATGAACACTTGTACCAACATAGCATTTCTTTAAAAAGATATCTTCAAACATATTTGCAGAAGTGCATTACAATAAGTAAGCATTTTCTACCACAAAACTTATTTGGGTGGCTTCTCTTTCTAAAATGCCCACTGAATGATTCTACTGTTATAAAAAATTACTTTTTTTTTCCACACAAGTTTCTGACAAAAAAAAACCTTCTAATAAACAGACCATGGACAAGCATGAATTGAGCCCAAACCAGTCTGGACAGCAAGCTTGATTAGGCTTTGAAATATAACCCAAAAGGTTTGAATTGACTTCTGGGAGTGGGCATAATAGAATTGTGCTGAACCTAAGCCATAAGGCTATGTGATTGATTTTCAATTCCTCAAATACCAACAGAATACATGATAGCTCAAGGTCTTAGAAGTGACTGCAGTGCCAGAACATGACAACTTTTGCAGTGGGATGAACAAAAGAAGGGACCGAGTCTTTCTTCAAAAGGGAAAAAAAAAAAAAAAGAAATGCTGTACTGTAAAGCTGCATTTACTGGTTAAAAAGAAATCATTTGAATGATTTCTTGGATCTGATCATTGAGAGATAAAGTAGAAAATGGAAAAGTCAGAGAAAAAGACAGGCAAACACGATAAGAGTAATGAAGGACTAATTAATTATAAATGTCAAAGAACCGAACCAGATTATTTGCTTTCTTTCACATGACATGAGAAAAGAGAGCAGTAAGACAACAAAAGAGGAGAAATACTTAATGTCCTGTGCTTAGCTCTGCTGCCAACAAACTGTTCTGTCTGATCTACGGGCAGACAGGAATGGTTATTTTGAGTAATAGAAGGGATTGGCACACTGACTTTTTAACAGCTCCTTCCCTCCACCCCACAGAACCTTTTCATTTTGCACATGTACATTATGCACTTTGTACCCATGACCACAGAACATCTTGCACTCTGGCACGCCCAAGAATCAATGCTCCAGATAGTAGCCAGTGTCAGTCACTGCATGCTGAAGGACTCTACAAATCGGCCAGTCAGACTGCATACCTCCAAGGCACGGAATACATGCTTTTTCCCTAGTATGTGAAGGCACACACAGCAACATCATACACATTATGCTCAGCAAATGAGATCCAGTGCTTTGTGCCTAGGCTTAGCTACCATTTCTATATTCAAATTGGCCATGCTTTTTTGGTCTCTCATTTCTGATATAGCAAACCCGAAGTTGGAAGTGCCCTGCCACAGTCATCCTCCTCCAATGTGACAGTATACCTCTGCTCTTTTATGTCCTTCTAGATTGGAAGAAACAAGATTTCAAGCGTACTTCAGCTCTGCATAGCTAAAAATTTCATGTAACTTTTCCAGGAAGGGCTTTACTCACATTCTGGGAGTCCATGTATTTGCATAACTCAGAGTCTAAGTCTGGTATAACCTAAAATCCAGGGATTTTCCTTGCACATATATTTCGGTTAGGCCATTTTTTAAATAAAAAAACCCAAACCCTAAGACAGTCCAGTTCCAGTGTGTTCATTAGTGTGTGTATAAACTAGTTTGGCATAGTAATGAACTGCATCTGTAGATATTCCCTTTTATTCATAAAACTAATTATCATCAACAAAACCACCTTTATATCATAAAAATACATAATTACATTCATATTCAGTGGACTTGTAACACTGCAACATACTGTAGTTCAAATGGTATAACATTTGGTATGGTTCTGCATTCATCCTGGTCTCTGAGGGTTTGCAATTCCCAGTCATGAGCTGTTAGCTGAGTCTGGTCTTATATTTAGACAATACATGCTCTGGAGACCTGATAAGATGTTTCTCCAGCCTCAGACAAAATCAGGTTCTGGCCCTGTACAAAACATCTGTTTACTGTTATGATAGCAAAGTACTAATCATAATGACTAGTGAATAAAATTTCATTCATGGGAATGTTTGCTGAAAGCAAACTTAATGAATGGTAGCACAAGTGCATATTCCCAAGAACGTGCTCTGAAATGCCTCTGTGGCCATTTTGAGGAACTCTTTTTATTACTCACATAATATATTTGGTTAGGAATTTAAAAGCTTGCCTTGCTGCAGAATCTGTTTATAAGGTCACCCTATCGAGAAACAACTAGATTCCTTATCTGCAGCATGCAATTTGTTCACAGGTGAGCAGGGGCTGCTAAGCGCAGTGCCCTCATAAACAACCTTACGAAAACAACATTCATTTGTAAAAACTACTTGAATAATAGTAGGGGGAAAAAACCCAACATATAAAATTAGAAAGATACAAGCTTTTTTCAAGATAATTCTGCAGAGTAGAAGGGGTTATATTTTCACAAAGCTTCCTTATGGTTCATTCTACTTCACTTTAGGCATCAGTACAGAATGAAACATAAAAAATCATCATCAACCCAAGCGAGAGAAAAGATTTCCAGGGTTATAACCAGTCATAATGAACATATTTTTCATCTGCACCATCAGGATGGAAAAATCACTCTGACTCAAAAACCTAACAACGGCAATAGAGGCAAACACTAGCATAAAACCAAATATAATTGGATTGTTAAGTGCTGGAAATGAGGAAAAGGTATCATGAAAATTCACAGGGGTTTTCTCCACTTTGGTTGACAGCGGGAGGAAAAGAAAAGGCTTTTTTTTTTTTTTTTCCAGTTTGACAACAGACCAGGTACTTACAATGTCACTGCACAAAAACATTCTCTGGTCATCACATACAGCTGCTGACTTCCTTTTTCCACTGGGAACATTTATTTGATTTTCCTCACAAAAATCAGAAGCAACAAAAAGAAGACAGCCTCTATCCTGTCCTCTGACACTTGCATAGCTATATTACAATGGCCGCAGAAACAAGTTCCCACTTCAAAAGAACGGTGTACCAGTGCGACTGACCCTTATTTTGCCCCCGTACAACACAGAGCCTATCATTAAGCTAATAAAAACTGAATGGATAGCTATTTGAAAGAAAACCTAAAAATCTAATTTGAATGCAGTATGGGGCAGGGTGCATGTCTAACTTGGTGATGACACAGACATCCCCTTTGATATATATAATAAGACAAGCCCAGCGTACAGCTTCCCCAAGATAGACATCTTGCAATATATTTCCTGACACCAGTGTTCTGGGCTGTATCATTCTTCTCATTAGTCTCCTTAAGCATCACCTGGCCATGCAGAGAAATCATTCTGCACAGAACCGTAACGAGCTGGCTACGTGCTACACGCAGGAAGAATAGATGCGTGCTATACTGGGGAAGGCCAATCCGGCAGTATCTATCACTCCTCCTCAAATCACTGCTTTTAAGTTTTGCAGCTGTCAGAAAAAGAGAGCTATATCTCTCATATGTGTGATCTATCATGACTTTTCTCACAGGAGGCAAGGGTCCTGGGGGGTGGGGGATGTCTCCAGCTTCTTCCATCCTAAACAGGGAACTGTGCTTTCATATGTAAGATCACCATACCAGCTGACCTTTAGGCAAATTCATGCTGCTTTGGGGATCCAGGGGACCCTGGGGTTATGCTTTTGGTAGAGAGATCGAGCCATTCCCTGCAAGGTGAAGTCAAAAATTACTTAAGGAAATCTACCGAATGTGTTGAATATTTGTTATTAATGCTGTGACTTCTGTTGCATTTTCTGCAAACTACACTCAAATTTTGCAACACTCTTGATAGGTCAGCTCCCCATTTTGTGTTCAGAAGAGACCAGAACTATGAAAGGTAACCCAAAAATGAATCAAGGAGTCAAACTAGATGACACGATCGGTTGGTATTCTGTAAAGCACTTTCTGTGCTGCAAAAGTCACACAAATGTGATGCTGCTAATATATGTAATACCACTCTCAATAAACTCTGCAGACCCTCCTAGCCTTTCTCAAATGCTCTGATAGTAGCTCATGAAAAGCAGAAGCTAAGCTTCAGGAATCTTTATTTAACAGGTAGAAAGCTCTCATCTCTCATTATTTCAGTTTCTACAAACAGGCACAAACACTTCTACATTAGTTTACATCCACTTCAATTTCATATGTTTGATTTAGCAGCCATCTTCTTAGGTGAGACAAACCTGTGTCACTCTGAAGTTACTAGTAAAGCACCATGGCAGCTACCTAGATCTTTCTGAAAAAGAAGCATAAAATACAGTCCCACTAAAACTATCGTTTTGCCAAACTTCTTTGAAAGAATCAAATTCATCCTCTTCCTACCACTTGCAGGTTTCATTTAGCTTCTCAAGTGAAATCTCAAAAAAAGCCAGTGTGTCTGCTGATACATACAGTCCCAAAACATTTCAGAGTGGTGGTCCTTTGCCCTTGTGCTTGAACTCAGAAGCTGAAATTAACAGGGAGGCCAGAGCTGACAGCCCTTAAATTTGTGCATCTGAAGGTTGAGGCCTTGATCCATACTGGGGAAGAGCTGAGGGAACTGGAGTTGTTTAGCCTGGAGAAAAGAAGGCTCAGGGGGAACCTTATCACTCTACAACTACCTGAAAGGAGGATGGAGAGAGAAAGTGGCTGGGCTCTTCTCCCAAGGAACAAGTGACAGGACAAGAGGTAATGGCCTCAAGCTGTGTCAGAGGAGGTTTAGATTGGGTATTAAGAAAAATGTCTTCGCCGAAAGGGTGGTCAGGCATTGGCACAGGCTGCCCTGGAAAGTGGTGGAATCACCGTCCCTGGAAGTGTTCAAAACCGTGTAGATGAGGCCCTCAGTGACATGGTTTAGTGGTGGACTTGGCAGTCCTGGGGTAAAGGTTGGACCTGATGATCTTAAAGGTCTTTTCCAATTTAGTTAATTCTGTGATACTCTCATGAGGGATGCCCAGCTCCGGAAGGACCTGGAGTCTCTTGAACTGCAGCGTACAGCCGTTGCTCAAGAGTGGCTGGGATACTTCCAGGCTGGCAGAAAAAAACCTCTTTTGTTTGCATTTGTTAATCAGCTGGTGAAACCACTGTAATGTTCTTATTGTATATTGGCTGCATATCTGAGGGCAGGCACATCTTACAAAGCAATGTAACTCGCATTAAAAATCTGAGTAAATTTAAAGCAGAAAGAAAAATATATTCCTGAGTGCAGTGCAGAAAGCCAAGCAGGCTTTTGCCAGCCTGCCCTGATCTTAACATTTGTAGTGAAACCCCAGACTGAGAAGATTCTGTATAACTTTGGACTAGTTCTGGTATTTTCATATATTATCATCACTAAACTCCTACGTGAGTTTCTGGCAGTAGTTCATAGCAATGAGGGAGCACTGTGAGTATTCAGTGACACCACATTTGATGTCAGAACCCACAGAAATGCCTTTGCTTTCTACTTAAAAGAAAAAAAGAAGTCTCCTTACAATAATGCTGCAAAAATGCTACATGAAATGCTGAGCATGCCCAGAAGAGGCAGGAACATCAGCAAACTGATGAAAGCACCTGAGCATGTGAAGTATTAAACACGGCAACAAAATATATCTTCTATAGGTGACCAATGCTCTTTAACATAAATAAGTAAATAAATAAATAAAACCAACCCAAAACCAAGGATAAGTTTAAATTCAAGTATGACATGGGTTTTATTGGCTGAGTTTGCCACTAAATCTGCAGTGGCTGATACGAATTACTAGTTAAAGCACTAACCTCCACAGAAGCTGGGATGCTTAAAGCTGCACACAGGTTTTTTTTTCCTTTAAAACACAGTTATAACTGATGCAGCTTCTCCATCTGTAAAATCAGTATAACACACATCAAATCTCATAAAACCCTGTGAGGAAAAGCTAATGATGATCTCAGAAAACCCTTTAAGACCTAGGATGAAAACAGATTTTCACAGACTCAAAGAGTTTAAGGCAAAAGCACTATCACATGGGGGAAAGGAGCCTGGAAGGAACTCAGCAAGTTATCTAATGCATCCCCTTGCCATGAGGCAGCATCAGCCAAACAAACACTGACAGCTGTTTGTCTAACCTGTTCTTAAAAACCCAGCCAAACTCTAGCTTTCCACAGCCTCTCCAGGCAGTCCACCCCAGCAGTGAACCATTTTCATCACTGGAGATGTATCCCTTCCTCCAGAGACTCATCACAGATATTGCAGATCATGAGTTTTCACCCAGCTACACCTGTAACGTCTGAGGCTTCACAATCTGTACTTGTTTTATGTGTGTCTCTCCCTAGATATATTACATCAGCAGATCTTTAACAAAGCATGCGGATAACAGAAACGTAATACTGCTAAAAAATACAAAATTATTTTCACGTGGTAGTGCCTCTATTCATGAGGTGAGGGAAAAGAGTGCTCAGGTATTGAAGGTTTCTCTCTCAAAAATTGTGCACTTTTCTGACCTTCAAAAGGCAAAGTTAAAGTAAAAGCATTAGTAATCTATAGAGCCACGGGCAAGCTATTTCAACCTGAAAATCAAGCAGGGGAGGAGTTCTTAAAACCAGGATTTTGTTGGGGACCCGTTTCCCTTTAGCTTAAACTGCTGCAAGAGGCACTAGGGAGCTTACATCTTGAAAGGCAACAGTGACCTTCTCGAGATGTTCCCACACAGTTCATGGATGAAAATAAATGCGAATTTCAGATCTCATTGTTATTGAATGGAGAGAAAGCAAAGAACTGTTTCTAGTTGAGACAAGCCTAATGTAACTCTTCCTGGCTTTTGTAGAAGGAAGCTGCTTTTAAACTTCAGTGTGTGGACCTGTTGACACTAAGATGCAAAGATCCGAATTGGAGGCCTAACTTAGCTGAAGTGGTACATAGGATGAAGATATACTACAATTATGTGAGGCAGAAAATAATGCACACACCTATTTGACTGCTTCATTAATTATGAGTGCCCACACAGAAACCTATGGCTTGCCAAGGGAGGTGGAACCCCTTCCAGTAGTTCAGTGCAAAACCAAGGGATTGCCCACAGTCTGGTCCATTTACACCACTAATGAACTGTTTTCTCCAACTCTGGCAATTTTCCCTTCCAATACCAGGCTGAGCAGAATGAGCTGGATATATGAAAGAAGCACTAAGTTTCTCCATGAAATTCAGTCTAACAGCAAACAAGTGTCATGCCCTTTGCAGCAGCTGGTTGGCACCTCAGGCCAAAACACAGCATGACAGTAGAACCACCACAGTTCCCTCCATCGCGTGCACATGGGGGGAAGGCTCAGAAAACAACCCAAAATGCAATGGATGTAGAGAGGTTCATCCAGCTTTCCTAATCCTTGAATCATGGTGAGCGAGAGACACTGGTAACAAATAACGGTGGACTGCAACCTTTACATTCAGTATTTGCAAGTCATGTAGGATAACAACACTTTGATAATGACTCCTGGTATTATCAGACTACAAATAATAAACATTCGATCTGTGTGTGTGGCAGCAGAGTTTCTCCTGCCCCACGTGTGTTTTGCTGCTTGGAGGTGGAGGAGTGAGGTTCTGCGAACAAACACTGGTCAAATATAGCATGAGATGAAATAACTGGGTGCTGAGGAAGAACAGGACGGATCCCCCATACATGCCAGTGTGTGGAATAGACACCAACTCCCAAATCAGCAATGAGCTGACCACACTGCTGCACACTGTATGCACACATCCTCTCCCAAAGCTTATCTGGGCTCCCACTAAACCATCCGACACTCCTCCCCTCTGCTATTTGCAGGAGGAAGGGAGGATGCAGGAAGGGAGTGCTTTAGACTAAGGGTCTGTCACCCAGAAGCTTGACCCTCTGCTGACTCAAATTGCTGACTAAAAGCTGCTGTTGCAGTCAACCCTCTCTTCCTTTTTTTTTTTTGCCACAGATTATAATTGTCTTTGCTTAAATTTAATTCCCAATTAATAAAGAGTTCTGGTTTTAGCTGTTCCCTCACATCCAAGAAAATGCACAGGAATCTCGTTATTGCTTCTTTATCCTTTGTTCTTCCTGTCCCATATGCTCTCTTTAACATGCTTGCAAAGCCCTACGACTCACTTTGAAGAGCCATCAGGACATTTCAGGGCCATTCTGGGAATTCACTGTTCACATCCTGTCCCCCCTCAGCCCTCCCCATGGTTTGTTCAAGATCCTCTCTTTCTGCATCACATTACATATAGATTGCATATGTTTTGAGGGAAGGAATACCTCATTATTTGGTTTTGTGATGGCCTTCAATAATTCTGGGTAACATTAAAAAAAAAAATTATTTTTTTAACTACATTAATTATGTCTGTGAGACTGATGTAAATGACATGTACTGGTGTAAAGAAAGGACAGTTAATGTTATTTATGTTCTTCGTTAATAATATGGAAAAAACACTTCTCTATTACTTCTCTGACCAATGCTTCTCCACTGCTGCCAGGCAATCCTGCAGCTGGTTTATCCATCCATAATCACACCTGCACTGTACATTAGAATTTATCCTGGATCTTTGGCTATATTAAATTGGCTTTTACCAATATTACATAAATCACCCCTATATCTGATCTCCACTTGGGTGCATGAAGGGGCACAGGTTTCTAATGCAGTGGGTATAAAAGCAGTATTGAGAAGAAAAGGATTATTTTGAGACACCCGGTGACCAATAACAAATTGTGTTACCCTCTGCAGTTCCATGGATGCTCGGTTCAGTTATGGGTTTTATCCAATAGATGGCTCCTTGGTAGCAGGAAGGATTCTCCCCCTGCTCTCCTCTCAAAGTTTCAGTACGACTTTCTAATATTTACACAGCTATTATCTCACACATATACACATTTTGTGCATACTGATAAACACACAAAAGAAGCATGTGTGTGTGAATTTAAGAACAAAAGCAAAATTAGATGGCATTTTATGTATTTCATGCCACTTTGTCCTCTGCCAGTACAGGGATCCATGAAAAATGACAGTCAGGCAGCTCTGTGGTCTGGAATGCTTCCTAAAGTCAAGCTAAAAAACACAATTACAACTTCAGAAACACATGAATACTGACAGCATGCCAGAATACCAGCTGTCTTTCTCCCCAAAAATATGAGGACGTGTCCCACATCTTATATATCCCTGACTGAGCAATACTTAAACAACTTACAGGCATCATTACTCCTCTGTCAATGAAAGATTTTTCACAAGGAAAAAAAATGTAATAATCCTATGTGCAATTATTGATATAATGAACTGGGAAAGCTCTGTGTAATTGGCAGGGTGCATGTTAACATCATTATGAATAATGCTGCCATGTCTGAGATGGCAAAAGCGAACATGCTTTTGTTGCTTTCCAGGAAAACATAATCAGAATAATAATAGCAAAACCCAAGACATCAGTCACATTCATATGAATCATGTTTATCCTGTACAGGCACTTGTGACTTCTCTGAAGAGCACTGAGTCAGAAGAGCAGTTCCTGGTCATTTCTGTCCTGAAATCTACCTTGCATCTCACTCAGATCTTGTCAAGATCTTGTCAAACACCTGGCAGTAACCCCACTTTGGGGACTGTGACCTTCTGCTCAGACCACACAATCAAGTGCAAACAGAACACCCACAATAAATAATAAATGTCATAGAAGCCAGACCATGGCTATCTAAATCCCTACAGCTTTATACTTCAATGGGGCACAACTACAAGCCCACTATACCTGCTGTTAGCATCTAAAATAATAACATTCCTAATAATAACTTTTATCCTTGAAATATTAAGCCTTTTTTAAAAGGGGGGGGGGGGGGGAAGGTACCATTTTACTATAAATATACAATATAGAGCATCTTAACATTAGCGCAATTACAGCCATAGTAACTGTCAAGGAAAAAAGTTTCATCCCTGAAATCTGAGCACAATCCCAGTTTATATTTCAGTGTTCCAAAAGGACTTGCCTAATTCCAGACCTCAAATCAGCTTTTTGCGAGCTAAAACTTGGAAAATTTGAATCAAATTACACTTTCCTCACTCCAAATTAAGCTAATCAGCATACTTGATCATGGGCTGTCACACCACTATTTCCTTTTACTCCTGAAAGACACCCCAAACAGTGCTCCAGCCTACTGGGTATTGTGCAGTGAAACAGTACATGTAAAGGTAGCCCCATGCTCTGGTGAGCCCTCAGCTTGCCATAGGACAAGGGGGAATAGCTTTAAGATGCCAAAGGAGGGATTTAGATTAGATACTAAGAAGAAATTCTTCACTATGACGGTGGTGAAGCACTGGCACAGGTTCCCCAGAGAAGCTGTGGCTGCCCCATCCCCAGAAGTGTTCAAGACCAGGTTGGATGGGGCTTTGAGCAACCTGGTCTAGTGGAAGGTGTTCCTGCCCATGGCAGGGGGTTGCAACTGGATGAGCTTTAAGGTCACATCCTACCCAAATCGTTCTGATTCTATAAGGGCCCTTTGCTGTGACATTGCTCTTAAACTGGGCAAGAAGTATATTTAATCCCTGGCCAGTCCTAATACTGGTAACACACAAAAGATCCATCTTTGCACCTGTCTCTCTTTTGGGATGCTGCAGCCCAAGATTTACCCAGACCCAAAGCCAAGCCTGCAGACTTTCACCCTCCTCCTCTTTTTAAGTGGCCAAGTTACAAACATGCTAAAAATCAGAGCTTGCAACTGAAATACTGACAATAATGTTCACCATGGAGCAGTATAAAACAGGCAGCAGTGATATTCATTAAGCTGTTAATAATAGATTGTGGCACAAAGCAATTTATGAAGTTTCCACTGTAATTAAAATCACTGAGTATTTGGGCACTTGCAATGCACCTAGCTCTTCCTGCTTCTTAGGCTTTACATTTTAATGTGAATTATGGCTCCTCTCCCTAGAGACCTACTAAAAAGCCTGTTTTAATTGGTATGTTTTTAATTGGGATTACATTACTAAAAGTGTACATTTCTGTTTGAGAGAGAAAGGAGGTGTTTGGTTCCCTTCTAGTCTCTATCTCTCTTAGATATAGCTTGCTTATCCCAGTGGGAGGGAAAAAGGAAGGACAGTTGCTGTGAAGAAAGTGGAGAAAAAGCCCTGCACAGCCACAGGCTGTGAAGTGAGGGCAGGGCTGCCATTGACTGCTGTGGATACAGGATTTCCTAGGCAGACTTTTGGGAGGGAGAAGAATCACTGCAGGGGTTCAGGCTCCTCAGACGGCGGAATGCCACGAGGGGATTCGTGCCTCGCAGCCAGCTGACATCAAGGGCACATTTTAGAAAGCCTCTCCTCAGGGTTTCCAGTGACAGACAATCTGTCGTTTTCCATAATAAGTAAATCTAATGTTAAATTATGCTCAAAAATCCAGATATGGACATGAGCGGATAGGGGCTAGCAAAGGCCTCAGGCTCTGCTGGCTCCAGCAGGCCGGAAGGGGAAAAGGCAGCCCCTGGGGCAGCCTGGGCATGGTGGCAATAAGAAAACTGCCCCATCAAACAAAGCGCATTGAGATGGTCAGACCAACTTGCACCAGGTTCAAAAGCTGGCCACATAAATGGTTCTCCTTTTGGCAAGACAGGCTGTCAGTGTCTCTTTTAAGTAGGCGTATGGATCTACTAAGATAAGTAGACACAAGAGAAAAGGGAGAAAGATCAAAGGAGTGCAAAGTAGATAACAACAATTGAGATAATCAAGGGAAAAATCTCCAGAGATCAAAACATGTCAACAGATGGACAAAACGGTTGAGTCAGAACGAAATATCACGGAACAGCTTTTTCAGAACTGCTGCAGAAAAGGTCATATTGTATTGCAAGAAGGCAGCAGTGCGTGGGGCTGAGCGGGGTCACTGTAGGCAAACAGAGAAACAGAGAGACTTACTGAGACAAATTTGAAGATCACCCACTAATACCACAAGTGCTGCAACTTCCCCTCCTAGCTCTGAGAGCAACTCAGGGAGGAAGGCAGGTGAACCAATAACAGATAAAAGAAAAAAAAAGTAAAAAAAGATTAAATACGAAAAGATAAAAAAAGAAAATGTTTAAAATGACAGAGGAAGGGAAAGCTCTGTTACTGCAATTAGGTCAGTAAATCTGTGATTTTTTTCTAAGAATTTAGATGCCATGCTCTAGTTACATATGTCAGAATAAAGTCTGTTTGTAGAAGGAAAGTACCCAAACATGATATTACATTGATAAAATAAACACAAAAAGCTCCCAGTCTTTAGAACCCTTGTAGATTTAGATCAAAAGTAAAAAAGAAATGAAGACTATGTAATGAAGATTAGATCTCATATTCCACCTTGGCATTAAAGGCCACCACCCTCTTACGCAGAAAATTAATCTCCAGATGATTTCATCTCATGGCAAGATTCCCTTTGTTTGCAGATTTGAAAACCCTACACCCTGGGTAAAGACCAGATCACAGATGAAGCAGGAAAAAGGAAGGGCTTTCAGTCACCTACAGTAGGATCTTCTGAGAAACTTGGAAGGGACAGACAGAAAGAGTAACATACAGAAGAGATGAGGAAATGAGAGAGAAGTTACAAAGAAAGAGAACATACATACACAACTTTTGTCCCTTCAGCCAATGCAATGAATACTGAGACCATATTATGAAAGAAATCAAATGACAGGAAGTGGTAAAAGACACGTTGAAGAAGATTTACTTCATGCTGAGGGAATCGCAAAGGGAAACTCTGCTTCCAAGCCTATAGGAAAAACCCTGAAAAACAGATGCAACACTGGTTAGGCTGAGTATTTTGCACAGATGAGAACACGCAGCAGAAAGGCTACATTACTTACTGATTTGGCAAGTATTAACAGATATACGACTACATCAGATTCTGCTCCCAGTGCTACAAAAGAAAGGCAGCTGCAGATGCTTTACTCCCTTCTCAGAAAACACATACGTTTTTCTCAGCCCTGGACACAACGAAGTCCCATTGAGTATGTGCAACTTCTGTGACCCAACACTCAGGAACATTTCCCCAAAGACACACAGTGACCCAAAAGGTTGCGTTCACCTTGATTCAATTACTTTCTCTGATTGGAGTACCAAGAGAGATGCTAACTAACTAGGGGACAAACTTTACGTCTAAGGTCATGAAACAGCAGTATTGAGTAGCAGGTATAAAAAGTATTAAAGCCTATGCCACATCCTCCTCCTCAAACAGATGGCCTTTCAGAAAGATTTAATCAGACATTGAAATGCATGCTGCGAATACTCATTACTAGCACAGGATCAGGCTGGGACAAGTGGCCAGCACTGACGTTATTGCCCACAGGGAATTACCACAGGCATAAACAGGATTTTCAGTGTTTGAACTTCTCTCTGGATAACAAGCACAGGGACCCCTTGCCATCAGAAGGGAGGGTAAAGCAAAAAATTCGTGATGGGGTAGGCCAGGTCCAGGTTGCAGAGGAGAAGCAAGCGACCCAGACCCTTTAGGGAACATCCACCTTTTTTTTTTTTTTGCTTCTTCATCCTCTGTTTTTTGCCTCTGATGATGAGGTCACCGTAAACCTTAGTGACACAGCGGTATTTGCTGGATCCCACTTTCAAAACCCTTCTTATTTTTATGGACACATAAAACAGAGCTGTAACCGCTCCTTCCCCTTCAACATCAAGAACAGGGAAAACAGGGTACAGCCACAACAACCAGCGCCTAGAAGGACGTGTGAGTAGGGCTGGACAAAAGAAAAACCGAGGACTTTTGATTTCCCCTTTAATGATGGAGTGGTTTCTTTGAAAAAGAGAGGTTTGCCTTTCAATTCTTTCCTCTTCCCATTTTTCAGAGAAATTTTGCTACAAACATTATTTGTAAGAGTCCTTAAGCTATCTTTTGGCCTGGATTTTTTATAAACAGCATTTTAAGTGACACTACCAGATAAACACAATTTTTAAAAGTCACTAAAACCCTTGACATTACCAACAACTGAGCATGTGGGTTTATTTATTTTTGCTCTGATGAAAAGCCTTTTTTCAACACTAAAAATCCCACCCTTCTCAATTAAAAGATGTTTCTCATATGCTGTAGATCAGCAAAGCCAAATGTCCATCTTCACTTCCTTCACTGGCTGGTGAAAACAGGAGGAAAATGCATGCAAACCTTATTGACAGAAGCATAAGCCCTTCCTCCCTATAACTCTGAAGGCATTCTGTTGGCTTAATGACTTCCTGTGGATTAATGCTGCTAAAGTGAGTTCCCCAGAAAGGGGCAGAGTACCATATTTTGGAAGCCCCTCTGAAGGAGCTCCACCACACACCTCTCAGTGAGCTTAGCTTTTCCTGCAAAGATATGTTTTTCCCAGTACTGTCTGCAAGATCATTCTTGGCAACTCTGGGCACAAAAAACACCAGCCTCATCAGTATGAACAGCCTCATCAGTATGAACACTCTGGTGCTTTGATTTCACTTCTGTCCTTTGGTACAAGTCTGTATTCTTGCAAACTGAGTCACGTGCTCCAAGAAGTCAATGAGATAGCTCACATGTGTGATGGCATTTTGAACCCCACACTCTAGCTGAAGTGCAGCATTGTGAAACATGAGACAGGGACACTGTTTCTGTCGTCCCATAAAGAAGAAATGAAGATACTCAGTAGCAATGAAAAAGACTAAAAGGGAGTGGGAAGAGATGGAGGTATTGAAGAGAGTCCCAGGTGCCATAATTATATTGTTACGGTTGCTGTAGGGTCTGCTGGAGTGGGGCAGATAATAAATACATGATACCATCTGCCCGTTCCTTGCCTAGGATCTATAAAGTCCTCTGCTCCATAAGCAAGGGGGCAACAGAGTTGGTGTGATAAGAGCAAAATCCAAGCATTAGACCTGTTTGCTGGCAGCCGGTAATCAAGTAGACATTTGCTATCTTCTTGTGACTGCAGTGCTCATAAAGCACTGGGCTCACAGGTGTGCTGGGCTGCAGAACTGGGACAGATGCAGCAGTAATGCAAAACTGCCTGCTTCCCCATCAACACGCCTCGGGAAGGTGAGAAAGTCGCCACTCTCGTTACTTATTCTGTTCTTGATCTCTTTTGAGCAGAGGGACTGCAGAACTGCATTTCAGGATGAAAGCACCTCAGCTAGACACTTCAGCCCAGGCCTGAAACCAAAAGATCTCATTCTGTAAGGCTGCAATTCATTGCTGGAAAGATAACAGCAGACTGATCAAGAAATTTAAATGGTGACCTAAAGCAATAGGGATTTCAAGCTCATCTCCATTTGAGGTTTTGAAGACTTGCTATGTTTAAACGCCCACTTAAGAAATCCTAAGGAAGTTATAAAATTCATTACATCTTTAAGAAAAATATTTTAAAAAGAAGGACTTTTGTTCAAATGTGGGAAGGATGGAACACAATTTTAAAAGCAAGCAGTAATGGCTTGATTTTAAAAAGAAGGTGAATAACTAAAATGCCTTTTAACATAATGCCACTTTTTTCCCATCTTAGAATAACTGTATGCTGCCCAAGCACAGATACCAGATTTAATGTTAAAAAGCTTTTTAATATATTATTTTTGCTTAAAGCAGCAGAGATACAGGTTTGAGATTTGAGTTCAAACCCTGTATTTAGCAAAATCCCACAAAATCTCTCTCTATTTTTAAGACACACATGTACATTTTTGGAAAGCCCACTTCACATTTCCCTCTGAAAAAGGCACTGGATAATGACATGATCAAACCGTGAGAACAGCCCAGTGAAACAGAATGGAAGCATTCTTTCTACAGACTTAGGAAAACAACAGAACCGGTCTGATCCTTTGCTTTGCTATTGCTTTATTAATCAATAAAAATGGATTATTTCAACATTGCCATAGCGTGTGTATCCTTAAAAGGACACCACCTTTCAAATATAAACAAGTTTTTCTTGGTTTTCTACAAGGCAAGAAAACTGCACACTATTAGGTGTCTAATCCTCCCATCTGCTGTTTCCTTAGAAAAATATTTACTTTTTAACATCTGTACTGCATTTCCACAGTTCAAACACACACACAGGTCCTGGAATGTACATAGTATTTAGCAAATTTTTAACTAAGTTTTCTTAGTAATTGTACAGTTTTCCCTTGACAAGGAGAAAATCAGACTTTTTCAGAAGGATTACCTCTGCTCAACTCATTTCAAGTAGCTCTTGAATAAAATAGTTCATTAGTTCATAAAAAGGAAAAACTCTAGGGAACTGCTGGGGAAGGAAGAGAAAAGAACAGAGTGCCACAGTAATTAGGTTTTCAGATTGTCCGTTATCATCTAGAATGCAGGTACACATACATATGTCCCTCTTCCCCTTAGGTAAAGCATTTAGGGGAGCTCACTACACATTTTTCCCTGGAAATCGGTGTTCAAGAGATTAAAGTTGCAACCAGGCCACCATTTCCCAGAAAGATATTAAAAGATACCACCTTCTCATAGCACACTTCTACTGGTAGCCCGTAGTGAAAGGGCAGCTCTCTTGCCTTTGCAAGCATTTAAACACCTTAGTTTCGGACTTCCTCAAAATTCAGTTTCCTGACCCTTTTTAGTCTCTGATGGCTGATGCTGAAAAACCAAAGGATCTCCACTCACCAGGAATCACTTGTGCCTGCCCAGGGGTATGAGCAGCCTGGGGACAGTAAAGCAGACTGCCCTTCCTAGGACTGTGGAAAAAAATGGCCAGGAGCAAGGATGGGAAGTGGGGAAAACTGGAGGGGGTTGCAATTCTTCACCAGCAATTGCTGACTAGAGGAAAACCTCTTTTGATCTAGATCTACTGCAGTAGAGTTCAGGGCATCACAGGGACATACCAATTCACAGGAGGCCAGTTCATCACCAGGACTGACATCACCACACAGTTTCTTTGTGGCTTTACACCATGTAGCTCACAGGGAGCATGGTTCACAGCAGCACAGCCTTCACACTCTACTCCAGTTGTTCTTTCTGTCTGCTCCACAAGTAAACCAAAAGCATTCAGGTAGTCTGTAGGTCTCCCCGCAGGTTAACTAAACTGCCAACTGAGATGCCAATGAATAAAGTTCTGGTGATACTTCTCTGTGATTTGTCACCCTCTCATTTTAAACGGGCTTGAGACTGCCAAGAAACAGCTGATCATCATCAGAAACATCAGATCATTACTTGCCTGGCATGGACTAGTGACCTTGAATTATGCATACACACCAGACAGAATGGCTGGAAAAGTCAGGGAATGCCAAAAGAATGTGGTTTAGCTTCTATGAAATCTCAAATCCTCCTTGTTAAAGGTTGCATATTTTGAAAACTAGGTTTTTCCACCTATTGTAATTTTCCAAAAATAATGTTTTGCACTGTCCTTAAATTGCTACATTCCAACTGTTGTTATTACTATGTATTACAAATTAAATTCTGGCTTTTCATCTGCTGAGGGGGCTTTCAACCCACAGTTTTAGAAAGGAGTCTCAATTTTGAACACCAAGAATGACTCTTCATCTAGATACCATCATTTAAAATAGACTGGTAGGTTAAGAACTGAGCTATAACATGACAGAAAAACAACTCTTACATGCATAATGATTTGCATATCAGATTATTAAATGAAAATCTATCAAACTATCATTTATTGAAGTAAACAAACAGTCTATCTGCCCTGTTTCTGGAAACATTTTGCCTCAGGGAAAAATTTAAACCTGGGCAGATAATCAGGATAAGGTATTTGAACGCTGAAATCCTGCTGGAGTCTTCAAAGTAGGTGTTAAGTGATGCATTAAATTTGTGCTGCTTCTTCTGAGGAGGGTGAATTTGCTCTTCTGTAAACAGTAGGAAAAGCATTTTACAATAATTGGAATCCATGAATAAATATAATATATTAAAATTTCTAAAGTACAACCACTAAATGTTTTTGTACATAAGCCAAATGAGTGGAATAACCAGGACTGAAATTATTTGACTGACCACAGAAAGATAGTATATAATTAAAATGACATCTGCAGCACTAACCGATGGGATAAGAGAAAGTGACACCACAGCTCTCATACAAGCTGCAAGCATATTATTAGATCTAAACCTGGCTGTAAAATTACTATCTGCCCATGGGATTATCTTCAGGCATTCAGAAGCATTGTTTCACTTACTGATAGAACAGGGATGATAACAGGCTGACTTTGCTTGTCACATTGTTTTTTGGCCTTTCTTTATTCTTTGTTCATGTTAGCTGCAGATGAGAGGAAGACAAGCTTCAGCTAATTCACTTTTCCTGGAGCTTTCCATTGTTCTACAGCTTGCTCCAAAGGCTTTTTTTTTTTTTTTCTCCCCAAAAGCATTTTTAATGGTGATAAAATCAATGAGGAGTAAGCAATGCACACAATGTAACATCTAGGAATGTGGCAAACTCATGAGTACCCACTGGCCTAATGCAGCACAGGGAGACCAAAAGACATTACTCATAGCTCCAGTTACTAGCACAAACGATCAGTAGCTACCAGTTATATCTTGGCCTCATTAAAATTCCATGCCAAAACTCTGACTGACTTCAGTGAGTACATTTCATCATTTGAGACCTAGGACACAGCCCATAAATGCGAGGCTATCTGGGACACCTAATCTCTACAAATTACATTTCTGCATTAAATTGGACACAGCTGCATTTTGATCTGTTTCACACACCATTTTTATGTTCCTGGCAAATTATTAAGTTGCCTATACTTGTAACACAACTTGTGTGCCACCAACCAATCTCAAATAGTCAAAATTCTAAGCGCATGGTACATGACAGGCAATGAAAAGGGGGGGAGAAAAGGAAGTTCCAAACTTTCCAGTTGATTTTGAAAGCCATGTTAATGATCCTGAACTGCAAAGCGGACATAATGCTCTCTCAGAAATCTGGTCCTAAGTGTCTAACTCCCAATGCTTGAAATAGCTCCCGTATGCCAATTTTGCAAACTGGACAGAAGTCCAGGACCACAGCCAGTCATGGACTTGTGCACCCCCTGTTAAGCAAACATGGACCTTGTACTTTCCTCCACATTGCCCCGATAGTGGATAGCTACGGCCATGTGTTATCTCTTACAGCACCTCCCTACTTCCCTTCCAATATAACCTTACACCTCTGTGCCGTCAACCACTGAAACCTGCAAGCAGGCTGCATATGCAGAGAATGCTGCCTCCTATACTACAATCATGCTTTTCTTTGTGTTTTCTCCTACCCATACCCACCTGCTGCCCTTCAACTCAGTCTGCAGCTTGAAGGAATGACCACCTATAGTATAGTCAAGGATTTAGCTCATGCTAAATTAGCCGCAGGGCTATTGCCACAGAAATTGCATATATTATATTTCATTAATAGTAGTTAATATATTAACTACTTTAAATCCACACTAGATTGTTCCATTATTCCTTTTATCCTTTTATAACTGATACACAGAATAGACTTTTCATGGAAACCCTTTGGCATGAATCTTTGATTCAAAACTCTTCATATATAGAGCCACGCCAGTATGTCATTGTAAGTTCACACTGGATCTGTGCACTAGAAATGACGTGTCTACAAGTAGTTTAGCTACACCACCCGTGTTAGAAAATATTCAACCACCACTCAGCCTGGGCGAGGAACCATGTTTATGAATCATGAATCATTTGTGGCTGGTCAGTGATGTTTACAATCTTTTGGATCTAAAGAAGGATGGAGACAAAGACCTAAAGGCTGATTGGGCAAAGACCCATAAAGGTGGGCTGGAAGAAAGATAAGAAGCATGTGGTAATAAAGTGCAACAAATAAAGAAGTGAGACTTCACTGCAGAAAAAGTCAAAGAAAAGAGCAGCAAAATCTTTGAAAATGAATTTGATTTTTAGATATGTCCTGGATGTAATACAGGGTAAATTAAAATACATTTTTTTCCTGAAAGGTGAGAACTGTGAGGCTAAGCTGTGAGAAAAAGTTGGGAGGATTTGTTCTCACCTGTGCTCTTGTGCTATCAGAATTGCTTTTCACCTCAAAGTGGTAAAAAACATCTCATATTTCAATATTAACAGCTTCTTAATGTGTATGTTGTGGCATGTTTCATGTCAATTGATATGCAAAGCTTGTCTTAGTTACCTTTAAAATGGAATTCTCATCGATATTCTTTGTTTCTCACTACACATCCATAATTAAGTGGTTAACTTATTTTTAGGGATAAAATATGCAGTCTGCAGTTAAAAAATGGTCTAAAAGGACAAGCAGACCTGATGAACTTTTGTATCACAGAACTGAAGCGCATGCCCGTGCTCCAAATGCTTCGTGTATCAAAAAAAGACTTTCATAATAACGCATATGCCTTCAGGTACTTCACAAAACAGTGACTAAAGCAAAGACTAACAAAATGGAAGTACTTACATCCAGACAAAAGAGAAATACATAGATAACAAATGATTTGCTAATAATGAACACCCATTAGTTTGCACACGTTAGCTAAAATTTACTACCTTTCTCTTTAGCCATCTCAATATCAAATGTCTGCTCCTAATCATACCTTCAGGTTCTTTCCAGTTTCAAAAGCAGAAGGAACTGTTAAAGGACAATATGAAACCTGCCTCAGCTCCTAGGTAATGACTGGGTTGATAAGCTCAGTGGGGGCTCCCTTTTCTCTGGTCCTTAAGGAAGACAAAACCTGAGACAAAACACCTGACTTCAGGATGAGAAAAAATTCTACAGGATAAATCCTCCCTTCTGGGTCTAGAAACTGGGTTGAAAAGTCAACCCAAACAATACTAAGAGAAGCAGTCTTTCTTGCAATGAGTTAACAACTCTGCATCAACACCAAGCCTGGTTGATGGTACACAAAGCTAAAAATGAATAAATGAATGAAATTTTCACTAAAATGAATAAACGAATAAAATTTTCACTAAACTGCTTTGAATGTTCAAACAGTCAGAGTCTACTTTTTCAATGGAGGCTTATGCTGCTCCCAGTTCTTCCTCAATACATTTGCTTATCCCCATATTTATCACAGAAATAGCCTTACCTCAGCTGCATCTTGCTGGTTTCTGAAGACAATTGCATTTTTTATGGTTTGAATAAAAAATCCATTCAGTTCCTTTTGTTTCCTGTTTGGCAAAATCCGGAGCAATGGGATCATTATAAATGGGAAAGAAACTGTAAGAGATTTTAAAGAACAAAACAATGAATCACACTGTAAAGGCATATAATACCCCCCTCCTTTCATTAACATTATAAAATTCTTCAAGTGGAATGTGTTACTTTTGTGAAACCAGTTTTTTTCCTCTCTGGCCCTCTCCTTCTTTCTCTTTTTTTCTGCCCCCCTAGGCTGGTAAAGGATTTCCTTTTAGAAATTCCATGTTGGCCAGAACTACCTGCCAGACAGATGCCTTCCAAGCTTGCTTCCACAATGCTTCAGAATTTCAGTTCAGCTTCTTGATGCCACTGAGCCACCACAACAAAGGGGAAAAATATTTTCCCTGCTACTCAAACAACTACATAAAAAAGGTGAAGGATCTTGAACTAGCCTATCAGCTTATGGCACTGATCCATGAAATAGTGTAGTGGTCATTCTCATTTACAGTTCACCAATATTAGGATATTGGTTTACCATTTTATTTTGCTTCTCTAAACAGACCAAAGACTCTGGAAGCAGGATGTTATCACAAGAATGGTTTCCAGTCCATGGCCTTTATAGTCAGGAGCTAGAAACCCGAGTGAAGCCTTGCATCTTAGTAAACTCATTGTTAACTTATGAATAGGTTAAGACTAACAAAACCAGAAAACCCCTGTGCTGCCAGCAGAATGTACGAGTAGAAAGAGATCAGCCAAGGAATCCAATCCCAGAGAAACTTGCTTTAATAAAGGGCACGATCTTAGACACACAGAGGTATATTTTTGTCCCTTCAGAAATCAGTTATAAAGTACACTTTTCAATCAGGTTAAACATTAACCCCAGGACATTTTGGATACACAACTCCAGAAGGAAACAGTTCATGTACTGCTAGTACAGGTGCAATCTGTAATGCCAGCAGGATCAGATGGGCACAGGAAACTTTGCCACTGTGCCACCTGACACTACTGTGTGCAGGTCTAGATAGCAAGACGGTAAAACCTCAACAACCTTGATTATGTTGCAACTTTCTCAGCTATGATTCTTACTGCCCTTGCATTAACAAGGCCACCATCACCATGAAGCCTGAGTTTTCATGCCCTAGAACTAAATGGCTTTATACCCTAATTCTTGCATTCCCTTACCTATTCACCTGAAAATAAATACATTCTCTTAATGACAGCTTGTGCTGGCACTTATCATCTTTATCCTTTATAGCCATCAACCAGGCTGCTGCTGCTATTTATATGAGAATTTGGAGGACTTACACTATCTGCTTATGTTCCTTCATCTCTTTTCTTTAGTTGGATTATTAGCCCACTGTTTTTTATGGGTGGGATTTCAATCTCTACGAAATGAACTGGGAGCACAAAAACTTTACTCCAACGCTCCAAAGGGCAGTTACTCTCTTTTAATGCAGAAGTGTATTAAAAGAGATGCTGTAGAAACTACAGGTCCCAGAAATCTTCCATTCATATCAACTGGAAGCATTGTCTTCCCAGACTCTCAGTTTCTGAAGAAAGTTGCATTAATGGCGAAAAGAGTAATAAACCATATGGTGGAAATCTCGACGGTATACTTGGCCTGTAGGTTGCATTCTGAACACCTTTGAAATAAAGTCTGCTATATATCTTCCTGCTCCTGTTCCAGCATGTGTTGCAGTTTTAGAATGACTTTTAGAAAATTACCCTAAAGAAGCAGACAAAGGTAGACTATACTCACGGGTTAGAATAAGGAGAGGCTTAAACAAAGACGTTTCAAAGAATGTTCTGCAATTCTTAACAAAGGGGTCATCAGGATTCTTCTGAGAATCCACCTCAGTACCAAAAGCTACGCTACCAACAACATCCAAGGTAAAGCAGTTGTAACACCTGCATGGAGTTGAAGAATGGTAAGTCGTTAGCTACAAATTACATATCCATTAATATCTTGCTTTTACAAACATCACATAACATTAATTTTTGCTTCTGATTTTTCTTTTTGCATTTAGATTTGAGCTTTGCCAACAAGACATGTTTCCATCATTCTTACAAATTCTGGTGCTTAATAATGATCACCTTCTCTCTTTCTACAAAGTGCACATACCTTCATATAGCAAAATAATTCCGCTAAAATTATTAAAAATAAATGGTTTCATTTGTTATTACCTCAAAATCAAAGCAACAGTCATTATCAGAAATTAATAAGTATTTTCCTAGTATGCATCCTCACAAGAGATAATTTCTTTCTCATTTTAAATGGCAGCAACTACACCTGTGACCAGTCCAAGTATAAACTCTCAGTGACAAGAGGTGCTTTAAGTAAAATTTCCTACTAAGAATTTCCTTCATCTTCTTGCTAGCTTGTTTGTAATGTAAAATCATGGTGAAAAACAAGAGGAACTGATACCATGCGAAATCTGTGTCTCTACAGAGGAGCAGCAAATGCTTTGAGAAGTACAAATTATCTGTGGACCATTATCTAGGAACTTCAGAACTTACTGAATCTCTCCCTGGATATCTGACCATCTATCCAGTTGTCTCACCATCTTTATTTCTACTGGACGTTATCAGCTACATTTAGTTTTGAGATAAATGGACCAGAAACGTAAAATATCCTTGAAATTTAATTCTTCTGATCTGTGGTCTTCAATAACAGTTCTCCTGTGTTCCCATACAAAAGGCTAATGTCAAATTATCTGGTACTGAAAAAGCTTAAAACCTAAATTTTATGAAACACAAAATTGTTAGCTGTCTAAAGACAGCTAATGCAAAAGTTGACCGAGGGTTGCAGATAGGGTATTTACCTACAAAAAATGGTTCCCCAGGCAATTCTGGGAAACTGCATTACAATGAGAATCACATTTATATATGTCAAACCTGTTGATAGTATGATAAAACAATTGGAAGATCATATTCTGAGATGGTCAACATCATTCATTTATACTTTCAAAAGGTCTTTTCCAAAGTGCCTCTTGAGAGATGAAACCCTATCATGGACCAATAGCTGAAAGACCAGGCAAAGACAAAAGACAAATGGAAAAAAGGGACAAGCCTGGAAAGACTCAAAAGGTCAGTTTTCATCAGAGCACCAGGCTAAGTGAATGTCTCACGGTTTCATAGGATCTCTACAGATGTTTAATAAAGAGACCTCAAGTACACAGGTACTTGAAAAGAATTGGGTGAACTGTGGCTAAATATGCATTTCTTTAGGTAAAAAAATAATTTGTACTGTTCCAGTTTGACAGAAATCAGAAAGAACTTTAAAGGGCGCTGACCAAAACCAGCAAATGAAGCATATGTAAAATAGCACCTGTTAGAAAGAACACATCCTGAACTACTCATATACCATACAGGGTCCAAGAAGAAATGCATCTTCTCAGAGAAGGAACTAGACAGTGTTGTGAACGGTTCAGTGAAGACCTCTGATGAAAGAGTAACAAAAAAAGATAGTAGGATATTAAATGCATAACAAATGGGAAAAAGCACAGTATGGAAAATATTAAAGTGCCATTTCATAAATCAATGGTGCATTCTCATCTGGAGTACGGATCCCGTTGTTCACAAAAGGCTAGAGTGCCATTAGAGGAGGTCAGGAAGAATGTGGTAAGAATGATTAAGTGCCCAAAACCCCTCACATAAAAAAAAAGCAAGAGGGTGATGGACTGGAGGCATTTGATACTAGATCAATTCCTATATTTGTACATTATTGGCAGACTGTAGAAAGCAGGCTGGACAGAGACTGATGCAGCTTTCCTTTCTGCTTCCAGCTGTTCAAACTTCATTAAACAACAGCTAGAAATACATTAGATGCTTTTCCAAAATTACTTTTCAAGTATGCAATGGCTGCCCCCAGGAAGAAAAGGCATCTATCAGGCACATCCCCTATTAAAACTATGATCTCCACTCATAAAAGCTAGGAAAGCGGGGGGGGGGACAGACACACATCTTTTGTACTGTAAAGCGCATATTTAGAATAACTGCAACTATTGACTCCCCCCCCCTTTTTTTTAATTTTTTTTAAATCTGCTACTAATTTCTGGCATGTTGAACATACCTCTGGATATCAAAAGCTTTGCCAGAATCTGCATAGGCTTTCAAGTTACACAGCAGGACGTCACAGGCCTGGTTTATTAGTGGTGTCATCTAGAAAGGAACACATTTGATTGTGAAAAACATTTAAATGGTAAAAAAAGAAAATAAATCAATTATTCTAAATTAGTTTTATTGAGTAGATGGGATGGAGACCTCAGGTCTCAGGATACAGAGGATGGATCCTCTACAGGTCTGCTTAGACACTTTTGCACAGGTAAGATGAAGCTTTGGGACTGACTGCTAAAAATAAACCTACACATTACAGGGATGCGCTTCTCCAGCTCTGGGCTTAAGCCGGAGAAGCCCTATCACTTACCTGGCCTTTGGTTCTTGCCCACCTCTGGCTATAAACATAAAGAGCTATCAAGCAGAATCATCCCCCTCTCTCCCCTCTCTTTTTAATCATTTCCTTTGCCACCTGATGATTTATCACAATCCATATTTACAGTATATTACATTTAGGTCATATATGCTCCAGGACAGAAGGAATAACGTTTTCCATAGTCCCAAAGTCCTGTAAAGATATTAGCATCAGAGGCCTAGCATTTTCTTCCTCCTGTCCCATGCCCCCCATCCCCATCCCCTGTGTCCGTATCCCCCTTTGAAAAATTGAACTATACATTAGAAAAACACCATGTATACCACTACAAGTTGCTGAGGGCAAACTGCTATTGCTATCTGAGGAAAGGGTTTTCTGGAGTTGTGATGACATTAAACGGACATTAACATTCATTTATTCAGCTAATGGTTCTTTCCAGCCACTGACACATGATGGTCAGTTACACTTAACCACAGCTCGGGTGTAGCTAACAGGGCAGTATTCTCCTCTTTAGTGCTTCATGGAAACCATGGCGTAGGCTGTCATGACTATCAAGACGTCATTAAGGTCTGTCTCTCTCTTTTTCTTGAACTTTTTATATCTGAAAGGCATCAGGCACTTGCCTTGAATACACCTACTAAGGGGCAGAGGGAGGGTGTAACATCAATCCAGCCCTGACCCTGACAGCGTCATCTGCTATGGTTCTTTCTCCACACTGCCAAGAGATCCTTACTGCCTACAATTTATTACTACTCAACCGCAATGACTAGCACCAGCAGACGCAGGCACAGAAACCTACCTTTCTTTCCTGAACAACCTCCTTCAGCATATGGGTGTCAACAAACATGAGAACATACTTGTGCTACTCCTCTGACATTCTTGTTACCAAAAAAGACTTACTGCAGCCTCTCAGTACACTCTCAGAGCTATGCAGGCTGCCCAGCCAAGTCCATTTTGCTTGGCACTTGTACCTCTGTGAAACTGGCATAACACTTTGTGCACAGGCACACAGCCATCCTAACACATGGACAAGACTATACGCAGTCAAAAGGCCGATGCGGGAGCATCCAGCATGTTTTCCGAAGGCAGAAGTCTGAGTCAAGAATGTGTCTAGCTGCTCTCAATGTCCCATCCCTACATGGGATGGAGCAGGTTGTTGCTATATCAGTTCAAAGCCGGATTGATTTGGGCTTTGTCTCACAAGACAATTCTGAAAGTAGATTAATATTCAGTAAAAGTAGCTATTATGCATTTAGGAGGTGCACACCGCATTAAGTGGCAGTTTTCTTCCCCATTTGGCTTGCTAAAGAAGATCCCCTGCAGTGAGCTTCTCCTCAAATTGTTCAACAAAATTAACACATTTCTGTTCAACAGATTGAGGCAAGGTGAAATGTTTTATAATCTCTGGGTCCAGCCCCTCCAATGAACTGAACCAGTCAAGGAGAACAAAATGAAAATCCATATTTTAACAGGTATGATGCTTCCTAAACAGATGGCGATCATTTCAGATTTTCCTTTTACTGCCTTATTTTCTTTTTTATTCTTCATAACATCGCCAGACCTGCTACCACCCAGCTGGTTGCTATTGCTTTCCAACAGCTGGCAAAGATGGCAGGGGCACATATGCCTGGCCAGGGCATCTCACAGCACCTCTGCACTTTACACATTCCACCAGTCTTTCAAATACTGTTGCAACACATTTCTAGTAATAAGATATTTTAATTAGTAAATCTAACCAGGAAAATGGGTAAGGGGGCACATGGATTTGATTTATTGTTAGCATGATAGGACACAGTCATATCAATGAGACAATTATTTGCATGTGAATGCTACAGGGGATATCCACTCAGGAATCCAGGATTTGGGTTTGGGTTTTTATTCCCGAGGGACATAAATTAGTCCAAGACTGCTAACTACAAAGACCACTGAAACATTCTCAAGTCCCTTAACACTTTAAACTCTTTGTTCAATTGTCAAGAAATATAAAGTAGTGTTAGGGGTGATGAACTATACCAAACTTTGAAAACCGGCACAGACACAGGCATGCTGATCTGCACTGCCTTGGGTATCACTAACTTCCTATGTATTCTTATTTGCCAGTCAGAACATAAAAGCTGCATAACCTGCCTGAAATTCAGTTTGTGGTGGGTAAACAAACCCCAGCTGCTCTGTGCTCAGATTGGCTGAGAGTAACAGGATGAAGAAAAATTTAAACAATATGGTCCCTGTAAATATTTGATCTGCCAGTTATCTAATAGCAAGAGTAGCCCAGAGTCCAAATTTCTTTCTTTCTGCCAAAGAAGAGCATTTGGGGTTAGGGTTTTCATGATGCCAGGGGCTTTGCTGTATAAATCCTGCCAATATGCTATTTGGCACATAACAACAATTAGTTTCCGATTCTGCATAAGCACAGGGCATGGGGATGTTTGCACTGTTCAAAGGCATCAGAGTCACGTTCCTCTAGTTAGATGTGGTCCTCAGTATTCGCTGTTGTTATTCCCTTTATTATTAGCACCCAAACTAGGCAGCAGAAGTCTAGGTTGTATTATCTGTAGACAGACACACCGGAGATTTTACTCTTCATGTGCAGTACACAAAAGTTGTGTTGGGTCTCTTATCCCACAGATAGGATGAAATATGAAGGAAGGAATAAAAAAAAAAACAACGATGCATCCCTAACACAAGAATTGCTTCAAGTCCCTGACCAAAACCAGGAAAAGAGCAGACTGCCAGGATGATGTTTGTGAAACAATTTGTTTCCATCACCTCACAGTGGGGTCCTGCTATTCATGGGCACAACTTACCAAAACGAGCAACTCAGTCACACAGACTTGTGGCTCAAGGACATGCACACTTCATGTATCAGCTTTTACGTTATTGTTTTGCTTTGCCTCAGCTGAGCACACTTGCTTTGCTAAGTAACAATAGCAATTTCCAGAGACTCTTCCAAAATGCCTCTGACCAGTGTGCACAAGCATAGTAAGAGCAAATCAAGGAATCCTCAATGATTGGACTGTCAGATTTTATGTCCTAGTGGGACCTGGAAGATCTGCATGCCTGAGAGTGACACTGGAGGATTCTCCCACACTGTTCTGCCATGTTATCACAAGTTCTGCTTTGTTTCTCCTTGTTTGAAAGAAAATGCCTCACATAAACTCCACAGGTTATTTAGAACAATGCCACATTATGGTGCGCTCTCTTCTTTAATTTTTGTGTTCTGTTTTGTTTTAATGGTTGGTTAATGGAGGAGAGGTCTCCAAGCATACTGATAGGAGATGACAAGACTACTGCAGCACCATCAGAATAAATGAAAATCAATAGGTTTTCTGCTGGTGTTGGCTGTAAAAGAGAGCAAAGCTATTTATCAAGTCTGACAAAGGATCCAGAACTGCAGGATCATCACAGGCACCACAGCAAAAAGAAGAGGAAAAAATATAAGAAATACTGAATAGGGAATCAAGTTTGGTACAGCAAGATCTCTAACACATAAACTCGTTGCAATACATAATAGCTGAGGAGAGCATGACAGGAACATCAGGAGGTACAACTTTTACTTAAGGTCCTCCAGGTATTTTACTTCACCAATTTCTTATGAATTACATCTTAGATCAATTTTCAGTAGTTGATATTATTCCCATTTAACAGATGAAAATTGTTTCATTTACAGAGATTTTAAATAGTTTCTGCCAGATCATGTATGGGCAGTCAATGGCAGAGCTGGAAGTGAAACTTCTTGGATCTCCTGCCTCCGATCTCCCACTACTCATTTTTAGAGCCCCCATAGCAATGGCTTTATGAGGTCCACTCAAGGGTCTTACAGAAAAGAGCTTATAATCAGATTTGCTACCAACTCCAATGGCATCTCACATGGGATGCTACCAAATCTTACTGCAGGATCAAGCTTAGAAGTCTAATGATTTACGCTCTGCTAACCACTATAACATTTGATTTTAATGTTACCTGAAGCCAAACCTTCCTTCAGTTGGACTGGACTGCTTTACTAATCTTTACACACTCATTAGAAAAAGGAAATTAAAAAGGGAGAACACACAATGTACAGAAATCTATAAAAGTAACAGTGAAACAGTACGCAGCTTTTAAAGAGAAACTGAAGAGACAAAGAGAACTGAAGACGCCAGAAAATCCTGAAAAACATTAGGAAAGCAACTCTCTGCATACACACAGCAATCACTACACTGGCTACCCAACAGCTCTATAACCTCCAGTTTCAGTTAACTACTCATAAGTTTGCAAACTTCAAAATTTCTGGGATCAACTTTTCCTCATTTGGTGGCTGGCTGTTGGAGATTTTTGTCAAACTAAGAGGAAATTCCTCAAGCTTAGTGAACTTCTCAGTGACACTACACCACTTCCATAGAGCAGCAAGGGCAAAGTACACCTCTCTCCCCAGCCACGGCAGCTAGATGAGGCTACAGGGTACTGCAGGTCAAACCTTAACAACATACATTAGGTCTGTCTTGGGTTTTGTATTATAGCAGCCAGGCCAAAGTGTGGATGACTGGCTTCTTCTTGCTGATGCTGAAGCTGTCCTTCGGCCAACTAGTAGATTGCGTTCCTGAAATGGAGATATCAGGAACCTACACTCCCTCTGTGCATCTTTTATCTGAAGTGACTAATATGGGGAACACAAGGAGTTGTTAACATTTATTGCTCTGTCACAGGGTAATAGCTCCCAGTTTTCTCAGAGCATCCAGGCAGAAAAGTCTATGTCTGGAGCGACAATAAGGACTGCAATGCCAAGGGAAACCACTCTCTGAAGCCATCTGGGAGGTCTGCAGTCTTTCCAGCATCACTGAGGAGTTTGCATAGGGAAGGCAGACATCCAGACTGAACAAAGAGGAAGACTTTGGTGGGAGGTTTCATCAGAGCTCCAATCTTCATAGCAAAAAAATCAATGTCTTGGGAAAGAAAGGAGGAATGTATTTAGCAGTATTTATAAATATACATAAAACAACATACCCAGGTCATTATGAAATGATTCATACCAAAACTAGCTTATTTGTAATTCCTCTGAGGCAGAGAGGAAGAGTTTATTATAAACAGGATGTCTTCTACCTACATAATTCAGAATACTCTCTAGTACTGCCAATACTAGAACATAGTATATGCTGCTGTAGAGGCTCCGAGAGAGTACTAAATAGGGGAGAGTTAAAAGTGAGATCATAATTAATGAACATTGATTTCCTTTGAGAAGTGTTGGTATGGCTTCTAAATTAAGCAACAGCAAGAGAAGCACATAAGAAGGACTTAAGTTACATTAAGTTCAAATCCCAGGACTGCTGATGTATTTGGGTAGAAAATGAAATGCAAGTCTGGGGAGTGCACCCATTAAAAAGAGGTTCCTAAGCTCACGTGGGCTTTTTGTAAGTGTCCCTCTCTGTAGGGGTGGACAGTCTTCTGGTGAAGACACCGATCAGAAGAACAAAGTTAGGCCTTTCAGAGAGAGATTCCCCACTCATTTTCCAACTTCCTGTAGGCTGGGAGAAGAAAGTGACCATGTCCAGGTCACCCTGGCACAATCACACCCCTTCCACAGAGTTTGGAAGAGGCAGAACAGGGAAAGCTGAGTATCAGGCTAAAAACAAAGATCTAAATTTTTGCATATGGGACAGCTACTGGACACTACCCAGCCTTCCATTTTACCTCCTACCACTACTCCTGTGTGCAGCTCCACCACCAAGCAGCGTAAAGTGAGCACCGTGACTTCTTCTCCCACCCAGGTTTAATTGGTCAAACCCTGCAGACCAGTGCATTCCCACCCCCAAAACATGGTGCTGAGAGCCTCGGTGCTCTCTTCAGTCAAGTTGCCTGGCTGGTGCTGGCAGAGGCTGCTCTCTGCAAACTGAGGGGAGTGCCGCTTTATCTTTTCTTAGTCCACCTGCAAAGAGCCGATGACCTGCAGTAGGGCAGATTAACTTCCTCTAGGAAAAAACTCTCCTCTCCCCACCACACACAAGGAACTAATTGCTTGAATATTTAAACATCCTTGCCTCGCTAAAATTTCATGATGGAGCCAGGGACAGAGCAAATATCGGGGCACATAACCAATGGCATTGTCAGTTGTGATTAATCAGCATCTCTACCAGGCTGGTGCCCAATTAGAATTTACCATAATAAGGAGGTGACAGCCGGTGTTGCTAAGCGACCGCTGTCTATAGAGCTGGGAGAGCCAGACACATTTAGATGTTACTGTGGATTTCGACAGCGGCATGTCAAAACAACACAAGCGTCTGCCCAGTGGAAAATTTTACAGCCCAGGACTGGGCACCGAAGTGACGCATGGTTCCCTTTCAGAATAAGATATATAAATAGGTGGGGTTTTGTTGTGTTTTTGTTTTTTTCTTAATTTTTCCCCTGGAAAGAAGACTTTAACCAGTCAATCATTTATCTGCATTTAATTAAGAGATATCATGTCACTGGAATAGGAACTTGTTACTGGGGAATAGGTTCCCATGGCTAAGTAAATGCTGAGACATTTATAGGAAATTAGCAGTTGGTCAGCATAGAGACATTTATTTTCAGTCAGAAGTATTTATCTGGCAATGACATTTTGTTCCAGTGACTTATTTTATTATATAAAAGGATTAAAGAGCGGGGGGGGGGGGGGGGAAGATGGAGAAATGAAAACAGACTGACAGCAATTCCTGAATTCCTGTGTTAACGTGAGAGCTGCTGACTCTGCAGATCACAAAAAGCTACGCTCCAACTAGGAGCAATAACCTATCCCATACTTTAGCTTACTCCTAGCAGGGCAGGGAAGAGGAAGGTATAAGGGTCCTTTTTGAGTTTGCCATGCTTTCATGGGAAAACTAGTTTATATAAAGACATAGAATCAAATCAGATGATCTATTCTGATTTTCACCAGTCTGTGACATGGATCACACTGCACGTATACTCCATTCCATGTGCTCTTCATGTCTAAATAAATTGGTACAAAATAAGCAGGTTTTACCTATCCTTAATATGGACCCATATAAAGTATATGCCTGCACAGAAGAAAATTATTATGTCTTACAATTTATGAAAGCAGCATGGTCTACACCTTACCTCTTTCAGTTTGGTATCGCTGAAGGCCGGGGTCAGGAGGCTCCGCACATACTTCCATCTGTCATCACGAAGACAAAGGATGCTGTCAAGCATTGGCTTGGAAATCAAATTTGGCTTCTAAGTCAAAAGAAAACATGATTCAGTTTAACACAAATGCAACTAGTGCTACTCAAGACTTTGGAGGCTGGAAAGATTGGCCATGAATGGCGTTGCACTGCTGTCCCATGACAAGAAAAGTTCAAATCAATCTCAAGCACCAAACTAAACATGGATGAGGCTGAAGAATATTTCCCTTTTGCTGCATGCATTTCCTCTTGGGCTTGTAAAAGCCCTGGGCCAGTCCAGTAACTCCTTGCTTTGACTGTTCTGGTTCTGCCATCCCTAGTGTTCTCCTGTGACTGCCAGTTCTCCTTTGCTGAACCCTGGCTTCTTTCCTCCCTTTCTAAGGTGACTAGCAAGAGGACCTGTCAACACTCCCTCCCTGTATGACATGAGTGCCAACGCACCACACATGGGTGTCGGTGGGGGGACACGATTTCTGGTGACAGCTGGTATGTCAAACTGTTACATGCATTTTAAAAGTCTTCAGAAAATATGCTGATTAGAAAGCAAGTCCCAGGCCTTAATCCATCTATAAAGAACATTCTCACTAAGAAGTTGTGGCCTGGGACCCTTGTAACTTCAGTAGTCAGTCAAACATAGTAATTTAAAGTACCGCCCCACGGAGCTCTGTACTAAGATGACTGCTATGGATTTGCTAAATTTTAATCCATTGAACCCCCCTGCCCCCCAAGAAATCCTATCCAGAAAAAAGTAATACTCACCAAGAAGTAAAAGGATAAAAAAGATGGAAGGGAAAGCATGTCAGAAAACAATGCAGTTATTCCCGGAAGAGGCATCAGAAGTTGTCCAGCCCCACAGCAGAATCTACCACAATATATAATATTTCCAGAGGATGTTTCCCAATTGCTCTTGAAGACCTCCAACAATGGAAATTCATTAACCTCCCCAGGTAAACTCTTCCAGTGCTGGACTACTCTTTCCATAGTAGCACCATTTCTCTTGCTGGAACTTATGGTCTTTAGTCTTCGTGCTATCACAGGCACAGAAAATGGGTCATTCTCTCCTTCTTTCCAGCAGCCCATACGTACAGAAGGATATAACTACTAATTATATTGCTGCCATCTGCCCCAGATAACACCAATTTACTCAATATTTACTTATCAGTTATATTACCTGGACTGGTTGTTCAGCTTTGCTGCCATCCCTCTGCATAATTTTGTTGATTTACATTTTTCTCAAAGTACAGTCCCTGTGACTTGACATGGAACTCCAAGCACAGATGAATCTTTTTTTCATGGGTTCCACAGACTATATTTGTTTCTATTCACCCTGGAATATGCATACCACAGCATGACGATGTCAACTCGTATTGGCTTGTGGCTCCCTGCAAGTCACAGTCTTCTTTTCTGAATAATTACTCCCATGGAAGTTATTCCCCAGCCTCTATCATTAAAGTTGGTTACTCCTAAGAGTCATATATAGAACATATCACTGTTGAACTGTAACCATTCTTTTTATGATTACTTCTCCAACTAATTAAGATCATTTTCAGTTGTGGCCCTTTCTTTCATAGCTTCATTCATCCTTAACAACTTAGTGCCTTCTGCATGAATGGTTATCACACTCGTCTAACCCAATAACAAAAGTACATAACAGCACTTGCAAAGAAGTCACCTCTGGGATCCTCCCCGCTCATGCTTGCCTTCCACAGTGGACTGTTCCCAAGCACTTTCCAAGTCATCTTCAGTCAATATTTCAGGTATCCTCCAGACAAACCACCCTCAAATTGGTGGGTGGAGGTTGGAAGGTATACACTTCTGTAGATATCAAGCTGTACAGAGGCATTCATTTGCACATGTGAGATCTTCTAGCACCCAGGCCCCTGCCTACTTGCCCACAGTAGCAGTGGCAGCATGGTTCCCCATGTTATCAGTAGCAACAGTATACACTTCACTGGGAAAGACCCAAACAAACCAAAGACACTATGGCCTCCCCAATGCCATCTGTTGATCTCTTTCACCCTCTAACATTTTCTTTCAGTCTTTGTTTCATTACTAACGTACAAGAAAATTGAGTCCTTAGCACCTGTTACACACCTGGATACTTCAATCCTTTAATCTCATTTTGTGCCTCGAGATGTGTGCTTTTATCGTCCCTACATGCTTTTTTTTTTTTTACCCTTGCTCTTGGAAATCTGACCTACTTCCCACTCTGTAAAAAACATTCTCTTCAGGGGCTATGAAGAGCTGACAGCTTAGCTACACTGGTCTTCTACTTCACTTCCTTAACTTTCCTCCTTATTGGAAGTTTGCACTTAATATCTTTTCTCTAAGGAGCTGCCAGCTCTCCTTAACACCTTTTTCCTTTACACTTGCCAGAATCTCACCACACTGCATAAGCTTGTAAAATGCAAAAGCCTATTTTATACTGCAAACAGGCTAATGGGATAGTTTTACTTCTCAGCAACACCACCCAGCGCAGTAAATGAATGTCACTCAGTTGACACTACAGACCAGTTTTGAGCAAAGATGAGCTGTTTTCAAGTAGAAGAGTGCATATCAGCATATTATGCTGGAGGAAGAGACTGACTCAGGTACTCTGATCGGGTGACTATAGCAAGATAGAATATGGGCACATTTTAAAGTTAGACTTAGACTGCCCCATTTCATGCAATAACAGGGAAAACTTGGGACATGCTGTCAAAGCTGAAGTGGTTTGGACTGCTTTCTCTGAGTACCCTTTTTAAATAAATGATCAGTTTTCTAACTTCTCAGCATGTATCTGTTCTGAGAATCAGAAGTGCAGCTATAGAGGTCATCAGTCACTGAAGCACTGCTTCATTTGTTAGATACTCAAACACATAGTAGAATCAGAAGAAAGAGGCTCTGGACAACCGGAAATGAGGATCATCCTTGAAAAAAGTACTGTTTCCTAGCCTCTGCTCCACAGTTCTTATGTGCTGGTAGGGAATCCCTTTGCACTAAATCTTGAGCTGGTCACCAAGTAAGTATTCCTTACATCTTTGGTCTTCTGTTTCAAGCACTGAGGCCCAGATTGCAGAGGTCCTGAGAGCTAATGCCACTGAAATCGACAAGAGGGGAAGGTGCCTTGATCACACAGAATGAATTATTCCAAGAAACTGGGTCACTGAATGGGGTCCACAAATTAGCAAATGTTCTCAGAACTGTGCTTCAACCACCAGCCTTCACTCCCGATTTATAACGTGGAGATATAACATCACCTCCTTAGAACTGCTAACGATACATTACCATTTCTGAGGCCCTCAGAAAATACAGAGAAAGAACAGAATCATATTTCCCCACAAAGAAATGACTGATTTTGTCTTCCAAGAAAAGTTTGAATAGCGTGCAGAAAAGATAAAAAGGAAAAAATTATAGAGCAACACTTGCAAAAATATTCTGTATCCATTCCTAAATTGAAGGCTGCCCAATCTGTGCACTCTATAAGATAAATCTCCTCTGGAAGACAAGACTCCACTTAGATAATAATAGATGTGATATAAATCTGACTGCATTTGCCTTGAAAGCAAAATCCCTTCCTAAAACCAAACATTCACCCTAAAAAATGCTCCTAATTGCATAAAGACATATAGCAAAAAGGTATATATTCACAGAGAGGGGCCCAGTTACGGAACAAAAAGTCCATTAACTCTAATGGTATAACTACAATGCTAACCATAGCATTGCCTTTTTAACACTCTACCATATATCCCTTAACATATTTTGTGATGTCTACTGTTATATCCATATAAATGCTGTGAGGAAGGAAAGACAATTTTGGCCATAAATTATTTTACTCTGTCTCTTTAAGCTGGAAACAAAAAACTATGTTTGTGTTTATTGGAATAGCTTCAGCTTGACTGACAGTGTATAGCAGATTTCATTTATCAGGTTTTCCTTATCATTTCTGCAAACACTTTCCTCCTAATTGCATAACCTATGTTACAGGTTCATAGAGCAGGAATGAAAATGGATTTGGTATGAGAATGAGCCTGAAGTGTCTTAGTGAAAGATGAAGTGTCACCTCTCTCTGAATGGACAAAGTACTAGCTGTGCCTGAGAATTATTTAGCCTATAAAAATCACTAAAAAAATTACCATGGGAGACGGCTTTAATATTTTCAGGGGTGGGATTTTGTTTTTTAGGTGGGGAAGGAGGTTGCTTTTAAGTCAAATGCAATCAGATTCATATTCCATCTAACATTACCTAAATACTTGACAATTGCTCTGTGCTTCCTTCTCCTGTGTAATCAACCATTTCTGACCACGGTACAGTAATGCTGCATGAAAACTACTGGCAGCATGGCAATCTGCTGCAGCATACCTGCAAGTGCTACTGAGTTCCCACAACCAGAGACAAGCCATCAGAAACAACAAATAAAATTGAAGGAATTTGCTTCCAAACACATCCTTTAGAACACCAGTGCATTTAAAACAGAAAACAAAATAATGTTTGCAAATGAGCAGCATCTTTGAACTTGACGCAAGAATCACCTCCTTTTCAAGCTGCTCCTTAAGCTGATCCTTCAGACACAGTTATCAGCTTGCTTGTTCCTGAGTCAGTTTTGCTCTCTGTGTATTACTGAGTAATTCAGGGAAGTGACTCCTCTGGATCTGAGGCCAAGTGGTACAGAACACCTCCTGAGGTTACATCACTTTCCCAAAGAGAATGGCCATATCCAAACTCTTTGTGGTACATGTGCACCTCCTGAACTGTGCCCAGACCATGCCTGAGGGATCAATAAAGGCAAAACCATGCTAAGAAGCATATCAATATGGACATCTGTAGGATGTACTCATGCACTAATATCCTGTCCCTGGGTTGGAACAAGATGACCTTTAAGGTCTCTTCCAACCCAAACCGTTCTCTGGTAACTGTAGCTTTGTGGGATTCACAAGTCATTTGCTCCTTTTATGAGTTTGTCACTAGCAGGCTAGGCTGAACTTCTGTCAGTCAGCAGTCACTGCCTGGAGCAGGAGGAAGGGTAGCAGCAACAGGATGCTACCTCAGAAAACTTCTCTTCTTCCTTTGGTAAGAAAATGAGATGAAGGTTTGCAACCAGCAGAATAAATTAACTCTTAAAATATCCTGCATAGGTGAATCTTCAAAGAACCCAAAGGGCACCTCTAAGACCTTTAGAAACCTACTACCTCTGAAACCTACAATATAAACCATTCACCTCCATAGAACTAGCTGCTAATCTACTCCACATGCTTTGACAACACAGCAAGAAAGGAAACTCTATAAAACAGGATTCCATAAATTTTGTTATCTTAAACTTAGACTTAATCATGACCTAGTGCTAACAAAACCAATCAAAAGAGATTTACTTCTGCTGGAGCCAACCCTCAGCACTGAAAGCCTGGCGAGATCCAAACAAGAAACTAGGCTCTAGAGCACCCAAATTCCAAATCCTAATAGTAACTCCAAAACTTTCTGGCATTACTAATACCCAGCAAACAGCATTTGCCTTCATGGAAGCCCATAGCTTTCTTCTAGCCCTGCAGGCTTTGCAGGATCCAGCTTTAGCTGCAATCCTATACCCATGCTCCCCTGAACTCTTGCCCTAGTGTTCACCCTACAACCCATGTTAATGTGCATCATTCACTCCTCTCACCTCCCGCCTTTCTTCTGTACCCATGTTCACTGCAGTATCCAGGGTTAAGTCTAGCTCTGGATTCCCTCCATCTCCATCCCTTACCTTCTTTGGGTATATTTTTGGTGTACGTTCCCAATGCAAGGGGTCACCCTTCTCCAAGCCCTTGTGAATGCCATACAGTATCTGTGATAGTTCTAGGGGGAACAAGTCTAGGCTTTCTCTCCCTGTGTGAGCTCCAGAATTGATAAGCAGGCAGCAGCACTGGCACATCAGTGGGTTATTCCATTCATAGCCTTATTTTCCAAGAGAGTTGCTGTCCTTCTCTTGCAAAAAAACACACCTGTGATTAGATATTGCCACTATGCTTAACAAATTGAAGTTTTAAACTGAATTTAATGAAATGAAAGTGAATGAAAAAACAGAGAGAAAGTTTGTATCACGACGACAAGACTCTATCCCTACACCTCAGACAGGAATTATCTGTAAACTCTTTTTACAGGATTACTTACTCAACCCTACTTGACCGACAGCCATCACCAACAGTTCAGCCAGCAGGTGGAACCAGTAAGCCCATGAATTGCTCTCATGGCAATTCACCTAGCCAGTGGCAGTGGCATGACGCTTATAGATCACCATAATGTTTCCTATTAAAAAAAGTTAGAGAAAAAAAGCCCTTGAGCTATCTGAAGGAATACATCTTACTAAACCTGCAGCATGTTGATCATGATCATTTACTAAACCATTAAAAACCTGCAGTAAGTTGGTAATGAAAGTGGGAAGTCAGAAAATGCATCCATATATTAGTTTTAAAAATTCCCTGTTGGTATACTGATACAGTATATTCCTTCAAACTTGCCTGGTGTTTTGGAAGAGGAAACGTCATGCTCAGCTCTTCCTGCATTCACGACATTCAAAGACACATGTATAGTGGCTTCTCTTTGAACCGTGAGAGCACTTTGCTGCATGTTGTTAAAAACAAAACAGAGTTCATTTATATCGTATAACCTGTAGTTTATTATTATTTCCACCTTGTTTACACAGATGTTGTAGCCCCATCACTTCAAATTTTTTCTCTTCATTATCTATTTCATCAAGATTTTAGTTTCTCCTTGGTCACTAAGATACTTCAAAAGAATGTTACAAGGTAGAATTGGTTTCAGTGATTACAGTAATTGTCTTCCACTCTACTGTGCAGATCAGACTATATAAAAAGGCATCTTCAAGCCCATTCTTTTGTTGTCAAGTCAAGATCTTCAGAAACTGATTAACTGCTACTGTTCATCATTACTCTTTGGAAAAATGGCATAGCCAACACCAGCTTACTAGTAAATACTGGCTTTTTTTCCTCCCTGTGGTGAGCAGCCTGGAAACATCTGTTCTTGTCTTTGCAAGCATTCTCTTAAGTCATGGTTTTGTCAATAGAAACCAAAGCAAGTCACTGCAATGAGGTAAATATAATCATTAATAAAGGCTAAAATAAACACATATGGCCTCCTGCAGTCTGACCCAGACTGATGCAAGTCACACATCATTCCATTTGTTGGTGTAAGCAAGATCAAAATTAAGGGCACACCAGTTTGCATATGGCAGTCAGTTTGCATATTTGGGACCAAACAATCAACACAAAATAGAAAGTATTTACTGTTAATTAATTAGCAGTTTTGGTACTAAATTCAGGTTATACTAGAGAACCTGCACTCTACACGCAATTTCTGCTGTGCTGAGCAGCACTTTTTAAACCCAATGCTTAAATCTACTTTTCAGCTGACGTAACTGGACTTTTTAATATCAGATAAAGTCATAAGACTCTAAGATCTTCTCTGTTTATGTACACCTTTCCTAAATGAAAGTTTTAGGACCAGCAGGTTACTTTTACAGATCGTTGAGATAATTTGGAGAAAAGTAGCCCCAAATAACTTTTGCTACAGATGTTTGTTGTTTTGGTTCTGTTTCACAGATCCTGTGCTTTCAATCACTGGTGTACATAGGAATGGCAGGCAATGCCAGTTAAGAACTCGGACTAGATCTTTCCATTACACAGTAACATCAGCCTCCCACTGCCTGTCCTCTCAGCTGCTGACTCCTGTCATAATCCTGACCCCAAAGTCTTGGATATACCTTTACATACCCCAGAAGAGAATTCACCACACCTGAGCACAGTTGTCCAAGCTGCTGTGACAGCAATGCAGGAAGTGTCCCACACCTCCCTAAGGCATTGGTACCTCCCTTCTCATGGGAATCAGTATCCAATATGTTCCAAAAGAAAGACAACTACAGTAGTGATCAGGGATTACTCCCTTTCTTTCAACTGAAAAAGGAAAGAAGTCACTTTCATGCTGTCACTGAGAAAACCAAATTCACACATGGGGGGGGAAGTTATAATGCCTTCCTGTGGATAAGGATAGCAAGAAAAGTAAAAAAACAGAATAACGAAGAAGCAAAGAACGTCACAGCAGGAGTACAGTCTAGGGGAAGGTACAGGGAGTGATTGTGCTAAACCCCCATCCTGTCCAAGGACTGCATGGAATGTGGAGTTGCTTCAACACATAAGGCTGCAAGCGCAGCTTCCCCAAGAATTACCTATAGGTTTCTAGGTAGGGCCCTTCCCAGAGATATGAGTGCCTTGGAATGATTTCCAGCAGGAAAAAAATACATGGAAGCCTTTCTCCTGGACTCTGTGACTGCGCAGCTCCCCTTGTCACTGGAGACTGTATCGAAGATGCCCAATTCCACCACTTTCTCCTGTGACTCAAAGGAACATATTTGCTGCTGCTCCGTTCTCTTCAGAGCCTGAACCACCAGCCAGTTTCAAAGGTACCAGGGAGATCCATCTTCTCTTGACACTTCATGTTCACAGGTCTTCTAGGTTGGACCCAGAGTAGGTCTCAAAACTGCTAAGTGCTTTGGCACCAAAGTGCTTCTGACCATGCTTAGAAAAAGAATTACAGGTAGCTGATAAATGTTGGTGCTGAAATCACCAGTTCTAAGGCACTCCCAAGCACAACGCATGGCTGAGCAATCTGTATTTTCAAATTAAGCTCCTCAAGTGGGAGTTAGATGCTTAAGACTTTCTGATCACTAGCAGAGGCAAGCTAGCCAGGTGAAGGGGAGGAATAATAAGGGCTTTTGTTTAAAAATATTACTTGTATGCAAAACTTTTATTCGGAGCAGAGTCTATATGAAAAAATAACACTTTTCATGTATTTCAGATTTTATTGACGGGTTTGACCTGATTCACCTAGATGTTGTAATACAGAAATAAAATCATAAACAGGCCAGTCTAACTTAAAATCTCAAAGCACTGAGGAACACTAAAAGTAAACGAGTAAGTAGTAAACTATGACCAAAAGCTAAGGGTCTTGTCAAAGGGATTCTACCAGTCTTACAGCTTACCATGTAACACCTAAAAGCTGTAGCCCAATATCTCATTTCCTGTGTGACAACACCCTGATACAGAAAATATATTTCAAACTGTCATTTATCTAATTTGAAACAGAATATATGGAATCACGGCTCCACATCAATGATCTCCAATACATGCAAAACAACTCAAGGAAAAAATATTTCACCTTTTCTTCCCCCCAATGCTGAAATGAAAATTTGAAAACAACATCAAGTAAAAGTTTGCTTGTGAGGACTCCTCATGGTTTTCAAAATGACAAATGCGTTCAAGATGCTATTTAAACCAAACTGCTGGAAGGAAAGGACTATTAAAAATTTAAAACATGGATGCAGTTTCCAGCTCAGGAAATCAACCATGGACAGTCAGATGTTAGGGAGCTATTCTATAGGAAATAAGACTCTGCAGTTGCACTGTTCTTCTGCTCTAAGCATCTGCTGCTAGAAAGAGACAGAGCACTCTCTGGCCAAGTACGTCTCTTTTTATGTTAGTTTTCCTTTGAAAAGTAGTTCAGAAAGAAAATTCCAGGTCAGCTCTAATGGCAGCATGACAAGCTGTCAACAAATCACATTTGCAATATCCGCTTAACTGAAGAATTTGAATTCCCTGCTTGCTACTTCACAATTGTTTCTAATTACATTAAGTGCATATTTACACATCAGGGAAAAAAACAAACTTTATGTATGAAGATCTCCACATCTATCTGTCAAAACACTAATGCATTTTCCTGATAGTAGTAGCTGCTTTCGTTCTTCATTTATTTGTCCCTCAAGAAGAGCTAGGCTGCAAAACTTTGTAAATAGTTGCATGGTACACTTTCAGGCTTTTATCTTCCAAGGTTTCATATTTGTGGTTATTTGTCTGTTTTCAATCAAGTAACAAAATACGTTCTAATTTATCAAAGAATGTCAAAACATGATTATATGAAGTAGCATTTGTTCATTGGACTCTCACAAATTAATTTGAGCACATCAAGAATTAAATGTTTGCCATAATTTCAACAACAATAAAGTCCTGTTGAGTACAGATATTATTACAGGACTTATCATGAGCTCCCTGGAGCTCGCAATTTCAGTTAAAAAGCCTTACTTCCCAAACAACCTGTAACCAGTCTGTTCCTCACATCGCTCTCGCTTGATTTCTTCAAGGAGAGCAGCTAAAATGCTCCTCTGAGTATCAGCAAGCACCTCTTTCAAAATAAATTAACAGTGTCAGCTACATTTGCCTTCTCAAACATATTAGGCTTGTAATAGCAAGCAGTGTGGATTATGAAGCGTAAAGCACATCACCATATCCTGTCATTTTAAGAGTTCTAGGATAAGATAAAATTTAAAAACAAGCAAAACCCCCACACATTGGAGCCCACAGCCCAGGGCTCACCAATATCTTTCTTGCAAAACATACCTCCTTCAGGCAACACAGCATTTGGGGGCCTGTTTCACCATGCCATTGCCTCAATTTTACTGCTCTGGCACTATGACACGAAACTAGAGGAACAGGTCAGATATCCTTTCTGCTGCCTGAAAAGTCAGCACTAGCATTTCAAGTGTAGACAAGCTGGAAGCTCAGCAAATGCACACTAGGACAGAATGTTATTTAGATAGTTTTTATTGAGCGCCCAGGGAAGGAGCATGTGCCACCTGTGAGAATCAAACACATGCAACCTTTCACTGAGTTATTAACCCCACAATAACCAGGCACATACAGAAAGGCAATGGGGGTCTCCAGTGGAGGCTGCCATAGTCCTGCCTCCTGGGACTTCCCACATGAAGGAGAAAAGAGGCCTCACTCTCTAGAAGCCCATGCATCACTGAAATTGCCATCACCTTAACTGCACACACCTAGCCTTTCTCCAACGATCAGTATCTGCACTTTGAAGCCCAGTTTTACTGGTGGGTCGGAGAGTGGGAAAGGAAGGGGTTGCCATTTCCAACCACCAGTGCTGGCCAGTGCAGCACAAGCTCCCACATCACAAAACTCATTTTGGATCTCCACAGCTGCTTCTTCCACATCTGAGGTCCATCCTGAATACGCACCCTGAACACCCCCCCCCCCCCCAGCATCCAACAGCCTGAAAAATAAAAGGGATCTTGAAACTGAAGAAAATAGCCCCCTGTAACATGGCTAAAACCCTGCTGAAATTTTTACTTAGAATAAATCCTATCCCCGGGTCCATCCTAAATTCTTACAGCCAAAACTGACTGTGCACAGCCAGTACATAAAAGCTATCTTGAGTGCTGAGGGAACAGCTGAAAAAAGTGAGGAAATAAGAGCTGTTCCACTTGACCACTGAGGAGAGAAAAACCAAGTCTGCGCCATCCAGCAGCTGGGGCATCCTGAGAATATCTAATCTGACATGGTGAAACACCAATTAGGGAGAGGAAGCTCCCTCTAAAAACTCAAACGAAACATTAAACAAACTAAAACCAGAGCTGGTTAGAGAAAGTTAAATGAAGCCACATAGTTGAGAGGAACTGGAAATACTGCAAAACTGACTAATTCTTTTTTTTTTTTTTTTCCCAGGCTTTCTGGAGGAAAAAATAGAGAAAAGCTCCGATAAAATATTGTGTTATATATGTTTTTGGAACAAAATAACTTTGCTTTGCAAATTGAAACAACTTTGACTTACATTAGAAGCTGCAACTCAAGACAAAATATACTAATCAACTTTAAATTATTATTTCAGTTTTTGACTTTTCAAAATTAGCCACAGCATGAAGCCTTTATCTCCCACACGTTTCCTAATCAAATCTCAGAAAAGATGAAGGGCCATATAAATTATATGCTTTTTAAATTCTTGATGCTGGCAATGTAGCATGGCATATATTCCAGTCAATTATGATTATTTCAGGAGAAAATTAAGAGAGAAAAATCAAACAAAATCATATTGAAAGGTTTGAAAATCTTAGACTGAGTACAGCCTTTGTATCCTATGGCATATGCAAAAACGCAATTCCTTAGTTATCCTGTACTATTCCACCATGCCCCAGGATCTCTATTTGATTTTGCAAATGTAACATTATTTTCTTTATTAATGTCCTGAAAGTTTTTAATATTTTATATATGTATTAAAAAAAAAAAATCTTTCATGTGAATGAATCAGTCACAAGCTTGGGATCCTCAACCTTCAGACATAAAGCTCACACGAGAACTTGTGGAAGTTAGCAATCTGTAGAGCCCTGTCACCAGAGAGTGATACTAGCAAGTTTCCTTATTCTTTAATAATTTTTGTTGAGTCTTTGTTTACTGAAATTCTTCAGGGGCTTATAAACTTAAGCAGTTTGGTTAGATTTTCAAAGTGGTTTTTATATCCAGTCCTTACACTAGAGGGAAGAAAGCCAAAATCAAATAAAAAGACTGGGTTTATTTTTCCCTACAATGTATGAATAACCCTATCTTTCCCTCAAGCTTCTTCTCCAAAACAGTGAGGCTATTTTGACTGAAAAATTCTGAATGGAAAATATTAATTGAACCAGTTAAAGTCTGATAATCTACTGAAAGGCAAACATTGTCATGAGAGACACTGGGCAACTTCAATTATAGATATCACCATTGCCTCTGCTACAATACAGCTTCCTTGGAACTGATGAAATACCAACATAGTCCTGATGACATTAAAATGTGACTGAAGGTCAACCACTGGTTAAACTGGACTGTTTCTGAGCCATTGTTGAATTATTCCAAATTATTTTAGGAAAGCTGCATAAAAAGTGCAAGAAAGCAGTTTTAGCTTCATCTAAATGCACATACTGAAAATGGAAAAGGAAATGGGGAAGCTGTCCTTTGCAATTGCCTTGAAAAGGGAAAAAAAAAAAAAGAGTATCTTGTGTATCTTCAATTTACAATTAATCAGGCAAGGGAGAATAGGGCAAGGCAGCTCTTGTTTTTACTGCTTATTTCCCCAAACCCTTTTCTGCAAGAGCAAGTGTGAAAGGAAAAGAAGAATGGGACATTATTTCAGTAAAGAATGTAACTATTTTAGTTTCTATTGCTTAAGATGAGTCAGAAGAGAGTGGCAGGAGTAAATAATTAACAGTGATCAACAATCCTCTTCTTCTGCTGCAGGATAGCTGTTTCCTGATTCATATATATATATCTATATATATATATATATATCTCTATATATCTCTATATCTCTCTCTCTCTCTCTATATATATATATATATATCTATCTGTTGCTGCTTATGTGTCTGTGCGGCTGAATGGAGCTTCCCCTCGCCATCACCAAGCCTTCAGAAACAGGTGAATCAACATAAAAACAAGCAGTGGCCAAGTGTGCTCAGAGTAGGAAGCACTTGTTACACTGGAGACTTGGGAAAGAGACTTGAATTTTACTCTTCTTTCCTTTAAGTGTGGTGAAGTTAACACTGAAGAAAAGTCAGAAGCACTGGCAAGTGCTCCACAACTTTCCTTGGTCGTGGTCAGAAGCACTACGCACAGTGCATAATACACTACAGCATGTTCCCTTCCTAAGGCTCAGGCCAGCCATCTGCTATCAACTATTTACAACAAATGGTGCCAAGATATGCAGTTGCTATATAAACAAAGAAGACTTTTCACTAGAGACTAAAATGAGACCTACCGATTCATTTTTCACTTGCAATCTGTAAGATTTATGTGTGGAACATACTGCCAGGGTAAGGAGCACACCGTCCCTAAACATCATTTGCCATGGAAGTTTTACTCTTGAAGAATGAACGTTACATAGTGTACCATCACAAGTGAAAAACCAGGGCAGTATAAATTTTACTGGAGTTAATTGCTAGGTAATTTTGTAAAGATTAGAAGAGAACTTTCCAGGCTCTGGTCAGAGAACAACTACAAAACCAGCTGCATCAATTTATGATGCTACTACCCCATCAGCTGTTCACCACCCCGCATCTATTGGAGGTAACCACCATTGAAATGGAGCTGGTGGAGAGCACTTGTGAGCACTCATCATCTGCTTCAGAGCCAAGTCAGCCTGCGTAGTTTTGAAAAAGTCTGCATGGATACATAAACTAAGATGGATTAGCTTCTGAGCTGAACCAGATGAGGAATGCTCACACAATCCATTTTGTAGGCCTTGTGTGGGAATGGCAAGTCCGGCTAAGACATCTTAACAAAAGGTTGTCAGCATTGTGCTAGATAAGAATACTATCTTTATATCAACCATAAATACCCCCACAATCCTTTCATATGTTTAAGTTCAAATATAAACATAACGACAGGTAAATGGATTTAGCTACCTGAATGAATGACTAAAGAGAGAATTATTACCACTAGTTTTGAGATGACAATACTACTTTAATACTACTTTACTACTTTTAAAAGACTTAAAATGAAGAGCAGAAGCTTGCAAGGGTTAGTATAATAATGGCCCTATGTGTCACTAACTTTTACTGAAGAGAAATGGACTTCTCTTGTACACACACAAGTCCCCAGATATAACTCCTATCACATGGAAAACAAAAAGCTCATCAATGATAAAAAGTCACCTGCTTGCATAATCATTAGTAGAAAGAATTCAAAAGTGGTAGTGGGAAACTGATTTGTAACCACTAGAGCCATGGGGATAATCGATGCCCAGATGCAACCTTTGGCACTGGAAGTCACCACAGCAGTGGGTGCTAGCAGCTGGGCAGATAAGCCGGAAGGAAGATTACTGTCACTGTCTGTCTTGCTATTATGCTAGTCTTTTGACTTCTGCTGCTGGCCACTTCTGAAAGAGGACACTCAGCCAGGTTACCAGATCTTAGGCACGACATATGAGAACCATTCAAAATACATGTCACATCTGCTCCAATGCTCAGTGCTAAACTTCAAGGCTTCTGGGTAGGCCCATGTAAATCGCTTCTCTGTGCTGTGAAACACCATTTGTACAGACCTGAATGGGCTCCTCTATCATCAGATGTTTCAAAAAGACTTTTTGTTCATGTCCAGGTAAGTTATCTCTGAATCTGTATAAAGACACGAAAACAAAGCCAAGTACTGGGCTCAAGCACGTAAAAAGGCCAACTCCAATGTTGCGATCTGAGCCTGTATCAATTCTGGAACAAGTGACAAACTAATTACTCCTCTCCTAACAAAAGCAAACTGGGAAAGGCAGGAATCAAAAGACATGACATTCTACTAGATGTCAAGAACAGGGAAAAGGGAGGAAACTGTAAACAAAAGAACCAATCTGCTACTGACAAATAACAGTTTCAGAAGTCAGAAATGAGGCACTGTCAAAACCCCATGCTATTAGAGTAAAAGCTTCAGAAAAAATATCCCCACTGCATATGCCCAAAGAAGTAGCACAGGTTGATCTTTCCTTTATAAAACAACAAATCAACAGAAATCAAAGGTCAGGACCAGCAAAACCAGCATGATCTGCATCTCCATTCTACGTGTATCACCTACTTATAACAGTCAGCTACAGGCAGGATTAGATAAGGAAGCAATACTATATTTAAACAGGAAAAATATTTATCAGCTTTCAGATTTCACATTTCATCCAGCAATAAAACATGTTCTATAAATAAGGAACACAGCCCTCAGAGCAGATAGACAGGAAAAGACCGTGTTTGTCTTCAGCCATACAGCTTTAAAAAAAACCAAACAACCAACCTGCTGCAAAACCAGTAAATAAATAGCCAATGTAAGTTTGATGAAAGATTGGCTCAGAAGCCTGCTTTTGGCCTGAATAGAAAGATACGCTTTCATCCTGTTTTGACTATACTCATACATTTACCTAACATAATTGGATGTAGTTAATATTGCAGGAGCCTTCAAGCAGTGCACATTTCCCTCATTAGTGGGTTTAAAGCCTTAATGGTATCTCCTGTGCTGCAGAAAAGCCCAATGTAGGCTTTAAAAGTGATTGGCAAGTTTCAACGGAGAAAAACTGGGGGAAGGGAAGGCAAAACCTAATAAAACTCTGATCTTGTTTTCTTCAGTTGTTTAGAAAAGGAAATTCTGCAGAATGCTAGAATAAAAAAAAAAAAAAAAAAGAAAAAAAAAGGTGAGGATAAACAAGCCAAAAAAGACAATTTCAAAATTGATCTTACAGTAATTCAAACATGTGAAAGAAACAGAGTGGGTAAATACAGGGAATGTCCCTTCCCATATATGCAACACATTAAGACACGTATATTCTTAGTCCTACACGAACTCCTCCTGACATAAACAAGTGCATACACACAGAGGATTGTCAAATCAGCATCTTCCTACACCTGCAGCAAAACCACCTTTTTGTAGTTTCATTATGAAGCAGTTTCCCCCCTAATCTCTATTGAGACTTTAAGTCTCAATAGAGTTGGCAGAGAAGCCTTGCATCTAAGAAACAGAATGTCACAATACACCATTAACTAAGTACATGCAAAGGGTTTAGGGTTTTGTTGTTTGTTTGTTTTGTTTGGGGTTTTTATTGACTAATTTTGACCATTTTCCAGAAACAGAAATTTCACAGGCTGGTTTAGTTTCAAAAGAAGCGTAATTATGTACAGCTGTATTCAGTATTTCTTAACTGCCTTGAACAAGCAGTGAAAGGGAGATTTGCACACATTATCAGCCACTGTCATTAGTGTTGTAAAGTACGTAATCCATCTGGTGTTCTGGTGTCTACCTAGGAGCAGGTATTGAACCAGTGATGGCTGCAGCATAATAGCATAAAGAAAGAGCATTAAAAAAGAGCAAAACAACACAGAAACCCTAGTCCTTTCTCAATACCAGATTGTCCTTGTGTTTGTGTTCCCCCACGGTTTTGCAAACCATTTTTATATGTATAGGCGTGAAGAGCGGAGAATTAAAAATGTAAATTTCATCAACATGCAGTTTTGCAGTCTTCACAGGGAAAGAGGTAGCAGGATACCATGGTGATGGCAGCACTGCAGCCCATTAATAAACCAAAGAAAGACTTAGGGATAGATTCAAATGCTTAGACCCATGCTGAAAAATAACCTACTTCACAATAAATCCGCTAACAGATAAGATGACTGTGCATCTCTGTATCAGCTGTGGTCTCAACCTACTGATTCATTACGTCTTGATGGAGGGCAAGGAAAGAGAAAACTTGTTTTTAAGTCTTTTAGCCTCCTCACTGTCAATTGCATTGGTTTTATATTGCCAAGGTTTATGGCTCATACCACCTGAAAACAGACAATCCATGTCTGCAGAAAGTGGAAAGTTTGTATTTTGTATTCCACCGGTGTGTAACCCATCCATTTGCACCATCACTGTTAGTCCTTCATACGAGAGGGATCAGCTGGCTTTATTTGCTATCTTACCTGGAAACATCACAAATATTAGTGTTTCCTTACTCAATTAGAGATCCATAAATCTTCAGCAAATAAATGCACATGACCTTACCCAGACAACAACATATTAGCCTGTAAAATAGCAGCTTCTCAAGAAATGTGGCTTTCTCCAAGCACAGCTACAGTTTCCCATTGCTGGGAAAATTACGAACTCCTGCAGGAGAGCCCCCTCCAGCCACACCACCAACCTCAAACAACAAACCATCTAAAGAACTGTGCAAAGGACAGCGTCAGCCAACAGTTCCCCTTAACAGAAGATCTTCCCAAGCCAGTCAACCAGACCATCCTCAAACTAATCGGACTTAACTACAGGCAGCATTTTCAGATTGATTGTGTCAGCCATTCTGTGGCACTCCAAACTGTTGTGATTGATATCTTCCTGAACTTTTAGAAGTCTTTACAAGATACTTAAAGAATAGTATGTGTGAGAAGAAACCATGTTCACTCTCTTTACCATGGGAGGCACAGAAAAACAAAGACTCCTGTTCAAGGGATCATCCTCATTCTGCACAGACTTTTAATAAGCATACCTAACTAAATACACACTAATGGCCCACTGAATTAAACGAGGCATAAGAATGTGCATAGAAATAAGTAAATGCTAATATCTTTTTATTATTATTAGAAGTCAGCAGAGGCACATGCCAAACGTTCAAGGTAAACACAACCTTCCCACTTTGCTGGACAGAGATATCACTTTGTTTCCTGTTCTGAATTAGAACTAAAAAATTACAAACTTGAGAGAAGATAATCCTCAAAATACAGTCAACTGAATCTGTTAATATTAACTTAATATTTAGCTAATTAACTTAATATTTAACTAACTACTTAAAGTACTTCAAAATAGAAAGGTACTTAAAAGACAAAAAAAACCAAACAACACCGCCAAACCAATCCAAACAAAAAGAGCTTTTCAATAGAATATATTCCTTGCCATTTCTTTTAAAAGCAAACAAAAAAAAAAAACACTCCCACCACAACGATTTGAATTAACAAATAAACCAAACCCCAAACCCCTTCCCATCAGTTCTGAAGCACTTACATTCACTAATGATAATGTTCAGCTGGAAATTCCCAACACACTCTTTATATTTGTTAAGGTGACAAAGCACTTCCTAAATGATTTGCCCCTGTGAACACAGGAATTCTGTAGCAAAGCCAAAAACTGAAATCAGAGCTCCAAAAGCCCAACCTAGAGCCCTAATCACAAAACCAGACTTCATCTCACTGGGATTCAGAGGATCAGGTGGTTCCCAGAACATAGTGTACTAATATGTCAAGTCTTTCTTTAAGGCTAACCGGAGCCAAAGTCTGATTAATTTTACAGTCAATAGCAGTGATCATCTGACAACATTAGTTTTGTGCTATTAGCTGCAGCATATGGGGAATAAGGGGCAATTTCTTGTGCATACATAAAAAGACATACACAGTCTGAAAGAAATGATCCTCTCAATATTTATTATTTTAATTTTAAAGTGTCTATTGCAAGCATATGCACAGCTACTTTAAAACATTTAAACAAAACTGGATTTAATTGCTTAGAAAAATTAACCAGCAAGCTCTGAAAGCAAAAAGAGGAAAGAAAAAAAATTATCCAGAATTCAAAGCCATTTTACCAGGTAAAGAAGTCCGCAAAACAGTTATATATATAGTGGCCAGGCTAGCAAGGTATCTTAGCATGTCTAGAAGACAGCCATGGAATAAAAGCTGGGGGAAGAAAGCAGAGAGATCATTATGGATTTTGAGCGTAGGAGCTCCTGCTCCAGCATAGCCCAGTGAGAACCATCAGGTCAGAACAAGGACTGCTCTTGCTCTGCTCCCTGGCAGGACTGGCATTGTAAAATCACTCAGGCATTTGGGCTCATTGCTTATACAATAGCACTTACAAATATGCAGTTAAACAATTTAATATTAAACAGTTAAGTGCTGTACAGCCAAATGCATTCCCTGCTAGCATAATTCCCTTTCTATAGTGTTGCTGTAGTACCAGCCAAGATTTCAAACCCACTATGATCTAGCAGCTGTAGAAATCCGGTAGGCAAAAAAGTAAACCTTAACAAATTCACTGCTTGGACACCTTTTCACATATCCTTGTAAGGCACAGAATGATCTTTGGAAGCACTGAATATTCTCAGCTCAATGAGACTAAGCCTTATTGTACATGTGGCAGGATCGACACTTGTTTGAATTTGTCCTACAAAGTCAGGGAGGAAGGGAGGAGAGAACATCACAGCTCTGTATCAAAAAGAACTGGATGTTCAAGGCACAGCCTGCCATCAGGAGTGATGGTTTTGCTGCATCAGGAACTGAAATGTCACCACAGCACATACAAAGAGGCACATTTTGTGCCTTTTACTACTACGTTTCCGTACGATATGGCACAATTGACATCTGCAAGGCTCCAGTGAGGATTGAGAGATTCAGAATCTCCTCAAACCACAAAGAGACCTCAAATCAGTATGAGTGCACCTGCATGCATCCATAAATATACACAAATATGCATATATGCACACACGTGGGTTAACAACTAATCCTGGGACATGTTGGCTCCAGAAGCATTATGTTGGTCACCTTCTGTATCCTGTGTTAACCCAGCAAAGAACAAGATAAAAGCAGATGAAGGAACAGACAAATGAAAAAAATATATCCAAGAAGACAGGCAAAGAACAAAAAGCACATTCCCTCCCTCTGCTGCCACAAAAAAACAGCTTGGTTTTTCTAAATAAATATCACAATCCAATTATTAGCGCACATTGGAACATCACTTTTGTACTAAACCATCCCACTGAACAGTCATTTTGAAGGGTGAAAAAATGAAGATCACATGATATATACTTCACTATGTTTTCTTATTTGTTGGAATAATTTTCCAAATACTGATTTACCCACTGTCATACTGCATGTCACTAGTGCTGCAAACCACACTCCCATGCGAAGGTAATCCTCCAACAAAGCATACTCATCATCTGTTTACAAACTGAGTTCATCACACTTTACTACAACAATTGGGAAGTAAACTCAGAAATTTACAAGTAAGGATGATGATGATGGCATTGACACAACCGGAAATAATCCTAGGATGTTTAATTTGAAGAAAAGAAACATTTCTAAAGCAAACAACCAAGGATACAGGGTCAAGATACCATGTATATAAGTCTTTCGGCAACAGTACACAGCTTTTCATTCCTTAACTGTTTGTTACATTACACGTCTTCAAACAAATATGTTAGTGGGTTTATTCTTCAAAACAAAAAAATGTATTTTTGAGAGGGGGACTGAAGAAACAGCCCAGCCTATAAACTGGTTCAGACTGTGTATACACAACTGAATTACAACTGTTTACTGAAAGACAGCACATCAGTAGGGCTGCTGCTTATAGGCAATGCCTGTACTCTAATACTCAAGTTGGAAAACATCAAGACAGACCTTGCTCAAGACACACAGCAGCCATTTACTTGCAAAGGCCTTGAGCACATACACATGTATATCAGTTGCTGAGGCGCCACAGTGAGCTGTTTAAAGCCCATTTGCATCTCAGTCCCACTCTGGAGATACATAATTGCTATCAGTTGGTATAGGGTCATCTGAAGTTAGTGGAAGTATGTTGATTTATGCTGGCTGAGGGCCTGATCCAAAATTCACAGAATTACAGGATGGTTGGAAGGGACCTCTGGAGGGCATCTTGTATTGAATATTTAAAGGCCTTTTGATAGAGCAATATACAGACGCTTTTCTTGCTGGTATCGTGTCCCCTAGCAAGAGACCAAAAAGAACAGCTGATGTGGGGATGTGTCAGCCATCCTGGACCAGAGCTGAACAAGATGCAGAAAATATGTTCCTTCCTATTTGGTGGTTGTATTTTATTTATTTACGCCACATGTTGGCCTGAAGCTGTACAAATTTATCAAAATAAAGCAAACAGCTTAGTGTAACAGGCAAATTCTACATGTGAAAAGAGTAATATCCCACATGGATGAACCAGGAGAGGAGGAAGAGGAAGGATAGACAAGCAAAAAGAAAACAGGCTTGGTCAACTCACTTTTCCTTCAGGAGGGATAACAAGGAGTTTGTACTGACATTATATCAATTTCCATGCTAGGTTTTTGTTCTTACTTTTACCACTTCATTATTATTTGTGGTTAATCCATTGTTATTTTTTCCACCGCAGCAAAGCTCCTGATGAGAAAACAGTGACTGTTTCCTTACAGCTGCTGGAACTGGAGTAGATTTTTCATTTTAAAACTGTCACCCTCCTCCAGCTGGTTGGCTTGCAGGTTTAAAAATTTGGTCTGGACCAACTACTAGTTTCCACTTGTGATAGCCACATGAACCCTGGCAGAGCACTGACTCCAGCAGCCTGGCAAACCTTTACTAGCCAGTACCCACCTTTGCCACAGGGATCAGTGATTCCCATTTTTAGCAAGTACTGTGGCCTACAACTTCTGAATCATTTAAATTACATACCAGGTAACGTCTCTTTTCACATTGCTTCCTCATAAAATTCTGCTCCTACATTTTTAAAAGTACACTAATGATTCTCAACTACTAATTCAAAACAAATTTTCAACACAGAAATTAAAAACAATCTGAAACAGATTTTATATCATTATTCTGCCTGGCAGAATACAACAAGCATCATAAACCTATCTCATAACACAGAAATGCAGCTAAAAATGGTCTTAGTGCTTTTAAAAGAAAAGTTCCATTCAAGAGATGACTTACATAGTTGTGAGAAAAAGGTACAATTTACTGCAGCACAGCCCTGCCTAGAATGCTGGCTGAGGTTTCCATGGTTAAACTAAATTAAAATTAATTCCATATTTTTTTTGGCAGAAGGTCTAAAGCTAATTTTCATTTTTCTTCTTCTACTATAATTAAAAACATAAGGAAAAGGCTTTGTATGCCTCAAGTATGAAGGTACATTACAGCAGAAATTTTTGTTTTCTAATGGCTACAATGCTCACATTAATCAAGTCAAAATTAAGTGGGAAAGTAGAATATCATTATTGCTTTCCTGTGATTATGCAGTTAACAATAAATATACCCCATGCCTACAGGAGAAGAGCACCCTGCATGCTGGACTTTGTTACTTGTTCTAAAAATAAGTGAACCTTAATGCAGATTTGATCTGCAGTCACCACATACTTCTGTCACAAGAATTACTAATCAGTAACTCAGAAACAACAAAAAAGGGCAAAGGCACCTAAAAGGCTTTTTACAGCAATGTTCAAAAGATACAAATACTCAAGATGCAAGCTGTATAATACCAAAGGGAAGCATAACTGCATGGAATTTGGCTTCTGTTCACAGGGAAAATCTACTTTGTCTATATAATGAGCAGGTAGGTCCAATGTGAGAAGTGTACAAGTAGTCAAGGTCTCTCTGGATGCAGAGACAGTACATAAGGATCCAAGAGAGTCCTCTCAGCAGATTAAAACTACCCCGATTCCATAAAGGTCTTCTGATGACTTCCCAGCAAGCAGCCTGCAAGTGCACAATCTCAGATTAAGGTTATTCTTATGAACACTCAAAGGCAAGACTATCACATTATAGACAGCTTTAATAAAAGCCCAAATTTCACTGAATCATCATCTTACCCACTTCAGCCTAAGTACATCCACTGTTTGCAACCCTTCACAAGTTCAGTTTCCCATCATCTCTTACTCTAATATAGACATATTTCAAGATTAATTGAAAAGCAGCTAAATAAACATCGAATAGAAACTTTTTTAGCACTTAGCTTTGAGAATTAGTCCTGCGCATCCTGCAACTCAGTGATACTTTGTTAATGTATGATTCTACAACTGCTACAGAGTGTGGTGAATAATCACACTCTTTGTGGCATTCTGGGTTAAATAAATCACATCTCACCTATGGCGGATGAAGTACAAATCTTGATTTTGGAAATGCATTTGGGGAAGTGGGGATGGAAATAAAAGCACAGTGAATATTCCCAAGGCTACTCAAATTCAGTAGTCTCACCCCTTTCTCCCCTCCTTCTCACCCTTAAAGACTGACACTCATAAACTAAATTAAAAAAAAACAAACCAAACCAAGCAACAAAAACCAGGCTTTAGGCTGAAACAATAAGCATGTGATTGAGAATTAAAGAGGAGAGGCAGCTTCCAATGTCAATATTCAAGAGGGGAAAAAGATCCCTGGGTTAGATGTGGAAAGAGCCAAAACCAGAAGGCTGCTTACCTTCAGTAAGTGTAAGCAATGGCTGGAAGAGGGGGAACAAAGTGGAAAGCGAGAAATAACAATGCTCAAAGATTGCAGCTGTGTGAGAGGACCATAGAACAAGCAGATAAAAGCATGTAAGATGAAGCAAGTTCATTTGAATTAGACTCATGAGCATTCAGCAAGCCAGAAATAGCAACAGTGCACAGGGGGAAAAATCATTTTGTTAAAGACAGGGCTAGGAGTAAGATTTTTTCATCTGCCATGGGCTTTCTGGTTAGTGGCAGTGATGTCTCTCAGTCTGTGCCTCATCGATAGAGCAGGAGGCTGTGCAGAAAAGCCACAAATGGTTCAGGGAACAGTCAAGTAAAAAGGGAAAGATATGAACTTACACAGACAGCTATACTTAAACAGATCCCTGATGAAGAAAAAAGGAGAGAGACTAGCTATATTGACCTGACCCACCTGAATTTTAGAGAGGAACACAAATATTGCAGACCATGACAGATGGGGGTACAACCACAAGAAAGGGAGATAAACACTGACCAATAAAGATTTTGCAAACTAGGAAGGGTGGCAGTGCACAGACAGAAACACTCAAATGACAGATGTGACTAAAATTAAGAGAAGAAAAAATATCTGAATGTACCCTCAAAGGAATACTCTGTAATTTCAGGGAGGTGTTATTTGGGCATCAGCTACTGCTATGAACACTGGATACATCTACTCCTATCAAATACACAAGAGAAAAGCATGGGAAAAGTTCTAGACGGAAGGAAATAGGCCACCTTCGTGAGGGTGGAAGAAGGGAAGAGGTAGGAAATGCCTTCAAAAATGAAAATGAGGAAAAGACCCTTGCCACACACACAGCTTCAGTCTAAGAAGCTTGCACACTGGGATACTTCCATTCAGATATGAGCTACAGACAGAACACAGGGTGACTGGTACAAGTGGTTATTAAGCAAGATACAGGTAGTCACAAGATGAACCTCAGGTACCAAAAGAAGCAAAGCAAAGGAGAAAAGCAGTCTGCAAACAGACTGACTTGTTGCAGGGAGGATCAGAGGGGCAGGGGAGACAGACAGCTCATCAGAGATGAAATTTTCCCTGAGGGCACAAACAACCCTCCTGAATACACGCGAGTTTATTTGAGTGGACTTGAGCATACAAAGGGACCAGGAGGAAGCAGGGAATGGATGGCACTGAGGCAGCGTGTGGCCACAATGATAGTATTTCATTGTAAAATGCCAAGCAACTGCTGGAAATCTTCATGATCCCTCTGGCCATTACCCCTCATTATTTGTTCTAACCAGTGCCTGAAAAAGAGCTTTTTAATACATAAATGGCATACATATGAGTTCTTCCTAACTCCGGCTTCATTCTTTGCTATTTATTATTTTCTGAGCGATAAGCATGACAAAGCAACATACGGTAGCTGTGGAAGGCAAATCCCTGTCCAAAGCAGCCTGCTCCTGCCCTAGAAAGTCTCAAAGCACAGAAGAGACCATGGGTGGGTGAAAGCAAGTGATACTGCCCCCATGTTACAGACTGAGAATGGAGAAAGAGAGCTGGTAAGCGATTTTCCCAGGATTTCATAGGAGGTCAGTTGCAAAACTGGGTATTTAAACCCTCTCTTCAGCATCCATCTAGTGCTTTAGTCACAAGGGCAGTGCATCCCTTTTAAGGACATTCTCTTTCATCCTCAGAATATCCTGGTAGCAGGAGTCTTTGACTGAATATGCTGAGTTTATATAGCTTGAAGTCTTATTGAACCATGCTGTACTTTTCCATCTCTATTTCCAGCTCCCTTGCAGTCACTTTTGGTCTGAGCTCAAAATTAGCAGTACTACCAACTCCATCCACAAAGCCAACCTTTTTATCTACTTACAGTTCTGTTGGTGAAGTTACTGAAGTCTGTCACTAGGATTTGCTTGATCATCTCTGGTGTGGACACCACCACAAACATCTGGCGACCAATATAATACCTACAAAGAAAGAAAGCAGAGAGTCATTTTAGCAGATAATAACTGCCAGAGAACCATCTCCTTCCCTAAGATACCTCTTCTGGCTTGAAAATGCTTGCCATGAACAAGTATCACATTAAGTACATTCTCTTGGGTAAAGCAGTACCTTTTCCCATCTCTTCTCAACTATTAAATTAAGATGCATAGTCCTGGAATTTAAATGAAACAGCTTAAAACCTTTTACTGATTAATCAATACTCAGCCAACATTTAAAAGTAAAGGTTTACACACTCTATGTTCACTGTGAATTCTGTATAAAGTGATGTAGTATCACTAAGCCAAACTACAGGGAGGCAAAACATTAGAAACCAACAACCCGAACAATCACAACAGACCTACAGAACGGATTATCTTGCAGTTAGCCACATGAAATGTTTTTCCATGGCAAAGCCCTGGGACCTACCCCCACCCCACAAATCCTAAGGGTGCAGAGGGCCCCTGTCCAGCAGCATTCTCCCCAGCTCCCATGGGCACTCCAGGCTCAGCCTCTCTAGAGGAAGAGGAAGAAGTACCACCAGCAAGCAAAGGTTGCTACGGTCACCACCTTTGCCAATTGCTGGACCAGAAAGACTACACAGGTTGTGCTGCCTTTGCTCTTCCAGGACAGAGAAAGAGTAGGCTGAAGGCAGGCACAGGAGGAACAGGCATCTCAGAGCAGAACACAAAAGCAATACTACAGATGCTGCAATACTGTGGCAATATTGTTGGCTAACCATTTTAGTATGATCTAGCTTAATATCAATATATTGCTTATCACCTGTCTACATTGCAGCAACAGAACAGACAAGCAAACCCTGGGCTGAATTAAATTTAGCAACTGGAGGTTCCCATGGCAATGAAGCTGCAGCAGCACTGATTTCACTGAGGGCAAACAAGTCAGACAGATATCTCGATTCCAAAACAGTCCACCTTGACCCCTGTTCCACCAAAACTCACAACAAACAACAGAAAAGAACAAGAAAATAGTTCTCTTCAGGAAGAGATGTTCTTTTCTTTTCTGGTGGGTTTGCAAAGGGAACTTTTATTTCCCAAATTCAATCCATAGGCTTCACTTGTACCTTAGATACAGGTGGTCTATTAAAATAAACCTTCTTCACCTCTCCCAGTTTGGTAAGCCACAGCAAAGTAGCTGTCTGTTAATGGTTAAACTTCTCTTTAGATTCCTAATAGGTGCATAAGAAAGACTGCTTTGATCACAGTCTTTGGTAAAAGCAGATAATGCCCTAAGTGACCCTTCCGCATGCACTTTGTACAACTTCTCTGGCATTAGAGGTGAAGACCTGCACCACTCCAAACCTATTCGGCCACGGATACTGACCTCTCACACTCACACATTGCTTTTCTCTTCACTTCTCCAAGCTTACAGAGTTCCTGGTCTCATTTAGTAGTTAATGACTGATGGTCTTCCAACACACAGCTTTTCACAGGAACCAAATCTCTATTACCAGATTCCAAATCTGAATCAGAAGATACCCAGATATCTTAACTCTGACCACCAAAAGGCATTATGCAAAGCACATGTGTGTGTGAGACAGAGACAGACACTTCTAGTTTATTTCAGCCCTGGGAGGTTGCAGAGCTCCAGCTCCAGCCCACTGGAATAAGAGGGCAGTACTCACAGTTGGAGTCCTTATGTCACAGTGCACTCTGTGCGTGAAAGCACTCAGGACTAAAATTTGGGACAGGAGCATCTTTCACTCGAGCTGCTTTTATGGGAAAATGACTCACAAGCCAAGCTTATGTAAACAAACCTATTCATCATTCTCCAACTCAGACCAGTCACCCAAACTCCCAGTTCTGCTTCCACAACTAAGCTCCTTCTTTTTTATTGACTCTTCTCTAAGTTTCTATCTATAGATACCTCTTTTTCCATTCTTTATCCATTTATAAATAAGGGCAGAGAAAAAGAACAGGAAAAAAAATCCCCTTAAATTAATAAACTGAAAATACTGAAAAAAAATATTTGTTTTTTAAACAAAGTTCTGCCTGCTTTTAAAGAATGCCTGCTCTAAAGTAGACACAGACTATCATCTTTTATTGTATCCCAAACAGCAAAAGCTCTCTTCCTTGCTTTTTTCCGACTGTTCTACTTTCTGTATATAATCTTTCTAACCTTTTCTAGGACACAAAAAGAAGACTGTGTGTATGGACCTGCTTTGCAAGTCAAAATCCACAGGCTAGAAGCATGACTTCCATGATCTTGCCTTGAAGTTAACAGAACAGGACAAATAGAGCTAAGCATGAAACAAAACCATCTGAGCTATTTCATTTACCAAACAGGTCCAGAACCCGGAAAGCCACCAGGAAGATGTTCAACTGAGCTTTAATATATTTAAAATCCTTTGCAAAAATAAGGCCTCAGTCACAAACCAAGAAACTATTCCCAACTAGTTTTTGTGGTTTGTTATTTTTTTTCCCACTTGTTCTGAAATGGCAAGTAAAAGATAAAATCCTCCTGAACAATAATCTCTTCTTTCCAAGTAAATAACGTATTCACCCCTGCCATGTAACTTCATTTTGATTCTGTATTACTACATGAGGATATCACCAGTCTCACATGGGCTTAGATTTATTATTGAACAAAACCCGATATTCTTGTCAGATTTTAATAAATAAAAGTTTGAGAAAAACAAAAGCCTCCCAGCAAACACATTACAAATGGATTCATGAATAATTTAGGACAGTACTTTTTATTAACTTTCTCTAGGCTAATCTTTTCACAGGGCTTGTCCACACACAGAAGTCCTGCCTTTACCTAGAGTGATACAATACCATTACACTGCCCGACCCAAACCTTCATAATATTTTCACATAGGGCGTTCCAGGTATAATGCAAACACTTGGGACTATCTAGCTCATTGCTGCAGAAAAAAAAGAATGCATGAATAGTAGTATGGCATCCTCAGAGAGATACAACTCTGTCCACATGGGGAATCATTGGTAACACCGTCATACTGGTAAAAATACATTTCAGAAGTTGCAGAAAAAGCAGGCTACCCTCCAGTGGGTTTAACAAAGGACTTGCAGATCAAGGCATGGTTAAGTTATAGTATACTAAGCAAAGGAAGTTAATCTGCATCCAGAGTGTTTTAATAACTAAAGAGGATACAAATACCTGACGCACTCAACTGCACCAGTTTCGTTTCTAAAAGCAGACAAGCACTAGTCTTACGGCAATTGATGAAAAGGGCAGAGACTTGAGTTCAGGTTTCACTCAAGATGCTGCAGTTCTCCTTAGTCATTTCATAAACACGCCTTTTCTTCAATTTGCAAGAATAAACAGCAATCTAGCAATGATTTCTGCTGGTTTGGGCTTGCACCACCATTGCTTTCTGCAGATATACGGCACAGGTGTCCCAGTCCAACTCCTAGTGTCTGCTATGGTCACAGCCAAAGAAGTTACTATGAAGGTAACTTAACATGGAGATAAGTGATGCCTGTAAGTCCAACTATGAGCTGAGGTAGGAGCAGTGACACAAGCAGCACATTGGACTATCCAGTAGCTCCTGCAACACCCAAGAGCATCACCTCTGTTTCCAGTGTTTGCAAGGGACCCCTCAGGAATACAGATTTCTGTTCCTTAGGCAATGTAGATGATCAATCAGCTACTTTTAATTTGAAGGACCAATTTAGCATTATCCTTTCTGTGTCCCCAAGATCATTCTGGCTACACTGCAGTCATCTGCTGTCAACATGTCCTGAGCCATGGCTGTGCTCTCTGAGAATAGCTCACAGCAACACTGCCCTGTCACATAGGAAAAGATGGAGTGTGCGTGCAGTAAATCATGGCAAAGGGCCATATGCTTTTGTATAACACCTGTGTGAGAAACACCTGCAACCCTATCACCTTGTTTATAGTGCTGCTGTCAATTCACAGAAGACTTTGATCTCCCTATCTATTATCAGTCCCACGTATTACAAATACATCACATTATTCATAAAACACGTATATGCTGGTAGGCAATAAACGAGGCTTTGTTTTCTAGGCTGCAGTCTGGCAAAGTACACAAAGATCATCTGGAAAGCTAAATGACAATAGAAAATTTTATTATCTCTATCTTCCTCAGGGAAAAGCAACCAAAAAAAGGTGGGGGTGTGTGAAGGAGAGGTATGCAAAGGTGGAAACAGGGGAATAGGCTAATATTCTTCGGAGACGTTTCCTTAAAAAGAAGCTCCTCAATCACTCTACCTCCTTTGTTTAGAGATACCCATCTACTGCAGGCAGAGAAATGCAAAAACAAACAGCACACTGCTGGTTTAAAATAGGACTGAAGCCTGGTGTTACTTGCTTAGTTATTTCAGATATCAGCAAATTGATTTGTCATGAGCACTGTCCCCTTCCAGCTCTTGCAGGCAATTCAGACCCTGTATGTCTAAGCAATAGGAAATGAACACCAACCACAGTCTTTATGGAAAAGGTTACTTTGGGAGGAAGGGAAAGGGCAAGGGCACAAAAAAAAATTGTCTGGTACTGCAAGTCCCATTATTATTTGTGTTCTATTAGCAGCTAGAGACCTCCAAGGTCCCTGGGCTCTAGCTTGGCAGTAGCTTTACATAACTAGAAGGCTCATTCCAGGTCTGTGGAGCCTACAATTTAAATAACCTGGAGTGACAAACAGTGGGGAAAACAAACAGTGTTCTCAGTTTTCAGTTTTCCATCTGCTGGACAAGGGGACAGGAGGTATGGAGGAGCCATGAATTGACACCATATGAGAACATTGTTCCTCAGCTGCCACGTACACCTGGAAATCCCACACCAGCTTTCTTCAGGAAATCTGCTGGAAAGTCAGGAGCTCACTGCCATGCCACTTTTGCATTCCAAGTTGTGACTCTACCTGGCAGGGTGCCTTTCCTGGACTATTTTTATAAAGCACTGACAAGCTGAGTATCTCTGGATTGATTGACTGAGAACTGAGAAATGCACATCACCACTTAAAAAAACAACCCCCCTAAAACCCCACAATACCCTAAAAACAGGTGAGATTACTGGACATAAAAATGAAGCTCCAGTAGCACTGAGCATTATCAGGCACAGAGAAGTTTCCAAGCACAGCACTGACAACACACAGACACACTCCTCAGTCAGAGACTAATCCAAACCATTGTGTAAATTCATGAGAAAGAAGACATGGCCACAGTGCTTTCTATTTAAGAATAAATTGTCCCTCATTTCCTTTTTTCAATGAACTACACTTCTTTTCGCGTCATGAAAGCTTTAAAATAAGTACACAGAACTATTAATTTAATTCCTGACTGTATTAAAAATATCACGTAACAAGATGCTCAGACACTAGCGCACACTTTCTGCACCGCTCTGTATTGCTATGCTTCCACCTCTTTGTCCACACACCCGAGATTAAAAATGCTATCTTCTACATACCAAGAACCTCTGCGCTATCTCAGACTTGCACCTTGCCAAAAGACCTCTGCTTTCTGACATGCTTAAGGAAGTATCAAAAAAGGAAGAAAATTCCAGCATTATTTATATTCTCTGCACCACTAAAAGCACTGCTATTTTTAAAGGAGCTCCTCCCTTGTCAGGTGCAGTAACAGACTCATGGTATGAAAGTAGTATATTTAGGGTTGACAAAAAGGAGAAGCAGGGCTGATTGGGGCCATTACAAGGTGTAGAGCTGGTAGACTCCTTCAAGTACCTTACACCAGGGAGCAAACAAGATCTACTTCTGGGCATCTCTAATCCCAGCCAGGGCTTAACAACTTGAGGGTGTCACACATTTACTAATCCCTTCCCCCCCTTCCAAGTGAGCAGTGCAGGAAACGCAGACTCTGCATGGCTGTGTTAATTCATTCATGAAATGAAGTAGATGACATTTACCCACATATAAGGAATGACAGGGATTAAATTAAGCTCACAAAGTGCCATGAAGAGAGAAAAAAAAAAAAAAGAAAAGAAAAGAAAAAAACCACCACTCAATTATACAAGCATATTTGGCAATCTGTGTCCATTTCTGAGGAAATCTGAGTCCCGATCCAAATGCAAGTATAAAAAATTATGCCCCCTTTCAGGGCTTGGAAAGAGAAGCAGCAACGGGGATGGACATGAATAACAGAATGGATTCTGCTCTTGCTCCAGGTGGGCTGCAGGAGATCCATGTTCTGGGCTATGCTCCTCCACAGCTGGGGAGCTGCCACTTCCCAGGGCTGGTGGGGGTTATTTTTATCCTGGCAACTGGACTAAGATGATTGCCACCACTGCCACCGTGCTGCGTGCTTGCATCATACCGCTAGCGCTGATTAGCTGCATCAGTATTCCACTTCATTAATGCTCAATGAAAGCTGTAAATAGGTTACTGCTTTTATAGGATGCTACTGGAAATTAGAAGCACTGTTAAATTAATAAGAAACCAGTTGCTCCTCCCACACCTGGGTGTACAGTGCTATGGCTACTGGGTGACGCTGAAAGCGCTCATAGCTCTTGACCTCAGCAAGAGTGCGAGAAGGTGGTTTCTAAATCTTTTCCCATGGTCTTTCCCATCAAGCTTGGACTGTATTAGTCTGTGTTTTGTTACCCATGTTTACACTGTGACATTTTCACCAAAGCTTGTTTTGTCTGCACTCATTAAAGCACAGTATGCCTCACTGACCTCATGTGATGGTGCAGCAGACATTTCCTGTGGGTTTCAGCATATTTCTCTGCCCAGCCTTTCTGTGGGTTTGCAAAACAGATACAGCCTGAGAGCAGTCTCATCTTGGGCTCTTCTCACCTAATTCACTACCAAAATGCTCCTTCGCCATACCCTGAGAGAAAAATCATCAGGTCACTATTTCCAGTACATTGGATTACTTTTTCTAGGCAAGGCTGCCTCTGGGAGATGGCAAACTTTCTGCATCTCCAAACTTTACTTGCTACCATCTACACAGTGTTCATTTGTATGAGTCTATTATTTATATTCAACGATGATACCTATCTTTATCGGTACAGTGAAAAAAATAAAGGCTACAAGATGGCTGAGGAGGGTAAGCAGACAATGTTATTCAGGCTAAACAAGCGCAGCCTTTTCTCCATCTTTTTTTTCCATGTAAGGGAGGGAGAGGGATCTGCTGAGTGCTTATCCTGATTTCTAGTCAGGAGCTCTAAGCAGCTTCCCTTGACAGACAGGTAAGCAATTTCTGGGAAACAACAGACAGTATTACTCTGGGAGAGCTACAGCCATTTTGTACAAGATAAATGGAGACAGAGCAGTGCATTTGAAGATGAGGGATGACGTGATGCTGTATCAAATAATATGGCTAAGATAACATGTAGAAGAGGGGCATGCAGCACAGGGCTGCTTTCTGGCAGAGCAAGCGGTTGCCATGCGAAGGGTGGCTGTGAGGTTAGGGAAGATCCTCCAGAAATCAGGAGAGCATGCATGTACCATGGTTCAGGCTCCAAGGAAAATTCTGGGACAAGGGACAAAAAGGGGAAAGCATATGTGGGACCATAAGGAAAAAATGAAACAGGAGGGAGGTCAAGGATTTAAATATAATTTGTGATACTATGACATCATAAGATACAACACGCTATAGAACAATTTGACTATAATAAAACCACAAGTATAAGAAAATTGCTAGTTCCCTGCCCATCACTAAACTTCATATAGGCAAACACGCCTCAAGGTGACTAAAACAAAACCTGTGTGATCTGACTTCTGCCTCCCATAAAGCATTTCTGACCATGATAAAACTGAGTTTTGTATTATTTTCCTTCCCCACGACCTGACATCAGAGTACAAAGAAAAGCCATACATAAGTCTGCATTTCTACAACCTTCATCTCAGATACACCTTACTTCTCAGGGCCAGGACTCAAGTGTGACTGGATTTTTTCACATCTGTAGCTTTGGCTAGCCATTTCAGGCCTGAAGGAAAGAAAAGGCTTTCAGAAAACACTGGGTACCTCTATCTGCTAAAAAGTCATGTCCTCATGCTTATCTTCAAAAGATGCATTCAGGACAGAGGCATTCAAAATCAGTAGGCTCTTTCTGTTTATACAATACAATACTTCATTTTTATATAATTTTCTTTCAGTCTACTCCTCACTGGCATTTTGATCTTAAATCAATGAAAGATTTACAATATATCGCACACTATCCCTTTTTATTCTTTTGCTTTGTTTATGTTACTGCAGATGCATGCACATCTGAAATAATATTGGTTTAATATTAGAATATTATAATCCTTCAATAATAAATAGGACACAATGTACTGATTTTTTGCATCCTAAACATAACACGATGAAATGAGTAAGTCAAATTGAGTTTTGCGTGACTACACATGCATACATTGTTTTGTTGAATAACAAGCAAGACACTTAGACTTGGTCTTGGCTAACAGCCTGAGGATATCTGAAATTTAAGCAAATGAAAGCAGGGTTTCATAAGTGGGAACCAATGGGCAACCCATTCATCTTGTTCGTGCACAATGAAGACACAGATCCCACCCAACTCTGTAAAGCCTTACTCAGGCAAGTAAAGGTTTGCCAGACTGGCCACGAGGGGGATAGTCACTGGGACATGGTTTTTCTTCCCGATCTGCCTTAAAAAAACATGTTGAAACAAAGAAAGAAAGGATAGCAACCACCTACTGAGCTCCTGGGAATGTACTTTTCTTATGCTACAGCATACAAAACACACACAGGAAAGATTCATTTTTTAATGCTTGCATACCTATGGCAGTGTGTGCTTCTCCTATGCATTCTCAAGATTTACACACATGCACAGAATCATTTAATTTTGTTAATGCATTATTAAATGCACGCTAAGCCTCCAATAAAAATAATTTCCCAATGCTTTATGCATTTATCATGAAACCACTAGCAGAATTCTTTACAATTAAAATGCTAGCTGTACACATGACCAAACTAAATTATCTAGGGAAATGGCTAATATCTGATCATGTGGAAACATTAGAACGCAGGGCTTTGTTATAGGGCTAGAAGGAAGAAATTGATGTATTTTCTTACAGAAAAATCGAAATGATAAGAATATTTTTAATAGTAGAAACCACTGCAGCTCCAGGAAATTTTCCTGAATCAATTCAATCCATGTCGTGCCAGACTTTAAAAACCCATTAAAAATAACCGTGATAAATTTCCTAACCTCTTTCAGTGCACCACACAAAAGACAAAGAGAACTGCAATTCAACAGAGATAGAAAAGGAAGAAGAGAATGGAAAAACCTGATAGCTTGTATATCAGCAGTAACATCCTCGCTAACAACAACGGGCAGATCTGCGCCACAAAGAACAAGAGGAGCAGGAGTGATGTGTACAGCTGACAATGGCACTCCAAAGTAATGACTTCCAGGAAAATCTGCTGTTACAAATGGACAACAGGCTGCTGAGAAGTAGTTGAGTCATGACTTTCATAACATGGCAAATTATTTCAGCCTGAAAAAGAACATACTGAAAAACAGGATGTATATAGCTCTGTTAAGGCAACTACGGGGACAACATCCTATAAGCAGCTAATATGCTCACCTGGTTTAAATTATTAAACCTTGCTGAAATCCATGCACATTCAGGGATTTTCCCCAGTATTTAATATGTAGTCATAAGCCACAGATCACGTTTCAAACAGTAATATTAGCAAGAGCACTGCCTAGTTGACCTATTTTCCACTTAACCACACTGTACACGTTATCAGTTGTAACAAGCACACTTTTCTCACTGCTCCTTTTTTTTGTGTGCGTGTATGTTTGTATAATATATACATCACCATATGTGCGTGTATGTTTGTATAATAAATGTTATATACATCACCATATCCTGAAACAACCCAAATCCCAGAGGACGGAAGAGTACTTTGAGCCCTCTCCTATTCCATGAATGGACCCTTCCTCCATGGAGCAGCAGGCAGTGTTCACCCACCTCCTTCTTCTCATGGCCAGCCAAGGTGCAGTATATCACACCAACACTGGCAGCCAGTTCACGCATGTGCGCTGCACGCATTTGAACTCTCTTCACAGCTGCATTAAAACAGCTGTCCCGGGCCCCTTGTCTATCTGCCTGGGGACATGAGTGAGACGTAGACTTGGGAATTTCTTCTCTTTGGTTTGGTGACAGCTGCTTGGCTGAAGACCTCAGGACTCCAGTGGACTGCTTAATTTCTGAGTCTTCCGAGTAAATGTTATTGTCCAGCGACACTTTCCTTTGTTACTCCTCAAACCGTCTGGATCTCTGGAGCCTGCTGGAGCAGTTTCCTAGAGCCCTTCCCTCCAGACAGTTGTGCATACATGAAACATCAGCATTCGTACTTGAGATTTCTAAGAACGTTTCTGAATCAAAAATTGCAGTTTTAACTGCTCAAAATCTACATAGAAAAAGATAAAATTAAAAGATCTGAAAGCAGACACACGTAAACACTTCATGCTCATTCTAAATATACAGGTATTGGGGCAAGATCAAGTGATTTGATCCGCAAGCAACAACAGAGGTACAGCACAGATACAACCCACCCAATCTATTCATAACGCCTATAAACAAAGCAAAAAAAAACCCCAACCCTCCTAGTACAACTGTAGGATGTGCCGTCACTGAAGTAAATATATTGATCTATCAAAAATGATTGAAGACTGACAATAAAAGGGTTATAAACGCTTAGAAGAAAGAGAAGGCAAAATCACAAAAACAAACCCACTGAAAAACTCCCACCTGCATTCACAGGGAAAAATGGACTGAAACAATAAAACATGATGGCAGTGCCTGTACGTTTTTGATAGCTGCCCCTCCCAAAACCTGGAACAATCTTGCTATAAACCAAGCAAATAAAAATGTAAATGCATGAGCAACTGTCAGGGGAATTCAGACTTCATGTCCTGTAGGCAAAGAAGGTAGGGGATAAAGGTAGGAAAGCAGGAGAAGGCACCACTTTTAATATTTGTAATTATTGATCACGCTCTCCTCACCTGAAGCCTTTTTAGTGCAGCAGAGACCTTGCAGTTAAATATGCAATGCTGCCTGCATGGCAGCTTTGGTGCTGCTAGCAACACCGGCTTGTCCTCTGACCTTAGCACAATCCACTGCGTAGATTCCTCAAGCAGGAGGTGGCAGGATGATACAGGCTATGGATTTTGGGGGTGTCAGCCAGTGCCAGTCATGTCAACAGCTGCCTGGAAAAATCCAATACTCAAAATGGCAAGCCCGAAAGAGGGCTGGGATGGGGAAATACACTGAACACAATGCCCAGAGCAGTCCTTTGAGTATGTATAAACACAGTGGCGTATCAAAGGGGTATCAGAATCTACTTGAAGGTTTAGAAACTGCTTATTTGTTTAAATATTTTGCTAAGGAAACAAACATGAGGTAAATTACAGTAGCTTCATAAACTTTATTCTGTTCTACTGATGAAAATCCAATTGCATTATCATTGGGCAAAAGTATATAAAATGCAGCTGACATGGGAAAAAAAGTGGGTATGTAGTAAGAAGTTTAGGTACTTCAAGTCTTAATTTTCCCTTTTCCGATGTTGCAATACACTTCTCTGTCTCAAAAATCAGAATTTAAATTATTTTATCAGAAATTAATTTTATATTTAATGGTTCCCACATGACGTTATATTACCATATGACCTATTTTAACATTTGCCTCTATGTTGCACTTGTAGACCTACTTTCTCTTTCTCCTGCCCCATGCATGGTTTATTTCCTACTGGGTCAAATGGACAGCCAGCGGACATATAAAATAGTTAGGCTGCTTTGATAAGATTTTACTTTGGCCCTTCACAGAGTTTTATTTCATAAGATGATCCACGTGATAAAAGATCCCAAAGAACCAAGATCCTCTCATGTCACACTGAAAGACTCTGCAGCAATTCCCAGTGTCCTCTGCCAAGATTCTTTTTCGATAAAATAGATTCCAACATTGACAGAAAAGCTTGGATTATTGCAAGATATAAAATATCTACTGCTACCCCTTGCAAAGTCAGAACACTGCTCCAAACTCACACTTCTTTTTTCTGCATACTACTTTAAGACATCTGGATATGTCTTGGAATTTGCTGTACAAAGCCTAGTTTTATTCAATAGGCACTATCATCCAAAAGTTGAAGTTATATAACATGACAGAGACCTAAAAACATCAGGTCAAGATCTTCAAATAGTCATGGCTTCATGCCTTTAATGGAACTACACTGAAGTAAACACCAGCTTGAATGTACAGACCACTATTTTCAGGCTTGTTTATGTGGAGGAGAGAGGAGATTTGGGGACAAGACATGAATTGAATCTTCATACACTAGAAAAATACACTAATCTTAATACACTAGAAAAAGTTCCTACGGGAGCACACCCCTATAGATACAGTAATTGCTTGGGGAGATGGTAAGGATTTTTCCCTGATGTAGTTTGTGTCGTTCCAGAATGGCTGCGTCTGTGCATGGGAGGTTTTTTGACATTACTATAGCTGTTTAATTATACCAATATGATTTTATCAGTATGACTAAAATAAATCCTCCTTCAAGACAAGCCTTCAGGTTTAGCCACCAAATTTAATGGAAGGAAAGAAAGACTCACAGTCCCCAGGGTAATGGTAGCTTAGCTCATTCCATGCTCCCAAAGTTAGGAGGAAAAAAACAAAAGAACAACAGCTGAAAAAAACCTTCTTTCTCTGCAGTGGGCTATACTTTTGCCTAGTGCCTGATGAAATCATACCCAATTCACTACCAGCAGAAGGTCTGACATAAAGCAGACTCTCCAGGGAAAGAAAAGAGGTAGCCGAACAGAGAAAAAAGGTAATTTGAAGATGGTGCTAAACCAACAAAGAAAAAGGAGATATTTTGTTCCCCTTCTAATAAAACATAGTAGACTAGAATTGATCCCCAGACTAATAAGGTAGAGGAAAAACTAAAACCTATATACAACTAAACAATAAAAACGTAATGAAGAGATTTATGGAAGTACATAAAAACTTTGGAATGACGTAAAAATTGTCAGGTCATGTTACTGTTTTCAGCTCAACATGGGTTAGAAAAACAGGAAGGAATAAAAATTAGAGCATGGAGAAAAAATACCATAGGGCTGAAGATGATGGAGAGAAGAGAAAGAAAAGAAAGGCAGAGCAAATACTGGGGGGGGGATATGAGGAAATTACAGCAAGAAGTATGAATGCAAAGCCCACAAGACAAGTTTGCCAATGTAATCAGGAAAAAACTAACAAACCCCAGAGCCAACAAAGTTGTGACACCATTAAAGGACAACAGGCAGCAATTGATTGGAAGCATCTCCATAGATACCTGGCAAAGCATGGTGATCCTCAAAGAGGAAAACAGGACTATTTTTAAGAAACTAAGTAAGAAACATCCCCAAGCTATTAATGTGAAATGTTTTAGTGTCCTAAGGGACAGAGGCCCCACAACGTCTTGTCTCAGGACTCTCCGGCATCAGGAGAGAGGGTCTAACCAACACCTGGTTGCATGACCAAGGAGGGCAGGAGGAGCTCCTGAGTTGCAAGATTAAAGTTGATCTGCTTCCAAGGCTGCCAAGAAAAGGAAGGGGACATACACACACATTGGGAGAGATGATGCATTTTCCTCCCTCTGTGCAGAGTGGGGGGAAATGATTCAGGAACTTCATTTAAAAATTACCATGCATGACAATAGGAACACCAGTTCATAATCAGATACATAGCGAGTGAAGCCAGAAACCATTAATAGCTACTGAACATTACATATTGTACATTTCCACTTCAGGTTTGCATCGATATTTCTGGGTGCTGCAGGAAATTCTAATGAAAGCATTTAATATGCACAGCAAAACCTACAATACTGCTGTTTTCCCACACTTTCTCATAGGATTGCTATACTGAAATAATGCCTCAGATTTTTCAGCCTTTCAAAAGCCCTCACCTGCTTCTTCACAAATGGTGGGAAGAAGGGGAGAACTACAAGGCAGACTTAGGAGTCTGTTAAGATTAACAAATGCAGGCTTTGATAGACGTTGAAGAGGGTAGATCAAGGTGAAATTAAGTCTAAGATACTAGGCTTTATAATTGTGGGGTTCACACAGAATATTTCCTCCCCCTGCCCTAAATTAGGATGACACAGTCGGATATGCAGGTGCTGATCATGAGAGTTATGTGATACAAAGAGGCGATCTGTTTAGCAGACTCATCTCAGTTCTTTAAAAACGATGATCTTAAGCATTAATTAGCTAAGAAGCAGGCAGTACAGATCAAAGGTTACCCATGCTGTATGAGGTGTAAAATGCTCCTTAGGCAGCACATTTTCAAAAAACTCTTTCAGCTTTCAAATAATCTTAACCTGGTGCTCACAAGGACTATGCTTTAACAGCTAAGTTCTGTACTACCAGCATGCCAGGAAACAGGGTAGTGAAACACCTCCCTGTGAACAAATGGAAGCAAGACCTCCTCCTAGCCAAAGCTGCTACCTGCACATGCAGAAGCAGACCAAGATTTAATCAGGTTCCTCAAATGCTAAGAGGGGTATATTACAAAGGTCAGCCCTCCGCTTTCCTCGTCAGTCTCAGGAGCTGACACAGTTCTGGCCAATCTCACATAGCCTTTCTGCATCTGGCTAATGCTATCTCAGCGGAGCTGTACCAACCATGGGATTTCCCTCTATGCAAACACTCACTGAAACTACAACCACAGCAGTTTGCACATGCCGAGTACAAGGAATAAGCATCAGGAGTATGGTGCAGGTGACATGCAGTGTCCTTAGCTGCCTTGCCAAGAACATATAAAACATTGTCTGTTTCATTTGGTTGGATTTCACACTCTCTTTCCAGAGGTGTAAAAGATTACATCAGGTCTTTGACTTACATTGGCTTGAACAGCTGCAGCGGAGTCATGGATCAGTCAGGGATGTAGGAAAGGAACTTGGAAAAAGCACAGCAGTGAGCACATGCCTGCAGCTTAGCCACCTCACAGCAATGTCTGGAGTCTCAAAGAAGAGAGAAAGAGCTTTGCATGCAGAAGAGTTTACCACTTGCATCAAACGTTTCCATCCAGATTGCTTTGCCTGCTCTGAGGTCTTGGACAGTGACATTTCAGTGGGCTTTTGAGTCTTTGCCTGTGAATTGCTAGAACACAAGTGACCCTGGGAGCTGACCAGGTCAGCAAGAGGCTACAGTAACAAAGGAACAGCCATCACAGAGTAGACCAGATCAAGTTGCATGGTTCTCATGGGAGGTCACAGTCCATGCATAAGATTTGTCAATGGCTAAGAAGAGCTGATTAATAAATACCTCCAACATTACTAGTACTAAGCATCAATTTACAATGCTCCAGAAACCTAAGTATGTTTGAAACATGCCAGAATTAAATTACTCAACTAACTTACCATAAATTCTGCCTATAAACTGCATCCCCCAGGTCTTCATATGCAGAACTTAAAAGACTCCATAATGATCAGGCAGCCCACAATGTGATTACAACTGTAACAACAGCACTAGACTCCAATGCTCAAAACAGCGTGATATGCCACCTTTTGGCATCAGCCTCATAAAAGGCTGTTTTTAAGACCAACAGCTCTGGAGAGAAGAGGAGAAACTGGTGATGATATACCCGTAAGTAACTCACAAAACTTGTTCCAGCAGCTCGATTTAACCATTGGAACCAACTATAACCAATACCTTAATTATGGTTAAGTGTGGGGATTCAGATGGAGATGCAGAACTCTACCACAATGCTACATTTCTGCCAGGAATATTGTTGGGTTTCTTTTTTTAATTTTTTTTTTTTAAGACAAATTTTTAAAAATAGGTTACTATTAAAAAATTCTGAGAGCATTGATTAAAAAAAAAAAGGAGGTCTGAAAGTTTAATTTTACAATGTTTAAGATTCTCCTGTTTTTCAGTCAATTTTTGAGATAATCTCTCCATTTTAGAGAGAATGGCTAGTACATTACACAGTGGAGCAATAAAATTGCCTACATGCAAAGTACTGTCAAAAGAGAGGGTGGGGAGGGAAAAGAAATATTTTTCTCCCCATTAACTTCCTTCAGCTACCATAAAGCTAGGTGTTTATGTGTACCAACAGCAGTAAAAATATTTTTCAATCACAAATGCAATTGTTTCCTTTATGTCCCTGATTCAGCAAGGTAGATAAACCTCTGCCTAACTTGAAGCATGTTGAGTAATGCCATTGACTTTAATGGGATTACTCATGTGCTCAGAGTTAGGCACATCTTAAATGATTCTACTGTATTGTATCCATAGTTTGCAGAATTTAAAGAAAAGATAGAGATAACTCTAATTCACAATAGCAATTTTAGAGCTGATTGACAATCCTACAGAGTCAGAGGACCTTATGAGAACACATAAAATGAGGAAACAGTGCGGAAAAAAAATATCTTTCTGCAATATGAAAGACTTGACTCTGGCCAAAAATGTGTATCACTGTTTAACAAAACAAAAATCCAGGCCAACGAGGCTACCAAAACTCTTTATCAGGTTAATTCTGAGACAGAGATTATGAAGAGGTACAGAACAGAAATAGGAAGCCTGTTTTTCTTCCCTCCCCCCCATCCTTGCCCAGGTATGTTTTTTTTCTATTTGAAATACAAAAAGTAAATTGTTTAAAATAGCAAATAAAAGGAAAGACCATGTAAGTCCATTAGAGCCCAGTGCAAAACAGGAAATCAAACAGGATAAGATTGCTTCATAAAACTAAATCGTTTCTTTACGTGGGCCTTCAGGGACAAAGATAAGAATACCTGTCCTGGGACTACTCTTTCCACATGAAGCAGAGATATTAAAAAGCTTGTGAAATTAAAATGGTAATAAAGACAATGTTTCTTTAGGCAAATTAACTGCATGATGAAGATATCAGCTGCTCTGGGCAGGATGAAATCCTGCCCCTATCCACCTTAGGTTTGCCCCTAGGTGTTTGGGAAGGCAGAAGGAAGGATAAGGCCTTGAGAAGTGTTCCAGATGCACAGATTCTCAAAACACAAGTCCCTCTTCTGTCCCCAAATGAGGAAAACCCCAAAGCTCCACAGTGACGAACCAGTGTACCTCAGCCCTGATGCAGAGGCCAGAAGCAGCAGTGAGAAAAGCGCTTTGATTATGAGCTCATATGTAGAAATGCTAGCTTGTGCCATCTGCAGCGACATTTTTTTGGGAGAGAAGAAGTCAAGCGTTAATACAGAACCAACTCTGGCTACACAGACTTTTGAAAAGCTGTCAGCTGCCAGCATAGCTTACAATCACAACTCACCCCTGGACACATTTCAAATTAGTGACTGGCTCCATGATCTATCCTAATCCTTTAAACCACCCAATCATTTAAGTGCCAGACTTGATCTTGGTTCCAATAATGACTTATTTAGAAACCATTTAAGGAATATTAGGAAGTCTTTCAGGTAAAAAACCCTACCAAACAAAAAACACTACCCACAGATCAGACACTGAGTAACCCCACAGACACCTTGAGATAAATCACCTCTCCTATTTAAAGTTTCTTTCTTTGTATTACTTAAATATGTGCTGATGTAACCTATGGCAAAACAAGATACTTCCTATATGGAAACGGAGTTTCATTCACACCTGTGTTGTCTCGAGATGTTTCAGGAATGCCAGCACCTTGACATGCTTCCTGTGGTACTGCGCTGATCTGGGTATTTTTATGCTGGAGGCCAGCACGCGTAGGTGCAGTTTGCTGCTGGCTGTTTTATTAGGGATTGAGAATGATTTATAATTACTCTTAATGATTTCAGATCTTGTCAGAAATAGTCTCATTGACTCCTTCTGCCTATTAGAAAATACAGGTTTTGAGTCTGTTGCCTCCTTTTGCCAGTTCACAACCTGACAACCCTGAGCTCAAACACCCCAATTGTCTTCCACTTTCTAGAGGTGGCTTAATCCAAACTCCACCACCTTGCTACCCCTAGACCCATCTCTTCGTCTTTGCCTTGCTTTGTTCTTGTCCTCTTCAACACCTACTCTGCTACATAATTGTTCAGACTTCTCACAGCAGGTTGAAGTTGAGAGGTTAAGTGAAGAGTAAGCATAGGGTTTCACCTGCTGCAAGCTCTTTCTCATGCAACAGGACGTGAAGAAAGAGTGTCATCCTACAAATTCCACTGAATTGTAATCTACCATATTTACTCTTTGATTATACACAGTGAGGTCTATGCTATGAACTCTTACACTCTTCCCCACACCCAAACGCATTGCCACAGTCAAAAGCAACATAGGTTCATTCATCCCAGAGGCAATCACCTGCCTGCTTGGGGCTCTGTTGTATTTTCTGTTCCTTCACTGGTAGTGTGTTGTTGGGCCAAGAATATATTACTTATTTTGGCACTAACCTCCAGGTCCAAATCAGCCATACAGACTTACAGTGCTGTAAAGTCATAATGATGCAATCACACAAGAGTGGTCAAATGCTTATGAAGTGTGTATATAAAGTAAAATTAACTCGCTGCCTCTGCAGCTCTGCTCATATTGTAGGAGTTGCTTTTCTAATTCCATGATGTATGCTCTCCCTCTTTATTTCACCTTTTCAACCCTGTTTCTCTGCCTGCTCTTACCACTGTTTCTGATCAGTAGCCATGATCTACAACTGAAATGGCACAATTGGATACAGTGGGGCTGAAAATAAACTATCAAAACATCAAAGCTGATCCAAAAAATAAGTGACATAAGCCACTAATTTCCACAGAAACCATGACTACCTTTCCTGCAAAACTCCTACCATAAAAAGGAAAACATTCAAAACAAACCTTCACATGTATCAGCACACTGCTTTCCAAATTAGATATTTTTCACTTTTTATTTTTGTTATGGAGAACTAGAACACCTATTTTAGAGGAGGCATTTTTATAGATGGTACTCCAAACTATAGCTGAGCCAAAGACTACCATTCTGTTACAGGATCTCTCCAAAAGTCACATCAGTCACTCGGATTTCCCTGTTGAATAGAAATGGCCCAACTCTGGTTTTGCACCAAACTGAAGCTGTTTGTTTCTGCCTTGGCTTCCATCTTGGGCCACCTCTGTATGAAAACAGACAGTTTTCACAACACACACTCACAAGTGAAGACTATTTGCATTGTCTCTCTCTGTAAAAGAGTAATCCCATCACCTCTCCTTTGGATCTGCACATGAGAGTGAAGGAAAAAAAAAATGCTTTTGTGACCTACAAAAGCCTTACTTGAAATAATTCTCTACGACTTGAGGCCTTTTGGAATAGAAGGGTTATATTGTTTTGACTTGATTAAAGCTGAAAAGTTGATTTGACATCCTGTTGTCAAGGAAACCAATTCACACACAAAAGAAAACAGTTGTGATGGTATCATTCAGACTATTCAAGTGACCTTAGAAAGAAAAAAAGGCTTCAGTTCCAAAGATTTGTATTCAACTCACTTCACCACTGGTAGAAATAAAGATCATTGCTCTTTATGCTTACTGGAAAACAGTTCTCAATATGGAAAAAACAAAATGCCACATCTTCTTCCAACTGCCAGATCCAATACTTTGCTGGGACTGTACACATAAACGCACCTACCATTTATTACCTATTTCAAAGAAGCTCAGGAAGAACCACACAGAAGACATATAAGGAAGGAGAAGGAATTTCGTTAGTTGACAGGACGGTGATAAATACCCCCCGACACATACCACACCTATTGAACAGCAGCTTGCAAGCCAAGCTTTAAAACATCCTCCTCAGCTACAAATAAAGCTTACCTCGAGCACAGCAGTGTTTGAGCCCAGCTTTGTTTTCCTGGGAGACAGCAAATAGCAGCATTTTTTTTTTCTCTGCCAGCCTCCTAGATCCCTCCAAAATGGAATTGTTCATTTGTGCAATAAATGGGATTCAGGTATGCCCAATCTGCTCTCTCCTCCTACTGAGATTATCCCAAAGAGGCAGAACCGTCCTGCTGACCGCTACCACCATCATCTAGCTTTGCAGCCCATATAAGTCTCACTGAAGTTTAATTTCCTGACAGCTGTGGGTAGATTGGAAATATGAAACTTTCTATCTATCCATTCTCACACTGTAATTATACATCTCTTTCTCTGATGACATAGCCTCTGCCTGGCCGAGTAAGCAAGCAGATGACTGACTAGCAATTTATCTGGAATTCAGATTAGGAAAAAAATAGGCATGATATTAATAAGGAGAGAAATACACTGAGGAACAAATGCCAGTGTTCTTACATTATTGTCATTTATGGGCATCATACCAAAGGTCATGGAGATAATAAGCCTCAGTCATTTTCCATTTGTTACACAACATACAAATTGCCACAGTGTTAATGAATATCTTTCCCCACTCCTGGCCAGCCAAAACACTGTATTATTTCTTCTTAGACAAGCACCTAACCCCTGGAATTCATTATTTCCATCACTTCTTTGTCCTTAGGGCTGAGCACAAATGCCACAAGGCAGCTGTGACTGGAGCATCAAATGCTTCATATGCCTGAGCCTGACTTCTTTTTGATAGAGCATTTTTGCTGGAAGTTCATACAATGCATATTTATATTATTTATGATCATCTATGCACACACAGTCATATATGCTCTCTTCTTGCAAGCGTCTTAAGCCCCTTGCAGAACACACAAAAAATCTTTTTCATTTACTCTACTTTGTAGATATCGTTTGATACTTATATATTGAAATAATAGTTATGCTAGAAACACCAACTGACCACAGCAATAGAAGTTACCATGAAATAACTGAATTTCCACTTAAAATTATGACAACTGGAAAGTAGTTCTTGGAATATTCACATAAATGCAGAAGGGCTCATATGAAGGAATATACTGCTTAAACCCTCTTTACTCCTAATAAACTCCTAAGAGCTAAGATATCACAGCTGAGCTATAGAGAGAGTAATGCCTCATTTCTAATCTGTACTTCATTGTATTTAAAGTTTAGGAATTTTGCATAAATATGGATAGCAACAGCTGAACTAAATTCATACTATTTCACAATCTGAGGGTTTTTTTAAGATGATAAATTATACTGTAAGTTTAATTACGGTTCACCATAAGTATAAAGAATATGCAGATGAAAAGAGAATATTGAAGGCTGGTAGCTTTGTATAGTTGTGAAAAAGACTAAACTTTATGTGCATAATTAAAATTAGAAAGAAATGAATGAAGGCTAACATAAATTGCTGAACTAAAATAAGCCAAGGTTACTTTCTGCGTGTAATCAAACAACCTCCACCTCTGTCTAACCAAACTAAAACACCACACACTGCATTTTAATGAACATCTTATCTTGGTATTTTCTCCTCTCCCACCTAGCAAACCCAAACAGCAAAAGCCAGGACAAAAACAAGCTGATGGCACGGCTAAGCTTACCCACAAACAGGTCCATACTCTGTTATGAGTTTTGTGTGGTTTTCCCAAAAGCCCTGGATAAAAGAAAAATGACAAAGTATTTTAGAACAGTACTTAACAGAGAACCTATTATGCAGTGTTGCTAAGACTCACACTAAAGCTTTGAACCTCAACTAGGACAGCTATGGTATGGCAGGGGGTTGGAAGTAGGTGATCTTAAGGTCCTTTACAACCCTAACTGTTCTATGATTAATTCATGACCCCACCCTCCTATCATTGTCTATCTGTGACAATAGAGTCTGGAAATCATGACTGAAAAAAAAAAAAAAAAAGACCCAACCCCAAAAAAGACCTGGAAACCCTCGACGCATTTTTCATCAGGGTTTTTATGCTCCAAAATACGTTACCACTTAATGACTATCATTTTTTTTAAGCAATTTCATGATTAGGGTCCTGTCAATATTCTCTTACGTGTGTGTGGATGGAAAAACTGACAGAGAAATTAGTAGCAGAATAAGCATATGACTTACTACACTCAAGAGAAACACAGGGAATGTGTAAAAGGTTTTCTTGGTTTGCTTTTAGTTATATTATTAAAAAAAGCCAAACAACCCAAACCTGCAAAGCTGGAGTTTAACATGAGGCAGTCACCTGGGACACACTGCAGAACAGCAAGCAGATTTATTTTAACAAACTTTTAAAATTTTTACTGTGTTTCATATTCATAATTGATGAAAATTGGTATCCATTTATCTAAATAAACCCGCCACTAGACTAAATTGTTAGCGTCCTAAATGAATTCAAATTGATTAATCTGAAAGAAGGTGTGCGAATGTATCCCTAAAGTGAATAGGAAAAAATCTGTTTTAACAAAACTGCAATATTTGAGAATCATACTGCATTGTGCTTGTAACTTGTCTATGGAAACATAACACATTTGACTGCATTAATCTGCATTTATATTAATTCAAGAAAGACTATTGTGCTCTATCTTCATTCTTCAGAGAAAATTCACTAACAAAGCAGAATACTTACACCTCATATTGATTCTTCCCTGTTTTTTATGACATACTGAAGAATATTGGCTAGAACAATATGAACTATTTTAAATACATTAACTACAGACATAAATAAACAAGACCATATAATGTGTGCATGCTTTGGGACCCTTTTACCACACTAAGCAAAAGAAAATCTGGTAATCAAAAGTAGTTAACCTATTTAGCACCCAAATTAACACAGAATTTGCATCACCTACAGTCCTCCCCTTATAAAACGCTTGATTTGTTTTTTATTCTTATATACAGCTGTGCTTTATTTATTTTTATATCCTGGACTTGCAATATGTTTTTTCTAAAGGACAATATGTCTTCAGGTTAATGCAAGCACTTCAGGTTTTCCCTAAGGTACACAAAGTTAAAGCACTGGATGGTGTGTAAGAAAACACACTAAAGATAAAATTATGAAAGTGCTGGTTTAGATGATTACTTAAAAAAATATATATATATATATATATATATATATATTCTCATCTGGAAAATATTTTACTATTGAGGCAAGCAAAAAAGCCTCATCCATTAGCACCCGTAATCTAAGGTGAACAAAGCCTTTGTAATACCACAAATACAAACAGCTAACTCAAAAAGGCTTTTATCTGTAAACACCAAGGGAGGGTAAAAGATACATACACATTCACAATGACCTGCATTTTGCTGTAGAGATACTTCAGCAGTAGCAGGATTTCAGCCTACAGTTGCTACAATTTCAGCATTACAAAGGTTGTCTACTGCCTTCCCCTGCTGATGCAAGGGGAAATCCAGGGGACAAATTCTCCCAGCACTGTTCTCCAGGCAGCCACCTAAGACTGCCCAAAGCAGGCTCAGGTCATCAATGCACTCTGACCACTTTGCCTGGCAGAGTGGCTCCAACCTGTGTACACACAGCTGAGATTTACAGCCGTGCTGAGGCACCAGAGTGACACAGGACACAGATCGAGGTTACCAGGCATTTGAACGTGGGGTGTAAAGCACAACAGCGGCTACTGCATGGGGCAGGGGGAATTCCAGTCTTGTGAGATGATGCCAAATCAGGTTTACCCTCTTGCCCACTTTCCCTCTAGCCTGAGCCTTCATTAAGGACATCCCAAAGTACATCCTGAAACTTGCCTGCCAAGTTTTACTTTGAATTGTGAGCACGTACATAGGTATTGCACTTGCTGTATCCACCAGCTGCATTCCACTGAGCCAGCAGGATATTAACATTTACAAGAAGCCTAGGCTTGAAATGATTCAGTGAAAAAGCCTTCCAGAAAACCGGCTTCTTGGAAGTGCTGCTCCTGGCTCACTCATGTAAAGGGGTCAGGGAGAGCACATTTAAAATCAAGCCTGTTAACCAATAACTGGTTTTCCACCTCCAAGTCTCATAAATGATTGCACTGGCTTAAAATTAACCACACTTCATTTTTCTTCCCCCAAAGTGAGATGTGCAAGGCTGCAGGATATGGGGGGAGAGGAGGAGTTGAAAAATATCTGGGAGAAGTTGTGAGAAAGCATCCTCAGGAGTAAAAAAAGCGCTTGTTCTCTCACTCCAGGACGCTTTCTCACATCCTGCACCACCACACACACATACACACCACTGCCTGCCTCCAGCATCCACCCCCAGGACCCAATGCTATCCTGGTCTCCTTCACAGGCACCGTAGAACAGGTCTCATCAGGCTGCCTGAGAAAGACAACCAAACAGCACATGAACAATCCTGGGAGGTTACAGTGGCTGGAACACAGGCAAGGCAGAGGGAATGTGTATATGTGTCACTTACAAGCCAGAGCATGCCTTCTGGCTGTAGGAAGCTGGGGTCATACAAAAGCATGTGTATTTCTTCTCAATAGCCATGACAAAGGCGAATGAACCAATGCGATGGTCTCAGTACACAGGGAAGGGATATGCCACATCCATGTTGCTCTGCCAGTTTTGCAGCCTGAACACTGCTTCCAGTAGACAGGTACCATGAAAACATCCTCCTCCTGCTATGAGTCATGTTTGAAGCATAGCAAGACTCGCAAGTGCTTTTGGTAACTTATTTACTCTAGCCGAGGACAAGCTGCTCCAAGGTTTATTATTGCGGGTTTGTTCAGGTTTATAACTGCAACTGTACTTACTACATACAGAAAAACTAAGCATTTGCCCATCAACAGCAACTGTTTCACTAGAAAACAGAGGTCAGGACCTCTCTTTTACTCAAGATTGCCCAGTGGGTAACATCAAGAGGGACAGCAAACTCTGAAATGGTACCTGCTGGCATGTATCCAGGGGCTTGAACAGCCATAAGATAGGAGCTATAATGAAGCAATGGGAGGGTTCAGAAGGGGATAATCAGGCAAAAAAGGAGACACGTATTCTGATTTTTTTTGGAAACCAGAAGGAAAATGAAGAGCAAAACAACACTTGGTATTCCAAGATGACACTGTGTGCACCAGGAAGAACTGTAGCACATTAAACAGTCACTCATAACAATGAAGTGTAAAAGCATTGTAATGCTATTCCAAGTCAGAAAAATCACTTAGCTTTTCCTTTATTTGGAAGCTGCAGAATACGAATTGTCATCAACAACTACTCAGGAAAGGGCTAGGGCAGGGGGAATTTGTTGTGTGTGGCCTCTACAGTGAGGTAGTGGCCTGATGACAGCCCATTATCAAACAAGATAATACAGGAGCATGAAAAGCTTCTTTCCCTGAAGAAAGCATATTTTACAGCATCTGGTATACCATGGAAACAGCAGCTCAAGTGGGCTGACTGCTGCACACCCAGAAGGCTTCTTTGTTTATATGGCTGGCAGTTGCCTCCCTACAGGGAATTTGCATTCTCCCCTTCCTCTGAGCGTATATCATCAGCTGCATCTGTGGGCAGAATCACTCATAAAACCAAACCCTACTCTCAGGAATACAGGTGCAACCCCTATGGAAGGGAAAAAGATTTGGGTCTGCATCAGCTAGAGCAAAGCCTGATCATGGCCAACCATCTATCTTGAGATACTGAACGCAAAGGGTCCAGTGTGAGCAGCACATAAATAAACGGGCTTCAGAAAGGACTCCCTCAGCTCAAGTACCCCCTTTCCTTTTTTCAATGGATTTTGCAACTGCAAGACAGATCTTTCGGCAATTTCCTCCATGTTGCATATTCACCTTGCTAGTTCCTCACAGCAAAGAAGAAATCTGCAGCAATGTCATCTTCCCTCGTTGCTGAAAATGGTTGTAGGCACTAAGCCAAAGAGGCAGTAGTACTGTGCATATGGATTTCTGGGGTATCCAACATGAGGCATATCCAATCTAGTATTATTACTTTCTCAATACCTGCAGATCTTGTGGCTGTAAACAGGGACTTAAGTGACTTTAAGGTTAAACTCAAGCTTAAGTGACCCAGACTGCATGGAGGACACTTTGAAACTTTTCAGCTTGTTGCAGCTGGAAAATAAATCATGTGGTTTAGGAACTTACCTAGAGACCTCAAGGGTTACTAGATAAAATGAAGAGGGCCACAAAGCTGGGATCCAGCAGATGCATGCACCTCACAGTAGCTCATAATTTGAACTCCAAAGAACCGACTTCCAGAATGAAACGAGGGTAGCCCTTGCATTTTGCGGTGCATTGAATGCCACAAAAGCTACTGAGCTGTGCGGAGATGTATGTGGTGTGCTCATAAAAATCCAGTGCAAGTGGGAAACATTAGCCATGCAAAAACAGACAAGTGAAAAAGGGTTCTTTTGCTGTCCGTTTCTGAAAAGCATCAAGTATTACCTTATGTCAGTCACTTACCAAGACAGCCTGGATTCAGACCTGTGACTCAGAAGCCAGAGATGCCACATCTTATCACCTGGCCCATACATGCTCCACCCTCATCACCCTGTAGTCAGACATTATGTTCTGTTTTACTGCGATATTAATAACCACAACATCATTGTATGAGTGCACACCTCAAATCGAGAGAAAAAAAAATCTATAGCTATTTATGGTACATAATAACAATGAATGACATTTATGGATGAGATTTTTAGTATTCAGTGGGCTTCGCATGTCTTTTTTCCCTTAGACCAGCAGGAAAAAAACAACTGCTAATACCCTAGTATCCAGATTGATTTTTTTTTTTTTTTTAATACAAGCTAGCATTTAATTAAAGCATCCTCGTACTGCAGCCCACTTTGAAGGGATGACCCCAGACTGTACATCATCTCCAGTAATAATCCTAGTGAAAACACTAGGATGCCAACAGACAAGAGAAGGAAAACAGCATGAACATCTAACCAGCCTGATTCCAAGCCATGTACATAGTTTGCTTCCTTTGATTGCTACCCTTAAGGCCGTCCTCTGTGTGTAATTTGGTTTAATTTATGTGTGCGTATGCCATTTCAGATTTTAAAACACATATATAGCCCTTCCAAATTTATTAAAAGCAGCCTTTCTACCCTTAATAGTTATTAAGAGAGGTTAGTGTTATGTAATTAAGTTAATCCTCATCTGTAAAGGCTAATTAACTGAACACTAATTGAATCTGCATATGAAAATTTGGACAATGCGTTCTCATTACACAATTTAAAAAAAATTGCCTGAACTAAATACCAAACAAATTATAATTTTTTATTTTTCCCTTTTACCTTTTCAGGTCTTTAATAAAAACTAGGTGGGCATTTTTATTTCTGTGTGCTACATTAGTCCTTGCTGTCGGGAACAAGAAACTGTCACATCAGTGTTCAGAGAAACTGCTCAGTTCCTCCCCTGAAAGATGGTTGTTTCCTCTCTTGCAAGAGGTCTCCTTTCTCTCTACCCTTACCCCGTGCCTTTTATCACCCTCTTTTCCTTCTGCTATCCACCACCTGCCCTAGTCAGAGGAGGCAGAGGCTCTCAGGATCAAGATGTATCACCCAACGTATCAGATGGCATTGAGAGATCACCTCAATGGCTCATATCACCCAAAAGGATCTGATGGCACCACACAATTCAGTCATGCCAATCCACTACCCCAAAGCCTGCATGCAGTCAGCTGGAAGCCACCTAGACAGTTTTGGCAAAGATCACTTGCCAATTACGTCCTAAGGAGCACAGAGTCACACTCCTCTTCTGGGTGTTCCTGCATTACAAAAGCAAAGACATGTTTTGGACCCTTTTCAGCCTTTTCATGAGACATTTACAGTTTAAAACAGTCAGGTTTCCAAGAAGGAATTAAGAAAAGCACATCATCCTTTCTGGTATTTGCTGTCTCTCCCCATTAACCAGGCTAATGGCTGACTCTAATAGACTGGTAACTGAAGAGTCGGCAGGAGGGAGGGGAAGCCAAGCAAGTAAATACACAATTGCAAGCCTGACCTCAATAGCATGCAAGACTTCCCAGTGCATGAAACACACAGTCCTCAGACTTTCTCACAACCCCCACCATATGTTTTTAACATTTGAGTCACGAGCACCAGCCCTGCATAAGTGGCATGGCTGGACAGAGCATCTGCCGCCCATTAACAGTCCCTCAGGCACCACTTCTGGCCCACTGCTATCAACCCAGCACCCTGCTTCACAGCAAGTACCTAAAGGAAAGAGGGTCAGAGTATGAAATGGGATACCTTCCCGAGGAAAGATAACGAACAGCGTAACGCATTTTCTAGGTGAGGGAACAGTGGAAGAGATACACAGACTTCAGTAACAGATTTGGTCTGGTGGCAGGTGAACAGTCAACACACCCAGAAGGATGAAGATCAGGGTAAAAATTGAGAGACAGCAAACGTGCAAGCTTAAGGGAAATGAGTATGGACTGAGTTGAAAGAAAATGTACAGGCATGAAAGGAGGAAACCCATAGACTTCTCAAGGGTCAGTTTTGGGACAGACCTTGTTCAATGTTTTGAGGACTGACTTTGGCATAAAAGCAGACTTTTGTGAAGTACATCCACGGTTCTGGGTTGAAAGACAGATTCTATCCTCAGCTGGCAGAGAGACTGAGACTGTCATATCAGAAGAACTGAATGACCTAAAGAACCTGAACAACTGTAACAGAGAAGAGTCTTTTGTTGAAAGCAAAGCTTCATGCCCTTAGAGGGATTATGTTAACTGCAAGAATTTCTCCAGTAGTAGATTATCATTTGGAAATAACAGTGAAGGAAAAACGTGGATGGTCACATCAACCACAGGATAATGATGAACAACAAGTATGATGGAAACTGCAAACGTATAATATCTGGGGTATGCTTTCTCTGGAATGCTGCATGCAAATCTGATAAACCACATTCCAAAGGAATGAATCAAAAATGGAATGAGTAGAGAAAAGGGTTCAAGGATTCTCAGGGAACAGAAGGCCTGTCTTACAAGTAATAAGTAGGAGAGTTCATTTTAGCAAACCAAAGGTCCATTTTAGCAGACCAAAGGGAGGAGGCATGCCTGCTGTCTATAAATGTGCTGGAAGTAATCATCAGGGAGGGAAAAATGCCTATTTAATATAAAGACCTACATTACAAAAAGATCAAATTAATATAAAATGGCCAAGGACAAATGTTGCTAGCAATCAGATGAAAGTTCTTGACTATCAAAATACTAAGATTTTAGGACAGACCCACAGTCAGAATAGTGGGGGTAAGAACCTCAAGGCAGGTTTTGAGGCACAGTGGGTAAGATGTGGATACTTAGGAAAGGTGGAGTGTAGGATGAATAATCCAGTTTATCTATACCAGCTCCTCAAGGCGATACGCAGCCACTTCCAGAATAAGAAAGGCTCTTATGGAAAATATTTACTGCACTTTCATATCTGCGCACTGTACTCACACTTCTAGTTGATTCACCTTAACTTTCCAAAGCATTCCCATATAGATACAGCCTCACACATTAATTTGGCACACTGCAATGGGATTCTCTCTTTTTGTCTTTCTCTTTTCAATCTCATTTCACTTTACAAACTTAATTTCCACAACATCTTTGGGATGGCAAGTACCCATTTGTCACAGGTAGGGAGTTGGAAGTACACAAAACTGGAGAAAGGCATGAGGAAAACAACCCTACATACATGGTTAAAACTAAAATGCTTTAAATAAAGGGAGGTTTCTTCCTCACCCAACTGTTAGCTTAAGATTCGATTACTTTTATCATAATATGCATAGCTACAAATGTAATTAGTCATAAAATTATCCAGACCCTCAAATTATTCCAGCTGCTGTATTCGACTCCCTGATTCTTGCAATGATGAATTCTCCAGACTGATTACGCTTGCTAAAATAATGTTTCTTTTTATCTATTTGGAAGTTGCCTGCCGTTAGCTTAGACCTTGTTTATATCTGCTGTAGAGCTATAATTGCAACCTTACTATTTTTATTAGGACTATTGTCTAGATAACACTTAAACCTGCTAGGCCCTTATTTTATTTAACAGTAAATGTCACAGAAGATACCTATTCAGGCTTCCAGGATCCTTTATCAAAAACAGAAAACATGTCATTATGAAGACATGTACAAAGAGAAATACAATTTGTGCAGTGTGTGTTCATGAAAGGCTCCATGTGAGGTCTTACAGACTCACTGCAGTTTCTGATCCTGTGATAAACATATTTATGATAAGTCAAGAAACTAAACAAAAGAGAAAGGAATGATAGATTTTATTTTATTTTTTACTCTAGTACGTAATTTCCACTAAATATCTTCTAAGTCATCTTCTTTCCAAACTGACTGTAATTCTCTCCTACACAGTCTCTTATATATAATTCCACTCGATAGCTAACCATCTCTGTTGCCTTTCTTAATATTACTACATCCTCAAATTACAACAGGAAAACAGAGAATTACAGTGCTCTCTATAGGAGGGAATTCATTGTGCAATACAAGACCATTGCAGCGTGTATTTTCGCTGCGTGCTCAATGTCTCTCAGATGGATTAGCGTAAGCATTCAGCACATCTTACTAATGGTGAATGACTTTTATTAGTTTTCTTTGCTGGCCTCCCTTAAGGGAAGCAAAGCAGTATTTGCGTAACTTAAATGGAAACAACTTCTTGTAGGACAGACAGACACGCTAGTTCAATCTAAGGAAACAAATATTTCGGAAGAAATCTGACAACACATCACTTTTAAGGGGCAACAAATTGGCATTTGGAGAAATAAAAGTTGACTCCTTTCCCAAGAAAGGGAGACAAGGACACTTTTTCTCCAAGGACCTTCTCCACTTTTGAAGAGTGTCTTCTTAAACACATTAACAGCAGATTCCTTCAGGTTATGAAAAAGTAATTTTTGAGAATAAAATATATTAACCAAGCCTATTGTGCAACCGTCTCTCCTAAATGCCATAGAATGCAAACAGGCATTGAAATAAGTACTGGAAAAATACCATGACTACATGTATATCTTGTATCTTCACCTACTGAATTAGGATGACAGCATTTAAAGGTTCTTTTCTGATGCAAACTCTGGGCTACCTCATATTGCTTTAGCCCACTGATGCCTAAATGGATACAACTTAGACAGGTGGGTTTCAAGACAACCTGAGCTTTAGGAAGCAACATTACTCATTCAGTGGGTTATAATACCTTGGTCTCCTCAGAGACCTTTTGCTTCTATAGTGCTAGGAGGTCTTTACCATTGTTTAGGAACTGATTATCGAATCACTTAATTATCTGTGACCACTGAGTTTGAAACTACGAAACATCCACCTGAAAGAACTATCTATTATCACAAAATTCCATCTGTGTTCAGCTCTCAAACTTTAATCTTTTATTGTGATGACACTGAGACACAAATTGGTGCCCAAATCAAAGCACTACACTGCACACAGAGTACTCCGTCGAAAGAGCATTACATGTGACAGACATTAGTCATGCCACTTAGAGCATTAGTGAAAGATACTAGGACTATTTCTGTATTTTAACATAGCTGGACAAGCCCGGCTTCCTCTTGTCTAATTCCCACCTTGTATGGATACAGGCTCTCAAGCATGAAAGAAGAAAAATGCCCCTATAGATTGTGCTGGCCTCTGATGCAGAACAGAGCATACCGCTATCTGTAGCATGGACAGGCCAGGCATAGGCATGACAGGTCCCTTTTTACTACCATCTATCACATGGCACCTCTGTAAAAGCTACAAGGTTAAGGACAGACAAGTCAGCTTGACACACACAAACCTTGAAGTGTGCCCATACATTCACCAGGGCACAAGGGGGCACGTGCCTTTTGAGCTACGAGCATCTTCACCCTAGCCATGTGAACAAATACACAGTGTTCATCCTGCTCCCAGACCAACAGCCCAACAGGTAGAACAGACCTACCACTATGGAAATAAATGTGCTGTAAGATCCTGTGCAAAACAGAATAGTCTCATGCCTTTGGGAATAAGACAAGCTGCAGCCGCCAACAGCCATGTCACACCAGGCAGTTGAGTCTTCACCTATTTTACAACAGTTATTCCAACAAAATATTTTTGTTTTCATAAGGTTACTTGCTCTCTGAGTTCTGCCCTGAAGCCAAATACTGTTTAAGAGTCAAGCCACCCATGTGGTAGGTGCTAGGATACAAGCATGAAAATCAGACACACTAGAAAGCTGTATCAGACCTCCCTGGAACAAGGGATTAGGAAGAGACAGACAGAAACACACAGTGTCAACCCCTGTGTGGGCTGGAGAGAGGATTGCAGAGAATAGTAGGAACTGAGATAGCACAAGGAAACTAAACAGGCAGCTGCAGTGTAATGAGCATTTGGGACAGCTCTAGGGATCAGCAAGGCCAGTGGTCAGTACCTTGGGCAAGCACGGGCAGTGCCAAGCAGAAGCACAGTCACAGCTTCAACTGTGACAATTCCATAGACAGAAGAGCTTAGGTTTGGAGGTGGGGATTGAATTGGCTCATGCCAGGCATTCTTTTCTGTTTCTAGATCATCACCTGGGACTGGATTGTGCAGCAGCATCAGAAGCAGCACCTTGTCAATCCATCTAGGCTTTCTTTGTTGTTTTTAAATGAATGATGCTATGCACCTGCAAATACCAGATACTTTTCAGAGTAACAGATGCATTTAGCTGCCTTTTCATAACGGCATTCATCTGCACCCAGAAAAGGAGAGAGGGGCTTGGCGCTCTCATTCAATACAACAGCTATGCATAACTAGATGCTCTGGCACAAGACACAAAGTCAAGAGCAACCACTGCTCCTCCATCTCCCTGCTGAATTAGCCACATTCCTAGGAGATTGGGACACTGGCAGAAAGTAACCACTGCCTGGGACAGAAAACAACTCTTCCATCACACCCTCCCCATAAAGCAACAACATGGAGGGACTGTCAAGGAAAATGATGGCAGGGGACAACAGCACAACCAAGCTCCTTACGAAGACATCTCAAACAGAAAACTATTAGCACTTGCACTGAGTACAGTGCATATGGTACCAAAGTGCCACCCCATACAGAGTCTGAGTTTGCACATTCCTGGCTCCAAGACGATCGCGTATTGTATTCTCCTGAGGATCCTCAAAGAGAAAAGGACCTCTGTCTAGTAAATGGCAAGAACTGAAATGATGGGCCATATGAAGGACAAATCCTGTCCAGAAGTATGAATCAAAATAATATGACGAACCATTAAGGAATGGCCATCAGAGAATATGCGGCCACTCGTGCCCTGGGAAGTAAAGGGACATCTCACCCTACCACTGGGGTTAGTAGAGGGTGCCCTAGGAAAGCCATAGGGAATCCCTTGCCAGTGCAAGATCTGACAGTGGCCTAGTCTCTGCCAGCTGACCTCTAAACCCAGCCCTTGCACAACAGGTACATCAAGAAATAGTGGCATGACCAAAGTGAATGGATTCCTGACCCACTGCCAGGTCCCAGAGGGCCTTCACAGAGATGGGACATTTCAGGGGCTACTTAAACTTCAGGGATTAAACTGGGTGGAGTTTTTCTGACCACTCTAAGAAATTGGCCTCTCCATCATGTATTTGGGTCAATACCTCTTTTTAATTCAAAAATCAAAACTACAGGGTTGATCTAGAAGTAAAAATAAAAGCAAGACCCAGATGAAGAGCATATATATCTATTCCTCTGACTTGCCTGCTAAAATTTCAAGCTAAAAATGTTATACACACACCCCCCTACTTATATGTAAGAATATATATATTTATTCATAACAACCTCATGTTATTTATATTACAATTCAGGATGCATAAGATAATCAAGTCCTCCAAAATACAGGGAAATAGCTCCTGTGGAACAGGTCATTTCTAGAGAGTGACAGATGAAATTCAATTAAAGGAACAGCTTTGAAACACTGCCTTTAGAGCAGAGTTCCTCTCTCCTGAAAATCCTTAATATAGTAGCTGGACATTTAGCTCTGTTACATGCCAAAGCCTTTGTGCCTTGCAAGGAAAGATTCAGAAAAGGAAATGTTAATGACCTCTTTTTATGGTAGCCAGTTGATGAAGGAGGTGGGAGAAAACAAACCACATAGAAAAGAATTGCCAATTTGTGGTCTTGACCATTTAAAAGTGGATCCCAAAATAGTCTGCTAAACTGCTTCACCCTGGGCAAAATTATCCATGAATACATATGCATGCACACAAAAACATCTCTTGACGCAGTGCTGATGGTGACTGCAATCAAGGAAGAAGCGCTATTGCATTCCACGTTGTGAAAAGACCACAATGCAGTAATTATTCTGAAAGGTTTTCACAAAGCACAATTATTAAGCTAACATTATCCTATTATTGTTTGTTGCTATGGAGATAATATAATCAATATATTTTCTGGATCAATTTTTTTAATACTACTAGCACACTGCACAATATAGCAAGGTTTAACTCAATGCATTAACTGATTTTAGTTTATGATTGGCAAAGTCTTGAGGCAATAGACTGCAATCCATCTCATGCCTATTATTCTATCAAGACACTTAATGTCAAAATCTCTGCTGCAAAAGCAAGTTTTCCGTGTTGAAAATGAGAAAAAGGACAACAAATTTCTCTGAAGAGAGGCAATCTTTTAAGCATGAATTTAACACTTATTCTTATTTTCCCTAAGCCAAACAAAAATTACCAGACTGACAACAGAAGCAGTAGAAAAGCAAGTTGTGTTTGAACTCCTGACTTAAGATGCTTATTTATTCCAGTGGGGATGTTTTGATGCATTATTCTCCTCCATGTAGTATAAACTTTTCCTGAAGCAACAGGAGGATCCAAGAGAATGGCAGCAATTGCAGCACTGCACCGGAGCCCATTGGATGCAAATGCAGTTCCCAGCCATGCCACCACCCCTTCCTGTGCAAACTTGGATGAGGGCATCACTACCTGCTTCTGTGCCCAGCAAAAATAGCAGGCATTCAGCTACTGCTCCCAACAGGTGGTGAAGCAAAACAGAGCTACATCCCTTAGTTTCCTTGCCCATAAAACTGCAAGAACGTTTCCTTTCTTTCAGGTCTGCCTCTGCAGACGATAAGCTTTTAGCAAATCAAGCGACTGCTCCTATGTTAGAACAGTGATAAGTCTGCATAGACTTGACACTCAGATTTTTGCAAGACAGTAATATATTAAGAGGCTTCAGTTATGATACTGTTATTTCAGCCTGTTACCTCTCTCCAGAAAGAGATTGGGCTCATCATCGTGCAAGATCTCAAAGCCTTGTAACATATTTGCTATAATTGTCCATAGAAGGATTTTAACAGATTTTCTCCTCCCATATGGCTATGCTGTGGTAAACTGCCTTCATCTCGGGCCCAGAGGTGACGATATTTTTGCCAGCATGGTTTACACTCAGGCCAAAATTTACAAGTGCAGCATGCTAAACTGCATAACTAAATAAAGGAAAAAAAAGAAAAAGAGTTAGAGCCACATTTGAAAGTAACAATGTCTGTTAACTTCTGTGAGAATTATATGATTACGTTTCAGATGCCCCTGTGCAGCTTTAGCTGCCTTGGATTAAACACAAGCGTATAAGCATTTTGGCCAAAGGGTGTACAACTGCTTGCATAAAACAAAGTTATTAATCACAGTAATCACTGTAATTCCACTTTCTCTCTTCCCTGAAGGCACCCAATTGGGTGGTCTTGTCTTTCTACGTGAAGTGGGCTGGGGCCCAGTAATGTAACTTTTGGACTGGTTGGAGGGGATCCACCGGGAATGATCATTCACAGATTACATATGTTGCCTATGCAACACATCTGGCCGTTCTGGCCCAGCATATAAGTAATAGAGTTAGGAATGCACATTCAAAACCCACCCCCTGTGTAAGACTGCTGTGCTGCCACTAACCTGAGCAAAGCTAGGGCTAGTTTATAAGTCATCTCTGTCTGCTCTGCATGCCATGAGATCATTCTCTTCCATCACGTTTCTTAACGATGCCACTTTTATCAGGTTGGGTCTGAATTGCTATGTGGTCATGTGCCACAGGGTATTAGATAATCATATACATAGGGTTGCTTCACACCTTGTTTACCTTTATATTATTTTATAAAGGATCTTTCTGCTGGATAGGACTTAGACAACTAGGTAGGATATTCAAACAGGCTACTGTCACATATGCAGCCTTAAAGGACACCATCTGCTAGTTCATCAGTGCAGCAAAGCATTGATTAATACACATCACTATTTCAAAGATGAAGAAAAACTTCATTCTATTTCAAACCACTGAGTGCATGCTGCCCACCACAATGCCCACATGCAATAGACCCAAAATCCTGCAAAAATAAAACTTCCTTTAGCTATGGTCATTCAGGTTATATTAACTTTGGTAACAAGAATGATGTAATTATACTCCTAAGCAACTGGCCTGAAGGACAGACAGAAGCACCTCTTGTAGACTGGTAAAACAAGACCTGATTTTATCACTTATTCATACCAAGTAGAGACCATCAGTGAGACCACCTTCATTTCAATATTAGAGGACTAAGATCCTACTTAACACAAATAATCAGTGTCCTGCTCCACTTTGCTCAGTTACATTCTGTAATTGCTGTGTATATTTTTCTAGCCAAAGATTATATTTTTTTTTATTAATCAAGTCATTAAACTAAAAATAAATAATTATCATGACTCCACAACGCAGAGATAGAACTTTGCTGCTGGAGGTTGAGCTCACACATGCAGCAGTGAGAGGCATGGCACAGAAGTGTGTGTCAAGGGGGAATCCTGTCCCTGCACAACAGAACTATTCCTGGAGCTCATCTTTTCCAGCCTGTCCCTGGCTATTACACTGAGCCAGGATGCTACACAAAGGTATGGGAGTCCTACAGCCCTACCTTCCTGACTTTTCCTCACAACAGCCTTAGTGAGAACAGAGAAAGAACAGTCCTTATCTAGGTTATACCACAGTGCAAAAGGCTCTCACAAACCTCTTTCTCTAATCCCACCACAGCTAGATATAACTTAACCTGAACTGCTCTGCCCATAATTATGCGAAAAGGTGGCTTCAAGATAGGAGGTTGGAGGGGAAGCCAGCACCGCACGTTGCAGAGCTTCCTTTGCCGGCTGCGCCGCAGCGCTGTGCTCCAGGAGATGGGAGCTGTTCAAATGTTTTGACAGAACATGCCGATTCCTCGGGAATGTTTTTATTCTAGTCGATGTGCCAATTCTGCACAGATTTCCAGTGGAAAGCAGACAGACAGTCTGGGTCTGCTGAAATAAAACGGCTTCACCCAAGAATAAGAAAGAGTTGCATCTTCAGACTGTTTTTACTTGATCTGTGATTGTATTTGTTCTAGTCAGTTTGTTGGATTGTTTTCAATTTTACCTGGAAACTCCATTTTCTAGAAGGCTCTAAAGATGGCTAAAACACGCCCAAACACATCAAAATACTGGAGAAAATTAAGCACAAGCAAAAGCCCCTGGAAGACTTTTGAGATGCAGGTCTGTAAGTAAACAGTGCACAGAGATAAACAGGGAAACCCAGAAATTAATGATGTCATAACTAGAACTGCTTAGTCTGGTTCTGCAAGAACCCAAACACCTCCATTTTTGTATTTGTGGTTGTCTTTCACAGGCTTTCTTTTTTTTTTTTTCCTTTTGCCTTAGGGAGGTTTTTATAGGGCTATTATAATTTGAGGTCTAGTCTTCTCATGGCAGGTCCTCCATCCAGGAAATGAAATAGCATTACAAAATGAAATCTCACATTTATGAGGTCTTTGAGATGGCTCCCTGGGGCACTGGGGGGGGGGGAAAGGTAGCGAAAAATATAAACACAAATATAACTATGAGATACTTGCCTGGCCCCTAATTCTGTCATGAACTATAATGAGACTCAGTATTAAAGTAGAGAACTCTGGTAAGGTCACCAACTGTAGCTTTATTCCCCAAAGCTCTCCCATTTCTCCCTTGTGTGTGATCAAGTGCCTTTTCAACCCCACCTTGGCTGCAAGGTGCTCCCGTCCAAGACCGTCCTCAGATGTGGAGCACAAATAAGGATTACTCGAACACCACCCTTCCTCCTCCTGTCTTGCCACACACTTTTCACATTATATGTTGCAGCATATTAACAGAGCAAAGTAGATGTGTTCTTTCCTTTACAAGCTATAACACTTGCAAAAAACATGTATTGATCACCAATTTCTTGTTAATACCTTTTTCTACTTCTTTTCTAGACTACTCTCTGGAGCCACAAGATGCTTTAACCTATATAGCGTTTATCACCTGCTGTTTCCTCTCAATATATAGGAATAAAAGCAAATAGAGGCAAAGCACTGAAAACTTAAAGGTTATCCATCCCCTTTTTCTGCCTGTCCAAAGTGGTACTTCCCTCCAATCCCTGTTCACGCCACGCAGCTTTTTTGCTTTGAGTGGAACACAATCACTGTGTTTAAAGTCCCACTCAACTTCCCAGAGAATATTAAAGCTCTTCATTATATATGATTTCTTACAACTCTTTCAGCCTAGTTTTCACTAATCCTACCTATTCTATTTCACAGAATCACAGAATAGTTTGGGTTGGAAGGGACATCATCAAGTAGATCAGGTTGCTCAGAACCACATCCAGCCTGGCCTTGAATGTCTCCAGGAATGAAGCATCTACCACATCTCTGGGCAACCTCTACCAGTATTTTACCACCCTCATTGTAAAAAACGTTCTCAACTCCAGCCTGAATCTCCCCTCTTAGTTTGAAACCAATACCCCATGTCCTATTGCAACAGGCCCTGCTAAAAAGTCTCCCCCTATCTGTCTTATAATCCCTTTTTAAGATTTGAAAGGTTGCAATAAGGTCTCCCCAGAATCTTCTCTTCTAGGGGGTGAGCAAACCCAACTCTCTCGGCCTTTTGTCACAGGAGAGGTGCTCCAACCCTCTGATCATTTTCGTATTCCTTCTCTGGACTTGCTCCAACAGGTCTGTGCCTTTGCTGTTCTGACTCCAGAGCTGTATGCATTACTGCAGGTGGGGTCTCACCAGAGCAGGCAGGGAAAATCACCTTCCCCTCTCCTTTGGATGCAGCCCAAGATACAACTGACCTTCTGGGCTGCAAGGGCACACTGCCAGCTCATGTCCAACCTTTCATCCAGCAGTACCCCCAAGTCCTCCTCAGGGGTACTCTCAACCCTTAATCCATCAACCTGTATTGATACCACAGGTTGCCCCAACCCAGGTGAAGGATCTTGCATTTAGCCCTGTTGTGTGCCCTGTCTGGGAGGGGAGGAAGGAGGGAGAACCCAGAGGGCCATACATCTAGATAAAGCTACCAGATGATACCACTCAAGGTGCACCTTAAGCAGCCAGAAGACAGCACATAATGAATACCATGGTTTTAATGGCACATGTTTGAACAGACAGTTCTCCAAAGCTTTCTATTACTTGTTTTAATATAAAGCCTTGCAGTAAAACCGAGCCCATCTAGCTGCAGTGGATCAGACCTACAGCAGCTGTACCTTCCTACTCTCAGAAAGGGTGGGGGAAACTATCTTGCTTGCTGTACAGAAGGCCAGCTTCTTATTTGAAGAGACATGTCATGCTGTAAACATTTCTAGCGGAGCTTGGGTTATCAGCACTTGTAAGAAAACCCTAATGAAAATAAATTGTTATGTATTTACCCATATGCTGAGGAGCATATGGCTAATGCATTTAGACACTGCTAATGAAGTTAAGACTCAGCTAAATTTGTTGGCTCATGGATAACAACTGTTCTCAACAACCAATCTGAGCCCACTACAATTTTAGCATTGCAACTGATACCTGGCTACTATACGTACTGATCCTGCCGACATGGAAAAACTGTTTTCTGAATACGGATTTCTCCTCATTGCACTAAGAAGGTGAGCAGCATATACCATCACTAAACTCCAGGTTTACAGGTCACATAAGCAAGTTACAACTTACTTAAAACAACAGAGATTGTTCTTATTCACTGCAGCCCCGAGTGTATTACTTTATTTTTTTAATTTCAAGGACTAGAAGACTTTATTTAGTCCAATCCCATTCTTTCCAGGCCAGTGCCACACTGATGTCTTCTGTTCAGTTTTGGTTGTAGTCACAACCACACCTAAGAAATATTCCTGCATTTTTAAGTCCACATGTAGAAGGCCATTAAGTTTGCTACAACAGTTACAGGAGTCCTCCTGTTCAATCATATCACTACTGCCCTGTTCTTCAAGGTGAAAGTCCCTACCTCCTGTGTGAATCCTACTCCTTGCGCATGATCACAGAGATCCTGGAGTCCAAGGTAAATTCCATTTTAAGTGATTACATTGGGTTTATTTGTAGGCTGCTACCATTGCAACTATACATTATCTTCATTCTCTTAACCCAACTACTGTGTAGCATGGCTTTTAACTGTTGCTACATGTCATGCCAGAGCTGGCTTTAATTTAGCAGTACACACTGCTTAAAGAGCAGGCTACATAGCAAACTCCAGAGTTACGTGATGAACATGCAAATGTACTCGCCAAAAGACGCAGCACATGGCAAACTTCCCCTACACCATTCTCATGAGCCAGGTGTCATTTAAATGACGCAGACCTCTTCTCTGATGGATCTTGGGTAGTTGTTTGTCAGCTGTCACCAAAAACCCCTCACAGGGCAATGGTTTTTGTGAAAGATGAAATGGAACAGCAGAGAAGTGTCTTGCAGTGCTACTACACTGAGAACCCACTTTACTCAGACACCTTCATTTATAAACCACTGTTCAGACCTGGTGCTGATTCACAGCCCCACTTTCTCTGTGAACATTGCCAAATCATTTAGTCTCCCTCCAGCCTTCAAGCAGCCCTGCCTGTTAAAGACAGCAGTGATATCAGCCTCCCCAAATCTACCACAGAAAATCCCCAGAGAAGTTGCTGAAAGTGTTTCACCATAACCTGATGGAAAGACCCATGTCATTTTGCAGGTGGGTAAAAAGCAGGTGGAGCAAGAGATTTGCTTACCCAGACAATAAGAAAGCTTTGTCCCAGTCAGAGTTGCCCAAGATCACACTGGGTGTCTGGGGAACGCCAGCAGCATGATCAGAGAATCTCTCTTCTCACTCACTGTGCTGCCATGGGGAACCATCATCCCTTTTCCACCTAATGGGCGAGCCCTTCACAATCATCTAGCAATTGCCTCTTCACCTCATGTGTGTTTAATGAGGCAAGTATAAAGTATGCCAAAAGGAACTACCAAAACACAGCATAAAAAGAAAAAAATATCAAAAACATGATATTGCTCATTAATGAGTTCCACATTTCCTTCTAGGGGCAACTGCTGAGGTCTACAGGAAACACTCACCCAGCTCCGCACAGCAAATAGATGTGGGAGCTGCTCTAAGAAGCTATACAGTCCGCAGCCATTCCTTGGAATAAGAAAGTGACCTGCTCCCTCTAAATTAAAACAGTATATCTCAGAAGAGCAAAAGCACCTGTCATGACCACTACCACCTTCACCATTTGGGTCACCATTATTCACCAGCAAAGCAGCAATGATTCACCCCTATTTTTTTCCTTCACGTAAATACTGCCAATCTCTTTGTGTATCCTAATACTGTCTCTCCAGCTTCCATAAACATTAAAGTTGACATGACATTTAGGGACACCTAGCAAACAGCTATCGGAAACATCGAGTGCAAAAAAGCTGAGGACATCACACCTCTACAGAAAGAGTTTCTGAGGCATTTTCACTGCTCCCCTAGAGGCAGGCTCACCCTGCTGAGAACTCAGGGAGAAGCTGGGGTGAGCCACAGCACAGCTCCACCAGATGCTCTTCTGAGAAACCAGAGGCCCAGCTCTTACCCAAGGGTGCAAACAGCATTTATTCAAGTGGCAGACAGGTAACTGCGATGTCTTCATTTTCCTGCATTAGGTTCCCACAAACAGGCACTGCACTGACTTTGTCAGGGTACCTGACAACACTAACATCTGATCAAAGCAGGTAGCAGAGACTACCAGTTGAAACTAGGAATTCACATGTATTTGAAGGGGAGACAGACTGGCTTTATAGACATATGAATATACACATAAAATCACATCTAACCCCAGGTTTTCTGTCACACTGCAGACTATGAGATTACTAGGTTTAGATCTGCACCACATGTATCCATGCCACATGAAATACATGGATTCACAGGCCTCCCAATCAAGGTGCATGTGAGGGGTGTTTCCAGGACACAAGAGAAGACACTGAGTACCCCGTGAGGTCTATTTGGGCAGTGAGCAGCCCATGGCAGATGCACACAGTCGACTGTGCAAGATAAAACCAGATTATTTGGTGATGCCACTGCCACCCCTTCTGGTTCCCCACAGACAGCTATCAATTTGCAAAATACATGCTCCCTATTCCTGTCTTGGTTATCTGCGTGAAGCAACACCAAAGCATAGCAGGCTTTCACTGTTAGTGTAAGCCATATTATTCTTATAATTAAATCCAGGTCCACAGCTTATCTCACAGCTCCTCTTTTTCCCTTCCCCCCCCCCCCCCCCCCATTTGCCTCTCTCCAACCTTGTTTGGATTTACATGCTGTGTCATTAAATTCCAGAAGAGTAAATGCTGCAGCCACTCTCTCTAAGCACTGACACGCTTCTTTCTAGGCTGAAAATTAGACAAGAGGTTAATTTCATTCCTGCAAGGACCCTGCTTTTTATTTTTCTTTATGTACAACCCAAAGGATGCTTTTGGCAGATGCTTAGGAAAAAGATAAAAAGATCATGTTTGCCCTCTGCTTCCTCCCTGCACTCCCCCTTTCTCTGCACCCACCCATCAGCCATAAAACAACACAGCCCAGCCAGATCTCAAACTGAAAGCAAGACAAAGCACCCACACAGCCCCCATTTCCATTCAGCAGAAATGGGCCACTCTGGGGCAGCCCAGGATCTACAAGTAGGCCAGACAGAAATAAACAGAGTAAACAAAGAGTATCCTGTCCAAGCAGAGAGGGGCTAAAGAGAGTGATGTCTTTCATTAAAATGCAAGGCAGGAATACAAGCGCACAGCCAGTCAAAACCTTCACTGGAGCTTGCTATGAGTAACAGGAGGAAAGCAACACACGATCATGCCATTATAAGAACCCAAAGCACATTGCCCAACAGTACACAGGGCAAAGTTGCATATCCTGCCTACCAAGAATCAAAAGAAGCAGTCAACCACACACCTACCACCACCCCAAACATCATGAAGAGACATCAGCCTCAAGGCTGCAGGGGCACAGCGCTGCTCCCCGAGAGGCTGAGTAGGGAGCAGTGCACAGAGGTACAGTACCAGGAGACCAGAGCCATGCAAATGTCAGAGCCAATGACATTTAAATGCAGCTTGGCTGCCTTTTTAGAAAGGGGATGGGAAAGGGGGAGAAAAAGCACAGCACAGCCATAGCAACAGGTCAAGTGTTTGCTGTGGTTCTTCAGACAGAAGGGTAGTGCAGTGCATGTGGCTTCTTGGTTTTCAGAGCATCTGTCACGTAATAAAACCATTAGCCTGGGAATTAATAGGAGAGTTTTGTTTAGCATTCCTGCAAGCTGCTGCTCCAAAGCCCATGCAGACTCATATGTGAAAGTCCATGCTGCGTATACCCTTGTGCGTCCCATTACACAGCTATTACAGACAAACCTCATGTTTTTCCACAGGCTGGTAGGAAAAATGCAGAACGTGGAGAGGTGGGGGAACAGTTGGGAGTTCCTAGCAAAGCAGTGGTCTGCCTGCTGCAAGTCTGCTCAGTTATTGAGAAAACTGAACATGCTGGTTTTTTAAACAATCTAATCATATTTACTGTTACATCAGACTTACCCACCACAAATTGTTCTCACGCAAGGGAAGAATTTTTAATCTAATATCTTGGACTCTGATAATTTCCCAGCTGCAGAATTGCAATAATTTCCTATCTTCTCTTTTTTGAGATAAGTTGATTAACTTGGATATGTTCTAGTTTCAGGGTGTGATTATCTCCCTTTATTGTGCTTGAGAGAGGAGGGGTGACTTACAGTAAAATAACTTTGTTTTCCCCAAATCAGCTTTTAAAGTCTGCTCCTCTGTGATAGAGATAGGTGTTTCCTGTTGCATTTCCTTTAGTCCCTTAACTTTCAGCACTTCCTTTTCCTCTCTCACAGACACTGTATTAACAGCAACTCTTATTTCACTCAAATAAAATGCACTGCTTGAGAAATCACCAAAATAACTCTTTCAAAGTAATCCCATGAAGAAAACATTTTCTTGTTTAAAATAAATTTGAAGGCTTATGAAAAAGCCCACAACCTAGCACTATTGGTCAAATCCTGCTGGCATTGTTCATTTATTTTCAGGCACACTTACAGAAGAATAATAGCCAAAAAAAGAATGATGCTCTATTCACACAGTGGAGCAAAACAGGAACCTCTGTTCACTTCAGTAGAACTGACCTACACTCAAGTCAGGGAAAAGACATTTAAAACCTTGAATTTATGCCATTTAAACTGAAAAATACCATTTACTCCCACAATTTTTAGGAGCTTTCAGTATTTAATATTTTTTTCTTAAATCCCAGGTCCTAGATTTTCTTGATTATGTCAGAGGGAGCTGTGTGTGTGAGTCCTTGTTGTTCCCCCCTCCCCCATCTTCCCCCCTTTTTCTTTTTTCATTAAGTTTCTAGCAATCATATCCTAGAAGGAAAACTAGAAACCATGAGAAGAGGACACTTTTTGGACCAGAAGACTGTATTTGTTAAGATGTCTCAATTTCCCTTTTTCTTCTAGATCCCTCTGTTGTCCAGGGCTTTTCAACCCAAGTTGATTTGCAGTCCAAGTTTGACACTGGAAGAGTATGAATGACACATAGGCAGATTCCCATACGGCACATATCAATTCACTCCTAAGTCGCCATTCATGAATTCCTCCAAAATAAATGTTCATGGGTTGAAAACTGCTAGTCTGATGATGTAGTGGGAGTGTAGCTCCTGTGTTTTCCTTTCACAACACTGGCAATACCAAGAAGGAGCTGGCCTACTTAAAAGAGAGACTCTCTAAAAAGCCAGTTCAGTGAGAAGACATGGTTGCATAAACATGCAAGTGCAAGAACTTTTTAACATTGTAGATGTAGCAACAGAACAAATCGACATTTTGCTACTTCCTATTAACAAAAAAAAAAAAGAAGTCACCTCAGCCCCCAACAAATCACTGCTCACGCACAGCTGTGCCCCTCACAGCTAAGCCTCTAAAACCATCCTCACTCCTAGGATGGGCAATCTCCGGTTCTACCCTGCAGGGGAAGGGAAGGTGGAAGCTGTTCTCTGACTGCAGTGAGAGCACTCCTGTCCCTGAAAACACTCTCATAGAGAACAGCCTGCAGTATAAAAGCAGCTTTCCTATTACCAACACGTTGCTATGGGCACTATTTCTAGGAAAGCAGCCACAGGAGCAGATCCAGAAAACACGCAAAATATACGAGGGAAGAAAGAAAAATTACAAAGAGCCTGGACTCATCCCTGCCCATTCCTACTGGTAACCATAGGACTATAGGGAAAATGGATAGTGAAATCCAAGGACATACAGCCTTGTGAGGCTTGTGGTTTTGCATCACTCAAAAAGGGTATTTCAAAACCCTGCATGGAATTAATATTTCTTGGTAATCCAAGATATAATTTATCAGCTACCTTTAACTAATTTTTTGCTAAAAGTAACTAGGATTAAGTTTAACTTTTCTTTATTAGCCAGCATTAAGTGGACTTAATGAATGCAATTCTGGTAACAAAATTTGCTTAACACATCATAGGTAACAGTTTGCAAAAACTTTCCACTTGTCTGCTGATACAGGGCAAGCCTATCTACAGCATGTCATAGTCTCTAGGCATTTTTTTCTTACAGCGCTAGTAGGTGACTAACGATAACTGGATTTTGTGACCAAAGAACTACAGAACAAGTAGCTTCATGCCATCCAGCTGAACTGAAACCAGAAGAGGGAGGATGAACTGGTCTGTATTCCACACCACCACCATCCCCAGTACGTTAAAGTCACTCTGTCAACTCCAGTTCACATTAATCAAGAGCAGATCAAGTCTATCTTTCATGCTATTTTCTAAATGAAATCAGATGTACATGTAAAACTGGTATTTAAATGGGTTTTACCTAACAATGAGTCAGATTATTTGACAGTGCAATCACTATGAAGACTAAGGTAAGAGGCACTATATTGTCATTAATAATTCAAATCTCAGCATGGATATTGATGACCATGCACTTAAAAGAGGAAACTGGGCAGCAGCTAGAGTTAGCCCAGATTTCCTGAAAAGTTGTTGGACTGCAGCAGAGACACACTACAGATATTTTTCTGTAAGATTCAACCAGAGAAATGGCAGGTCCTCGTTATTAAGAGGATTTGGACTAAATTCTCAGAAGCATTAATAAAATTGAGCAAGGAACAAACCACAGCATTAGCAGACTAATGAAATGGCATGGGTGAGAAAAATAAGGGAATGAAATCTGAAGGCAGAATTCCAACACTTCCCCTTCTTTCCTCTTCCAAGTCCCAGTATGTGGGGCACAGAGCAACAGAATTCAGTGGTACCTAATGCCAGTTACTGCTCAGGAGCAAGTAACTTCACAAGCTTTGGAATAAATGTGTACAATCAGCAAAAGCACAAACAAACAGAAAGGTCATAGGAGCCAAAACTACTCAGAACAAACCAGTTTGGGCTAGTTAATATAATCTGCTCTACTCATATACCTAAATTTGCTTCACTGAGGGCATGAACTTTCTTGGAAAAGCTCAAGTAATTAACTGCAGGAGCTTACGCCTCTTTTTTTTTTTTCCACTCAGTTTATTTTACCCTGAAATTATTGCTGCTTGCACTCAACGGCTTCTATCAACTGACACAAAAAGCTGAGTTTTGCTTGTTCTTTCTAAAGGGAGATGCTTGAAGAGATGGTACCATTGAAGTGTACCATTTCAATTCTTCCTACCTCCTGTCCACTCATCCCATCACATCGGCTAGATACAAAGAAAACTATATCTTACCTCACGGAAAAAGAGCAGGTTACCAATGAAAGGAAGAGTTGGAGGATGTCGAATCCCTACTTTGCTTAGTTTGGAGAATGCAGATGTGGAGTACCTGGAAAAAATAAGGTAGTAAGTTAATTTTGGAACTTGTCCTGATAGGACTTACGACAGTAATTAGTTCAGATGACTTGCCTGGATTCAGAGAAAATGCTTTCTGTGTTGACCAAATAGACCTGCCAATGTGATGACAGTGCTCAGCAGCTCCACAGGTCACAGAAATGAACACATAACAATGGTGCCCCAGAAAGGGCAAACAAATGGACTCAAAAAGAAGGCCTGCCAATTGAGCAGTGGTAATAGAGAGCTGTTCCTGCTCCCACAGAGGGTCTTGTAAGTCAGAAGTGACTCTCCAAAGCTTCATGAGGCTACAAACAAGACCAAAACAGGCATTCGGGGTTTGACTAGTGTGGCACATCTGGGAGAGGAACAAGAAGGATCTTCAGACTATTGTTTTCTTATTTTTCCACCACTACTACTTATACAGATCACAGAAGAAGAATTCAAACTAGTCTCAGCTGTGCATGAGCCAAGACACTGTCAGTATGTTCAAGTCCAGCCTAGTATTTGGGCCAGATATGCTGATTAAGTGATTTTGCAGCTGCCAGTCAGCAAATTAAACAAGTATAAAAACTACAGGGAAACAAAACCCAGGCTGAAAAGCTTCATGCATCCCTTGCTTTGGATGAAACTGTGGCATGTTGACAGGGACAACTGAGAATAAATAAGTAAATAAAAAAAACCAAAACCAAAACAAAGTCTTTTTTTTTTTCTTTTTCCCTGCCCTCCCCCCTTCTTAATACAAACAATGGATTTATGTCAGTGGACTTCAATTAGTGAAACTTGACAGAGCAGGAGCTAACAGCAGCAGCTTTAATTAGCTAGACACAGTAATACTGAATACTATCACCAGGAAGATCAGGACAAAAGATCTCTAGGATTAATAAAAGGCTGTGTCTATATTAAGACCTTAGCTCAGAGCAATAATATAGTTTTAAAGCTCTCCCTCTGCACAGGGGTCTATGTCCAGAGCAGTTTTGGCACATGCAACTACACTTTTTTGACAGGAAACCAAACTTGAAGCTTTGTTCCAACCCTTCATCTCTTACCATGGCAGGTCTGAACTAATAAGCAGTCCTACAGCTTTGAACCGCAAGTGAAGCAAGACTGTTTAGTCCTGGGGAGCAGATTAAATCTAGTCCATAATAAAAACTGAACTGCATATAATGTAGTGGTCACAGTATCAACTGCTTTAGTCTATTGGGTCTGCAAGTCATCTGAATGACATAATAGAGAGACAGCAGAAGCAGGGCCCTCAGACCCTGATGGGCTCATTCCCTCTTAATCCTGGCCTTGTTGACCCTAAAGACTATGCTAACCCATCACTATGACTTTGACCTCTCCTCCTTGAGGTCCAATAATTGACACATTCCTCATTTGAAATGCCCTACATGCCACAGTAAGAATTATTCTGGTATAACTTAATGGGCAAACAGCACAGAGCTCTTGGGGGTCAGGGTGGAGAGGGGAGAGAAAAGAAAAGTTTATGTCAGAAAATGGGCCTTTCCTCCAGCAGGAGGGAAAGAACGGTATTGTGAAATTAAATATATAAAATTAAGAGAATTAAATCTCACATGACCAGCAAAGCAGAATGGGACTTAATACTTAAGTCACTAGCTTTTTGCAATTCTATTTCCCAAAGATTTCCTGCAGCACACTATCTACTCTCTTAACGGGAATCTGTGAAGAAATTTTAGAAAAATTGTAATCAGAAGACAGCAATTCGAATTTTTTTTAAATAGAAACTTTTTTTTTTAAGGAGCAGTACAAACCTCCACAAACACAAACCCTTTCAATAGAAATAATGTGTCTTCAGTCTATGCAAAGGCACTATTTCAGTATGCCAGAGTATCATGGAGTACAGGTACAGGGGTTGACATTTATTGCATGTTTTATACATACTATTGACTTTCTGGCTACTTTAATGCTTAAAAAAAAATAAATAAAAGAATGTGAGGTTTTTTGCATTGAAGAAGCAGATACTCTTGGGGAAAAAGTCTACACGGTACATTTTCTTTCCCAAAGAGAGAATTTTCTGCTGCTGTTTGAAATCTTCCTAAAGTGTCTTTGTGTCATAGCAGAGGCCTCATCTTCAGTGTGTAAACAGTGGAAAAAAATGAAAATCTCTCTCAATAGAAACCCATCAATTTTGTGGCATTTTATCCTGGATGTTTTCACTGTAAAATAACATGGTAGATCACAAAACACCAGGCTGGGCTACAGTTAACTGCTAATTTCACTATAGACTGGACACCCTGTAGACTCCTAGTCTTCATGTACTGCAAAGTGAAAATTGACTGCAACAGAGCCTTAAACTACACAAAAGTAAACAATCATAGATGTGATCAAATATTTAAAATGGAGCAAAACTAATGAGTACAGTGCACCCAGTTTCACAAGGCAACAAACACACAGACTCTGAGGACTATTTATGCTCAGATGAGCAGCTCATCTTTGTCAGCTTCTGAACATTACTGGCAGCTCCTCACAGCTGAGGATTAGCTTTCCCTTTTCCCCTCCTAATGTAGTTTTCCATGATGCATTTTGCTCACTTACCTTTTGAAAACCTACTTCAAATGTAAGGAAACACAAGTACTGCAGTCAAGTTTCACACTGAAATCTAGCAATGAAAGGGCAGGGCCAGAAGGAAAAAAAAAAAAAGAAACCTCATCAATGAACATATTAGCTCTACCCTATGATTTTACAGTATTTCTGTTATTCTTGAAATATCTGCAGTTTTGCAGAAAAGGAAACAGTATACAAGTTGTTAAAGACTGACTGGGCTGTATGCACAAAAAAGAGGGAAGATTTAAGACTGTACACAGGTAACCTTGACTTTGACCATTTCTAATGTAACAGCTTACTTTCTACAAACTTAAATATTAAAAGGTTGGGTTTTTTTATCCCTACCTCCAGAATACTTAGCTCATTCCTACCATTTTGGATGGGGAAGAGTGAGAAAGGAGTGGGTTAGGGGACTCTTTTAAAAATAAATAAAACTGTCCTGCATGACAAATAATGAACACCAGTAATACATGAATTTGACAGCTTCACAGCACAAACCTATGCCTTGTCAGCCAGAAGCAACCAAACTGGCCAGTTTCTGTGGTTCAGCTACTGGGCACACCTAGGACATACACTTGGCCTGTAACTCTCAGAGCTGTGAGCGAAGCGCACTGCGAAAACTGTGGCCAGGTTTTGTTGCTGTGAAGGGGACGTAAGCTATAAGCTGGAAGAGTGCAAACAGGCAAGGCTGCCTTGTAGGCAGGCACAAGACATTTGTCTGAAGAAGCCGTACATCTAAATGAAAGAGTTCCACACCTGCCTTATCACCAGCGGGAAGTCTTATTTCTCACTCTGACACTTAACATTTCTGTGCTGATTTACCACAAAAATTAATCTGATATCAGACAAACTCCTGCTGTTGCTGTGGGTGCACACTAAGTGTAGAAGACAAGCCAATGGGCTGAGTCAAATGCAAAATCTAGAAATAGAAGAGATAATGAGAGGCAACCAAGATGCCCAAAGATACGGAACAACTTCTGTACAAGGAATAAGCAAACTGGTTATAATCTTAATCCTGGAAAAAGAAGCAACTGATGGAGGATATAATAAAAATATTTAAGATCCTGAAAGCTTAGAAAATAAAGAATTATTACCCACTATTTATAGCCAAAACAAAAAAAAAAAAAAAAAATCCACAAATAAACATTCAGGTAGCAGGATTAAAAATAAAGCCCTTTTCCAAGAAATCAATATACTTGAAACTCCTTGTCATGGGATGCTGTCTATTCTAGAAGCTTAAAAAGCATCAAAAAGTGATTAAATAAATTAATGGGGGGGAGATAAAAAAATAAATGGGCCGGCACTTTTAATTTGTGATTTAACAAATGTAAGAGACATACATGGAAAAGATTAAAGGGAAGGAGGAAAAATTAATCAAATTTATTTTCCTAAGCAGGGAACTAGTCTGTAAGCTTCCAAAGGCAGAATAAGAGATTAGACTGTTATAAAACCTAAGAGATAAAACCTCAGACACTTCAGTTTTCTTAAGAGGAAGAGAGGAAGTAGTATCTGTGCACAGGGAGGGGCATGAAAAGGATAAAACTGATGGCAGCAATATTTACTGCACAATCTAGCACATTCTTACTCAAAGGAGAAACATACCCTAATATTTACAAATGTAGGGCTTCCTGCACAACTATTAATTTAAAACCCTGGCATCATATTTTGAACAAAGTGACAAGACATCAAAAGGAACCAGAGAAACAGCAATAATGAAGTAGATCAATAAACAATTCAGTAACTCTTTGAAGACATTCAGATGGCCTGTCAGAGCTAGATGCCCTCTGTATATATTAAACATGACTGTTAAAAGAAACTTAACATTCCAAATACATTCCTGTAGGCCAGCATGGCAGATTTAAGCTTTCTGAAATACAGACTTCTTTCCACGAAACACCATGCAAAAAATAAGGAGTAAGACTTAAAATCAACAGATAATTAACATAAGTTGCAATGGATATGCAATCAACAGAACTAGCCATCTGCCCAGCCAGGTCGGTACTGATCAGCACCACAAGAAAAAGTATTACACAGCCTACCATTAAGTGCAATCAATTTGTGTAGCAGATAACATTACAGTTTCCAATTCTGCATCACAGAGTTCAACATACTATTGAAACTACCCAAAATTTTTCTCAATAGAGAAAGTACGTCATTCCTTCCACATCTAAGTAATGCGCAACCTAATAATATCTGAAAGCTATAAAATAGGACACTCAGAGACAAAAAAGTGATGTTATTTAATGCCATTTTTGAGACCTGGGAGGTGCATTATTTTGGAAGACTGAGTGGGAAAACAAAGTATTTTGCTGAGATAATGGAAATCATTCCCACTAAACAAGAGATAATCATCATGTATTTTCACCCATTTGCCTCTATTTACATATACCCATCCAGTTAATGTTGGCATGTATTTTGCCCACAAAGCAGTAACAATATACAAAATAACAGTAGCCTCCCTAACATTACAATGATTACTCATATGAAAATATACAAGCATTCCTGGGAGCACTGCCTAGATAGCACAGTCTCACCAAAACATTGATATCATCCCCAGGCTGGCTACAAAGTTAAGACTTTCTGCTCTTAGCCCTCGATGGGAAATTTTGCATTATGAATACTGCAGCAGCATCACTGGAGAGCTGCCATCACATACATCTTTCTTCTAGTCTGATGCTCAGGATATTGATGATAGAAAATCATTATCTGGTCCCATTCTGACAAAGGAACATGCAGAAACTAAGTCTTGCAAGTGGGGCAGTATTGTAACCAAAGTGGATAGCACCCCAAATGGATAAAACCACCTCTGGCTATTACCTCCAGAAAGTGTACTCACTAAAAGAAAAATAAAACAAAACAGCAAATCAAATCAGCTGTCCATCCCCAAAAGACAGACAGATCCTGAAGCACCCTCTCACAAAGCAGAAGAGAGAAAATTGGGGAAAGTAAATCCCTCCTAGAAGCTGTTTAATCTTAGTCAACAAAGGTTACCAAATTGCCTTTTACTGCCGCCTAGTAGTATCCCTGGTGGAAATGGAGATTTTTGCTGGATGGAAATACACTTGGTTGTGTAGAATATGGGCTCAGAGTAAGGAATTACTCTATTTTTTCAGGAAAAGATACAGAATATCCACAAGTATAATTCCAGTACATTCCAGAGGTAAGCTTCAAAAGAGACATTAGCCAGCATGGGATAAGGCTATTTTAGTGCTGCAATTTCATTTTCAAGCTTAACAAATCTGTGCATTTTAACTATGAATTTGTAGGGCTGTAATAGCAGTTCCAGAGATTATGAAAATTTCCATGTAACACTTGCTCTTCCTAAATACTTGCATGCACTCCCAGTGTTTTAATTTTGACATAATTTCACAAGAAAAAGACAGATATTACACACACTTGCACCATCCGCTTCCACAGGGGCAGATGTTTTCCAGCTGCAAAACCTAAATGACCATAGGATTATTATTATTTCATTGAAACATTTGCTAATTCACCAGAAATAATGTGCAGGAAAGGCCAAATTTTATGCTCAATATTAAATTTATACCTCATCTATCTGCTAACAATCATCTTTTAATCCATACTGTTCTGGTCTGTTGAACAATTTTTTTTGTGTCTCTTATCTTAAGACAACCGATAGGCACAAGGGACTGGTTGTAATAAGGCTGCAGGTTGGCACTGTGTGTTTAAAGTTTTGGTGTTGCTTTGATTTAAAAAAAGGAAAAACAGAAGTTAGCAGTGAATCAAGGCCAATTAAATGAAAAAGCCCATACAGGAAAACAACATACTTCACCATGCACCAGAGTAGTCCTGGGAAAGACAGATGGTCTGTACACCAGGCCAATGACAATATTTCATCACCTCTCTCAGAGTGCAGCCCTTTCACACTGGGCGGTGACTCTTCCAAATAAAGAGCAAACAAACAAGAGTTATAAATCCACAGCTTCAGCCCTTCATTGTTGGCTCAACACCTTTAAACAAAATGATGGAAGTCAACAGCAGCAGAGGCTGTTGCCTCTTTATAGCAACATATACCCTTGGGAAAGGAAGTGGGACCTCCACCCCATGTGAGCACAAAGGGTGGTCTCACCAGGAAGAGAGAACACAGCAGACCTGAAGTCTGGTGCATATGTGAGGCCATACATGATGCCCACAGGAAGCCTGGGTCAGAGCTGATAGCTAAGCTCAGCTCTCACATTCCAACCCCACAGCCTTAACCACAGGCCGAGCCTTCCTTTCATATCCTAGGACCACTGGTGCCATATATTTCTTAAGGACCAGTGTCCTCTTTCCCCTTTTTATTGACACATATATTGTGAAGCACACAGAGGAAAATGATACCACCTCAAGACCATAAATGTTCTTGCTTCAGCCAGGAAGACTAAAGTTTGCATAAATTGGCGCATTGCTAGAAACACAGATTTCAGAAACCATACTAAAATTTCATAAAGTTTTATTTTTGCCCTCCTCAAGTAATTACACTTCTCAACTTTGTAATTGGACATCTCAACTGCGTAATTAAAAGTACATAAAACTTCAGGTTAATTCATCTAATTGTGATGAAAGCTCATACTCTAGTGATGCAACTCCATTTGCAGGAAACACAGCACCTGTTTCTGTACCATTTCTACATCTCAACTATTGTTACATGCTATAAATACTGATATAGATGAAAGATGCAGTTTCATGTTTAAATCAAGATAGGAAAGCCTGCTTGGAAGCCCAGTCAATCTGGCTTTTCATTGCCATAAAAGAGGTACTCACTAGGCCACCGGCCTACTATTTCATATGGTCAAAAAGGGACTGCAGTGCTGTGGTGGCTGAATTCCTGAAATGTTATCTAGCGTTACACATCAAGTAGTGATGTGCTGTGCAGACAAAGCCAAGTTGTATTCCCACTAGCACATAAATACCTCAGCTGCCTTTAATTTTTTAAGCCATGCAGTTCTGGTCTATCAGGCAACTTGCTTGATGTCTGTTGCTGTTAGGGAACTGGTTTTAGAGTTCAGGTCTTGTACCACATTCCTCAACAGTGATAGTACATACAGAGCCACTCAGCTGGCACGAGGGCTTTACAGAGTTGCACCCAGGCAAGGAAAGCCCCGGGAAAGAAAAAAGCTGCTTCAAGAGGCTCAATGCCTCCCAGTGCTTTTGGGCCCCAAGATGTCTTCCTTGACTGAAGAAAAGGTGGGAACACAGTCCTTTCTTCCGTTTTGAGACTGCATACATATAGCAGGATGACAGGCATCAAAGCCTACACAAAAAGAGTTACTGGAACAAACCTCCAGGCATCTTCCCCACTTGTAGTCCCAAATGAGCATCTCTGACAGACTGCAATGATAATTCACCTCTCTTCAGACAGTTCTGGACAAATGCAGACAGACCTCATGATTACATGGCACATGAAATAATTTTTTATTTAAGTTAACATCAAGGGGCCACCATCCATCCAGTGCACTGAATGTGGCAGAGGTTCTGCCGACAGAAACAGATGTGATCAGAGCGCCCAAGATCATTTCATAGTGTACAGAGAATGTGAATTAATGGTCCAAAGCCCAACTTTGTTCTGGCGTTTCCTAACTTGTGTGTGCTTGACTTTACAACCTCAATAATGTGCCTTTAATGCAATTTTCAGTGCAAATGCTCAGGTTTTTTAAAGCTCACTAAAAATCCATCACATTGCATCATTTTAAAGCCCAGGGTCATCAAAAGACCCTAGAACTATGGCAGGGACCTTTGGCAAGTGAGCTAATGACAGAGCTGACAGAAGCAGGTTGCCTTTCACGCAAGGGAGCTGTGAAGTCCAGCCTGCCAGAGTGTCTCTAAGACTTCCTCAGAGAGGAAAACCAGCAAAATTGAAGAGGTCCTAAACCAAAATGCTAGACTCCTGGCTAGGTGCTGACACCTCACCAGTGAGCCCTCATCTGCTCCCCTAGCAGCATAGCCACATCCCCACTCTTCATCATCCATGGACCTCCTGCCACCCCCAGCTCCAATCTCTGCTTCTCACTTAAGCAGACCTGCACTGCTCCCCTTACTCAGCCTCTGGCTTACCTCCCATCATGAGCTCTCCAACTGATCCCTTCCATACACAGCCCCACAATGGCTTGTATCAGTCATTTATGAAGTCGTTTATCCCAGTTTCTCCTCCTCTGACCCCAAATCCCTTCCTTTCTTATCACTTCAATACCCCCAGTACACATCCTTTTCCTCCTTCCCAGCAGCACTGCACACAGGTGATGAGCGAGTCAGGGGGAAAAGGGCTGGTGGAGGGATGAGACAGGCTGCCTGCTTGTAGTTCATGCACCCAAGCTTCACTGATGCTATCACATGGGGGATCCATTACAGAAATGCGTTTCTCATTCCCTCTAATTGGAGCAAGCTGAACTGCTCTCAGGGACTTGCTGCCTGGTCAACCCTCAGCACAGACAAATGCTTGGCAAATGCAGAATCAGAAATATTAGTTGAAAATTATATTATGAACATAAGAGATTCCAATGAATGTGTGCTAACTGCAATTTTTCAGACACAATTTGCCCAAATTTGCACGAGAAAGGCAAAAAGTACATCCACTGACAAAACACACCTTCTCTCACCGAGTACTGAATCCCTGAGTCAAATCTAATATTAAAAAAAAAAAAAACACCGCCTCTAAAAATAAATAATTTTAAAACAACGAAAAAGAACCATGCCAGAAAGATCCCCAAAATAAAACAAGCAAACCAGCATTTTTCTTTAGCCTTTGTCTCAAAAACTACAGAGCTCATTTTAACTAAAATGTTTTAATAATTCCACCCAAGGCAGACAACAGCCCTGGAAAACTTTAATCATAGCTTTTTAGAGTTTGATAAAGCTGTTTAGAGTTTGATAAAGCAATAGGCAATTGAAAATAACGTTGTATAATGGCAGCATCACACAACCTTAATTTGTGGTGCTCTCAGACCCACCCATAGTTAAACAAGACAGATTAAAAATAAAGGAAGTACTGGTTCTCAGTCTGAGAGCACACATAAAATCTCAGCTCATAGCTAGTTATTTTATGTAATTTCTAATCCATTATAGTAGGGGGGTGACAATTACAACATTGTCTGACCCTTAATTACAGGAAAGATGCTATAATACTGTACATACCAGACAGCCTATGATAAAGTTGAAATTAATACTGGAGACTGCCTGCTCCCCATGACTTGAAAACTAGGAGTACTCTGATGCCACAAGGAGAGACGATTCTTTATTTTTCTTTTCTTGCTCAGGTCTTCATTACTGTTTCTCTAACTAACTTTCCATTATTCCCAATACCAACTAAAACCCCATTGAATTACACTTCACACACACACACACACACACATCTCATTTCCACACTATTCAGGTACAAAGGAGGCACAAAAACCTCTGGAGGAGTGATCCCATGTCCTGGCAGGTGGCAGAAGTAGCAATTGAAGCGGTATAGAAGAACTACTGGAAGTGAGAATGCTTCAGGGAACAAATGACAATCTGTTACATCATGAGAGGGCATCAGTTCTGACTGCAAAGCCTCAGAATTAAACAAGAGAAGGGACCATATATGCATCTAAATAGTGTGAGTACAGAGATCTGTGTTTTGATGCATGATTTAGTATCACCAGAGTTAGAGTGAAGGGTGTCCAGAGCTCCCTTCATGCTAAACAAGACACAGCACTGTGGTCACTGAAGAATAACATCATTAATTTCTGAAGGCAAGAAGAGACAATCCTTCCAACCTCAAGGCTCCCGCACACGTGAATAGTGAGTGGAAGTACAGAAATGGTATTCATTGTGGAAATAAAGTGGTATTCACAGTGGAAATACAGAAAGTAAACTCAGCCTCCTCTTTCTCTTTGCACCTTATTCATGACTCTTTGAGTATCTATGGGCTGACAAGAGTTGAGCCCACAGGAAAAAAAAAGAATAACTCAGTCCTTTTCATGATGTGAATTCATCTTGTAAGAGATAAAGTGATTGAATCACAGAATCACTGTGATTTTGTGAAAGTAGACAGAGCAAGGAATATGCGTAACTTTTATTCCCTATCCTAGCACTACCAGAATACCCTTTAGCAACCCTATGCATGAGACAGGAGGACCGCTGAAATTATTTCCACCACCTTTCAGTGTGCTTGAGCAGTCAATCACCATCACCAGCCTGACTAAGCTATCATGGGCCAGTAACAAAGGCTGATACCTACCATATAACAGAAGGTACTTGAATAGATGCCAAACAAAGCCAAAGGAAAAGCACAATTTCAAACAGACTGGATGAAAGGATCGCAGGAAGCCAACTTCAAGGAGATTCTCTGAACTCAAAAAAAGTCTAAAAAAAGCGGGCTCAAGTTTTGCTCCCAAGTGCCATCCAGATTAAAAGCAAAACAAAAGCAACTGGGGTTTCCTGGAGCTCAGAATCGCCCACTCAAGCTGTAAGCAGACTGAGCAACCAGCTACACACAGGAATAGCAACACTGGGTACACACAAAGTGCCAAACCTAGAGCAGAATGGACTGTGAGGTATTTTCCTCCTTTAATCACTGAAAAATGCAGTAACGCCGTGCATTACTTGTAAAACAGCAGGTTGGACTGTTCAGACAGAAATATACTTTTTAAGCTGACATGCTCCTCTCTGAGCTGCTGGTTATTTAAAAAAAAAAAAACAAGTGCTTGTTGCACATCATCTCATCTTCTGACTGTACTTTGAAGTCCATTCTGGCCATTTTTCCATGACACGGACAGATTCCAATCCTTAGGAATAATTCTCTTAACTTCATAAAGAAACCCTTGTTCAAGTCAGATAATTTTCATGTAGAGGCTGACATGGAAATGGCTTTCCTGGAACAGAGTTGATTTGCATTACTCAGTGTCACAGCACATGACAGCTTACTCTGCAGCCTGCTTGTCTGGATCGCCCATAACCCCCACAGCTGCAGTTCTCCTCTCCATGAAGGAGTTGTGCACGACAGGAAGAGTTAATTTTAATGGAGCATCGTATAGGTCATGTTCTCTCTTAAACTGTTTATCTGGCAGGCTCCTAGATGAAATTTGTAATCATGGCTCTCTGCTAACAAAGGAAAGTCATTGCTGTTGCCTGTTCTTTTGACTCTTGGGTTTTTAACAACTGACATACAGTTGCACGAGTAACGCAGCGTATGTAAAGACTGACTTCACAGCATCTTTCAAATGACCTGCTTTGAACCCCTGTCCCAGCTCACCATTTCTCCTTCAGTTAAACAGTCTCAAACACTTCTGGCACACGAAAGCAAAACGCTTCAATGCCTCAACAGCAAATGCATTGAGACAGCAACCATCTTTCCTTTACATTGCACAGCCTTCACATGCACAGTGGAGCCTTGATTTTGACAAAGGTCCATAGCTCCTGCTGAAATAAGAATGATAAATAAATCATCATCATGGGGTCCCCTAAAGTGGATGGAAGTCTGCGCATTGCCATTTGATTACTTTTTAGCTACCGCAATGAACTTAAATTCCAGGCAGGTAACGATAGCAAGTCATTACCATGAACAATTCACTTCCAAAGAGAGGCAAGAGAAGACGCCCAGAGAAGCCAGTTTTCTTCACCCTCTCTGCAAGCACCTGTGTGCAGATCAGCGATGTTTTCCAGAGGCAGAACAAAGAAACTAGATGCTGACACACAGGCTTTAAAAGAGATTTAAAAGTTGATAAAAATGAAAGGACTGACAACAGAATTGGGATCAAGAGCAGAAGAGAACAAGAGCAAGGCATGATACAAATTGCAGAAATCCTGGCAGGAAGAAAGAGGCTTACTGAGAGAAAGCAAAGGGATGCTCAGCCAGTCAAAGTCTTTGAGAAGTTATGTACTGGAGAGGACATGCAGGATCTTAAAACTACCTTGACTCACATATAAGGAATGATATAGGTTCATTTATTATTATGGTTAGATTTATGTATTTCTTGTGCTAAGTAAAACAACAATAATTTTTTTTTAAGGCTTGTCATAGACCTGCATCATTATTTACAGCTTTAATTCATCTCCAAGGAGCTAACCATAAGACATGAAGCTGGATGTCTTTTAAGACAAATACTTTTACTGATCACTGTGGAGTTTTAGTGCCTGCCCTAAGAGAAACTAGAATGGAAGATCAAATCATGGCTAAAACAGCAATGGATAGAAATCTTGGAATTGGAGGAATGGGAAAGAGACACCAAGAAAAGCATCAGCACAAGCCAAGCACTTGGCTCAAGCCAAGTAAGGTGCAGTAGCGCACAAGTCCAACATACCATGTGTCAAATATGGAAGCCTGCAAAAGAGGTGACCCTCACTGACCTTTACCAGAGCGCTAAAGGTAAGCTTTAATTTTAATGCTTCCCCCAGATTAAACAGTGGTTACAATGTAAAGGCCCAGGTAAGTTGGTACATTCCCACACTGGCATACCACATCTCAGAGTGGCTGCTTCACTCACTCAACAAACAGCTAACTCAAGCTGTGGTACTTTTGAACCCTTAAGGAAACCATACATCTATATTTATGTATATACCCATATATGTAGATTCATGTGCATGCACACACACACATTAAATCCATTCATTTCCCCATAGAACAAAATAAATACCTAACAATATTGTGTGTTTTGGATACCGTTCATTTTCCACAAAGGGTTCTGTACATGATTCATGTTTTCATTCACACTGAACATCCATCTATCCTTTAAAGATGCGTCTGCAGCAGGGGTGCATTAAGATGACACTTTGCTACAGACCATTCACACCAGCCCCCTTCAGAAAGGGGAAACTCCCCTCCTGAGCAACACTCAAGCAAAGCCTAACATGCAAGGCTGAAGATTTTCTATGCTAAGTCCCAATAGCTACCATTAGTTTTGTTCTATTGTGTCAACTGCCTGCTGGGGAACCTAGCCTTTCTCAGCTCCTTTCACTTCAAATACATGCAAAGTGCCAGAACCCACCCATGACTACCACATTACCCTTGGGACCTCTGAGTTGGCATAAAGGCTCTCTGCTGTGGCAATTTCCCTGTCCTCAAGATAAAATAGAAAAAAAAAAGATTACAAATTTTAAGGATTCTTGGAAGAAGAAAGGAAAATGGAAACGATGTGAGGAAGGAATTAAGTGGCTGACTACTTGAAGTGGTTTAGAAGATTGATTGGTTTCTTTTTTGCATCTACAGCTATCAGTATTCAGAAAAATGATAGGTTCAAAAAACATTTCTTAAACTTCTGCAATAGAAAAGATACAATTTGTAACAGAGGAAAAAATAAGGCAGCGTCCTCACTTTTAGCATCCTGCTAAAAGTGAACCTTTTCAAAATTAAGTAGCATCACATAACATGCACCTAACAAAATGGTTAAGGTGCTCTGTACTGATTTTTAACAAATCCTGGAACACTAGCACAACTCAGAGCATTTGAAGGACTGCCAGCATAACCCCAAAATCTAAAGGGACAGGAAGAATGCAGAGATAGTAAGTCAATGAGGCTGACATCATCATCATCCTCACATCATAATATAACGGAACTATCGATTTGGAATGCCATCAGCAAAGAATTTGAGGAGAGGCCTGAAATTTAATTAATACCTTTCAGTATTGTCAAACAAGCCTTTCATTTTAGGGTGGGGTGGGGCTTTTTTGGCAAGGGTATATGTATGGTTGATAAATACAATTTTTCCAATAGCATCTACTTGGGCTAGTCCAATGCACTAGAATCACTAGATAACATTTTGCCTAAAAGACCTCACACTCCACAGAGAACTAACATGACATCAAACTAGACAAGCTAAAAGTTGGCTTAATGCTGGGCCACAAAACATGGCTGATAACCATGAGGTATTAGCCAGCAGGACTCTTACCAGTAGGATTTACAGGGATAGTTTCTTATTCACTAATGAAAGGCATCGCGAGTTACAGCCATTTCAATCTGACACCAGATTTTCTGTGCTAAGGTCTGCAGGTCTCTCTAGCCTCCTGCTGCCAGAAGGCCACTGGAATGGCCATGGGACTTGATAGCTGGAAAATGGTCCTGGCAGCTGGTGACTGTTGTGAGCATCACACACCACTAGGAATGGTCCCACCCACCTGAAGTATGGCAAGCCCATCCTAGACATGACATTTATATGGTCACAACCCTGCCAGCAGGTCACCTATTAGAGTAGGGCTGTAGGAGGTCCTGACTGCTGCTGAAAAATTTTGCTTCCTTCCCTCTACCACCCACCTCCACACATTCCTTCTTGCTGCTTTCCCTGTGTTCATCTGATCCCTCCCATAGCTGATGCAGCCACTAAACCAGCAAACAAGCCCAGGAATTGTGAACTTGTTTTGGTGGTGGTTTGTACCCAGAAGGAGAGGGAAGGGTGCCCACATACGTCTGCCGAGGGGCCAAATCAATGCCAGCGTCTGCACCAGCAAGTGGGTGATGGGAAGGTGAATATCCCTTTTGTCAGCTGTGAGCTATTAGGTCAGCTCAGTCACTATGTGAAATGTTCCTCTTAGACACAGTGGCTCTAAAGCTCTTTCCTGGCAAAGTTTACCACTGACACAAAGATGGGTAGGATAGCACAGCGCAAAACAGACGGGTTGCAGCTACAGAACAGGGAAGTGAAGTCATCTGGCAGCCTGACAACACATCTAGGAAGCAGAAACACGGATCATACCTCTTGGATGGAATGCTCTGCTTGGAAAGGTCACAGACATGTCCTCAGTCACTGCTTCAATTAGAGCTGGAGGTATTGCTGGTGGGGTTAGAAGCACACACATAATCCCTAGGGTTATAAAAAGGGGCTACCAGGCAGAAGCGAGGAAACAATGTGCGGAGAACAGGTAAAATAACCATGCAACTATTACACACAGTTCACAAAAGGTGTGGGAGTGCTGGGTGGAGCTTGAAGGAGGCTTTTAGAAAGAGATCGAAGGATGGGAAAGGAAAAATAAAATGAACTCTTAAATGAGAAGCTTAAATTGCTCCAAGCAGCATACTGAAAAGAAAGTTGAGAAGTGCTTTGATTGCTGCCTACAAATAGTTACACAGGAATGAGCTCTGACAGCCAGCAGCTTTCCATCCTCCTTGGCAAAGCCAAAACACTCATGGAGCTGGGTGTAGCCATTACAGAAATGCAAACCTGCATTCAGATGCCATTTCTTGGCATGGAGGGCACGCAAGAGTTAAAACAGTTTACCAGGTAAGCAAATGGACTTACTGCAGCTTTCAGCTTTTAGAAGAGGGATCCCTTTTTTTCTTTTTCTTTTTTTTTAAAAAAAAAAAAGCAGACAAGCAAACAAAAGCCCGCACCACACAGCACTTCCCCTGTAAAGTCTAAAGGAAAACACAGAGCCTGAATACACAGGAAGTCAAACTAGATGGAAGCATAGCTCATTCTGGTCTATAAATAAACAAGTGATTAACTATTGCTCTAATTGTTGTTTGCTATTGATGGGAAAAGGACTATTTGCCTCCTCTTACATCAGGGAGGGATTTGTGCTACCAATACAAATCAGTGACAAAGTCACGGAACTGGCCCCTTCCACACCAATACAATCACACAGCCAAAGACAGCAACAAAAAGGCTTTGGCTAGAAATTGCGTACAGCTTATCTACAAAGACAAATACTTCACCTCTTTAAATGAGAGCCTAAACAAAGATACCAAGCCAGCTAACAATTAGCCAGGCAATCCCAGACATGGGATTTAGGCTTTTCTGTACTGAAAGGTTTATTAGAATCTAGCATCTGGCCTTTATTTTACTTATCTTACATACAGTTTGATTAAATATGTTTTAGAGCATGGAGCCATCTATCTAAAGACAACACAAAGACCTGTCTGAGGAAAGACAGGTCTTCCTTCCTCATACCAAATAAAGTCAGTTTAGGAAACCAATCATCCCACAACTCTTCTACTTTAAATTAAAACATAAATAAATCATCACCATCATAAATAAAACCTCAGACAACTATTTGGAACAGCAGTTCTTTGAAGGAAAGGGGTAAAACCCCAACAGAAACTCTTCAATGTGTGCACAGGGTAACGTCTATTATTAAAAGGCACAATCACAGACAGAGATGCAAGACCACAACATAGTCACTGTTTTGAACATTACAACAAGAGCACAACATCATTAGAGGATTTTGTGCAACCCTCTGAACGTACAGACGAGTAAGCATGTGTGGATGTATGAATGGCTGTAAAGAATGTTTCCCAACTTAGAGTAATTGCCAGTAACCTAAAAACATCTTTTAAGAAAGGAGGAAAAAAGTTGCAAAAACCTTACCATTTCAAAGTCAGCACACCTAAACATGTTTTCCAGTAAATAGAGTACTTCCTAAAAGACATATTGATATATAGTCAACCCCTAACCAAGCCTCCTCCTCAAAATAAACTTAAGAACAACTCATTCTTCTAACCTACTCCTAGGTACTACACCTCATAAGGTATATTCTTAACTTCAAAACGAGAGCATCCAGAGGAGACCTTCAGCAGCCACACCTGCAGTAGTTAACCACTCCAGAAGACACAGGTGGGCAGAATTAATTATTCCATTAGCAATGTACCATGCACCTGAGACTTACCGCTATGGCTGGGGAACCCGTGGGCTTATACCTACTGAAAATTAAAGTGGTGTTATTATTCTTCTCTCCTGACAGACCAGAGCCACAACAACCATTGATCTTTGATTCTGAAACAAGTCGTTTTGAACAGAGTTGTATTTCATGGCAGAGCATAGACCTTTTTTGAGTGTGCACAATTTGCCTCCTGTTGTTTGACTACTGGCACAGGCTTTCATACGCACCCTGACACAGCTGTTCTTCCTAAGTAGCAAAGCAGTAAAAGACTGACCCATGACGTTAGAAGCCAGCATTTGAGAAGGAAAAAGGAAGAGTCTGGTGGCAGTAGATGGTGACAAAATCTGGGGACGGGGTTATCTGAAGTGCTTTAGACTGAGTTTACACAGAGGTTTTTACTATTATAGCTTCTGGCATATTGGCAAAAGGGTAATTGCCTGCACCTGGTTGGTGAAACGCTGCAAGGAATGGAAGTGAGATGACTCAGAGGCCCTTACAAAACATCCTCCGACCAGTCATCCCAGGCTACTGTGGTTCCTATTGTTCCATTAGCAAGTTGTGGCTGGTGATAAAATGTGGCTGGTTGCGTGTCTCTAAAATGGTGCAAGCGTGTAGTAGTTTTTGTTTGCTTTTAAAGATGATTAGTGCTTATGAAAGATGGTATGTCAGCTCAGGAAGCCGAGGCACCCCAAGTACGCAGTAATTACAGCACCCACGTTAGGTGCTCTAGCTTATCCCCCATGCCAGTGAATTGGCTGTGGCCTTGTTTCTGATCAAACTGCAAAACAGCAGTTCTGCACACAACTGGTATGCCACAACTCTCAGCTTACAAAGAGCTAAAACAAAACAAACTTCCCTGGATTTAATTAAAAAACAAGAAGAAACCCAGAGGCTGCATATTCCACTTCACATTATTGTCATTTATTAGGGACGCATTTCAGTGTTTCTCTCATTATAAAGGAGAAAGACTACATAGTTTGCATCACTGCCTGCAGCCATGTTTTTCAAACTTGGGTGTCAAAAGACAAAGCTCTTAACTCTACACTTAGTAATTCAAATAAAGGGGCTCTATCTTAACTAGACATTGCACAGAAACTCTCCAGAAACACAGGGAATTTGCAGACACCCAACTTTTTCTGAATAAAGAAAAAAAAAGAAATCATTATATTATGTACATGTATCTAAAGGAAGTTTTGACCACATTGGCCAGAAGAGTTAATATGACAGACACACCTAGCTGAAACTGCTGGTGTACTAGTAATGCAAAGAAAATAACAGTGTACAGACTGGAAAACAGAAGAGAAGAAGGATGAGATGAACAATGAGGGATTTGTTAAGTGTATGTCTTAGAAAGGGGGCCAGGGCTTTGAGAGAGCACGGGGAACAGGGTGCCCCATAACACCGACAGACCCACAGGTCTGAGTCTGTGTCTTGCAAGGCAACAACTGAACTGCTGGGTTTGCGTTACCTGTCCTGTGTACAAAATTTCTTTAGCCCTCACAAGCTGTAATTTGAGTAGACACGCAGTTTTCACACAGCTGAGACACACAACTGTCTGTGCGATTTTACCAAGTGCATGCCTACACGAACCCCTAATTATCTGCACTGTCATGTATAATTAGTCAGTCTGAACATGTAGTATTCGTCAATATGGGAATGTTAGGCACAGTTCATACATTCAATAGCAATCTGTGTTTGTACACAGGAATCTCTCGGTAAGTATAACTAAGGTCATACTCTGAAAGGGGCAAGCAAAACAGGCAAAAGACTTAGTGTATATGTCATTTATCCCAGAACCTTACACAAAAACAGAAAATTGCTTTCTAAAATATGTAATCAAGCGTCTTCTGTGTTTTCATTTTTAAATAATTGGACACAGTGCTTCCATAGCCTGCACTAAAGACAGAAATTAAAGCTCATTATTCAAGCAGGCTGTCATCAATATAGAGAGAACAAGAGGACAGCCATGAGCAGGCAATCCCAGCACACAATTTTTAAGGTTATTGAAAGTTGTTGTGCGATTACCTTGAAAAACAGACATTATCAGAAATATAAAAGTGGAAATAGAGGAAGGATGCAATCAAGAAATATCACTGTGCACATTTCAGCACATCTAAACAGTCTTTCATGTAGTTGAACCTCAAATTTGCAAAACCCTAAAACTACTCAAAAATTAAGCTTAGCATACAAAACAGGGTTAATTTATCTCACACATGAAAAGGCTGGCTAACTCTACAGTAGCCAGATCTCATCCAATCTCTTTCTCTTATTCTGGGTATCAGAAAGATTGAAGTGTTAATAGCTGCCTTATTGACTCATTACCTTATAGACTTTTAAAATCTGCATAAAAATAGATTTCAAAAAAAAATCTCTTATTCAAATCAAGCACATTTGACTGCAACTACATCAAACAGAGTCCCAGTTTTAGCAGAGAGATGCTGCTTCATGTCAGTTAGTTGACACAACCACGCGTCTGCCTCTGTGCTAAATACATGTGCATGAAGGGAGGAGGGGGAGAGAGCGGAGGAGAGCACAAGCCTGCATGCAAACATGCTGTTATCTGGGTTTTTATCCAGTTGGAATTGTTAGCACAGCTCAATCAAATCTATTGAAAAGAGCTAGGGATTCATCCAACCACCATATTTCAACAAGCTTTTTATCCTGGGCCTTATCCCAAATGTGAAGACCATGGGAGCTCCTCAGCTAACCTCAGTGGGGTTTGGATCAGACCCACTCTGCAAGTAATCTCATTTGATATGGTTCTGTTAATAGGCCGTACTGCTAGAATAAAAAGTATTGCAGAGCATTAGAAAGGCCGACAAAATCTGACTTATGGAAAGCAGCAGCAGGGCTTGAGCATGACAAAGACAATGTAAGGATTTTGCCCTTGCTATATGGTCACTAGGGTGATTGAGGGTTAAGGATGTAAATATTTTGGGCAATATGAAAATTAATTTAACCCACTTCTTAAATTTACTGTGACAACACTGGTCCCGTTCCCACTGCCCTCTCCTTTGCAAACAATTTAGGCAGATGTAGGAATGGGTAATGCCAACACTCCAGCTTTACTGTATGTTCAACCACATCCCAAAGAAATGTCAAGAAGCCCTTTTAGCTCCGGGCTTCTCTGATGGATGAACATCCCTCTGTAAAACTTTCAGAGCAGTAATGTCCTCAGCACATTGTAGATCTGCACTGAAAAAAATGCACTGTCCAAGCTGTCATACTGTATCTTAGCAATTAATTTGCTACATTTGCTGTGTCTAAGGAACCCATAGAGCAGTGATCTCCAAACTTTTTTGATTACATATCCCTAACAGTAGAACATTTTTGAGCACACACTCCCAGTGCATGGATATATACTTATTTGTAAATTATATACATGTGCTACTGTATTATTTACTGTAGTAAATTATATACATCATAAAGCATACACAAAATAGACGTTAAGAAAGGATGAGATAAAGATATAGTAAGCTGCTTTTTTTTTTTAATTAATGGTAGAAAAAATATTCTCTTCATGCATTCTAATGGGCTTTCTTGCACACCCTTAGGTGAATGCACCCCACTTTGGGGCCATAAAGGACCACTCTATGGAGGTGCCACAGAGGACTCAGATAATGTCACTGTACCACATAACTGCTCAGCACTGGTGGCTTCTGCTCTGTGCTTAGCTTTTATAAAGCTGTCCCTGAATCTCCAGTTACTATCAGTGAGTTAAAGAAACTTTCCCCTTTAACAAGATATTTATATACTGAAACAGAATTAAATTCTCATCTTCTCGCCTGTTTTTATGGACTGAAATATCACACAATATTTCCCTCTATCTTTCATTTACTCTTTTTTTGTGTCTTACTTCCTTTTTATCCTACCAAAGACATCAGTCTTCCCATTCTTCCTTTTTCCTGTTTTCATAGATATGAGAAGGCCATCCACCCCTCTGCAAAAGTCTTTGCAAAATCTAGCCACTGAGCTGAATTTTTTGTCCCCTACTTTCCTAACAACATCTCTGAACAGTCTCCTAAATAAATTTCCTCAAATTAATGAGTTCTGAAGCATGAAGACAAGGACATGTTACTGAGCTTATTCACACAGAGGAGCCAATATTACCTAATAAGATTGAGCTTTAAAGCTTTAGCAGTTTATGAAAAGGCTTAGGGGATAACACAGGTGCCTGCAATCACTGGCTCAGCATCTCAGGAACCCACTTTCCAGGCTTACCCTCTTTCTCATCCTTACCTTTGGATTGCTTATTACTGTTTATTGCTGGGCTGTACTATAACGAATGGAAGGTAGAAAACACACCTCCATTAATTTTTTGACAGGCCTACCCATTGCTGTATTTCACAAGCTATAAAAAAGCCTTGTCAAATTTAGAGCACCACACCTATTATCGTTTCCACTCGAAGGTAGGGCCTCCACACTTGTCTTCACACTGACTGCTTTCTTTGTAAGCCATCCCCTTATTAACATCAACTGCAAATCAAACTGTAGAGGTGAAATTAATCTTTGTGCAAAGAGTCAGCAGGTATCCTACTTCAGCCCATCAAAATAGGGCTTACATTAAACCCTAAGTAGTGCTTAGGTCTTATATTAAGCCTTCGTACAGCACGTAGTGCACTTTTTCTGAGTTACATTTCATGCAAGCCATAACACTAGGAAAATGCACTTTAGCACTTAGGCACTGTGCAAATAGATATTACATGGAAAAAAAAAATCTTCAACAGATAGGCTAAGGGGCACTATATTAGGAAACACTTGAAAGTTTTTTTTATCAATGACATTTTATTCTAAGAAATTGATCGCTTTTCTGAGAAAATGATAAGTGATGTGACCTGATAACCTGTAATAAACACATTACATTCTCAAAAGCAGACCTTATCAAGTGGAAAATACATTTGAAGCTTCTCAAACTATGTGAGATTCCAAATGCATCTTTCTTTGTTACTGACATACCAACAAGAAAACAATCTTGGGAAAGACCCAGAAAACCCAACTAAAACCAGAAGCTGGTGTTCCAGTACAATCTTTCTTCATGAGATTTTATAGCAACATATTTCCACTGAGTTCTATGGAAAAAAAAAAAACAAAACCAAAAACAACCTAATTTGTATTTAAGGGAAAACAGAACCATAACTGCCTCTTAAGAAACTCTACAACCCTCGTATCATCTAACTTCCTGTGCTGAGCAGTCTCTCCTCTTCTGCTGAGGGTTTAACCCAGAACTGCAGCGAACCTGAGCCTGGGATAGAAGGGGAAGCACCGTGGAGCTTTTAAAACTGACACGTCCAAAAAACTGAATCTACACTGTTTTCCTGTTCTCCTTCACACAGCCATGGCAAAACTATGATTGTAGTTAAATATCCATACTGTTACAGGACTACCAGTATGCCACATAGACCACACACCCTGCACTAGCAAAGCTGTGCTCCACTGCAGCATAGCAAAGCCACTATGCTGGCGACCAAGTGGAGCTCTACCAGGGGAATCTGCCAGCAGAGCTGTATCCATTACGGACCATGCTTCTTCATACTCCCTGCACATCAGCTTCTTGTAATACAGAATCCTACATTAAGCCCAGTTTATTTCTCAGAGAGAAAGGAAGGAGCACTGCTATGGAAAGGTGGGATACATCCTATCCGGGCCAGATGGTACTTCTCTTCTGGCAGAGGGAAAGAAAACTCCACAGGTCTTTTAATCACTTCACGTCAAATTAAAGTACTCCTCCATCAAAGCCTGAACTCACGCTAGAGGGGTGGCACATCACTGCCGAGTTTCAGATTCATGCCCAGCTTCCAGTTGATGAAGGCAATGTCTGCCTCTAGGTCTTGGGGATTTCAGTACCATGATCACCCCTTCCAGAAATGGACTCTGCTGCCCAGCAAGGAGATATGTCCATGGTGGTGCTCCGTAGGATACATAAGCAGGCTGTTTCATCTGGGCTGCTAAAAATGCACTGGTTATTTATTACAGAATCACTGCCTCTCAGTTAATTAATCATGTTGTCTGAGAACAAGAGAATCTCTCTGATCTTAAAATAAGGGCTACCCAAATGTAAACTATGAGAACAGAGCAGAAGATGGCAGGGGGATGTTGAGCCTTTAATTTCAGATTTGTCCTTCAAACAAAACTTACACTGATTAAATTAATTGCAAACTACATAGTGCAGGGACCTTTATACCAGTTCAAAATTAATTTATACCGCTTTGGCTCTCTTTAAAGGGACTGGAAAAAAATTGTAAGAAATATTCTCAAAATAACCAACAAAACGTTACAACTATTTTATTAATTCATTACAAAGAACATCAAACTTCCAGATAAACCTCTGCAGGTGTGTGCGCACACCTGCCAGAACAGAAACTTTCCATGAAATTATTTTCTCTGCTGATATGATCTTCAAAGAGCAAAACACAACAAATATTACTGTCCTGTTTGACTGCCGCGGCACGAGTGTGACTGTGTGCAAAGAAAGCCAGAAATCTCATCCCACTGATACCTCTCTCAAGGAAGACAGTCTCTTCCCAGAAGGCACAGGACAGTGGTAAGAGCTGATGGCTGTGTTTGCCCTTTACGTGTACATCCAGAAGGGAGCATGATCTATAGGCAAGAATGTGCATGTAAGGGGGAGTGAGCTGTGAGTGGAGACTGGGGTGAGTGCTTGCCTTCATCAATCAGTAGAAAGTACACAAAAGAGGCCTCAATGCAAAAATCCCCCTTACTCTACCTCCCGCACTCCTTGTAGTTTCTCTCATAGCATGTGTTCAGTATCACCTCCCACTCCGTTTGTACATACTCCTCGTCTCCGCACCAAGTGCCGCACAAGCCCATCAGATGAATAAGACCTTTATAAAGTTCACAGGTGCTGTTGTGCATTGCTGTTCATGTAATAAATATGTCAGTAAGCCAAGAAAGCCAAATGACTGTATATGGTTTTAAGGGTTTAGGAAGGATGGAAGGGTGTGAGAGAAGGGGAAGGAGGGAGAGATATAAGTTTAACACTACAGCATTGTTTTCATGGATATTTTTGTTTAAAATACCCCCACAGTGATGTTTACATACAACAGAGCAAACGAAAACAAGGCAGGTTTCTGGATTTTTTCAGCATGTGATGTGCTAGGTGAGAGTTGACACTATGCATACAATGCAAGAAATGCACAAAAGGATTAATCGCACAGGCAACTGCAAACCAGAGCTCCCCACAGCTGGATGAGAGTGAAGACTAAATTGAGTTGTAGCAAAAATACGTTAGATCAATATTAACTACAGAGAGAAGGAGCAAATCTTTATGTGGAGATAACTTAACCCTCCCTTCTCTCTCCTTCTCTCCCCCCCCCCCCCCCCCCCACCTCAGACATATGCTGTTTCTGAAAGGTCTCTCAGCACTGTGAGGTATGTCTGGAAGGGTACCACCACATGCTATAAAGGGAAAAGTGAAGCAGGATTCATACTGAGGGACTGGCACTGCTGTGTCAGAGCTGCGAGAGCCAGTGAGTACATGGGCACAGCACAAAGGACACAAGGGACACATGGGCACTCACGCTGCTGAGGAAACACAAAGTGTACCAGCAAACCCCAGGCCACAGCCTCCTTTTTCTAGTATGGTTCCAGACCACTTCTTTGGGTACCTGCCCCAGTCTGCAAGGGCAAATAGCTGTTTTAATCACTCAGCATGGGGACCTCATGGTCAAAGAAGCTATAGAGAGCAGCAGCAGGTAGGCAGGCAATAAAATCAAGAAGAACCTGTGCTTTCTCTAACAGTGCAGAGTAACAGCAGCCGTCTAACTCTGATGACCATCTTTTCAGAAACCACTCGGGATGGGCATGAACTTGAGATGAGCACTGCGTACCCTTCCTTGCAGTCCAAATCATCCAAATCTGTAGGAGCCAACACTGGCATCAAATTCACTATGAACTCGGCTCAGTCCATATTGTGCAGGGCAGGAAAGGCGTAGACAAGCCAAGTCCACTTTAAGACAGTGTCAAGGCATTCATTGCTACCACAACTTTCCCCTTGTCCTGTAATCACCATCTGCAGAACAACTGAAATAAGGTTCCTGGAGTTTATTATAGATGCTTCACTTTGTTGTCAATAAGCAGGAAAAACTGCAGCTACACTGAGGAGGAGAGGTAGTTTCACAGTACTCATTCTTCACACAAGCACAATCTAATGCATAAAAGCTAGCACACTGCCAAGAAAGCCTGAAATTTTAAGTCCACTCCTGGCTCTGACATGGACTTGTGCACCACTGGCAAATTATTTCTCTGTGTTCAAGCTCTCCCACCTTTAGATGGGAAAAACAGTGTTCTTGAAAGAATTCCAGGTTTACTTACTGAACAGCTGAACTCTTAAAGCAAAAGGTACTGCAGAAACCACTTTAAGAAGTACAGTTCTGTACTAAAGTTGTACTAGAATAACTCCTTTTCCAAAGAGGACCACCATTTCTCTGTTCTTTCTCAATGTCCACACTTTCAAATCTAAACACAGCTCAGTAGTCGATGTAGTTTTTGAGATCAATAACTTGGAAATGTGGATGAAACTGGTCAAGACTGTTCAATGATTCCTCCATGGATATTCCTATTAAGCTCTTGACATTTGTTGTAAGTATACACTTATCAAGCATTATTTAAATGCAGCCTTCTGGTTGGACAAGCCAGACTGCAAGCCACAATCAAATCCAGGCAAAGCCTATGCAAAATTTAACCTAGATAGAATAGCTACTTGAATTTGGACCTGTTGCAAGATGTTTTTTTTCTGACTGTGCAGTTTCTTGGAAGGCGAGAAAGGGTAGGCAGGGAAGGAGGTTAATAAATGTATTTATAAATACACAGGGTTTCCAGCTTCAATGGCTAAATTCATTATAATACTGCAACCAGCAAGTCCACATGACACATATCTGAGTTAATGGAAGGAGCTTCTTCCATTACATTAGCAACCCAGATTTTGAAAGCAAAACTTGTGAGGGTTGTATTAGCTTGGCTGGCAAAATAAAAGTACAGTGGAAATCTGATTTACTTTTTGGGAGACAATTGAGTTTAACACACCCGTCCTCATTTGTCAGTGCTTACTAGCAAACAGCATTCCCAGTCCACCCCACTAGTTGCCTTCCAAGTTGTGCTTTTAGGAAGGCTTCGCTGAAGAATGTGGAGGGTACAGATGGATTGCTTCCATGTTTATTCTTTTATTAAGAATTTGTTTCATTAAGCACCGCTATCATAACAAAGTCTGATTTATGCTTACCTTGCAACAGGGAAGACAAATGCACTGTACCTTCCACAGAGCAAGATGACCTCATGCTTTTAAAAGACCTTTTTTTAAGGATTTTTGTAAGGGACAAGACTTTGGCCTTAACAGCAAGCTGCAATGCAGAATCCATGTCACTCCCAGTGACTCAATACATTACAACCTACTGCCAAGTTTATTTCAAAGCTCTTCATTTCAAGAACCACCTTTATGGTTTACATATTTCTTGGGGCACTGACAATCAGTCACATCCTCTAGGGCACTGGCAATCTTCATTCCAGCAGGACCAAGGTGGCTATTACACTTCATTAGGAGATAGGATAGAAAAAGAATGCAAAGACTTTTCATTTATCTTTATGTAAGCACAAACAAGAGGCTTCTGCACTTTCTTTGTGGCAATCGAATTTCAGAGAAGAAATAGATGAGGGAGAGGGCTGATGGTTCTAAGTTTTGGGGAGGTGTCCCTGTACTACTCTGGGGAAAAGAGTCTTGTAGCAAGTAGGCTTGCAGTTTAAGACTGCAATGGAAAGTCTAGACCAGCTCTATTGACTGAGGGAAAAAATTCTTCCCTACACCCCTAAGCACTATGTGCAGAGATAAAGGTTTGCCCCTTGATGCTTAGCAGAAGTCTGACTTTCAAGTCAAAACAGTACTGTGTCATCTGGCTGTCTGGGCTACACTGTACATGTGGCGTCTGCTTGATCTTCTCAGACTGAAGAAATGCTGGAGATAAAGTATGTGCAAATAAAAATAGTTTGAAGAAGAATGCTGGTGATAACGCCCAGTAGTACCTTGTTGCTTCATGCTTCGAAACGTTCCTAAAGAGCTGCTCATGCCTCATGGGGAAAGAGGCAGCACTTCAGTGTACAGAAATAACTGACACGCTGAATTTCCTCCTCCCTAGTGCTATTAGGGGAGATATTGGTATATAAACAGGATGCACACGTCCAAGAGGCTTTTTGATCAGTAACAGACCCTGATGCTTAGGACACCAGTAGCCCTGTACTCCTTTTGTAGCCCAGGGACTGAAGCAAAGGGTCAAAATGGGAAAAACAAACGTCACGATTATCTACAGGCAAGATGACTGTAAGGTCTGACAGCTCAGATTTCAGATGTGAAAATGAGAAGTACATGACCCGAAAAACCCTCAAGCAGTCCAATTTCTATTTTAAAGAGTGAAGGAGTATGCAGGCTGTGTAGAGGCACCTGAAAACTGAAAAAAAGGTGCAGTCAGACCAACCTTTCAAGAAAAACAAGAGCTGTGTCGCATCATGTGCAAAATAATGCCTTGCCTGTATAGCCTCCAACACCATGAAACAATAGAAAAGAGGGAAAACAAAACATTCAGCTACCCCAGTAGAGAAAAATATTGTATTATTCTTTTTAAAGTCTCCAAATACCAAAAGGACTCATGTATGTGCGGTGGGTTTGGCTGGGATAGAGTTCATTTTCTTCATAGAAGCTGGTATGGGGCTATGTTTTGGATTTGTTTTGAAAACAGTGTTGATAATACAGGGATGCTTTAGTTACTGCTGAGCCATGCTTACACAACATCAATGCGTCTTCTGCTCCTCACCTTATGAACGAGCAGGCTGGGAGTGCACAAGGATTTAGGAGGGGACCCCAGCTGACCACAGGGACATCCCAAACCATATGGTGCCATGCTCAGCATATAAACTAGGGGGAAGAAGAACGAAAGGGAGAGGGGGGAGGGGGATGTTTGGGGTTATGGTATTTGCCTTCCCAAGTAACCATTACACATGATGTAGCCCCGCTGTCCTGGGGATGGCTGAACACCTGCCTGCCGATGGGAAATGGTGAATGAATTCCTTATTTTGCCTTCCTTGTGTGCATGCCTTTTGCTTTACCTTTTAAACTGTCTGTAACTGAACCCATGAGTTTTCTCACTTTTACCCTTCCAATTCTCTTCCCCATCCCACTGTGGGGGGAGTGAGTGAGTGGCTGCGTGGGGCTCAGTTGCCAGCTGGAGTTAAACCATGACAGCAGGTCAACAGCAGTAAAGAATAAATATATGAGAGAGAGAGAGAGAGAGAGAGAATCATATGAACCCCCCTGATGACGTGCTGTTCTAAAAATAACCATGGGCACTTATTTTGCCCCCAAACCCAAAGAGCTCAATAAGATTGTTTTACAGCTGCACAGTCACATTGCAAGATAATACGGGATGCGAGCCAGATTCTCACCTCACGTAAATCAGCTCAGCGCCACTGGTGTCACTGCAGTTATTTTGAACAGCCCCAGCAGAGGATCCAGCCACACATTTTTGTGTGATATACACAGCTCACAAGCAGTGTGACCAGCTTTATTAAAGTTCATATTTTTCCAATCACAAGTGTCTCACATGCTTCATTATTTCAAATTTTATATAAAAAACCCATTAAGATCTCAAGGTGCCCTGAGGACCAAACACATTTTAAACAAAAGCACTTAAAAGTAAAGCAATGAGTATTTAAAGTTGGGGTTTGTTTGGTTTTTCCCTTGCTTGTCCTATTTAATGGGTCAGGAGAGCTAGCAGGTTAAGAAGAGGGTTGTGAAGAGGCCCACTGAAAGAGTCCTCTCTCTTTTTTCCTGGCTAGATCAGAGGGAATCTGGTTTGTTTATTTTTTCCTGTTATAACATAGGTCAAAGTATTAAAGAGATTGAGAATCACTGACCTCTTGCTTACAATCTTTGGGCTCACACATATGACAAGGCTGGGCAGAAAAGGTTAAGTTCAAAGCAGCTTGGACCTCTAGGGACACTTTGAAGTACTTTAGCATAATCTAAATTTGTAAGGACCCCTTTAATGTCTAAGCAAACTAACAAACACTTTTGGAACAGTCTAGTGTCCCCCTAAGGAAAAAGGGCTGTGCAATAATAATCACTGAATTACCCAAATAGTCTAAAAAAATAGTCTGATAAAAAAAAAAATCCTATTAGAGCTGCTCCCTTCTTTTGGTAAAGGTAATTGCATTTCTAAAAACGGCAGCCACCATCTTCCTCCCAAAGAGAGTTAGCCTTCAAAGTGAAGTGCCATTCCCGATAATTGGTGACAGAAGACCACGAGGAAGTTAACCATTTAGGGCTGGACTGTGCTCCTGCTGCCACACTGGGAAAATGACATGATGCTCTGGTCCAACTGTCTAAGAACTATGAAGAATTAAAGCTCCTCAGAGTGTACAACCAAAATGCTGCATCCTGGCTTTGGATAAAAACATACTTGAAAAGGAGGTGGATAGGCTTCTATTTTGAAAGATGAGAACTTTCAGAGCTCTGTTGCTGTGTGCTTTGTATGTACACATTTCTAGAAGCAACAGAGAGAACTCCATGTAACCCTAGAAGAGAAACAACACAATATTTCTATGACCAAATGATCCAGGACATGCCACAAATGGAAATGATGTTTCCTCCTCAAAACAAACTCCTCTCATGTTGTCAGTAGTTACTCACAGTTGCTAGAAATAAATAGGGCAACTTCCAACTAACTTGGAGTTGCGTTTCTTGAAAAACAGATTACTTTGGGCAGGGAACTGAAATTGGAGTATCTTGTGTTACCACAGGAACTTTATGCTACATCTTTAATTCTCTGTCATTTCAGAAGGGATCTACTGACCTGCCAACATGTGGCCATGAAGGAAAATTTCCTCTCAGTATGTACTAGTGAAAAGCATAGAGAAGATTGTTCTTTCTGTTTTCTGCAGCAGTGTTAATTCATTTAGGACAAGGCAAAGAACTCATACATCACAGGCTGTTTCTGGGAGATCAGCATGACATTTTCTCTCTGCTTCTCTCTTGCTTAATCCAGTATTACCCAAATTGGATGGATGTCAGTACAGCAGGCAAAGCCTTCATCCAGGACACTGGCCAAAAGCTATTAGCTGGTAATGAATACAGTACTACCAGCAGTCATCTGCTTTAGATCGTAGCATCTGCAGAGCGGGAAGGTCTCTCTGCTTCATGCCTTGCACAGTCAGACACAGGGGGCTGAAAGGGTCCTTGTTACTTCCAGGAGGGGCTGAAGACCTGCCCTGGGAGCTCGTCCTGTCAGCGGAAGCTCTCACTACCTGACACAGGGGACCTTGAAGAGAAGGAAAATACAACAAAGAGACTGCCTGTGACTAGATCATTGCAAAGTGGTTACTAGGAGATGAAAGCAATACACTGATGCCCTGTGTGGTGGAGCCCACCAGTGGTGTAGCAGTGTGGGAAAAGCACATTATGGAACAGAGCCTTGAGGTGTGAGTGAAACAGAGACATAACAGTTTTGCTACATTCCTCCCCCAGGTAACATCAAGGCTTCCGCTCCTTCAACTGAAGGTGAAGGCAAAAGGGGTTGGTAATAATGGCTTGGATCAGGTTCCCATTTAAAGTGGCCTCTAGAGAAGTACTAGTGTTTAACATCAATGACCAAAGCAGCTGTGGAACTAATTGCAACACTTTGCCCAACATTTCATCAAGTACAGTAAATACCCTGTATCCTACACCCTTAATAAAAGGCAAAAAGAGCCAACAATTAGTACTCAAGGAAGTTAATAGAGAGTGTGTGCGTGTGTGTGTGTGTGTGTTATTATTTCTGCTGAACATAGGGTCCTGTTAAATTCAAGGGGTGGCTTGTAACTAGCAAAATGATCTGTAGGAGAGGGATCTCTGATTTAGCCAGAGACAGTGGTTAAATCAGTAGAAGGACTTCTAAGTGTGCCGGCTTGCGTGCTTGTACAGTAGCATTCCTCACTGTGCTGAGCTGTTCAAGCAGGGAGCACAAACTCTGCCAGATGTCTTGTCCATCCCATGGCCTAGCGTGGAGCAGCAATGTCCTGTATCCACAATAGTTGTGCAACTCACACACAGTAACAGTGCTGGAATTATGCCCAGACTCAGCCCTGGTCATTCATAAATATGGACAGAACCCAAGTCCTTGATTATAAACAGTCTTACACACAGTTATGCAAGTGACTGAATAACTCAGGCTTTCTTCCCAGATACGGCATAATATTGAGCTATGTAAGAACACAACTCTGCTCTAGCACAGTCTGACAGCTCTGTACATCAGCCCTTCTCTCCAGCACAGCTTGTAAACTGGGGAAGAGCAAAGCTTACACAAAAGTTTACAGAAATGTGACCTCTCATGGCAGCACCCCCTCCCTCCTGAGCATCCCCCTGTCTGTTGCCCAGCTCCTGTTGTGTATTTTGCACTTTGCCTTAACACCAGAATCCCAAGAAAGGAGACACTGTACTGACAGCCCGCTGGGGTGACTCACGCTCCAAGGTCAGCAGTGTAATGCCAGGAAGACTGTGGCATTTAGAACTCCAGGGACAGTTGGAGCAGGAGCGTGCCCCTAGACAGGTACAGCTGTATAGGGGGCAAAAATGCAGCCCAGAGAGGATGACTGTGAGAAAGTGAACTCTAAGCCCACAGCCTCCATCACAACCCATCTAATCCATTTCAATACCCCATACGTGTTTCACGGGGTTGCTATAAGAACCAGAAAGCTGAAAGTTAGAAAAGGGTTTAAATTTAACAAAGTGTTTCCGTCTTCAGCAAAGCAGAAAATGGTACCACCATGCCCCACAGTTGCCAACACCCTCCACTGAAACAGCATTTTCTGTGACTTGCTCATGCACCTCAGTATTGACTTTCTTCATTCTCCTAATTTTCCCTTGACTACACCATCTTTGAAATCCATTGCCTTCACTTGCGCTGGGCCATGATAGCATGCATTAGATAGGTACCACACTCCATGAAAGCTCCCACTGACTCCAGTGAGAGGTCCCCTGGTCCAACCAGCCTCACCCCAAACTGCATCAGGACCCAGCCCCAATTTCCTGTGTTGTAGCAATTCAAGGTGCTGGCTGATTTAGCACCTCAAGAGCCACATGTGAAAATGCTCTGACCATATTCTCCCTGCATGTGTGTATGTTTCCATAAATGTGTGTATGTTTTCAATTTGCATACAAGTAACAACGCAAGTAAACATGAACTGCTCATCACTTTGCAAGGTGACTTTCTGGTCCCTTTCAAATTTGGCCATTTCAGAAATTTCTTTGAGGAAATACTCTATTATCTGCATGCATCGTATCAGAAGAGACAACAGCTTCTTGCAGGTTTGGTTATTTGATCCCCGCAGCAGCACGCTCCTGACACAGTTTTATAGCACTCTGCGGAGTTTTCTAGCAATATTTCTTCCATCTTTTCAACAGACAGTGGAATTAGAGCATGCTTCTCATATGGATATAAGTGTGTTTCCAGTCTTCACAGCCAAATCACAGCTGCACAATATTAAACACAAAAGTAAATTATCATTCCCTATCACGTTATATGAAAGGGCAGAATACAGCTAGCTATCTAAGCCTCTGCATATTACTTTTAACCTAGAACAGAGAGAAAGTGCATGCTTTGAAAGCTATTGTTGCTTGAAACATTCAACTATGTGTTCTGTTCTAGGTGGGTATTTCACACAGATAATGCTAAGAAGAAGTAATTTCTTCCACACTCATTCATTATGCAAATTCTGATATAAATCCGCATTAGAACTCAACCTGATGAAAGCTCAAGCAGGCACTTCACAAATGCTCAGATGATTCCTCAGATAGCCACAATTTAAAAAAAAATAATTAAAAATTACACTTGTTGTCTTGCTGTGAATTTAGACCACGTTTGGCAGCTTTGCTTCGGTGTTGTACTACGTTTAGCAATTTGGTTTGGTGTGTGATGGGTAACCCCAGCAAGGAACAAACATAAACGTAAGAAGAAAAAGACCAGAGCATTTCAATTACTTAATTTTACCATAAAACAATCTACGCTGTCATGCAAAAAGCTCCCACCTTAAAGTCATTTATTTTTCTGCAGCTAGGGGATATTTTGTGGCAGGAGGGAAGACATTCACAGAACTGCTTCTTCCAGACCTTTGTTCACCCTGCAAAATCTGCCAGTGCCTAGAGTGGCTGTTCTCCTGCTCTACTTTAATGCATGCACTGGGCAAATGTCACATACAAAGCAGGAGAGACAGTGGTTTCCTAAAAACAAACAGAAAAATCGTATAGGGAAGGTGCTTCAGTTCTTTACTCCAGTGTGGATGACAGTTTGAAGTATTGCCTGTCTGCCTCAAAAGACAACTGTCTCCCCACTAAACAGAAAACATACTTTAAGGATCTGAACCTTATTGCTTAGTGCACACATGAAAGTGACTATGAACTAAACTGTACTCCAATGTATTCAAGACTATTAGGCCAGCAACTATCTTTTCATCTCTTGTTCAGCATTCAGCACTGTGCAGCCAGGTTTCCATACCCCACAAACAGTCTTCATGGAAGTATATGTGTGTGGGGAGAGAAATCATCATGCAATTATTTTTGCTTGACTTCACAGGGGATGTGGTGCTTCTCTGGATGCACTCTGTATTTCTAATGCCAGTCCAATCATCTCCAGGCTTCCCAAGTGCATACTTTCAAATCATGTTCACAGGGACACACGCAGTGGCACTCCAGGCTGCCTTCCTATTTATTTACAAATGCATTACCCTTATGCCTGTGGGGAAAGGAGACCAGTCAGGCCTGCAGAGACAGTGCTGCGGGCTCCCGGCTCCTGCTGAGCTCTCCAGCAGCCTGGCTCTGGCTGAGCTCTCACCATTCACCCTCTTTGAGCACTGCCTGCTACTGCTCAGTTCACAAAGGTCCTTAAATGAAGAGTTAAAAGCTGCACAGGGAAGTTGGAGCAAGCCTGCAAAAACATTTTGATAAGCTTATGTGCAAGTGGAAAGGCAACAGTACACAATAGCCAGGAGTCCACGTGCTCTGCCTTGGGCTAGACATAAATTCTCCATCCTGCTCCTCTGCTCTAAGTGATTCCAGGTCACATCCATACATCACGAAACTTTAGTATTGTGCTCACGGTGTTTAAACTTGGGGCAGGAAGCAGCTGGGCTCCAGTGTTATGATCTCATATGGATCTGGGTAGATATTTCTAAGGGAGCATGGTACAGCTTTATCAGGTTTAATTTCTGCTCCATGCCTGCGTTTTTCTGCCTGGGGAAGGAAATGCCATGTGGACTCTGGCACAGGCAGCGGAGAGTTGATGGTGAGTATCTCCAGAGGGAACCATGGTGTTGCAGAGATGTTGAAAACCAAACAGCTATCCAAAAGCGAGAGAAATACACAGACTGACAAAGGGTAGTAAAACACAGGTTCATTCCTCAACAGACCCATACCACAGGCAGTTTTACATAGAGGTGGAGCCCAGGACAGACCCGGGTCCGGTGCTGGATGCTTCACCCTGCCTGCTGAACACCAGTACCACTGCCTGAATCCCACAGAGAAGCATGGGGGAAAGCAGATACCAAGGAACCATCACTGAATATGGGAATGGGGAATCCACGAGTCTCTTCATGCAAAGCCTGTGAGCCAGAGGGTCCTCTGCCACTGCATGCTGCACAAGTCACAGTCGCCTGAAGTTACCTGTCTGTTAGAAGAGACTTAGATCCAAGGCTAGTCCTTAGGCAAGGCTGCCAGGATCGAAAATAGCAGTAATTTCTCCACCCACCCCCTGCCAACATCTTTCTGGAAGACTGTGGAGACATGCAGGGGCTGCAAGATACTCCCCCATCTGCCTTGGGACTGATGGGAGAAGGTGGAAAAAAGCCCTCCTAAATGAAGCAGGGAGCAAGATAGTCCCCTAAGTCAGATGGGGGAGCAACTTACCACCCCTGCATGGTTGTCTTCTCACTAGTTATACCAATGGAGAGCAAACAGGGCTCTGAATAACAGATAAGGCTGGGCAGGTGGGCGATACTCATTTTTATAATCCAACACCAGCATAATTGAAGTAAATGTCACATAAAGTTACCCTAACATGAGATATCCAGTAAGCAGCTGTGTTTTCACATAGCTAGATCAAAGAGGCTTCAGAACAAGGTCATGATTTGGTTACAGTGTCTAAACAACTAAATCAGTGGGTACCACTGGGTCTGTCACTTGATCTCATTACCCTGACCTCACCAGCTCTGGAATTTAGTGACCTTTCCAGATCAATATTTCAGAAATGATTGAAGTTTCAGAGTATGCAGAGATTCTCCCAGTGTTGGCTAAATAATTACATCAAAAGTCCAGGAAAGGGGAAAACTTGTTCCCCTTTTGCCATTAGTATGCATTTCTCAATTGCTCTGGAATACAGCACACACCCCAGGCGGAGCAGTGATTTTTTCCTTGCAATTTGCATAAGAGCATTTATTTCATTAGAACATTTTGGAGATCTGAAACATTTGATTTTTTTTTTTTCTTTTGTCAGATTGATTTTCTTACATTTTTCCAGCACATATTTTCCAGGACTGTGTTAAGGACAGACAGGAAGCTTTACTCCTCACCTTTTTTGTCATTTTTACCTCTGTAAACAGAAAACCAAGCTCCTCAGCATTTAAACACATGCAATTGTATTTTCTTTTGTCAACTTGCACCATAGTACCATGCCCACAAAGAGGAGGAAGCAGGGCTTAGCCCATAGCCAACACACCAATACTAGTTTGTTTTCTATGCACCTGACACCTGTTAGCTGTTCTGGTTCAAGCTCACCAAAAAGTCTTCAATGGCCATATGAATTAAATTAACCTGATTTTCAATATCCAAGCTTCGGTTTTCTTTTGGTTTTTGTTTTGTTTTTCACAATAAAACAGTCCACTTTTAAAAACTTGGCTAAGGCTTCTTCCTTAAAGTTTTATTAGTTCTCCTCCACAAGAACAAACTTGGAAACAAAACCTCACAGCTTTTTCAGGAATCCCTTGATATGTGGATTCTTCTGAAAGCATCAGTATTAAAGCTGCATGGTTGCATGAGGAAGTGGAGTTTGGGCATGGAAAAAGGGCTCCAACAACAGCATATACCTAGCTTGTGGTTTCTAAGTAGAACCAAAAGCAATCTCAAAGTCCTGAAACCTATGAGCATGTAAAGACTTGTGTATGGCTTAAATAGCAAAAGTGAGAGTCATCAGGGATAGGGTACTACCCCCCGAAAAATAATTGCACAATATTTTGGAGTTTGAATAATGAACTGAAGCACGCAAAATCCTGCAGTTGTGTATTCTGCCCATAGCAATGTCATGCAAGCATAAGAGGCTTCCCTAGCCACCTTGAAAGATAACACCTGCCCCCAGCAGCACTGCGCCACAAACTGCCATCCCTCAGAGACGGCCAGATGCTGTTTCAGCAAAGAGACAGGCCCTTCAAAGTAAGGACTTGCACCAGTGGAAAGGCTCCTGTCCTCCAAGAGACACATTTTCTGCCAGAGCCGTGAAAGATTCCCCCAGCACTTCTGTTCCCAGCGTTCACACACACCAAACAGTAGGGATGACGGTTATTTAGGAGGTTTGGCTGTTACCAGAGCATTCTGTGGAAGAGCAGTGACATTTCTACTGCAAAATGAGCTTCCCAAGCCTACCTACAATGCTGGGATATACAAGCCCCAGAATTGATTGAATGCTGGTAATCCTGCTGAGACTGCCACTGAGACTTGTCTTCTCCAAGCTAAAGCATATAAAGTGAATTTATTCTGCTCTGTATTTCAGAGTTCACACTTCAATTCAGAGCAACTCCACAGAGTTCAGCAGTGCTGCTCTTGCTTTACAGCAAAGTAATAAAGATCATAATCAAGCCTTCTATGCTGCTAAAATATTTCTTACTTGATTTTGTTAGGAAAGGTATATTCCCCTCATCACACAGGCATGCACAGTTAGATATCACATCGTGTAAAGATTATTTCTCCTGATGCGGCTGGCTCTGAGTTTAACTGGGGCATTTGAGCACCCTTACAGATTAAACATGAACAACAAAATGTTATTCACAGAAGAAAACTAATTTAAAAGCATCGATTTAACTTGCATTTGGCAGTTAGTATAATGCTGCTTGCTTGCTTGCTTTTAGATAGCGAGGTTAATAACCCTTCAAAAACAACTCCAAAATATACTGTAGTGCCATACCATAAATAGTGAGGGCTGGAAGTTCCTTTTTAATTCCTTTTTGGTAGTCAACACTAAGGGAAATGGAGATTACAGGAATTCTTCCCCTCTTCCTCCTCTTGTGCATGCACATCCAGGTGTCATAGTTCATACACCAAAACAAAGCCAAAGCTGTACCCACATTCACCTATGGCATTTCTGAACTCCCTGCTCTGCCCAGGGATTCCTCACCCAAATCACAAATAGCTGGTGGTTTAAAAAAATAAATAAATAAAAATCATATGTTTGCATATCTAAGTTTTTGAGCTCAGAATTACCTGTAGGTAACATGTAAAAGTCTGAGGTAAAGGAAATCAAACTATAAATAAACAACACAACTAAACTAATGAAAAGCTATGCTGTTCATGTAAGTGTTCCATGTAATACTGAAAGAAAAGAGAAGCGGGCAAACAACCATTTGTTAGAAATGCATCTGTTAAGAGACAAATTTGCAAGAACTAGTGTTTTACACAACCTTCTAAGGCCAAATTTCAAGTTTCAGTTTACACAGGCCTCCACTGGGACAAGATCTGAACCAGTCTTCTAAACCATAACTGAGTTTACACTTTATTCTGAAACACAGTCTAAGATTAAACATCAAATAAATTCAGGAGCTGAAGAAACAAGCAGACCAAAAATGATGCATCAGCTGGAACTTTGGCTAAGGACGATCTCAATTTGTTTTTCATTTCTCCAAAGAGACTAACTCATTGCTGAAGGGATGGTCCTACTTACTGGGCCTCTAATTTAATTTACTTTTAGACACAGCATGCACAATTTTATTTTTAAAAGAGAGACTTACATTTAGAAAATGCAAACAGCCAGATAATAATTGGAATGAAATCATTGTTTCCCATTATCTCTGACATGCAAAACCTAGACTTAAAGTAAAATTGCAAAAACTATTATGCAAGACATGGTTTCCATAAAAGAAAAGGTGCCAGTTTTTCCTCAATGTTGCAGTTTCAGAGTCGAATGAATTCATCTTGGAATGGGTTGCTAGCCAAGTTGGACCACATGTACTTACATTCATTTCTGAGGACCACTAAGGATGCATTTGATCTTCACCCAACTGGTAGCCAATGTTTTGTCTCAATAGACATTGTCCATACAATGCACACATTTGATATATTACCCAATTTGAAAAACCCACTATCCTGTGAGATACTACCCTGTAGTTTTAATTGAATAAGATTTCATAAGTAGTTCAGTGAGAGGAAGGGTAGTATGAAATCAGTTTAAAGGGAATAAAGCTTCTGAAAATAATTAATTATACCATGTACTACCAAAATCTCTTAATAAAAGCATGGCAATCAGAATGCATCAACTGGCTGGAGCAAAGTGGCCAGAGGATACCCCAGGGAAGGGATCTGCCTGTAGTTTCTAGGGTCTTCCTTCCTGCCTTTTTTGTAGAGAGGTGTCACCTTGGCCAACTTCCAAACCTCTGGGACCTGCCCACTAGACCAGGACGCCTGATAAATGATGTAAAGCAGCTTAGCAAGTTCCTCTGCCAGCTCCTTCAGCATTCTCGGGTGGAACCCGTCCAGCCCCATAGACTTGTATATGTGTATATGGTACAGGAGGTCACTAACCCTGAGGATGGCTGGTTTGACTATTAAAGACTGAGGCAAAGGCAGCATTAGTACCTCAGCCTTTTTCTCATCCTCAGTCACTAGGTTTCCACTAGTATCCAGTAGAGGATGGAGGTTCTCCTTGGCCTTCCTTTTATTGCTAATATATTTGTAAAAGTACTTTTTATTATGTTTTACTGCAGTGGCCAGATTCAGTTCTATCTGTGCCTTTGCCTTGCTAACTTTCCTTCTACATAATCTAACAATATCCTTGTACTCCTCATGGAGCGACAGTCCCTTTTCCCACAGGTGGCAAGTTCTTTTTTTCTACCTGAGTTCCAGCAATATCTCCCTGTTCAGCCAGGCTGGTCTTCTTCCCTGGCAATTCAACCACCTTCTCCTGTGCCTTGAGGATTTAATTCTTGAAGAGTGTCCAGCCTTCTTGGACCCCTTACCTATCCCTTCTGAAGAGCCTGTAGCAATACATTGCAAGCACTCCAATCATGCAAATCATTCTGCCATCACATTTCTGTGATGGCAATTATGTCACGATTTCCCTGCTGCTTAAGAGTTTCCAGCTCCTCCTGGTGCCGTGTAAACTGATCCATGGTCAAAACCCCCAAAATTCTGATGCTGACACCAGTTTAAGATGTCCCTGCTCATTGTACGGGGTTTGGACTGGGTGACCTTTGAAGGTTCCCTTCCAACCCAAACTACTCTATGATTCTATTATATGACTCCATGATTCTACCTTGGATTGTGTCTGGATTGGCAGCACAGGCACAAGGTCTCTCTGTCAGGGAGGAACAAACCCATCATCACTGGCGGGTTGACATAGATGGGTTGAAGCTCATTGCCTTACCTCTGAAATGGAAGCATTGAGCTCTGCACCTAGGCTGTTTAAACAAACTCCTGCTCAAGCACAGACTCCTAGCTCTCCCAAGCCAGTAGTGACCTGAAGTTCCTCTCAATCAGTTTAAAAAAAAAAACAAAAAAAAAACAAAAAAAACAGTTTTAATAGCACATACAAAAGAAAAAATAGAATATATATATATATCCAGCAATGGTATTAACCCACCATTTAGCACCTAGTTATATTTTAGCTCACTTCCAGGCAGAAATTACTAGAGCCCAAGGCTCAAGTCAGAGCATGGGGAAAGCTGTCATTGATTAATTGGTCTTTCACATATCTTCCAATACTCAGGCCCCAGAAATTCTGCAATACTCAGGAGCTGCTGTCTAGATTCAGTATGACAGGACTCTGTGATGTACTTCTGTCAATAAGTAAGCACACTTCATGCTTGCTTACTTTACTTTAAGTACAAATCACAAAGACTTGTATGTGACAAATTCCCCAGTATTGAACTTTCATGGCTGCCAAGCAGCATGCTGCAGAACAGAACAAGGAGGGCTATATTTTTCTTTTCTTCGTTTTGTTATTTGACCTTCAGTTTTTGAGTTGTCCTTGGATCAGTCAGGAACTAAATATAGTCCTTTCAGCTTTATTTATATGTTTAACCCAAAGCTACCCAAGCGTGTCAAGGGACTATCATAACGCTACTCTAAATTATTTTAACAGCTTATTTTAAATTGGAAAATGTGTTTTTTTGGAAAACCATTGTCAATTAATTACGCTTCCACAAACTCCTACCAACTCTCTTGTGTTTTGTAACAATTTGCTCATAGCCCACAAGACAAAGCCTCCAGCTTGCTCAGAAAAAGCCATTGAAACTGTCCACCCTTTGAAAATGCTGATTGATCTTTAAATTAACACATTGATAATGATTTTGGCCACCAGCTATTTACAAATGCAATGCAATTTGCAAATAGGAAAAAAACCCAAACCCAACCCATAGATGGATTGGCTGCATCCTTGGGGATCAACAGTCATTGGAGCTGAAACATCCCCTAGTGCACTGTATCTCTACAAACTGTTTGCAACGGGAGCACACTCAACCAAAAGCCATTAGTGTCTGACTACATACAGAATTTCCTCCTGAACTGAGCAGTATATTTTTCAGTCAAAAGGTCTTTGCCCAGCAAGGAAAAGACAAAACAGCCCCTGTAATGATCCACTGTGAAACCTTGAGAAAGGACGTTTTCTGCCTCAGGTAGTGGTTCTGTGGTATGTATGCCAGCTACAGAGCAAACCAAAACAGCAAAGAGCTGGGTGGATGGGTGGGTGGACAGATAGACGGGCACACATACACATACACAATTTCTACCACGCGAGAGCAATTTCCCCTACACAATTTCCCATCACAAATCTGCAAACAGCATCAATTTTCTTTTATTTACATAACCAGTGTGAGCAACTTCAGAGAAGGATTTATGATGCAGCTTAGGTTTCTGTGTGGGTTGCTCTTTTACTGTATCAATATTATGTTTAACAACATTTTTCAGTCAGAAAAAGGCCCATGTGAAAGTTGAAAGGTAAGAGAATTATTTCTAACTACTCTCAGGTGAGAAAAGCAAAACACAAATGTTTTATCACTGATTTAAGTGGTTGAAGCAATGCAAATCAAATTTGGACTATGAATTTAAAGGGCTTGCACTAGTAAAACAGTTTAGAGTGGTTATTTAAGAGTTCAGAATTTCTTGGATAATGAATGAGACAAGATGTCCACCTAAGTTCTATAACTTAACAAAAAATAGTGTCACCCAGAAAAACAGCCAGCCATTGCCACCAACATCTGGGACAAGATTTCTTACTGTCAGCAACCCCCATTTAAATCCAGATTTCTGAAAGAACTGAGCACCTAAAATATTTTGCTTCTTTGAAAAAGTCGGCAATGTTACAACACTTACCTTTCATTTCCTTAAAGCTCCGAGTTCAAGTTCCATAGATGCTACAAGCTTAAATGCTCAGACATTAGCAAATCACCTTGGGAAACACATTCACAAATACAAGCTTTAAAAAACTGATTCACGCGCATTTGGCAGTCGGTGAAATTTCTACCGAACTTTTGTTGCTGCTCCCTAACTTTACTAGGGCAGTTGCCCAACGTAAATAGAAGGGAGTTCTCAAGCAAGTTTGAGACTGTGTTTTAACGACACAGTAAATTCAGGTTTAGGGCAAGAAGCCTCTGATCAAACCCATCCCAGCCACACCACCCCAAGCACTAATCTGGTAGAAGCAATCTCTAGTTGTTAATATGGAAGAGTGAACTTTGAATCAGATTAGGTACAACCTAACTTCTCCCAGGAACATAGCAAAAATGGCATAAAACATTTGTCTTGCACTCCAATTAATTAAACCAAAATTGTCGCGTGTGCCCAGCCTGGTCCAGATCAGACCTGCTTTAGAGAATGATCCAGTGCTGTTGAGGGTAAACCTGCATCGCAAGTGCTGCGATGAGAGATACTGGTGCGGTAAGGAGAGACTGCAAGGTTTTCAAAAACACACGACAACATAACAACGGAATGAAGATATACAAGGCAAACCAAAGTGGTGTCATAAATACATTCCAGGTCAATAGCTAACGTCCCTGCTATAAAAGTTCTATTGGCTTTACCCAAGGTTATTTCCTTAGCTGCCAAAAGTCATTTGGCTAGAGAGATGGTATAAGGGGGTTGCTCTGGGCACTAAGCATGATCTATCAAGGATCACATCAGTTATGTTCTGTTGCTTATTTAGAAGCTGTTTGTTCCGAGTCAGTTTCTTATTTATATGTAAATATAAATGCATACATATGTGTGTACATACATGTATACTTACAAGGTGTTTACATAAAAGCTCTCAGGATCTTTTTGAATGAAAAGCCACGGTATTTTCCTTCAGTTCTAAACCATGCTTTATCGGGATGACCAGAAGAAGTGTTGCCAAATTTTACTGCCCCCCTGCTAGCTCCAAGTTCCTCCACATCTCAGAGGCTCCTGATTATTTATGGGAGAAAGCCCATTAACCTTGCAATGCTCAAACTTTTATTTGGCCCTGCAAAGATATATAATACTCCCCCAGGCCTCATTTTAAGAACATCTTGCTTAGCCACCCTTCTGTACAGAAGCCTATCTCAAGGGTGGCAGATAAGCAGAAAGATGCTACTGAGATAAGAGACCCCTGCAGCTCCACCTCTGCCAAGGGCTGACCTGCAACTACGCCCAGACATGTGAAACCTCACCATGCACTTTGTCTACCAGCTCCTCATCCAGCACCCTCTGCTCTTGCCCATGTCTGATCTCCTCCCACGGTGCTACTGGGTCTAACCCCCCAACACCTTGCAGCTTTTGCACACTCACCTGAGTGTCTGAACTGTTCAAAAGCAGGAAAGCAAGGGTTTCCAACAGGCTGAAGGGGCCACTTCTCACTGCCTTCCACCAGGCTTATTCCTTCAACAGACTTGTGCCCACCCACAAAGTCACTGCAGCATCAGAGAGCAACTCCTCACTGACACAGGGACACATAGAAGCACAGGGCAGTAAATTGAACAAGTCTTTTTGCTGCATCCTCATCCCCCCAGCATGTATATGATGCTCAGATTATTTCTGCCCCTCATCCTCCTCTGTACTACAGTCCACACCCGTTCAGAGTGAAGATGCAGCGGCTATGACTGCAGAGCTCCTCCAGCATATCCTCTATCATTCCTAAGCTATACACTATTAAACCACCAAACATCTCAACTCTATTAGTAATCTTATTATTACAGCATTGTAAAAGAAAAGAAATGTAGGGGTTTTGTTAGACGGAGCTGTCACTATCTGGAGGGAACCTGTGTTTTGCACACACAGAAAGCCACACATGTATTTCATAAAGTTCATTGCAAGCTGCACAGAATAGAAAGCAGCTGGAGAAAAATGGCTATAGAGAAATGGTTCTCCTGGGCATCATCTGTTGATTTCCTTTGTTTATAGAAGGAATGAGATTTTTATCTCTGCTCAAAATATAAAATGCTTCCATGGCACTGAGCTCACTGCTCTGCTATGCTCTCACTCAGGAACGTAAATAAAAAGGAGGGGAAGGAAGGAGAAAAGGCTTTACTGCACAGAATCCCTAGCAATGTCAAAAAACAAATAGCAAAATGTCTATCAGTGATATAGTCAAAGCTTGAAAGAGGAACTGAGCCACCAGCTATCACGGTAACGAGGGCCTCCCTTACCATGCTTGTTAATAGCTTGCTTCTCCTAAAGCTGAGGAGGCAGGTTACTAAAATCCCAAGTCTCAAATCCCAGCCTGAGTCCTGGCAGGATGAACATCCTTATACCGTAAATATCCTAGTCCTGACAGGACTCGTCCTGTGAAGGCACAGATTCTTATGGTCCTTTCACCACCTTGTGCCCATAGTTGATATTCCAAGCTTTCTCTGCAATCTTGCTCTGGGGAGGTTCCTCACTCCTCTGTGCCTGACACCCAAGATCTGATGGTCTCTTCATTCAACAACAGGGCTCCTAGGAGAACACCAGACAGCTGGTTTTCCACTTAAGTTGACAGCACTCCCATTTGCATTAAGAAAAAGTCGTGTCTCAGGAAAGAAAATAAATTGTGAAACCACTAAATACTTGGCTACTGCTAGTGAGTTAAAGTTTAAAAACCTAACTACTGAGAATCATATCTAAACTGTCAGAAATGACCTGATATCTAAAACTTTCTGGTACACAAAGGAAGTTTAAAATACTATTCTTCTGAGATCAGAAAGGCTCAAGGTTTGTTAACATAGCTAGGAATAGGTATCACAAAATTGAGGATCGTTTGTCTTTGTCCCACCTATTCTTAGCTCTTATGAGGAGATGACAGACACCAAACCAGATGCATATCTAGAAGTGAAGGCTGCTGAACGTCACTCCAGAACAGCCCCACTTCAATAGTTACAGAGTGGACCTAAAGTATTTCTGGAACCACTGAGAGGTGTTTTCCCTTCTTAAAGCTGTGTTGCCTCTCACTTGGCCAGAGCTCTGACCTGACTGGCTACTGAGGAAATATCTGGGTGATCCCAGATTAAAGTGATGAGGTAGTGTACCATGCTGTGTACCATACATCATAACTTTCAGAGACATGAAACAATCTGGAACATTAGTGTTATGCTCACTGAAATCCACCCTAACTAAACGTACAGTTTCTCAGTTTTCCTACTATAAAGCTTACACTGAGTCCTCTCTTAGAGAGATTGCTTCATCTCAGCCCATGATGAATATTTCAGAAAATCTTAAACCTGAGGTTTACTAACATCTCTGGAGAGCAAACAGATCATAGTGATATTTTAAGAGCTGGAAAGAAGGCCCTTGCTGTCTTGACCACCATCACTCCCTGTCCCTCATGCTAGCATGCAACACATTGAAGATCCTTTAGATGCTCCTTGCTCTCCCAGGGTGGCTATATTTCATGTCTTTCCCACATTTCAAACCACGTGCCTCAATGACCTCTTCATCTTGTTATAGCTCTACTGAGAGGGTGTTTACATAAAAAAGCTCTTTGGAGCTTTTTGGATGAGAAACCACAAACATGCATGCACAGATTACATCAGATTTATTGCTACTGAATAAGTTAAAAGAATACTGGGGTTACAGGTTCAAAACTCTGGAAGTAGTTCTCATCCAAGAGCATTCCTACAGCAGGAGCTTGTGATCATACAGCTACCAATTACCTGTCTCCTCCATCTTTTCATCCTTCCCATACCCCCCAAGTCCTAACAAGTATCACAAGGTCTCTGATAACCGAAAGGAACTATTTTTAATAAGGAAGTAGACTTCATCAGCGCAAGCACACAGCCACTGCCCCCTGCCCTACTCCAAACATACATCTCAGCTCAGCTTCTTTCCCTTAGCCTCAACTCTCCCAAACGTACTTGGCCTTAGTCTGTAACAACCCACTTCATATGGAGCTATATCCTTCTGTTCCAATCCATTCTTCCTAATCCTTCTCCAGCCATTGCTAGGCACCCAATATCTTTTCCTATCCAGGAAACAAATTATTCTAACAGGGTCTGTCCTTTCCCTTGTTTGTTGCTTCATTGCTCTGCTGACAAGCGCACAGGTTCTGCAGAACCATGCAAGAAGCAACTAGCTAGGGAAGAAACTAACAGAGGAATGGATATGGAGAATTTTGTATAGTTTTAATGCAGGGATATCTATCATGCTATTAGGGACCTATCATATCCCTACTGACCTGTGCATCATTCTAGTCATAGAAAGTATATGTAAAATAACAAGCAGAGATTAAAAGAAACGGTCACCAGTGTTAGAAATGGTGCATAAAGCAAGGGAAAGAAGGAACAGACACTGAACATTATTCTCGCAAGCTCCTCCCCTATTCCTGCAAAAGTGAAATAAATGTATTTCCAGTCCCAAACCAGAAAACACACTGAGTTCTTTCTGATGGCTGTTTCTCAGCAGTTAGCACATACTTAGCTCATGGAACAGTAAACTTTGTTTCAATGGGGAAAAAAGCTAAAATCAAACTTAGGAAGAAAGCAGATAGAAAAATCCATCTAAAGGTTTTGGGTATGTCAAGGGGAACTGATAAACAATAATCTCTCATAGTATGTCAATATTTTATTTTAAAATAGTTTTCAGACAGCTCCATTAAATACTGTATAAAACTTCCCTACGGAAGAGCAAGGCATGGCAATCAAAGGCATTAATTACTGCTGAGCCAGCAATGAGGACAAAACATAGAGAACATTGTTACTGATGAAGGCTGATGCAAAGACAAAAAAGGAGTGAGGAAGAATATAGGCAACTTTGTTTTAATGATGGGCTCAGTGTTGAAGGAGACAAAAGAAGGGAGAACACAGATTTAGGTTTCAGCACTCTGAGGAAGTCTAACCTGTCAAAACTGCCCACTGTTTTAACTCACCATTTAAGAGGGAGCACAGCCAGGCTGGCAGGACCCTCACTCTGCTGGCTGAAAGATGTGGAGTAACAAGTCTATGCCCCTTGGAGCACATGAGGATACAAAACTACCCACCCCAGTGCAGGGCAGCCACAGGAACTGCCAGTATGCTCCCCAGCATTCAGGGGAGAGCAGAATTCCTGGCACTGTTTGGAGAAATTGCAGCAGTCCTGAGAGGCCCCTCTGAGCCTGGCAATTAAATGCGCAGACATAGCAAGAGACAGCCCCAGTGCGATAGGATGGAGTGACTACTCATCACATAGGCAGAGCCTTCTCTGTAAGGAGCTTATTTACATTGCTTCTTTTCACCATTTAATTTCAGTTTCATTTAATGCACCAACAGCAGTGTACTAAGTTCCTCAGGTTCCTAATACTGTCAGTAGATGGAGGCAGGAGCTCCTAGAAGTTAATTTAGAGCACCAAAAATCAGTTTGTGAGGCACCCGAATATCCCCAATTTAAATAAAGCAACCTGCTCCAAGGCAAACAGCAGATCAGAAGTTAAAACCAAACTGCTAGTCCAGAAAAGCTAAGTAAACCTCTAGAGAAGACACCCCAGGCAGAAGCTGCCTGATGGAGAAACCAGGGTAAATTCCCCTGCCTTGCCAGTCTCTCCTGCCTGAGCCACCCAGTCCAGACCAGACCCAGTCTAAGCTCTGCAGGATGGGAAAGCAGAAATGGGATTGCCTAAGGGTCGTGTCCAGCTCCTATTTACCTAGTGGCATTTGTGTGCATTAGCCAGCTTTGCAGCGTGCTCTGTTGAACACTAGGTCTGGAGGTGATACCACAAGGTAGGTAAATATACTTGCTTCATGAAAAGAAACTATCCTATCCCTGTATGTCCACCTTAACACACTGTTAACACTACAATCTCCATACACTAAAAACAAATTGAGCTTGCAGGATTTTATGAGATGCATGGAAAGATTTAGGGGAAAATGAAGACCACAAGGATTGAATAGGCTGGAGATTGACTACTTTACACAGGACTGTTGGAGTAAAATGCACCTTAACAAAAGCAGAAAACCCAGCAAGCACTTGAGAGCCTTCAAATAAACACCACTGGCCATGTAATCTCTAAATTAAAACAAACAAACAAACAAACAACTTGAACATAAGAGGCCTCTGAGTTTTGTAGTGAAGTGCAAGCAAGGAAAACTAAAGCTGCACAGCATTTGAGGCTGAGTTCTGTATCAGTGTAACCAAGGTGTTGTAACAGCCTCTGAGGACATCGCAGATAATTTAACTCTGAAGCTGCAAAAGTAATGATGGAAAACTGTTCTACCTGTCCCCCAAAAATAAGAGAACTTTGTTTACCTAAAAATAGCATAATCAGAGCACTAAGTGAACTTCACTGGGGATGATCAGATCTACCTTGTTTTCAGAGAAAGAAAGTATTTAGTCATTTGTGGCATGGCACTTTTCCAAATTATAATTCAGTAGCTTACTCTGCTCCTTCTCAAGCTTACCTAGAGATGCTTGATTTAGCTCAAAGATGAGGCCATATATTGCACAGCTGTGGGATTAAATTATGTTTGACACATTAGTGGGAATTCCAAATTTGCCTGATGTAAAGCTGCATGACAAAGACAATTCAGAATCTGTTAGTTTTTTCTGTCAACAGCAGTTTGCTGATGTTTCCTGTTGAGTCAGATCCTTCTAGCTTTCGTAATGGGCTGTTTGAATGAAGGGGAGAGAAGGAGAATGACTTCCACTGACATAACGGCCATTTTAGTCAAAAAAGAAACAACAGCTGGGGTTAACAGAACACGCTAAAACCGAAACTTCCTTGCCTTCTGACCCTAGAAACATGATGCAGGGTTTACTGCAAACTGAGAAGCTTACAAGGGACCATAACCTCAGCACCGAGCTCTGCGGTCAGCCACCACTGTGGGAGGGATGTACAAGACAGCCCCAAAGCACTTGCCAGTTGTGGAAATTCCCTTTCTGCCAGCAAGGGAATCATAGAATGGTTTGGGTTGGAAAGGACCTTAAGATCATCTAATATCAACTCCCTGCCATGGACAGGAACACCTTCCACTAGATCAGAAAACAAGTATGCTTTAACACCCAACAATTAGGATGCCTCTCTGGGCCTCTCAATGATCCTGACATGAGAGCAGAGCTGTACATCTTTATGAGCATATGTTGTTGCTCCGTACCCAGGATTGTTGCCAGCCATAGCGGTCCTTGCAGCCTTGTGAATTTGATGACAGCAGTGACAGCTGGAAAAGTTAAAACCAAATGCCTGGAGCTCTAGCAATCAAATACCTTTTGTAAATATCGGTATTTTGAGAAGAAAAAAATGGTGCAAATTGTAGGTGATATCTAGTTGATAAACTGCTAAAGTAGTAATACCCGAGATCTATTTGATCTCGGTTTTGCTTAACTCAAGCTCAAATAGCAAGGTTCTGCAAAATGAAATTTTATTTGGAGACGGATTACCTCCAAACTTTCTCTTTCTGAGCCCTTTCTAAAAACCACAGACGTAAAGTAATACCAATCAAGAAACAGTATTGAAGTCACTTGTATCAAAATACTACCTGTCCTGAGATTAACTTCTGATGTGGTCTAGCACAGGTATGGCACCAACGGGTGAACTTTAATATATGCTGTCCCCCATGTCTAAGTATCTCCTGCATCTAAGTGTATGTAAAAGTTTAGGCCTAAAGCCAGAGGAAAAAAAAATACTTTCATTCTCTGTGATCACAGACTGCAAATGTCTTGAGTCAGGATTGACTTGTAATGCAATGGGTGGACAGTATCTAGATATAGGGGAACCCAAATCTCTCAATCTCTCTATACATTTCTGTAACACAAGTGATCATTAACATTACTTCAATGTAATAATGGCATCTTTCTGAATGATCTAGCTTTTCAGAAACAGGCAAGAACACCCCTAGTGTATGTTTTCCTATGTTTGAAAGCATGCAATTAGATGTTATCTTACAAACATAAACAAACACCTCCTATCCAGCCTCCCTGTTTCTACAAAAACCCCAGGTTTGTTTAGACAAAGGGTTGATAATCCAGTTTGAACACAGGTACCTGAATGCTGTGACAGCTTCTTCATAATGCTTAAGCTTATGGTACATTACACTTTAAAGCAAGATAAACTCCGGCTTTCATTTTATCAAACATCTTCCCAGACAGCAAAAAGAAAGACACAAAGCAATGTCTGCAGCTACAACCAAGCATGGGATACCCAACTCAGTGTATGTTTGAAATGAAAATGAAAAATATGTTGCATAGATATAGTGTTGTATTTTTCAATAGAAAATATCACTGGGATTTGTAAATGTTAACCTCATTCCTCCCTTAAGTGTTTGTTTTTATTTCATGCCTGAAAAACAAAAGAGAGATCCACAGAGATGAAGTGAATAGAAACAGCAGTCCTTGCAAAGAAAGTGCTCTTAAATCAGTTTGGCTAGTAGAAATCACAGGGGATGGGAGAGACATGGACAAGAGATCCTTTTAAGAGCACTCAGTGTTGTGCTACTGATATTGCTAAACTTTATGTATTTAGCCATATTATGCCTTTTTGTGGTTGCTAAAGGAGTAATATCATCATTTATCACAGTAGTAATGAGATAGCAACAGCTGTAGAAGAATCCATGATATGAAGTGTGCAAGAAGGGACTTTGACCTACTGAAAGGAAATATTAAGGATGGGAAGGGTAGCAGACAAGTAAGTTCTTCAGGAATGGGGGACAGCACGCAGGCTTGAGCAACCTCTTAAATTAATAGTTTAATAAAAAGGCAACCGCAGGTTTGATTCTTCCCATTTCAAATCTGAAGAGACAATGTACCAAAAAGCTTCGCTGTTCTTTCTACTCCCAATGTTAAATCAACTACCTTAAAAATCCTCTCCTTAGAGCTGACTTAAGGTCATGCAGAAGAAAAACACTGAGAGATTCTAGTTGCTGAATTTTCCACCGATTTAAAAATGGCACAGTACACTACCTTCGTGTTGTACTGATGGCAACACATGAGAAATCAAAGATCTACTATTAGAGGACTTGTTACAAAGGGTTATTGATCTTCACTGTACCATGAATAACAGTCTAAAAAACATTATTAAATCATCCAAGTTTCCTCCTAAGACCCGTATCTTCTCTAGAAATTTATTTTTACTCACCTACAGCTTCTCCTCCCTTTACCAATCAACCCTTGCTTCTTCCCCCCCACCCCATTTCATATGACCTCACCTCACCCAAAAATGTGAAGTGATTGGTCTTATCACAACTTAGCAAGATACCACCTGCCAGATGAACTGTGATAAATCACAGCTGGCCTTGCAATACACGTCACCAGTGCTGATGGATGGTGGAGCTGATGGGGAGCAGCTCAAGGCTGTCATTTAAACCACCAAGTACCCCCATCCACAAAACCCATGCAAACGAAATAGCCCAATAACATGACAATTGCCATCACCATGTTGTTATTCTAATGTTGCATTAGATCTATTGACTCTCTTCTCTACCCATAACTATCTTCTGTTTAGCTTGTAAGCCTTTTACAGCCACCAAGGTGGGCAAACTGCCTATTCTCTGTACTCACACAACAGCTGACACAATATGACCCCAATCAATCATAAGCCGCTACCATAACAAAATTTACAACAGCAAACACTCATTCCTCCCTCCCCCCCTTCTGAAAAGATACAACGGTAGCAGGAAAAAAAAAAGCTGGAAAAAGAATTTTGAAGTTATTAAAAAATGAGATGAAGGCTTAGAATGAAAAAGTCAAAGAAGTTGAAGAGTTATTACTTTATTATTACTCCTGCCATACATAAAACTTGTGTCTTCTGACTCCTAGAAGAGTCAAACAGTTGGGTATGCAACACAATAGTAATAAAAACATTCTCTAGAGTTAGGGACATGCATTTCTATTAGCAACCCTCTACATACTTCTTAAATAATTCCTAGAACCCAAGGTCTCTTCCTTCCATGAAGGAAGCTGTGAGCATGCGGTGGGTTTCACTCATTTGTTTAAACAGACAAGTAATAAACTCTCAAATAGGTTGACAACAACAACCTTGCAGATATGCTTGAAGCAATTAACCTCAGTGCATTTTACTGAAATAAGTGCATCTGAATAGCTTAACCACCAGGGAAGCCTAACAATAGCCATAGGTGTTGCCCACATATTTCATTGCAGGTTTAAGAAACACCAGCTTCTTATTGGAAGAATGACTTATAGACACCTGTATTTAATAAGCTACTTCAAATCAACCTGTATCTGTAGGTCAACAAGACTGGCTAGTAATAACCATTAGCAGTTAAGAGTATAAAACATTTTCCCATCTAAAACTCAGTCTTCCTTTACTTGATGCCTTCACAAAACTCATCTTCAGCCAGGAAAAGGGAAACACTGAATGGGGTTTCTCTGCTGTAAGGGAATTTCCCACCTCACTCCTAAATTGGACTTTTTGAAACATATGGTAGGCACTCAATTCGGCAGCTGACTGTCCTAATGCCTAACATGGTAGGCACTCAATTCAGCAGCCTGACTTGATTCTGCAATCAGAGCTAGGTTTGTTTATGGCAAGACCGAATTCCACACTAAACTGCCACATCTTTACTTCAAGGGGAGGAACAACCTTCTTCAAATTGAACCAGAAAATGAGGCTCTGGAGAATCACGCACCAGAATGTACCCTACATTTACACAGTGTAGTTCTATGTCTTCAGAGAACTCAGCACATCTTGGCATGTACTATGTAGAAGCACCAGGCTCTTTCAGCGGACTCACAGGTAGCCAGATTCTGCTGCATTTCTGAACTGCGGATGTGCCTCTGCCCTCACCCTCGTTCCCTTAAAAACTCCCAGATATGCACAAATGAACAGCTAAACAGCATGGCTTTACTGAAAAATCTAGGGCTGCCATTCTTTTTCCCAGTAAAATTCAAAGGAAGTAGGACTTGCATGTTTGTGGTGATTTGCTCAGATCTTAAGCAAGCAGGCTCACCCACCTATCTGATACGGAAACACACATCAAATATGGACTTGACTCTCCTTTAGTCTCTTTACACCCTCCCTTGACACAGAAGGAATTTGAACAAAGCTCAGCAGGGTCAAAGAATGAAGAAATATAGGCAGAAGTGATCTGTCATTTACACTGCTACAACAATTGTGCTAAACTCATGGAGTCATCACTATTCTCTTCAATATGAGTTTTGAGGTTTTGGCAAAGGTTCTTTTTCTACCACCATCCCTGAAACTTTTTCTTGAACACACATACAAATGAGAAAAAAAAAAACAACAAGCAACCCACATTGGTTGAATGAAAGGCAGGATTTGAAGAGGTATTCAAGTAAAAACAGTCCAAAAAGCACTCCAGATTGGCTAATATAATTTCTGGAACAAATGAACAGGGTGCTGGGTTTTTTTCATTTCAGTACAGCTCACTGCAATGCCTACTGTGCTAACCATTAGGGCTGCTATTATTCTGATTTGTATCCACTACTCAGTGTGGAAAGAACAAGAGAAAAACAAGTGTGCAGCATAGCACAGAGAAAAGGTCCAACAAGTACTCGGTTTCTTCCTGACCAGCACCAGTGTTCCTACCACCTACAGAAAACTACTAAGAAACCAACACTGATAAGTTCTTCATTTTGAAGACAAATTTTGTCAGTGTTTTATTGGTCAAGAAAGAGAAATTATTGCAAGAACAGAATTCTCTAAAAAGCATCATGAGTTTTGTATTTATTTCAACCTCTGCATCCAACCCAATTCTCCCTCCATGCCCCTTCTAGCCAATTTCCATTTTTCTCTTATGAATAAAAGACTATATAGATGTTGAGGGAGCTTCAGCAGGCTTTGTGTCTGATACATAGTCCATATTCACCATTATCACTTACCAATACAGCAGGACCACGAAGACTGTCAGCAAAGCCAGGGTGAGAGTTGCACTGTTCATTTCTACAGAGACAAATGCCAGGAGATCTACAGGCTCCATTTTCCTCCACTACAGCTCCAGCCTTGAGTGGTGTGGAAGGGGAAAGTCTCTGCAAGAGCTGATAAAGCCTTCCACAGCTATATGAATGACTTCTGCAACAAAACAGGAACCAAGAGAGCAAAAATACATCAAGTTAAGCACAAACTGCAGACCTTCCCAGTTCTCATCTGCTGCACACTGTGAGAGAGAACTTGAAGGTTCCCTGAATGGTAGGATGTAGCAATCTCCCCCCTCCCACTGTTGTTGACTGTCATGCCAGTAAATATTTACATACCCATGGCTTGAGACATCAGTGCTGTTGAACAGGTTTTTAGACATCAAATATAGGAAACTGGAGAAAGTGTGGGGGGAAAAAAAGAGGAGAGAGCCTGACCATGGTACAGATCATGTAAAAAGAATATAAGGACCTTTCAAGAGTCCCCTGGCATATAAACAGCGGCATTCTCTGAAGCAACAAAACCAGGCATTTCTGCAATGTAAATCTTCATTCACATTTAATCTCCAAACGGTTATACCTTCAAAGAACAGAACAAAGTAAACTTTAAATAATCACAACTCAAAGGTGGATTTGGGGGAAAACTCTTCAAATGTAACTTCTAGAACACATATATAGAAAGAAAAATGAATTAGCAGAAAAGCCCAACTGTAGTACTAATAGGTACTGCAGTACTAATAGGTACCAGGGTCCATAAGACAGCATCTGTCACACTGGTTAGTCCACACAGGCAACATTATTTGGCAGTACCATCTCAGGTTCACAAGTGCTACAGCAAATTTTTCTGGCTCAGTGCAGTGTCCCCCTTGGAGGTACCATCAACCAGCCTCCCCAGAGATACTTTGGCTACCCCTGCATTGCATTTTAACCGTCAGGGTTAACATCAGTATGGCCACATCTAATATCTCTGCATTGTGGCACAGCCAAGCTGTCTACCTCCCTTGAACAACCTGTTCATGAACAGCCAAGCTTTGACTGCAGTTCAGAAAATGGTCTGTCCTTAGTATATGAATTCCTCAGCTTTCTTCCATATGGGTTTAAACTTAAACAGGGGAAGTTCAGGTTAATATAAGGAAGAAGTTCTTTGCTGTGAGGGTGGTGAGGCACTGGAACAGGTTGCCCAAAGAAGTGGTAAATTCCCCATTCTTGGCAGTGTTCAAGAGCAGGTTGGACAGACCTTTGGGGGACATGGTCTAGGGTAAGGCATCCCTGACCATGGCAGGGGATCCAGATGATCTTAAGGTCCTTTCCAACTGAAACCAATCTATAACTCTATGATTCTGTATTTTCCTGCCAGCCTCAATCCTGTTCCAAGTGCCCGATCCAGTCCAATTAGAAAGGTCAACCAGAAAGCAAATCTTGGAGCACTTATATGAGAGAACACCACCAATCTGTTACAAACAAAGTTACCAAATGATATTATCAAAAAGATCTTCAGGATTTCATTAGCAGCAACTTGCAAGTAGATGCTCTTGCCCATGACAAAATTCCCTGAATTGTCTGGTATTATTTGTTACTCATGAAACTAGAAATACCCATATAATACGCTACAGCCTTCCCACCCATTCCAAACAACCTGTTTGAAAGTTAAGAAAATCAAAGCTATCAAAAAAAAAAAACTAGGTTTGTGAATTATATAGTAAACTTGAGAAACAGAAACTCTGCAACATCTGATTCCCATACGACACCAGATGAAGAGTGGTTTCTTCTCATATAACCCCAAGATACTAGTTTAGATTTAATGTGAAAGGCTTCTCCAATATCACTGTATTACATTTCCTGCTCTTATCAGAGAAGTTAATAATATAGGTATCAAAAAAGTGAAGTCTCTAACACAATGGAGTTTAATTTTAAGAAGATTTGGCTCTACTCTAACTGAATCACTGCTATTTTGGTTCTCTGTGCTTCACAACTGCATTAATTCCCTTCCAGCCTCAGATCCTTGCACAATAAGTAAAAGGTGTTAACCAGCTCATCAGCTCCACAGAATACCACAGTAGTCCACAGAAAACCTTGCTTATTGTATTAACAATGCTATTGCTATTCTGGGTCAATAACAGCTCTGCCAGTTTGCTGCTGCTGCCAATTTCTCCAAGAACAACCGCAACAAGATTCAAGAGCAGTGATGCAAGGAATTAATCAGCAAGCACAAGCCAATCCCAACCAGCAATAGATCCTGTGGGGCTATAAGAAAAACTATAAAAAACAAATATCCATATGCATTAAAGTCTCTTCAGAAAAACTAAACCAATCACCACAAGTGTAGAAGGTAAGAAATAATATTCCAATTTCACTGTGCTTTGATTTACTTGGCTTTTTTAATTAAAGGACATATTTTAAAGCACATAGAGGGCTATGTCCCTCCTATTAAAGTCAACAGCAAAACTCCAATCAGCAAACACAGAGTCAAGTACAGACCTCACTTATATTTTAACAAGCACTGGAGCCTTTTCCCAGTCACAATGGGAGGTAGGTGGGATGAATAATCCTTAGATGCACATCTTATGAAGAAAAATAGGCTCTCTTATCAGAATCCAGTTTTGAAGAGAACACATAAGCTCCCAACAACAACAACAACCATCTTTTTCTGTTGTTGATACTGATTTGGGCTTTTTTTCTTCTTTTTATTTTCAAGTCTTGGTACCTGTTTCTTGTTTAAGTGCTTTAACTCAGCACCTCCAGACATTAAGAAGGGTAGCACACAGCATTGATTCTAAAACTCATCTGGAGCTCTCCTCACCACAGACCCATGTGCTCACAGTTATCAACCCAGAGTTAAGGATCTCAGCTCCATCAAGAGTCACAAAAATCCGCAATGCATTGCAGAGGAAAAGGGCTCAGGGATGCAGACAGTAATGAAAACAGGCTATTTATTAGTTCCTTTACATGAGAAACACCATCCTAATCAACTAGTTATTATCACAGACATTTTTCACCAACTTCTCAGCTCTTTTTGTGGAGCCATGCTCGTCAGTTCTTTGATAATAGGTTAAGGGTTGGACTTGATGATCTTAAAGGTCTTTTCCAACCTCAACAATTACATGATTCTATAATGGTATCAGAGAACTATGAAGACAGATACAAAGTCCTCACTAACCTCATGATGGAGGAAGCCAGAGACAAGCAGAAGTGGAAAAGAGCCTTTTCCTGTTAGAATGCTGAGAGTCAGCAGCGCTGTCTGTATTTGCTTCCACAAGGCTTCACTTCAGATTGCATCTACCAAGGTTCACAGCTCCTTCACGTGGTGCCATCCAAGCTCATCTCTTCTGTAGCAAGTAAAATCCACTGATCACCACCTTTTTCAACACAAACTTCAACAACAATAAATGTTCAACACAAAACTTACATTTAAGACACCCATCTCATCCTTTATTTCCCAGCACAGCCTTGGAGCTCCCCAGCAAATGGCAGACCTACCAGACAGAAGCAGTTCAATCCCAAACAGCCAGAGCTTCAGCCTACATGGGCATTCACAGGAGTAAATATTAGAAGGGGGAGTACATTATAGCATTCAGTGCCTGAGAAGTTGAATTGTTCCTCAACTGAAAGAGAAAGAAAGAAAGAAAAAAAAAACAAAAAAAACAAACCAGAATCGAGAGAACCCAGATTTCCCAGGAAGCCTTCATGATTTAAAGCTCTGACTGCTGTGACTCCAAGAATATCTTCTGTAAATGCTCTTCCAGAACAATGCGCTTCGACTTCAAAAGTAATACAAGTGGAGCAATGAGACTCAGCAATGCTTGACATACACAAGTATCATTCTAACATGAAATACAGAGCTTATTAAAAAATAGGATTACAGACCTTCTCAGTAGGCCTAAATCATGTTAAGGATTTTGACCTGTCTTCGAAGCATATCAAATGGAAAATGTAGTCTCATCTATTTCAGAGGCTAATGACTACACCTACTACACTAACCATGCACTCCTGCTAATGACCAAATTAAAATCCTCTCATGCTATTCTACCTTGTATGTTTTAGGTCTGTAATAATCTAATTATGGTTGAGCCACACTCACGTTACGATAGATGAAGCAAGTCTAGAAAGATGTTTTCATTTCATAGCAGTTCATCTCTAGAAGTCTCCAGCAGTCTTCAGATCAATGACATTCTGCTATATAGACAGCTTAGCCACAAAATACTGCAAATGAAATACAGTTAAAAAAAAAAAGTTTAATCAGAGACTACTTTATCTATAAGCTTTAACAAAGCTCATGAACAAAACTGTAAGTATATATGATATTGATTTATCTTAAAGACAAAAACTTTCTCAAAACCAAAATACATTCCTAACATTTTTAAGGTAGACCAACCAAAAAGATCAAAGGCACATTTAACAGACAGATTTTTTACATTTAAAACAATCTTAACAGCCAAAGTACCAGGAATATTAATGTATTGGAATAAAGAGATTTACAGTGGCTGCCTATGACTTCCTTATTACTATCCCTATCCAAGTATTGACCAAGCAGATTAAACAGATGATTTTGTACTCCTGCAGGATAAACTATGACAAACTACTCAACAGACAGAACACCGAAATATTGGAGTCCACTTATAAAGATCCTGCTCTGCATTCAAAATGGATGAGAGCACCATGGGCTCATGGAAGATCTTCAAACCACCTGAAATAAAATCACTCCAATGAACTGGATCTCAGAAGGCAAACAGTAACTGCGAAATGATGCCGAGGAAGCTGCTTTCACGATGCTTCCTGCTGAGAAACAGAAAGACACACTTTTATAGTTAAACTGTTTTGCCAAGTCAGAACCTGGTTATATTAACCAAAATGCTTCTCAGGAAACAGGCACCCAGGTTAAAATTCTAGGAAAGCTGAAATATTATGCAAACTTGTACTTCACTAACAAATTCAATCTTAGCTGTTTGAAAGTTATGGTACTTCAAACTCAGTCAACATCACAGGGTCTAAAAATCTCATTATGCTAACTAAATGTAGTGCTGCTGTACCAAGTCCCCTCTAAAGCAACAAGCTGTGAGATATCCTAGTTATTTCAAAGAACTCCACTTAGAAATAGCACAGATTTTGTGGTCAAAAGGAATGACAATTTTTTCTTCTTGCTGTGAGAGCTCGGAATGAGCTTCTAAAATAAAGTTACCTTTGCTAATAGTGTCATTAAGATCTTGGAGCCCCAGTGAAATTCCAGAAAAAGCAGAAATTAATGTAACATCTGCTGCCCATGGCCAGGCATTTCTAAGCAAATTGACTTTATTAAATAATCGGTAACTTGTTTATATTTCTATAGCTTGCTTTAGAAACATTGATTGATTCAAGCAATCCTATAATTTCATTGTCCTATAAACTTGACTGGAGATAAGTAAGGATTTATGTTCACGGATCAATAGCTCCACATTGATAGCAAAAGCCAAAGAATCCTGCCTAGACTAGTCTTGCAGTTGCAGAGAGCCATATAAATGTTTGCCTTTGTAACAATATCATGGTAAGAACAAGTTATAAATTCTTCTGTGAAGCTTTTTAACACCATGAAAAATACTTGTCTGTCTTTGATCGAAAACCTACTTTAGATAGCAAAATTAAGGCTTGAATTCTCCAAACTATGTTTCAATGCTGGACCACAGGTCAAAAGAACTGTGAAGAACTTAACAGAAGCACCTTGTTCTGTATCTTAATTAACTAAACTGTGCATATCAATTTCTCTTTCATCCATTAGCTCATGGGATTGACACCAAAACATATAAAGTCTGGTCTTTTTCTTCACTATGCCAATAGGAAGATGTAGAATGCTGGTTTTCCCCAATTAAGGGGAATATTTCAAGAGCTACATGTGCTATCTCTAGCTACTACATTCCCCACCTTACCTCTCCAGTTTGCAGTTCAATAATTTTATTGAGGAATCCTTTCAATACGATACAAAGAGATTTCTTTAGAGAAAGATTACACACAACCTCCTTAAAAATGGGGCAGCCACCTCAGAGGCAATTAGCTACAGCAATCGTCATTGCACAGAGCAGTGTTATGGCTCCTGGATTGCCAGATGGAGAAACCCCAGCCAGTGCATCCTTCGAGTTGCCCTAATGGGAGAAAGGAGTTGAAGAACAAATAGAAAGGACAAAGGCAGACAAGAAGAGGCAGATCTGACCAGGAGGCCACAGGAGCCTAGCAGCAGTCATCCATCCTGCATTCTGATTGCAAAAAGGTCAAAACAAAAGCTAGAAGAACATGGTGCTCTGTATCTCTTTCAAAAGCACCAGATTGCTAATACAGACCATCAGCAGCCTGCATATGTGCCCTGGAGGTGGGTTGCCAGGGCCAGGAAGGTGGAGAGGATGGGAGCTGAAGGCAACCCTTATGTAGAACAGCCCTCTCCAAGGGGTGCAGGCCCACTGGGCTGAATGTGGGAGGCAGGTAACATAGTCCAGAAGCACTGAAAAGGGTGAGCCAGGACCAGGAGCCATACAGTAGGTTAAGGCAGCAACTGAAGCCCCAGACATGACCTTAATGTAGCTCCTTGGCCCATGGGTAGAGTGTAGGCGAGGGGTCTCAGGTGAAGCCTGTCAGGACAATTAAGATCTATTGGTGGCCTCAAGGATATGACAGGCTCAACAAAGTGGAACAGGTAAAAAGATAATGACAGACACAGGGAAGTATGGTATTTGAAAAAATAAATTCACTAATACAACACATTTATCAGTACCCTGTCAAAACTCAACATGATGAAATGGGGAAGGCACCAAGTCTCAAAAATCTTGAACCCAAATGAGGTAAAGAAGCATTCCTCACCTGAGGCCCACCACTGCTTTGTCAAATAGCACATGCTTCCAGAATAAGCCCCATAGATGTGAATGGAGAATGTTCCCATGGGTTATAGCCTTCAGGCTGACAAGAATGGCAGAATCAGGTCCCATTTGGGAATTATGGGCAGCATCAGCTCTGCCTTTATTCTTCATCTCTTAATTGTTGAAAATTGGAGAGATTTGATGCAATTATCCCTCCAAAATTAATGAGATAGCAAAAAGAAAGAGCAAAAGAATGTTCAGTCTAATAGACAATACAAATACGCCAATCCCAGGACAGGCATTATAACTCAGGCTCTACCACCTAATCTCAGCACAGAAGAGGTGGTAAACTGGCACAAAGGGAAAAGAAAGGTCAAAATTAAGTCAGAAAATACTGTTGCCACAATAATGGGTTACATACTTCAAGAAGCCTAGAAGCTATTAGTTTATACCCACATGTAGAACAGCAATAAGACTGCAAAGGGACTCAAATTGGCAGTTCAAAGCAATCACTGAGGACCAATCCCAGTTCTTCAGCAATTCTTTAGTGGCGTCTACAAAACTTCTCTTTTAAGCTGCAGAAATATCTCTTCATAGGACACAGGAAGTTCTCCTGGAGAACACAAAGTGTGGGGTTTGGTAATGCTGCTCTGATATCTGTAGACAGGCATCACAGGGAGGTTGGTGAACTCTTGGCTCTCTTGCCTTTGAAAATGCTCCCCACGACAAATACTTCAAAATGACAGTAACTGCAGTTTGAACAGTCATGCTGGATACTTTCAGATAGCAGTAAGAACACAAAACCTGTGGGACACTGGAACACATGGAGCTGTGTCAAGAGGACATATAACACCTTCACTCTATGGGGGCAATGTAGGGACAATATAAGTACATTGAAAAGACTTATCTTCACTCATGCCCCTATCCAGGAGTTATTCATTGCTTAAATTTATGCAAAACATGATGAATGATTCTTGGTAGATCATGCCAAATATTCCCAAAGGTCTTCCTCACCTATATGAAAGGGAGCACAGGTAACTAACACAGAAATTGCAGTCCCTTATAGGCTGCAGAAGAGTACATGTAATATATGGATGGCTTTATCTAGCTCAGCCTTTTCTGCTCTCCCATTCATGGCTTTTTTCATAGAATCATAGAATAGTTAGGGTTGGAAAGGACCTTAAGATCACCTAGTTCCAATCCCCCTGCCATGGGCAGGGACACCTCACACTAAACCATATCACCCAAGGCCTCATCCAACCTGGTCTTGAGCACTGCCAGGGATGGAGCATTCACAACCTCCCTGGGCAACCTATTCCAGTGCCTCACCACCCTAACAGGAAAGAACTTCCTCCTTATATCCTATGTAAACTTTCTCTGTTTAAGTTTTAACCCGTTACCCCTTGTCCTGTCACTACAGTCTCTAATGAAGAGTCCCTCCCCAGCACCCCTATAGGCCCCCTTCAGATACTAGAAGGCTGCTATGAGGTCTCCAAGCAGCCTTCTCTTCTCCAGGCTGAACAGCCCCAACTTGCTCAGCCTGGTGCTCCAGTCCCCTGATCATCCTCGAGGCCCTTCTCTGGACTTGTTCCAACAGTTCCATGTCCTTTTTATGTTGAGGACACCAGAACTGCACACAATATTCCAGGTGAGGTCTCACGAGAGCAGAGTAGAGGGGCAGGATCACCTCCTTCGACCTGCTGGTCACGCTCCTTTTGATGCAGCCCTGGATAGGGTTGGCTTTCTGGGCTGCGAGCACACACTGAAGCTGGCTCATGTTCATTTTCTCATCGACCAGCACCCCCAAGTCCTTCTCCACGGGGCTGCTCTGAATCTCTTCTCTGCCCAACCTGTAGCTGTGCCTGGGATTGCTTCGACCCAGGTGTAGGACCTTGCACTTGGCATGGTTAAACCTCATGAGGTTGGCATCAGCCCACCTCACAAGCATGTCAAGGTCCCTCTGGATGGCATTCCTTCCCTCCAGCGTATCAACCGAACCACACAGCTTGGTGTCATCGGCAAACTTCTGAGGGCGCACTCAATCCCACCGTCCATTTTTGCTGCAGTCCTTTCTGCTGACCACTTGTACGCTAAGTCGGCAAATCAGAAATCCCTTCAGCTCTCCCATTCTCAGCAGATATGTCATACCACAGACATGCATAACCGGTGAGGGGGCAGAAAAAAGCAGGAAAAAACAAATTTATACAATCACAAAACCAGCATTTCCAAATTTCAAGTTCTTACTGCAAGTCTTGGCTTAGTTCAGGTTTTTGCTAAACTGCTAGTTCTTCATTTGTGCAATTGTGACAAATACAGATTTTACTGTGGGTTAAGATAGTCAAGTACTCAAAGCAAGGAAAAAAATATCTTGCAAATCCATGAAACTCAAAGGATTAGGGCTAAAATACTAATTAAACTGTTTTAATTGCTCAATTAAAAAAAAATGCATGTTTTTCTTGCAGCCTCATGAATCTGAGAATAAATTTGTGATTTCTGCATGCTTGAGGTTAGCCATACTTTCAAAAGGGCATGAACCCAATAAGTTGGCCTCCTAGCCATGGGAAGAGAGGTTAAGTGGAACACTAAATAATGTGACATATGAGTTGAAACAGCAAGAACTTAGAAGATCTCAACCCTGCTGACACTTGTTTGAACTTTTTTTCTTGGACTGAACCATAGGTGGGATCTAAGCGTAAGGTTCACACTGAGTCTGGCCTCCTGTCCCCTTACTACATTGTGCTGCCTTCTACCAAGTGGCAGATAAGCACAACTTTAGACTGTGGCTGGGATAGTGCAAAATGAAGTGTGTATTCTTTTCAGTTTCATTGAAATACAAAAATCAAGAAGTAATCCCTGTGTCCTGGTGTCAGATACCACGGAACAAAACTTTCAGCCATCATACTTTGTTGTTTTACTTGCTGCTGATCAGAGCTACAGTTTGTGGAAAAACATGGCTTCACGACAATCTGAGAGGATGGCTTTGTACTCACCAGAGAGCCAAATAAAGTCTTCAAGCTCCAAGAACCTTGGGGGTGGGGGGAGGAGTTTAAACAATTCTTAGAAGTTGCTTTCTACTCGTAACATGCTGCTGCTTTCTTTACTTTCATACAATTAAGTGCCACAAGCTCAAGTGAGCAGTTGCAATGATAAATCAGCTCTAGTATGTGCATAGCCAGCAGCTCTGGCAACAGGCCACTTTTAGCTTCAGCTCCTCCTCCTCACCATCCCTTTTAAACTATTCATCTCATCTCAGAACACCACTACCTGCAGTCACTTCCCCCTCACCCATCTCTGATGGTTACACTCACACAGCAACTGAACCGGCATGATGGGATCTCTGACCCATACGGAGTCCTACATCCATCAACAAAATTTTAAACTAGGTGCATGGAAGAGATGCAGCTTAGAGAGCCAGACCTGTTGGACAGGTACCCTCATGTATAGGGTGCTTTCTCCTTCAGAGTCTCTGCTCTGTGGCAGTTCAGGTTAACTAGAGAAGCCAGCAACTACCCAGATGTACGGAGCTAGGACTACTTCAGACAGCTCAGGGACAGTGGGATGTTATGGTGAACTGTAATTCATTTACTTTATATTCATAAGCAAATTGACACATACATGCAAGATGCCAGGTGGAGTAAACTGACTGGAAATGGAAAAGATGGGTTTCAGATGGACATAGGTTTATACAAGACCTGAATCCAAGGGAGAAACAGCAGAAACACCACTGGACAGGACAAAAGCTTTGCCATACATACACTAAAATACAGTTTCTTGCAGTCCTCTTTACCTTGTTTTCCCTGTAGAGCAGTGATACAGTGAATGAGGGAAGTGGGGGCTGAGAGTGGCCTCTGCAAATGAGCACAAGTATTTTAATGGTGTAGAAGATAATGGCATTTTTATAAGTGTGGTGCAGGTATATGAATTCCATCCCTGTGTGATGCTCTCAGGTCTCTGGATGGAGAGCACCAACTCCAAGGGTAAAACACTGTTTTTCTCTTAGCATATGTAACTCCAATTAACCTTATTGGAGCATTGTGGGTACACTGAGAAGATTACAGTCCTTAATGTGCAGTTACAGCTGTACTGTAAATGCAACATTACATGCTTTCTATTATGGTTCAAGACCGCTACGCCCTTCAAAACTGCTACAAACCTCAGAAAACAGGGGTTTATAATGGAAATGCTGAAACACTCAACTCTAAAAGCCCCGGCAGAGAGGAAATATAGCTATAAATTCAGCTTCTGTTTTCCAGCATATACATTGACAAGGTATGAACAATATATATTTCTACACTTAGAACAGAGAGATGTATACATTGCTCTGGGTAATCTTTGCTGTAAAAGCAGAGGATGGAAAGAGCTCAAAGTGGAAAGAGCAACCTTTTGTCTTGTCTTACAGAGTTAGTGCAATTGCAATAATGACAAAAAACAGCAACTGAAATTTGCCTGCTCGTTGAGGTTGGATTCTGAATGCACTTTTTCAAAAAGGATGGGTTATGTTTCTACAGTCAGTACGAAAAGGACAACACCTGCCCCCATATCCCTTCAGCCTCCTTTTCTCAAAAAAAAAAGGAAAACAATTGGCTGTTTAGATATGGTTCAAATGACATTGCAAATCAATACACTATCCACTGTAAAAATGCATAGTTTCTATATACCCTCTGTAGGTTCCCTTCGATATATAATGTAGTTCCTAGCTCCTTAACGCTGCCAAGGAGCAAAATTTGGACTAGCAATTATTAGACTTGCTAACATAAAAAGACCCCAGTCTCTTTGGCAAGAGAAAGATGGGCAGGCAACTACAGTATAATTAGGCCTACGACATTTGGGAATTTCTTCAGATATTAATAGCAACGGCAGAGGTGGGTCAATATAATCCCATTAGCCACATCACGTTGTTTGACTTCTGTTATCTATGAGGAAAGGAAAACAAAACCAACACAACTGCTTTCTGGGAAGTATGCTGAGGCTGGATAAACATGAAAACCCATGCCTGTTTCAGACACTGCAGCCTGACTGGCAGATGGGGAAAGGTGGAGTAGGGAGGTCCATGCCTTTTGCTAGCACTGCCAGGAGGGAGAGGAGAGGGGCACCCACCACTGCTGCTGCACACATGGGGCTCAGCGCAACAGGAGGTCCCACGACCACCATCCTCCTCCTCAGGCACCTGCTCTGCCCCAGGGTTTTGGTGGCATCCCCAGGCATGCTGCTGCTTTTGAGATGCCAGTCCTGCAGTGGCTCCCATCACCTGGGTTAAGTTGGCACATGTGGTGTCAGCTTGCAAGGTAATATCCAAAACAGAGCAAGCCTGCATGCAGATACAGTTCCTCGTTTTTATATTAGTGATGCTCACATGTTGGAAAGTTTCTTGAATGTGCAGGGAATGCTTTCAGGTTCATACGCCCCCACAAATTACTTTCTATTACATACATACTAGCAGCACCATTTGTAACGTAAACAGTGAAAGAATCAGATACACCAGAAGCCTATGAGGTATATGGAAAACTTCATGTGAAAAGCAGCCCATGAGCCCTCCCCATTACAGCAGCTGGATTTTTTAAGGTAATGAATTAGCTAGCAAAACGTTTAGCACTTCTCACCATCATCTCTAACGTTTGCTATAGCATTCTTATGGTAGATGTGAATCCCCTCCTTGTGGGTAACTATTTGATGCCACTGTGTTTAACTTTTCTGCATGCTTCATTCATGAAGAACACCCACTCACTAGCTTTCTGCTTCCGCCTTTCCATACAATAGCAGCCCTGGTACCCACTGTGTGCAAACCCAACACACCCAAAAGCCATACCTCCATGTTGACCCAGAGGCATCGAGTCTCTGTGCAGGAAGGGAACTGCCTCATTGTCAAGACCTGTTCAGCATTTGGCAGCAACTGCAGACATTAACAACAAAGCCATTTTACTACCATTAAAAGGACAACACAATCGCCAGTGGAACTGAGAACTGCTTCTGCTTCTTTTGGGTGAGGCTTTTACTAGGACTGACTCCTAGTAGGTTTTTGCTTCTTCCTTTTTCATTTAAAAAGGGTCTTGCATTGTTAGCCTTAACTAAAATCTCACACTCTTCTCCTCCGGCCTTCAGTGTGCACACTGCTTGCTGTCCCATCCCAGAAGCAGCAGCTGAGAAACAGCGTCACTGGCCATCAGTGCTGCACACAGCAAATCTGCGGTCTTCAGCGTAATTAGTAAACTATTTGTAGGAAAGGACCATCAGGCTATAACTATGTCACTGAACCCACTCCTTATTCATTGGGGATCACCATCAGATGCACATTCAGCCCTGGGAGGCCTGCAGAGCATCCTTGTACAAAGTACTTCCTAAAACTCTCTGGCAAGTTTACACTCAGGTGTAATGGCAAGGCTGGAATCACTTCCTAGGCACCTGCTTGTCAGAGGATCACAGCCAAATGTTCAGGAGTGTTTCGCCTGACCTGTGAAGCACACAAAGCTGTTTCTCCTCCCTGCACTATCCTGACCACTGCTCCGTTTTATTAAGCAGCAGGATGAAACTGAAGTATTTCCAGGGATTTTCACTGTAGTGATCTGCGCAGCCTGAGACTTTCAGTTGCCTTCAGTTCAGCAAACAGCAGAACACTGCAATAAGGAAAATATGTAGGCAAAGGCTTCTGCAGCCACTTATGCAAAACTTGTATTTGGCTGTTTCTCTTTTCTAAGACCTTAGAAGTCAACTTAAAAGGAAAAAAATAAATAAAAAGCAAGCTTAAATTCAGCAAGAAGCTGGATCTTATAAGACTTTTTTTTCAATAGAGATTTGCAGTCCCTACAAGCAGTGTGATTCCCTCCCCCACCTTCTAAGATTGAATGATCATTTATTCCCACTAACCTTTACGTAAGAGCCAACAGCCACACTTCTACCCACAGCTGCAAGGGGGAACGACATCCCTACACAGCCAGTCCCACGTGCTAATGCCGCAGACAGCATCCCAGTGACTTGCCCAGCAACGTGCCACGGGAACGTTGAACACGGCAACACCTCCCAGCCAAAAGCATTGGGCGAGGAGGACCGGGGGAGGAAGAGGATTTAGAGCCCCCCTCTTTTGCCAACTCCAGAGCAAATCCGAGGAGATGCCTACCTTTACATTCCCCCTATGCCTCCTTCACCGGTTCCTGGTCGGGCTGCCAGAAGGCAGCTGCGCTGCAACAGCCCGAGGGGAGGGGTGCGGAGAGGAACCATAGCTGCTCCCACGGGACAGACAGGTGCCTGGATAGCCGCTCTCGGGCCGGCAGCGAGGGACGGCCAGGCGGACTACAACCCCCAGAACCCCCATTGCCTCCCTCACTTCCCTTCCCCCACTGCCCCGCGCTAGGCATGCTGGGGGTTGTAGTCCTGCCGGGGCTGCACCAACGCTCACACACACCCCCGCCGCTGCCCCCGCTGACATGCCGTGGCTGGAAAAGGAGGATTTGCATGGTTGCAAAGGAAACAATAGTTCTGAAACCTATTAGATAACTTAAAAGAAAAAAACACCCTCTATACATTTGCTTGTATAAAAAAATCGAAACTCGGCAAATATTTTTGCTTACAGTAAGAGGAAAAAAGGGAAGATAGAGTACTTGTGCTCTTTATTCTGCTGGGAGTTTGGGTTGTTGGGGGGTAATTTGGGAGGAAAGTGAAAAAATGCTATAAGCAAGTATTGCCTAATAACTCTGCAGAATCAGATGGAAAAAACTTAAATGTTCCCATACATTAATTAGTTAATGACTAGCCTTGAGTCTATGAACGTGCCTGTACTGTATCCTCCACTGAAGTGAATGCAATTGAATCTCATACTCCAGTTGTTGCAGAAACTCAAGGCCGTTGAAAATTTTAAGAATGGCTTAGTAATGGTGAGATTTTAGAAGTAATTAAGGACTTATCCACATTGGGAGTTGCTACAGAGTAGCTTCACTTGCATAACTCCCCTTCCCTGTGCTGGACATGTATTTCACACTAACAGTGCTTTATTCTGAATTAGTTTGCACCATCCAGACTTTCAGTTCACAAGCTACCTTCCCCTGAATCAATGGACTTGTGCAAGGTCAGCCTAAACTGCATATTCTGCTTTTACTTTGTGTTTGAGCCTTTATTTAGGCATCTCTTCCCAAAAACTTTGGACTTTGAACTTTTGGACTGAGCTAGAAGTGAAGTTTCTCATACAGTCACTGCTCTCCTGAATTTGGGAAAGTGATAGAACACTTAGTGACACGAGATCTGCCGAAAAACTTTTTGGGAGCATGACCCTATTTGCCTAACTGAGAATGTTTTTCTAACACCGTGAGGAAGGCTGTGCAGGGAAAAGCAACCTCTTCTTTCAGAGTAAAATCTCCTTTTAGTAGTTAGTCCTGGTCAGTAGCAAGTTTTAGTGATACTTCATGGAGAACATAAAATTTATAATCTGCCCATAGTCAAGGCTTTGAAGTTTTGCACAAATGTACAACAAGCCAGGGAAGTTCTTCCAAGACCAGTTGATTTTAAGCCCATGGATATGGGATACACAGAGCTCCCCTTTACCTGAGGGGAAGAGGAGGAGAAGATCCTAGAAAATAGTAATACCTGAGTGATGCAGGAGGCTTTAGTGCACAGACAGGTGGTACCTATGAAGACTTCTCAGCTTCCACACAGCACCATGCCAGAGCCAGCTCTGTGCAGTTCTATGGCAATGTTCCTCAATGAAGATGCCTTCCCGGAGCTTGGGATGCGATGCAGAGGCAGAACTGCAGAGGATACACGCTGCTTCTTATCTTGTAACCCCAAGACATAGCCCAGCTCTGCACAGAACCAGAGGGTGGCTGTAGGACTTCTTTGGTCAGGTCAAACCACTGAACTGCTTCTGGACTCCATCTGGACCAGGGAAGGGTTTAGCTGCTTTGAAAGGCACTATGGCTCATCTCGTACTTCTAGCACAAGCTGGCAGAACATGAATAGCACACTTAAGTCATAACCTGGATAAGCCTTCCAGGATAATTGAGATTCAACAGTATGTGACTTTAGACAGTAAGTTTTCATAGACCTGTTAAAAAAAAAAAAAAAAAGGTGAGTTTTTACCTAGCACTTTTCATTTCAAGATTTTGGAATAATCTTTTTTAATGCAGGTTTAGAAAAGGAAAAAAAAAAAGGGAGAGAAGAAAGGAAAAAAGAACAAGTATGTTCTTTGACTTCAAGTTCAATTGATAGATGATCTATTAATCACCATGCAATTTACATTGAGAATGCCTGTATTAGAGACATAGAAAAGCTGGAATGGATTGCTTCCCAAGATCTTGTGGCATTAAGAGTGGAGTTATGTTTGTTTTCTTTTTTTTTTTTGTTCTGAACTCTGTAGCATTTGGTTGACTGAGGCAGTATCTCTTATTAAAAATGAGCTGTTTTTGTGAACACACAGGATTATTACTTATTCCAACATATTTTGTGAGTTCCTGACTGCAAAGACTTGCATAACTAAATACACCATGAACAAGTCCACTGAAATGGCTAAGGTCTGTCTAATGCTTTCATCTTCCTATTTCCCAGAACAATAATGGTCTCAGTCACCTATTATTTGCGAGAATCCACAGATAAAATCAGAACAAAGAGGAAGCGTGGATAATATAGCACCAGACCTTCCTGATGTTTCATTGGAGCAGGGAAATCCACTGAAGACTAAAGTTTCTGTAAACATCGGTCTGACACTGACTGCCCTTCCCACCCCAAGGGGCTGGCTGACGTGGGGAACCTCAGCCCACCCCATTCACCTGACTGCCTCTAACACGGAGCTGGAAAAGATGCCATCTGTAAGGATGAACACAATTCTTTTCCCACATGGAAAGGAGAAGCAAAATCAGGTGCAGATGATTTCCCAATAGCAGAAGGCAGGACAAGAGGGAAAAAAAAAACCAGAAACATTTAATGCCCATAATGCCAGAGCTAAAAAAATCCCACTGTCTTTCACAGGGAGCTTTCTTACACGAGCCTGTGTCTCCTCGCGCAGAGAAGAGCGAGTCAAGTTTGCAATGCCATTCAGCCCCATACCTGGCAAAAGCTTTCCATGTTACTTCCATATTTTGAAAAGATCATGTCTTTCCTCAGCACTTTCTCTTAAACACCTAGCAGGCAAGAGAAAAATAGAGCTAAAGCTGAGACAATAACCTGCAAAGTGCTGAGGAGCAAACCAGAGAGCTGAAGTGCTCCTGTTTCCCCTGAATACCTGTCCCAGCTGCACCCTGGTTTCCCAGGCAGTTGCAGAGACAAGAGCTGATGCTGCTGTCTCACCCTTTCCCCTGCAGTACCCCACGCTGACATGAACCCTTGGGGGATTTGCAGGATATTTCTACTGGGGCTTGACTGACCACAGGTGTGGTAAAATCAGGTTCCTGACCAGTACATCAGACTGTAGATACATGATGTGCACAATACTTAATTTATAACTTCGATAGCATGTTAGCAGCAAAAGTAGAGGGAAGCTCATAGAAGAGCAGTTCTTTGTCCAAAAGAAAGGGTTGTTCTCCCTCCTGTGCCTGGGCAAGGCTCTGCTCTTTGCACCCTCGGCCCCTGGGGAGATGAAATGAAGCCATGGAGGGAATCTGGGCTGGGTAAGACCTAGGAGGAACTGGGTCCCTGCAAGCAAATGTTGGAGGCTCTACATTGTTCTTGCCAGCAGATGGAGTGGGGCTGGCATGGGGAGAGTGAGCTGTAGGAGCAGGAGGCCCTCCTGCTCCCACCCATGCCTGCCCGTCTCCAAGGGGCAGTTTCTCCTGCCTTGGCCCTGCAGGGGTCTCACCTTTCTTATGATAGGTCCTTCTCCTTTCTTCTCCCGGCCAGAGGCTCCATCCCAAAGCTCTCTTTTGATAAAGGTAAGCTTCTCTCAGGGCTGCCTCCTTGCACTGGTGCCTGCAGAAAGCTGAACATGGTGATGAAGGATGATGAATGTAAAAGCAATTATCCCTGCTTCTCCACTGGTGTGAGCATGTCTCCAGACACCCATCCTTTTGCTGTTTTACTGTGGACTACTTTGAGTAGACAGAGACCTTCCACATACCTGTATTTACCTTCCATTTCTCTTAAACTAGTTCAGTGTCATTGTCTGTATTGGCCAGCTAGGTTATTTTCCACTCTTATTTCTATTTCTGCAGAGTTTAAGCCAGGGTCAACATGAAAGATGGATATGTTCATGTCAGGTTAGCAAATTAAACCTACTCAGCTAAGAATGACCAGGTTCCCGAGGTGAAAAAGTCAGAGATGGGGGCAGAAATGGAGATGAAGCACTATTTTCCTGCTTAGCTCTGGACACAAAAAAGTGTGTGAAAAAACAACATGTAGCCTTTCTCCTCCCACCCTCTTGGCTTAGGGCCTTCTCCAAGACAAAGTCACAACCCCTCCCCCCAACACCCATTTAAGCATTCCTGTGCTTGTTCTTTTTGTTCAGATTGTGAGACAAAGGTCCTTTTGTTGCTCCCACCCATCCTATATGTTTCAAGCTTTGAGAGTCAGAGATACTAGTTCCACCTTGATAAGCACTCATCGGTATGTTGTTCCTATCAGGCAGGCTCTGATACTTCCTTGGTGGGCAGCACTCAAGGGGCATTACACTCAGCCAGTTGATCGTACAGATGCAGTGCTGCTGTCACGGGCATGGTTCGTTGCAAATGTAAAGTCAGACAGGTTATGCTATGAGCAATGTGAAGTGCTATGCTGTTTACAGAGGGAGGTGTTTGCAGGTAACTCCAATATTTATGCTGCATTCTTCCTTTTTTTGCCTTTTGGTTTTCATTATTCTGCTTTTTGGAATCGATCTGTTCTGCTTCGTCAAAGGAGTGGTAACATTATTGTCTTTTTATTTTTAAAAAGCAGCTCTTTTATTTGTGTCATATATATGATCTTCACCATTATTAATTAAGACATCACCTGGTGTTATGCCTACAGGGGCAAATGTAAATGGAAAAGTACATCAGTATCTCATTTGCTTAATAACAGTCCACACATTTGAAGCCAGAAGGTAGTTTTGGAGCCCTGGTGTGTTCCAAAACTGCCATACTGGTGCCATTTATTTTAGCCTGCTGTAGAAAAAAACGAAGATGATGAAAAATCTTAAAGCTTATGCCTCAGAAAGGACAGCAAGAAATCAGCACAATTTGTATTCTGTCTTACACTTTCTTAAGGGCAGAAAGAGATCCTGCTGCAGAAAATGCCTTTGACATTGATGTTTGAGTGATGGTAAAAAACCAACATTTTATAAACTTTTTATGGGGTATTAAAAACCCAAAGTGGCCAAGCTTTCCCATGGAAAAAGCAAAATATTTCAGGGTTTGAACAGAGGCACCATCTACATCAGAAGAGACAAACTGACTGCGAGTGCGTGTGTGTGTGTGCGCACGTGTGTGTGCACATATGTTTCAGAGGGACATTCTTTGCTTCAGTTCCATTATAATTCCTTTAAATATTTATTACTGGAATGTAAATTCTGCTGAAAACTGAGGTCTTTGCTTTGGAAAAACCAGACCATCACCTACCCCGGGTGTTGTCGATCAGTGGAATATCCACGTCCCATTTGGAGAAACAAAAGGATTCAGTTATATAAACAAGTCACTGTGTTGAATTATAAAAGTGGGGAGGAAAACAGAACAAAAACCTGCTGGCTGCTGGTTGAACTACTTCTTGGCTACGTGTGAACTGAAGTTCTGCAGATCTAGCAATAAGGAGCAATATTAAAATGAATGGGTTACAAATAGTGGAAATAGTCCAGCAAGCACATTTAGAATATGCGGCCCTAAGGAAGGCTTTGTTTTCAGATTGGTTTGTCTTTATTTTGAGTGTAAAACATTAAAAAGCTTCTTAAGGAGATTGGGGATGGGAGAAAACATTGACTGACCACCTTAAACACAGGAAAATAAAAGTTCTTAAGTTGCTGGTTGAAATAACAAACTAAAATGGGCTTAAACTTCTTACACTGCTATGAAAGCTTTACTCCTTGATCATTTCCAGACACCAGAACGTTATTAAAAATCCACACAGGGAAAAGAAATTCTACATTTATATGAGCTTTAAAACTTATTTTGGGACTTCAGCTTGTTACCACTGCAACACAGAGCAAACTTGTAACATGAAAAGTAAAGTATTGCTCATCAACATTAGTCTGGTGCTACCAACACTTGGGGAGGGATTTATCACATAACCTTTGGGGTTACACTTTATTCTGAAGGGTCAAAACTGGAGTGGGCTGGTGTGGATAGTACCAATGCTTAGGCTCAGGTATATGTATCCCTGTAAACCCCATTGTCTCTTCAAGGATATAAATAGGCTTGGAAAAATCAGATTATTGAAAGGATTAAATTGGGATCAGTGTCAGTAATAATTTATTCCTTTGTTGTGACATCGACTGAAAAAGAGAAAGTCTGGGGGAAGGGACCCATGCTGTACAACGCTGCCTATGGGTTGTGTGAGAATGGGGACTATAAATGAAGCGAGGGAGGGTTAAATAGCACAGTCCCCACATGCCTGGTAGGCAGGGCAAGCATAACGACAAAGAAATTCTCCTTAGAAATAGCACTGGGCAAAGCCCCTATCTCACACAAGGCTAGTTACAGTGATTGAGTGTCAAAATACAGTAGTTGTTCTAGTTTATTAAACTTACGAAGTCTGTGAGCCCATACTTCCAGCCCCACCACCCAAAAAGCTCAAAGTGCTATAAAATGATAGAGGGATTTTTGTTTTATTTCCTTTTTTTAAATCATATTGCCTAAATCTCCCTGCAATGTCACTCCTGTTGTCTCCTAACCAGGCTGGAAAAACAGCCAGCACAAGCCTCGCTGCTGTGTCTCTGGGGACTCTGCAGCATCCTGGGATGAGGAACATCATGTGGCTTCCAAGTACCAGCCCCTCCATCTCCAGCTCAGCTCATGGCACTGCAATTCCCTCTGCCAGCCCTCACTCAGCTCAGTCCATGACTGAAATCCATGCAGGTGTAGCCTACATAAGAGCTGAGCAAGAAGCAGCTGGCCCAGGCTTTTTATCATTGCCCAAAATACATTTCTACAAGTAAGATCAAATTTATTCCACTCTTTTGGATCCAGAATGAGTTTGATAGCAGTGACTTTAATTTGATGATAAATTGCCTGCTGAATTTTCTTTCATCCAGAAATACAAGAGAGCAGAGTACAGGAGGTACCTTGTGTGCTGAGCATAGGAAGCACATTTAGACTTGCTTTCCATATAGCCTTTTGGAACTAAGTGAAAGGCTGTTTTCAGTTCTGGAGTTCTGTGAGATCCTGCTTCCCTGACAAGACATTTTCTACTTACCTGCTTGCCCCAGTTTCATCCACCACCATTATTGCTGTTTAAAAGGGTAGGATGGCCCTCTAGGAAGGGACAAGGAGCCATCTTCTGTATCTGAGTCCAAGGGAAATTTGTCATTGATGGCTGTTGGCTTTCAGGATGTGCCATAAGGCCTATCCTTTTTCCATTTTTTCCTTAATGAGAAGAATTAAGAGACAGCAGTGTGCGCTCACAGTCCAGGAAGCCAAAAGTGTGCTGGGCTGCATCCAAAGGAACGTGACCAGCAGGTCAAGGGAGAAGACCCTGCCCCTCTACTCTGCTCTCGTGAGACCCCACCAGCAGTCCTGCACCCAGCTCTGGGGTCCCCAGCACATGAGGGATGTGGATCTGTTGGAGTGAGTCCAGAGGAGGTCACGAAGACTCTCAGGGGGCTAGAGCACCTCTGTTACAGAGACAGGCTGAGAAAGTTGGGCTTGTTCAGCGTGGAGCAGAGAAGGCCCCAGGGAGACCTTAGAGCAGCTCCAGTGCCTAAAGGTTTATGAGAAAGGTAGGGACAGACCTTTCAGCAGGGCCTGTTGAGAGAGGACAAGAGATAACGGTTTTAAACTAAAAGAGGGGATATTCAGACTAGATATATGGAAGAAATTTTTTACAATGGGGGTGGTGAGACACTGGCACGGGTTTCTCCGAGAGGCAGTAGATGTCCCAACCCTGGAAACATTCAAGGCCAGGTTGGATGGAGCTTTGAACAATCTGATCTAGTTGAAGATGTCCCTGCTCATTGCAGGGCAGGTGGACCTAGATGACCTTTAAAGGCCCCTTCCAACCTAAACTATTCTATGACTCTATAAAGAGGAGTATCTCACTGAATATTTATTCTTCTGCTAGCCAGATAAGTGGACAGTGCTGGGAGACTGGTGATGGTGCAGTCCAGGAATCTGAGCACATTTCAATAAATACACTTAACTATAAGCAAGGTAGTGGTGACAAAAAAGGAATGTAATGTTTCTTGGAATAAATTACACTTCTAGTAACTACCTTACTTACAGTGCCCAACGACTGCAGCAAAAATACCAGGCTAAGCAATTTCCAGTACTGCTCTCAGATGCTTTCCCCAAAGTTCACTTTCACTCTGTACCAAATTAATTATTTGGTTTTTTACTCTTGAAGGAACAAAGGCTGATGTTTGGATTTCTGCATTATAGCACTGTCTCTTCACTGGCTTCCTCACAAAAGACTGTGGCTCTTTTTGCATTTCCCCTTTTTTTTTTCCTAAATATGTATTTACATTTCTCCCCCTCTTCCTTTAGGTGCAAAATGCAAACCTTTGCATCTACAAAAAAGATCAGGCACTTTTCCTTCTGTGTTTCAGGCCTGCTTCTGCTTTCCTTTTCTACTTCTGCTCAGTTAATTACCCATTTATAATTATTTCCCTCTTTATCTACACAGGCACGTATTTTCCCTGTGAAACTGGTCCTTGAGAGTCAGTGTAACTCCCAAGGACTCCAGCCCTGCTTGTTCTCTGCAAACTCACTGGCATCATGAAGCAGCCTTCATCAGTCAGGGGGTAGGATCACTGGCTCCCTTAGCCTTGGGTACAGGGTGCTGGGTGCACACTTGCTGTCTTGGTGCATCACAGCATCTGTCAGAGCTTGCCCTGAGATGGGTTGTGAGGGCAGGAACCCACATGGGAGCAAAGCAGGAAGGGCATGAGTGACTGATAAGGGTGAGGAACATGAGGGCATTCCAGCATCGCAGGCTCCGTCCCTTCCTATTCCTCTGCCGCTGCTGTTGTTCTGGGGAAACCAAGCTGGCAGAAATGGCGCTACCTGCTTCAAAGGGCTCTTGCCAAGCACGTCACTGCTGTTTGTGTAATGGGATGAAAGTCTGGAATGAGCAGTGATACATAAAGGAAAAGTCTTAGTGTAATTACTGACAGCTTTTCATGCCAGAAAATTTAAGGGTAAGGAAACAGCTAAAAGAGTAAGCAAGATAAAAATCTCAGTTTGTGGCACCATCCTTATTTATGGGTTTTCAGCATGTCTCAGTGATGCTGTCCTACAGGCAGGGCTTACCAAGCGCGCAGTCTCTTTCTTCTGCATTTCGAAGTCACTTCCAGCTTTCTCCTTGGACATTAATTAGACCCATCAGAGCTGATAAAAAAGCAGGTTGGAAAAAAAGAAAATCTTCACAGACACTGTTTTAATTTCTTTCCTAATATTTATTTTTTAATTTCAGACATTTTAAAGATGTGTTCTGAACACTTCTTTCTTGAGACTGTGAGGAAATTCCCTTCTATTCTCCCATAATCAGGTAATAACAGAAACATATGTCCCCTTCTATATCCACATTAAAGAAGTTTATGCCTGTCCCTCTTAGGAAGTAGCTGCTACTGTGACCTGCACTTTTTTTCATCTCATCTACACTTTCTTGTAGGATCATTTAAATTTCTCTGTAGTGATAGAAAGGAGTCCAGGCATGTGCTTTTCTCAGAATCAGGCTGAGACTCAGTCTCTAGGCATAGATGGTGGTCAAGTTGATCAAATGCTCTAGTTTGAGGAGCAAACTGTCTCCTTAGTGCCAATAGCCTGAAGAAATCCTTCACATTAAAGCCAGCCAAACTCCAGTGGCTCTCTGCTTGCTTCTAGGCAGGTCCTGATCAAGAGTTCAAAGCTTTCCATGCTCTCTGCGTGGGACACCTTCTGTGACCGTGCACAGCCTGGGAAGCAGCACCTGGTTTGATTTCAGCTCTCCCAGTTGCTGCAGTTTGCTGGGTTGGGGGAAATATCCTATGGAAAACAATTCAGCAGCCCCCAGTGCTCAGGCTACAGACAAAACAGCCCCAGGCATTGCTGGTGCCACCGGTCCTGACACTGGTGCCTTGGGTCCCATGAGGGCCAGAAGCATGATATGCTCCAAGATGGAACCAGAGGCACTGGGTACCCCCGGGGTGAGCTCAGAAGCTGGTGTTGTTTCATAGCAGAGCAGAAAACTTACCTTTTCTAAGCTGTCTCCCTAATATGAAAAAGAGATAGAGGACAAAGGAAAGTATTGAAGGGCCAGGCACTAGGATGCGAAGAGTAGAATCTATGTTCAATAACATTTATGCTTATCTCAATATTGTACCTGGCGCCTAGGTACTGTAGCAATTGGAACCTCATAAATACCAATGACAGGTAGCAATTAGCACTCCATAAATACCATCAACAGACAATCTTGCCGCTAGGAAGCAAGAACAAGCTTTTCATACCCAACTGGCCAAGCAAGCTGGAAGGTGGAAATAACAAGATTGAAAAAACACCATTCAAAAACAAAGGTCTTCCTCTGGAGCCAAACATTTTAATGGAAATAAAGCTTAAACTAGCAGCCCTATACTACCCTTAGGCTCCGATGTGCCTGAAGTCAATTTATATCTGGCTGATAAAAGGATAGTTGATTGATTCATTACAGCCGAAGGCTCAGCTTGTAGGAATGCATGGTGTTTAATTTTTTTTCTGGGATCCCTTTGATCTCTGCTGGAGGTTGAGGAGCAGGCTCCAAATTATGAAGTATTTTTGGAATTATATTGAGACCATTGCACAGAAAAGTCACCTTCAAGTCTCCAAGACTCTCTCTAGAGACACAGGGATGGTGGAAAGCTTCTAGCATGACATTTTTATCTGAGAGAAAAGGAATACAGCAGATCTTAAAAGAATGGCAATCTAATCCCATTTGGACCAACATTAAGATTTGGGTGTAGGACCTCAAGTTTTCCACACACTAAACTAAAAGCACAACTTTCTATGAGTATATCTGTATATCTGGAAGCAGTAACAGATTTACAGATGTGTGTAGATCAGCTAGAGGAGGAAGACAGGCATCCGACACCAAACTAAAAAACCAGCATTTGGCACATGAAAGAAACTCACCTTTCAAGTCAGTGTGTTTAACTCAGTTATTCCAGGTTAACAAAAGGCATCAGAGGTACAACATCCGCTCCCTACCATTTCCCCTCTACACAGAGCCCTCCCCATCTCCCCATGTACCTTAGAGCCCAGAGGGTCTTTCACCTTGTTCTGCTTGCCAGGTTTTTGTCACGTTTGCTAGCCTGCTGTAGGGCTCCTGCAGCCTGAGCAGTGGTTAAGGGTCTGCTGGAGTTTAGGCTTCTTCTCATCACAGCCAGTGGTCTGCAGGACTAGAACCTGCAGCTCAGGATCTGACAAGCACTCTGGCAAAGCAAGTCACGTAATGAGGAAACCTCTTTCAGCGTAACTCTAATAACCTCCTCCATAACAATACAGAAATGCAGAAGACTCTGCGTCCACCGACTGTATTTACCTCGAAGTTACAAAATATTAAATAGCATATTTAGCAAAACAAGAGCTTTCAGGTATTCTCTTTGGTATGCAATTGTCAAGGGCAGAGCTGCACATCCAGTTTGCCTCTGTGTTGAAACCTCCACTGAGTTAATTAGAGTAAAATGTATGAAGCTTACTCATTACAATCTGCTTTGCAGTGACACAAATGTACAATCAGCCTTGTCCATATGACAGGAGGGTCCACATTTTGAGTCCAAGCCTTTGCTAAGAAAAGCCAGATCTGAGGAGGGAAAAAGGAGAAGGCAAACCACTAAGAATTGCTCAGCTGATATTGCTATAAGGCATGGAAAGAGCCACTAAGTCTCTTTCTGCCGCCACCCTTCCTGGTAGTCTCATTATGGTGAATAATGTTGCACTTATTTGAAAACTCAGGTTTCATGAGGCTGGCTGCACTGGGGGAGCCACAGCACAAGCAGCACTGAAGATCCCTGCTCCTAAATGCCAAACCCCGACTCTGGTGACCCTTCAGTTCCTGGAAGCATCGTTGTTTGCTTTAAGAGAGCAGCCTTAAAGTAAAAGCATATCGTGGCAGATACTCTAATCACAATGTCTAAATATAATAAAAGGGAAGACAATTTAAGAGAGCTCAGCTACACTTTTTTAAGCAACTGTCAGGAAACTGCCTCTGTGGCTTTCTGCTTTAGAGTAAGATTAAATGAATCAGTCTCAGCATTTGAATGCGTGGGAAGTCAGAGACAGCAAAGTGACAACTGAGGACGGTTTGTTTCTAATTGGGCCCTCCTCCTATAGCTGTTTGTGCACAAGTCCTGTGCACCAAGCTCCTAAGTGCCTGCCCTTTATGTAAAATTACTCACAAATGCTACGTGTAGGCCAGGTGGATGCCTGCGCTGCTTTGGCTGATTACAAAGTTCATGTAATTATTATTGAACTGTCTAGTGATGTTTGGGAAAGAAATACAGCTTATTATGCAGTAGCTTCAAAAGGTTCTGACTCCCCGGTCCTTCAGCCAGGAATCTTTAACAACAAGGAAGAGGCTGAGCTGAGCATCACTGCCAGGAAAAGCGCTAGGGGATGGCATGGGGACTGGGGCACCACCATCAGCTGCAGCTCCTCACTTCAACCCAGAGGTTTCCAAAACAAGAGGTGCCAAGGACAGGTGAGAGCACTGCAGCTGCAAATCACAAGCTCGAGAGAAATGCAGTAGTTTATGGTACTGTCTGATTAATGAGCCCAACTGGAGTGGAATAGCAATGAGAACTTGGTTTGTTAGAGAAAAAGTGTTGGTTTCTCATCTCCACCACCTCAGGATGTGACCCTAAAGTTTTGAAGAGCCTTCCTGGCTAAGGAAAGGCAATATCCCCAAATCTGAGATAAAAGTCTGAGAGGAGGACCTGAGAGGTAGAATCCCTTGGAAGAAGAGAGGGATTTCTCTTTGCTCCGCCCCCATGTGGGCAAGTCAATGGAGCAGAGATAACCTCAGTCCCCGAGTTCCTTCCTCCCCACTTTGGCAGGCTTGGCCTTTAGTCTGTACCATCAGCCTGCACCCCTAACTGGGAAATATTATTAAAATGGCATTAAATATTAAGAGAGACAACACAGCATCTCTCACAGTGAGGGAGCTCCTGACACAGCAATGCTTTTCCTAATAAACTGCCTTGACAAACAGTTTACTTACATCCTTATTTCAATTAGGTGAACTACTCTGCAGCAGTGAGGAGGAGTATGGCTGGGTGTTATTTTGAGAAGTAGTAAATATTTATTCAGCTCTCTCAGCATGGAAGTGGGTGGGCAGCAGGGTCTCAAGACCTCATCAGCACAATTTTTAAAGCCATAGTCACAGGCTTCAGGTAATCAGCAAGGTACAGCATTGAGAGTGATGGACAAATCTGGTTTGGCTCTTACAGAGATCTGGGCTTGAAAAGATGACCTCCATTAAACAGTCAAATAAGTATCAATATTACAAGGGTGTTCCATCTCTGGCCAAGAGGGTCCTGCCAAACTCAGGGCTGTGTTGTGTACCAAGTGCACTCCTTGGCCCAAACGCACAAAGTCCCTGAGCAGATTGGTGGTCAAGTCATGGTCTCAGATCTCCAGGCTCACAGATGAGCGAGGGAGCAGTGAAAAGGCAGGAGAATGACTGCTGGAAGGTACTGGTAAATATAATCTAAGCAAAGAAAAATCTCCATCTCTGCTCTCTTGGAAGCTTTGCCTGCAATTTCAAGTGTTTTCTGTTGACAGCTTGAAAGCGATGGTAGTAAACACAACTTGTCTTTGAAGCATTGCTAGTTTTCTGGCCATTTGGGGAGAGGGGATAAAAATGCTTAACTTTAGGAAAAGCAGTTGCTTTCCAGAAAATACCATGAGGTTCTCCACAGCGTATGGGTTGGAAGCCACAATGTTCCTGTCAGCACATCCATACTTATCCCTGAAGTATGAAAGATCAGCTCCGGCAAACTGCCACAGCAGGTTTTATTACTTTAAAATCACTGAGTTTGTCTTATAAGGCCAAAATTTAACCTCAGTCTGTATGTTTCTTTTCCCTTACCATAACTTCTAGCATAATAAAATAATTAACGTTACTCTCTAGATACCTTTCTTTGAAAAGGTTGTTTCAAAGGCTAAAGAGTAGAGGGAAGTCCCTTCTGTTGCTGCTGAAGCCATGTACCTGTCCTGCTCCAGTGAGGCCATGCAATAGGTCTTTTTAAGATGGAGAAAACAGGTATAAATAAAGCTGAGTGGCAAGGTGGGGTATGTGAGGTGGGACAGGCAGGTGCTGCCCAGTAGGAATTTGTCCTGTAACTTAGCCAGTGAATAACTCCATAGAGTCTATAATGATAAGGGATCTTACCTACTGCCTCATTAAAAAGACAACATGCTTTGCAGAACGGACCACACAGTCCTCTACAGCACTTTATACAGCACTATAATCACAGCCTGGCTCACACATGTGACTTTTTTTCTTCATACGTGCTGCCCTTTTTATGTGAAATAATCCTTTCTCTTTGACTGGTGTTCAAGAATAGATTTAAAGTTGGCATTCAGTCTAACATCTCAGATCCAGAAGCACAGGGTTCAGAGTGCAAGATGACTCCTCGCGTGTGCATAAGCATCCCTACAGAATGATTCTGAGTCTGAGGCAGCTGATTTAAAAGGCTGGGCCAAATTGTCCGAGTGGCTGTATTCAGAGATGCATATCCGTCTGTGAGCATCACAGAATCACTGGTATCAGTAGAGCTGCACTGGCTGGTGGCAGCTGAGGCTCTGCCCACGGGGCCCTGCTGATGGCACTGGCCACCAAAAAGGTTGAATTTATGCCGGCAGAGACTGCTCCTCCCTTGCGAATGGCACTGTGGTTAAGACACAGTGCATGAACTGGACTTTAGGAGACACACTGCTGGTTTCACCAAAGGAAGTTGAGGAATTACAAAGTGAAATCAGGGTAAAATTTAGTAGAGGATAATTTGAAAAATTTGTTTTGCAAAATTTGGGAAAACATTGGGGGGGGGGGGGGAATGTGGATATAACTTTGTTATACCCTGAGTTGTTTTCAGCTGGCTATATGGACTACATTTCATCTTTGTTGTGCAGAAGGTTTTTTTTTCCCCTTACTCTAAGTGTGTCTCTTAATACAGCTGTACCAGTGGAATAATTAACAAAGCCTGCATCACATATGCGGTGCTCTCAGGAACTAGCCACTGATGTGCCCTTTCCCACTGCAGTGGAGGTAGAGGGCTTCTAGTGACTGCTGGGAAGCAGGAGTCTCTCAGGAATATATGAGCACAGAAAATGCACAACTAGAGGCAGTTGGCCATTTCCACCAGGAGGATTTTCTTTAATGAATTCTTCCTCCTTGCAGCCACGGACAAACCTCTGACAGTACCCCATATTATTGTTTGAAGACAGACTGAAATCTCATGATTCTGACATTGTTTTATTTTTAATTTCCATGCTGCAAATGTCAAGGGAAAAAATACCCTAAAAATTATACTTCAGAAAAGACTATAATTACTTCCAATTAAATCATGGCCCTGGTTGTTTGAAAGACAACCACAGCTAGAATTTCATTACCTGATAAGCACTTTTTATATATATATATTTCAAAGTTTCCTTTTTAATAATAAAAAGAAAAGGATCCAAGACCCTGGCAACAATACCTGAGCCAGCTACAAAAGTTTGATGATGGAAAATTGTGTTTAAACCCTCAGATGAAGAGGCCACGTCATTTTTAGGGCACTTATTGCAGTGATACTCCAGATGGGGAAGGAAGGCTCAGAAATGTGATCAGATGTGGTGCTAGGCATGGAGGAGGTGACCCATATCTCTGCCTTCCCCAGGGCACTAATCAGACTGTGTACTTTCACCACACCTTTCTTCCATCCGTGGTACCTAAAGCATTTTACCAGAGTCTGTCCTGTTTCTCATTGCCACACTCCTGTCTAAATCAGGGTAAATTTATTGAAGCCACCGAAGCTTTATCAGTATCATCTGGTTTCAAAGGAGGAATTAAATCTCATCCTTCTGTATGTTTGCACTATAAATCCAACTGTTACCCCCTGAAAGAAGCATTTGCACCATACTACTGCACTAAGGAAGCCGCTGATGTCCACATCGAGTAAAACTATCTGTGTTCTTATAGAGTCCGTCCCACTTGCTGGTGCACAGGGTAATTTTGCTGTATGTCTCTGTGGTCTGATTTTGGACTTCAGCTAGGGCACAGCCATTTGTCCCCAGCCCCACTCAAGTATGCAGTGTATTTTCCATATGCATTCCAAGATAAGGGCCTTTACTCAGAACATTAAAAAATAAGCAGTAATGATCCCAATCCTGGCTGTTTTATGACATGCTTAGGAGACAGTCTGTATTATTTGTCATGCTGAAGAGGGAGGCACAGGGTGGATGGAAGGGGCAGGGGTGCTTCTGAAAAACACATGCCTGCAAATAGGGCTGTGTGTGGAGGGACAGGTGGTACTAAAGGAAGCTGAGTCTGGCAACAGAGCAGTGACAGGGTGTAAAGCCAGTTAATAGTCGCCCCCTTCCCTTAGCATCCCAGCTAGCAGTAAGCCCAAGTATTTCAGTTACTAGCAGCAACCCAAAATCAAAGTCACAGGGGACAGGATTTTCTCCAGGTGATGGCACAGAGGTAGCCTATAGTGAGTGTTTGCTAATGATTAGCAGAGATGGAAAGCTGGGAATGGACATACCATAGCAGGCTGCTTGGACACCCACAACTTGCACACAGAGCAGACATTCCTGATATCCATGGAAAAATCCTCTCCCAAGTATTCTGCATCACAGTGGCTAGCCTCTGAGCTGATTGTATTAGAAGGGAAGAAATTAAAACCTGCAATTGACTCACCAGTAAAAATATGTGAGTGTGCCCAGCAAATAGATTCCCTCAGCACTTACCTAATAATTTTGCTTTTAATTAAACTGTCCATTCCTTCACTGATTTACATTTAAAAAGAAAACATCTGTGTGTATTTCACTGGGAAACCTTCCCCTGGTGTTTACAAAACTATTTTGCTTTGCTTAACGTGAAAGATTAGGGGCCTGATTCTTGTTAACAACATCCTGCCTTCCAGCTCCTCTGTGAAGGCAAACAGGTATCAAAGGTTGTCACTGAAGGGGACGTGCTCACCTTGTGTGCTTACAGCTTTTCTCTCCTGTTTTTTGTTTTGTTGTTTGGTTTTGGGGGTTGGATTATTTTTTTTTGTTATGCAATGTACCTTACAGTATTTTTTTTAGGCTTGATCTTTCTGAAGAAGAAACTGGAGTGGACGGACAATGAACTGAGAAAGCCAGAAGCCACAAACTTCCTCAGCATGCTTTGGGTTAGAGAGGAAGAAATTGCACCTCAGGAGCAGGTACTTCTGGCATTGCCACTGGTGTGCTCTTGGCATAGCCAGGGCCCAGAGGAGACAGCAGAGGAGGTGATGCCACCATGGCATCGGTGGCTCTGAGAGACCAAAGGACACCTCATGTCCATTCATGCAACCCCCTAAAACTGCACGACCCTCAACAACAACTATGTTTTAAAACTCACCTGCCCTCCTTCTGGCACCTTGACCTCCAAAATCTGTATTAATTTCCAAGAGAAAAGAAAGATAACCCCAATCTCTCACCATTTCCAGCAAAAAACAGTAACTCCTCCTACTGCCATTGCAGTTGAGTTGCTAATAGAGGCCCCCTGAGACATGCCAGTCAGACACTGTGTGCCTTTCTGGAGAAATAAGTGACATGCCCAAGACCACCAAGATTTGCATGCGGGGGGCAGAAATGGAAACAAGCCCCTTGAGAGCCACCCTCCTAAAAAAGCCACCGCTCCTTTTCCTGGCTTAATGTCTGCCACAACTGCCCATAAGCCACGGTGGATGTAGCTGAGGATGCTGCTGCCTCAGTGGCACATGATGCTCCGTGACAAGGCTGAGCAGGCCGTGTACTTGCACCCAGACAAGGGGCATGTTTATGGTAGACCCAAACAGGCAAATGGAGAAATGTAGAATCAGAAGATGAGACATTAGTATCTCCTTCTTCAGTGCTGTCTTGCCATCCTCTCCTGAGTGAAGGGGCAAAAGAGAAGTAGTCTGCTGGGGTGGGAAAGTCTCTCTGGATTCACAGTTTTAGTGACACATCCTGCTGTCTCAGGCATACAAATAGTGGACCACAATCTCTCCCACAGAACAGTCTTGCCCTGGGGCTGCTGTTGCCTTGCTGCTGATGCTTGGCAGTGATGGGCACATTCACACAGCAGCTTTGGCCTTGGCCCAGGGAACTAGATAACCAGGGATGCAGCATCCTTGCATGGATGTTCAGTTTGGGGGATAATGGAAAGGAGATTGTAGGCTCAAAGCTGGGCCACCTCCAGAGTGCATCCCCATCTGTGCATAGTGGTAGGAAAGTGCAGCAATGGGTTGTACCTCCCAGCTCCAATTATGTGCCCCAAGTCCACTTTGAAGGAGAATCTGATGGCAAGGCCCCTGTGTGAGGAGGAAGGCTGTGCCTGGCAGGGCAAACCCCTGCTCCTTCTGCAGGCCCACACACCACCATCTTCCTCCCTGCACCAGGTTTTAGCAGCCATCGTGGGCCAAGGTCAGGACCTGTTGGAGGTGGTTTTTGTTTACCACATGTGCTGTGACCTCTTTGGCAGCAACATTTAAAAATATGTAAGATCAGAATGATCCTCATTAATTTTCCTCTCTTTGCACGCATTACCAGCAGATGAGAATCTGCGGTGTCCTTGATGTTACTGAACCTGAAAGGCAATCAGGAATTGTTGTCTTGGGCCAGCCAAGTAGTCCATCAAGTTCAGCACCTTGCCCCTAAAAGAGGCAGAATAACCTGTGCTTTGAAGCCGGGCAGCTTTAGCATTTGCGTATGTCGTGCACAGGTTTTGCTGCTCTCACCTCACCCTCTGTGCTCCACAGGGCCAGGAGGCACCACTTCCATGCCCAGGCTGCACAGTGTCCTGCAGACCCTTCCACCAACCCCTTCCTCTTTTCTTCCAGCAAAAGAGATGAGGACTGAGTTTACTTTATGTTTCAAGACCCTGCATCATACTAGCATTGATGGACGTGGAGTTAACACAGACCCAGGGGCTACAGGGTAGCTCAGGGTGAAACACGGAGGACACCACCGGTGGAGCCTCATGCAGCAGAGGCTGGTACCCCTGCCCCGTGGCAGAGCTGAAAGGTGATGTGGCTACCCTGGAGCCATGCTGCAGCAAAATACAATGACAAGAAGCTAATTCAGTTCCTTTAGCAGCCTGCTTCTCTCTTCTGGTTTTGTCCTTTGCTCTTCCCCAATACTTTTCCACATTTTCTCTGTGGCTCTGAGACAGGGCTCCATGGCTGCCACCCTGACCAAGGGCAAGGAGGCAGGCTGGGCTCAGAAGCATCAGTAGCCTTGGAAAGCAGATAACGTCCTCCATCATAAAAGAAGAGAGCAGCACAGAATTACAATGACCAGAACGTGTTTCAGAAAAATGTGAGATTATCAGCTTTGAGAGCCAAACCCGGAGGGCTTCCATGGCTAAATAAAAGAGGGGCAAGAAGCAAGCTCAAATACTGCGCCTGCTGCCATGCATGCCACTTGCCCTCCAGTTCTGGCCTAGACTTCCCCAGAAGTCCAGCTGGAGGCAGCTCCATTTCTTCCCAAGATTCAGTGGTGGCTGGTCTTGAGATCGCTGTCAAAATGAAGCAAAGACGAGATGGCAGCCGGTTTTGCTCCCTCTGCTGTACACAGTCCTCCAGTGCCATCCCAGCTGGCTGCGCCCTCAACCACCTCCACCTGCCCTGCATGCCACTCCCCAACACATTTAACACGTCTCCTCAGCTTCATGTAGTAAACAGAATGCTAATGGGCGGTGAGACAGCCCTTCTGTCACTTCAGGCATTTTTCACTGGGGAAAAAAAAAGTACACTGAAAGTACCTTGCGACCTACGGGGCCCACAGGAGCCTGGGGGCTTGTCCTCTGCAGCACAGGCATGGCCATCCTGCTCAATCAGCTGGTCAGCATGGCTTGTTCCCTGGCCTGCTTTCATCTGCCAGCGTAGGCATCCTCTGGGTACCCTGACACCAGGGCCAGGCTGGTGGGAGCACTCGGCTCTCACTGAAATCCCAAATAAAAGTTACCTCTTGCCTCCTCCTCCTCGAGACATCGACAGGAGCGGCTGGGTGCTGAGTCCTGCTGCGATCGGATCCTGTGGTGGGAGAGGTCTGGGCAGGCACCAGCAGCATCAAGAGGCAACGTTTTTCAGATCAGCAGTTACAGCAGGCACCAAGAGGATGTATCTTCACCAGCCTGGTCCCACACTCCTCACCCGTAAGGAGCTCCAGGCGGGCAGATGCAGATGGGAGTTAATGCAGGATCACAGCCTGAGGTTCTGTTTCCACCTTTGCCAGAGACTTTGCATGAGTCTTCAGCTTCCTCGCCTGTGTAATACGTACCTGGTGACTGACCTTTCTTTGCAAAGCCCCTGATGGGCCAAGGGGGCTCCGGATAATGTGGCTTCACCTACAGCTTTCCTGTCTGCACCGACAAAACCAGCGCTGGTCGAGTTGGTGTTCCTACCGCAAGAGCTCAGCCAGAGAGATGGATCTTTTCAAATAAAAAGGGGTGGTGGTGGTGGGAAGTAGTGGCTGTCAATCTCAGTAAGTAAACACTTCTTTGATGTGGCTCCTTTTCTGCAAAACCCAACAAACGGAAAACAAAAACACAACCCGAATCCTAAAAGCAACAACGTATGTTTATTTCAAATGCATCCGCTAAATATTTACACTGCGAGCTAAATGAAAAAAAAGGGTAAATTGGAACTTTTGTCAGTGAACCAGATTGTGAAATGCCTTGAGGGAATAGAAGATTTATTTGGGGAGAGGGGGAGAGGTAGGAATTTTCCATGCTATTGTAAAACATGAGCTCAAATTATATGATCCCCACAGCCAGTGAATTGCAAAGCTTCAATCAGCTGCCTCTTTATTTTTTTTTAGATTTTTTTCCCTTCCCCTCTTTTCTATAAAGAGAAGGGGGGGGGGAGAACAGAAGTGTTTCACCAACTTCTGTTGACTGTTCCTTTTTTCTCCTGATTGAAATGTGTTGTTAAACAAGATCCCACATAATCTCAGCAGAGGGTTTCTCTCGCTAGCTCCCTCTCCTTCTGGGAAGCCGCGATCAGTGCCATCGGCGCTTGATTATTTGCAAACTCCCTTCGCCTTTTTTTTTTTTTCTCCCCCCCTTTTTTTTTTTCCTCCTCTCCGTCTCGGTCTCCGTCTCCCTCTCTCTGCCTCCGTCTCTCTCTCCCTTTCTCTCACCCCCAGTGCAACTTTTGCAGGCGCCCCGACACACGCAGCCATGCCGCGCTGAGAGCGGGGGCACCGCGCCAGCCCCCCTCCTTCCCTCCTTCCCTCCCTCCTTCTTTCCTCCCTCCCTTCCTCCCTCTCTCCTTCCCTCCCTCCCTCCCCAGCGCTGCCGTCCCGAGCCGGGGGGGCCTCGCCGCCCGCCGCCCCTGCCCGGCCCCGCGCCTCGCCCCGGCCCCGGCCCGGCCCGGCGCCGCCGCCCCCCGCCCGCTCGCCCGCCCGCCCCGGCCGCGTCGGAGGGCCGGCAGCGGGGCTGGATGTGCCCGGCTCCCCCCGCGCTGAGGTGGGCAGCGATGCAGAAGGCAGGCGGCAGCTTCGCCTCCGCCGAGAGACACCCGCTCAAGATGGCAGATGTGTGTTGAGTTTGGGGGGCTGCGATCTCGCGTCGTTCGTGGCGGCGTTGCCATGAATAACAGGCGTCCTTGCACCGATGGCCCCCATGTACGAAGGTAAGCCCCGGCACTGCCCGCCCTGTCGGCACCCCTCGCCCCGCCGTGGAGGAAGGAGGGGGAGAACAGGACCGGGGCTCCCCGTCCGCCCGTGGTCCACCGTCCCCCCGGCGCTGTTGCAGGGAGGCTGGCGGCGGGGCACCCCCGCCCTGCCCGGACACCGGTGGGGAGCGGGGCGAGGCGCGGGTCTGCCCCCGGTTCTCCCCGTCCCCCCCCAGCCGCGCGGTCCCGGGCGGGGGGGCGGTGGGTGAAGTCCGTGCCGGTGCCGAGCAGAACAATGAGATGGACGGAGCTTGCCCTGCTCCCGTGTGTGTGCGTGTGTGCCTGCCTGCCCCTCGCTGCAGTTCGCATTTCCAGGACCGGCCACCCCGCTCCTTTAGCCGGTTTCCCTTGGAGTTCCCCCTGCCGGGGCTCTCCTCCGGGGTGCGGAGCCCGCGGACAGCGGTGGCGGGGAACGGAGCTACCGGCAGCCGCCTGTCAGCCCCTCCGGCTTCTCCTTCAGCCCAGCCCAGGCTGCGGCGAGGAGCCCAAGTGCCCCAACTTAGTTTTTTCAGGTTGAAAAAATAAATAAATAAAAGGGGTGTGTGTGTGTGTGTGTGTACGTTAGATGGGTGCTTATTTCAGTTTGGCTGTTAAAATATGTATGTGTGTATCTATCTATCTATATATATATGAAATGATATCAAGGTTAATTTAAATCCCCTCGCGATACATTTATCCTCCCCCGTCACTCCTCCCGGCTCGGCGCTGGCCGGGGAGCGTTACATAAACCGGAGGGACATCCACCCACCCGGCGCTTTATTCCGCCCAGGGACCCGTCGGTCGGTCCGCGGCGGCGGAGACCCCGGCGCCCGCTGGGGAGCGCGGGGTGGGGGGGGGCGGACGGGACAAGGTACTTTTCTGTCTCGATGGCGAGGTCGGTAAAACTTATCTGAGGAGAAAATCGAGCCCGGGCTGCAGCGCACGAGAGGAGTGCGCCCGGCGGGCGGTGTAAAGTTACCGGCCCGCCGGGTTATTTCTGGGCAGCGCCGGGCTCGCCGCCGGTGCGGAGTTCGGACCCCGCGAAAGGCAGGCAGGCAGACAAAGAGGAGCGTTTTCGGCAGCAGAGGGAGGACGGCCGTCCCTCCCCGCCCTCGCCGCTGCCGAGCATAGTGCTGCCGGGGCCCGGAGGCGGTGGCGGCGCCGGAGGCCGCAGGGGGGCCGCGGCGGTGGCAGCGGGGCCCTGCGCGGCGGCGGACCGGTATCGGTGCCGGCGGAGGGGCCGCGGCGGGCCCGTGGTGCCGGTCGGGGCCGGCCCGCCGACGGCGCCCTCTGCCGGCCGAGCCGCGCCGCCGAGCGGCCTCGGCCCCCGGGCCCGGGCAGCCCCCCCTCAAGACGCCCGGGCCGCCCCCGGCGCCTCCAGCGGCAGCGGGCGGCTGAGGGGCCCCGCTGCAGGCAGGGGGAGGCAGCCGCCTCTCCGCTCCCCCCCTGCCTCGGCGGGGGCTCGCAGCCCCAGCGAGTACCTGCCCGGACCCCGCCGCGGCTCCCCGCCGTGCCGGGCCTGTTTCCCCCCCTCTCCCCCCGATACGGCACCGGGCTACCGGCGGGCCGGTGAGGCCTGCCCGGTATCACACGGCCCGCCGCGGAGCCTGCCCAGCCCCTCCCGAGCGAACGCCGCTGGCAGGGTGGGTAATGCGGCGATCGCTCTGAAGTTCGCTCCTCGGCGGGCCGCATCCCCTGGGCGGGAGGTGGGGTGGTTTTGCGGGGCGGCGCGGTGCCCAGCGGCGGCGCCCGGCGGCTCCGCAGCGGCCGGCGGCGGAGGGAGGCGCGGGGCCTGCGGTCAGCCCGGCCGCACTCCCCTTCCCGGCGCGCCGCCGGCACGGCCGCCTCCCCGGAGCCGGGCCGGGAAGGGAAGCTAGAGGAGCGGAGGCCTCGGCCGCAGCCGGGGCGGTCAGGGCGCCGGCTTCCTCCCGGGGAGGTGGCGGCGGTGCCGCACCGAAGCGTGCGTGCGGTGGAAGTTTAGCGGTTCCTCAGAGCCTCCTAACTTCAGCGGCGCCCGTGCTTCTGCCTGACTGGAAAAAGAGAGCAGATGGGGGGAAAATAAATGCCCTGAAAAGCAACCCGTAAAAAAGATTCCCTGCAGCCGATACAGGAGTGTCCGCAGCCAGGCTCTGCAGCATGCCTCAAGCCTTAAAAGTAGGTGAATATCCCAAATGGCAAGAGCCAGTGGGTAGCACAAAGCCTGATACGGATTGTTTTATCTGTTTTGTGTTGCAGTATGTTTGCGGGTTAAATTGCTGCTGGATTGCTTCGAGGGAGGTGGAGGAGGGGTTAATGAATGTTTTTCGCCTCCTAGTTGCCGTGAGAGGTCCTTAGAATTCTCTGCGATATCGCAGTGCATAGATAAAAACTTATCGCAGGGGATGCGATTTCCTCCTTGGAAGGAGACAAGGACTGCCATCCACGACCAGTCTGGTGTGTAAGCCTCCTCTGGAGCATCAGGTACGGCCAGGCCCCTGGGGAGAGGACAGGAGCCGAGGGGCTGGATCAGCACAGGGGCCACCGGCAGGCCCTTCTGTGCTGCTCCTGCTCTTAACCGGGTGGTCTCGGGTGGCACACACACATGGCCACGGCCACCACCTCAAGGCAGGCGAGGGTAGGTGAAACAGTATCCCACCTTACCGATCTCAGAACATAGGCGCTTTGACAGAGGAGGTGCCCCGGGAGGAAATGTGACACCTTGGAGACCTTATGAAATGGTTCCAGTAGAAATTTAAGTGATAACATAGAGCACATGCACAGAGTCACCCACCATTCTCGATATGTAGGTGAGGGTGGTGTGTGCCTGTGCTGAGCAGCTGGCTTAAGCACTGGTTCTGGGAAGCAGAACTGTGCCTCACCTGATATTAGTAGGTGAGGTCTGATAAAAACCTGGTATGAGATCCTCCCCTCTACACACTGTGCAAGGGAAATTTTCCCATTTGGTTTAAGGAATTCAGTTTTTGCTGTCATCTTCTTTTCTGCTGGGTTTTTCTCAGTCATTTCCCGGTGTTGCAGAGCTGAGCAGTAGAATGAAGGACGTAAAGCCCTACCAAATTAAATAAACCAGAAGTAAAATCTCCACGCAATGTTTGACCTGGATTTTAGCCTTGATTGTGAGCTGTATGGGGAAGTGTGTTGTGCTTCAAACCAGGCCTCATCAGGTATGATCCTGCATGGCCTCTGCTCCAGAGTTGGGGCAAACTAATGGCTGCTGTCCTGCTGAGCACCAGCTACAAGGCTTCAATAGGGACAGCTTGTAGCAGCTTCACAGGAGGTAAATGACCTCAGGCAGGTGAGAATCTGCTTCTTTGGACTCTCCTCTGGCCAGTGTTGCCCTTGCTGTGCAAGATCACCATTGGTGCCCTGGTGGTGTGACATTTCCTCCTGGGCAGAGAACAGAGCCAAACCCTGTAGACCAGGGGAGACCCCATTTTAAGAGGGCTCACTGGTAGACATCACCAGTGCCTGGGCTGTGGGTAGATTTCTGCCCTGGATAGGTGTCTCCAACGATCTCCTGGGTGCCTTGTACCTAGCATCCTTCAGAATTGGGTAAAAAGTGGTGTTTTTATGCCTTAACCTTTATTTTCTAAACAGTGATTACCTCTGTTTTGGTTTTGTTCTTCTTTGCTTTGCTGCTTGCTTATTTCTGACAACTTTGTTGCAACTCACAGTATATTTTTAGCAGCCGCGTTGGTAGTTTTCTATGTGGGTGGCTTATGGAATTAATGGGTAATATTTGTAAATTGCACCTCGCCACCGGTGCCGCTGCTGTAGCTTGGTGCAGGCAGGGACCTGCCTGCATACTGTCCTTGTCACGCGAGGGGCTGGGAAGCCAGAAAATCCAACCCCGGACGCGTCGCGAATGCGATCCCATTTAACACCAGGAACAGGCCAGCCCTGCTGTGTTTTGAATGCGTCCTCACATTTCATTAGAGACCATTAAACTTTCTCATCGGGGAGGCGGCACCACTGAGGCAGAGTGAAGGTCTTTGCCCCAAGGTTCGTGCAGGGAGACGATAACTTGGAGGAGCTTCCTGTTTATGAATTAATAACCAGAACTTAAGCGAAGTCAATGCTGGGACCAAAAGCCTAGGTTTTTATTTGCTCAGGATATGGCTATAGCCAGGATAACAGGAAGCCCCCTCCAGTTATAATTATTGTTCTTATCATGCTGCCGTGCCTAGCAATTAAATGGGTTTGAGATGTAATGGGTGAAAAATACAGTTTTATTTTTGGAAGAGGAAAGAGTGCTGCTGGGACCAGGGGCTGGGGCAAGCAGACAGACAGCCCACTTGGACAAAGAGGCAAGCACAGTTACTTGCCATAGCCGTTGGCCCTTAGACTCTGTGCAGCATGTTCCTCTGCATGGCTTAGCAGGTTGGGAAAGCCTTCTTGGCTTCAGCTGGACAATCCCAGCTGGCCTAAAAGATGAAGTCATTTTCCTTCATTTTCCTTTTCCTGTGCCTTGGTTTCCCCATTTACCCAGTGGTTACTATTTCCAAGTGGTGCTTTGAAACCACTGGATGTGGTTTCATCCAGACTAAGAGCTGACTGTGCAGGCCCTGATCTGTGTAGGTCTTCTACTGACTGAGGACAGCCCAGAGACCTCCTTGATGCCTATGAGGGTTTTGAACTTAGGTCAGCTCTGACTATTTATTTGGAGGCAGATAAGGTACTTGAGTGGCTAAATGAATAAGGCTCAGTTTTTGCCACATTGCAGCAACAGTATCTAAAAGTATGTGGAAATTTGGTCAAGAGGAGGAAAAGTTCTGGGAAGTCAGATCATGAAAGGATTGGTGACCTGACATGGAGGTAAATCCCTGTCCTGGTTGTGGGCCTCACCAGGTGGGTCCTGGGTGATGGTGTGAGAGCAGGCCTGCCAGATGGCCAGGTCAAGGGCAGGTTCAGCCACCTTCTGCTCAGACTAGGCTGAGACACCAGTTATGATGTGGCACACTAGACCACTTCTCTTAGGTGCAGAAGTTGAATCAATGAGTTGAGGATGGGGTGTACCTTTTGAGTGAGACATCCAAGAAGAGGAGTTTTAAAGGTGTCCAGTGGTGGGCTGACAGCTATTACGGTTTCCCAACCCCTGTGCCTGTAGAGGACGGGTAGGCTGAGACTGGACGTTTTTGAAAGTTCCACCCTTTTCCTCTCTGATCCCAATTTAAGAAGATATTTTAAGGTCTGTACCTAAATTTAAGCTTACAGGCAGTGCTGCTGACTTCATTAGAATTGTTTGTCTTTAAAGCTGGCCACACGCTGAAATACCTTTCTGATTCATGGCCTCTATGGCTTAATCAGTCCATTTATAAAAATGAGGTTGTTTCCTCACCCTTTACTGTGAAATCTCTGCCCTCTGAAGGTGAAATAGTATTTATAGGGCTTTTTCTTGCTTTTGGAAGGTAAACTGGGGGATAAGGAGAAGCAAGAATTAAACACTATTTACAGAAAAGGTTGTTTCTTCAGCTATTTACATACCCTAGTGTTTAACAGGAGGCCTTCTCTTTTGAAGCTGTTCCCCCTAGCAGTACAGAGTTCAGCTTTTGTTTTGAAAATAAACCTAGGTGATAATTTCACTCCAGATAGGGCATTTAGCAATTTGTCTGTTTGTTGTGGGGGAGGAATGGAGGCATGTTACTGCTTCCCCCATTACACCTGAATCCTCCCTCGTTTGGCCACTCTAGCAACTGAGGTCCTTCCTCTGGAAAGCACAAGTGCATGTGTTTTGGGACCACCTTTGAATTCAGGTAGCCTTCTGAGCTGAGTAATTTTGGTGGTAGAAATCAATCTTAAGACATCCCCACACATGTGAGCAGAGGAGGAGACCCTGTCTTCATAGGCTGGCAGAGGTATCACAGCATCTCAAAATACTTCAAAGAGTCTGGACTCCGGGCTGAAAGAATGAAAAAGCTGTACCATTAGAATTTATTTATTTAATGGCAGTAATAATAAGCTACAATAGTGTGTGTTTATTCAGTGGTCTGTGTGTTCAAGGTGCTACATAGAGAGTGGCTGTCTAATGAAGGTGCTGACAGAATGATGCCAAGGAAGAGTCTTCTATTTATTTGCAGGGGGGGTACAAAAAAGCTGGTGGGAAGCAAGCATCCTCTACTTGTGAGCTCTTCCAGCTGCTACTGGGCTTGATTCTGTTTTCAGGGGCCATAGTGTAGATCAGCAACAGTGCCACAGAAACCTGGGGAGCTATGTGGGGGGGAAGCACCATGTCCATGCAGTGAGCGTTAGCCTGTCTGCGTTGCATTCTGGAGGGAGAAGGGGGTTTCATGCTGGGTGAAGGGTGGCATAGTTTGCTTCCTTGGTTTTCTTCAGCATTTCCCACTGAGTGGGACGTTTGCTTGGAGAAGCTGAAGTGCACTCTTTATTCACACTGTGTTCTCTGTCCTGCTCACCTTCCAGGTGAGCCTGTGTTGACATCTGTCTGCGGGAGGATGAAGTAAGAGCAATCACTTATACCTCCTACCCTGGATAGCAGGAAAGGTCACCCAGCAAGGAAGTGGTATTTGCCAGAGATACTTGAGAAACTCAGAAGGGCAGCTGTCTTCCCTGTTCATTATAACCTTTAATCCTTAAAGGCATTTGAAAGACCTAGAACAACAGTGTTACACAGTGTTACCCTGCAGGCTAACATCTCTGGTCCTAAACACTGACAGGTTTATTGTGGTCTGTGGGCTATGCTGAAATGCCAAAGAAACTTACCTCTCACAAAAGTCATTGAAATCATAGGAAGTGGGCATAGGAAAGACTTCAAAAACGGTTTAAAACCAGGATGTACTATACTAAATACATGCTTGTGTAGTGTGTTTCCTAATACACTCATCCAGCTTATTCCTCGTGTATGGAGGGAGGGTCCACAGCCTGCGCAGGCTGTCATTTCTGTCCTTCAGTTTGTCACTGAAAAGGTTTTACCTCCTCTGTTACTCCTGTGCTTTGCTTGCTGAGATTCCTTGTTGTATGCACAATGGGTACGGGAAAAGTATTCCTTCCTCTTCGTCATCTCTGTCCTTGGCTTTGTGTTCCTTAGGCTACATCTTATCTCAAACGCATCCTTCAGCTCTTTCTCCTGTCTCTTGTTCCGTCAGCTTTAACCATCCTTCTAGTTCTCTGCACTCCCTTTAGGTAGTCCACCTCTCTCTGGAATGGCACTGCTAGAGCAATGCTGTACCCAGGATTTTGTGCTGGCCAAATAGAGCAAAAGCATTCCTTCAACTCTTACAGACAGTGCTTTTGTTTGGTTTAACTTCCGCACCGTGACATTCATCTGTCTGTAGCTTGTAATGTTCCCATATTCTGTCCAAGGAGCTTGATGCCTCATGAGCCATTTTCTATCCTGTAGGTAGCCTTTCCTACCTAAATGTATGATTTTTGTATTTGTCCTGTTTGAATTCCAAGGTTTTGGAATTGTTTTGAATTCTAATCTAATTCCACTGACTTTGCAGAACCTTCCTGCTTGGTGTCACCTGCCAATTTAAAAAAGCACAGTCTCTGTTTCTTCACCAAGATCAACTTTGTTTTCTACTCGGCAGTCCCAAATGGAAAGCACATAAGAAAAGAAGTTATTTAATAAAAAAACCAGGAACAGAACCTTGCCCTCAAAATATAAAAGAAGCTGAAAGAAACAGGAAACACTTGGCATGGTTTTCACACCTCCTGTTCTTTTATTCTCCTTTGATGCTTTTGAAGTATTCCTAAGAACAATGTATTTGCTATAGTAGCGCCAGTGCCAAACAAAAACGGGACCTTACTGCAATAGGTATGACATTAATGTGAAGGGGTAGATCCCATCTCAAAAGATTTGCTTTTTATGTAGAAGAAATCATGGGAAGGTGGATAATATAAACCAGCTGGGCTGTTTGGGGAGAGGAAATAACAATTTGTGGGTTTTCCTAAATATTTGTGACAGGGGGCTGTTTGGCAGAGGGAAGGGTGGGCTGAAGGTTTGGAAAGTAAGGCAACAGATTGGGAACAAGGGAGAAGAGGATGAGAGAGACAGGTGGAGAAGGAAGAGAAGGGCAGGTGAGTGTAACTGGAGGGAGGGAGGAGATCCCTGAAAAGTACATGGGCTGAGGCTGTCACAGCCAGGGCTGGAAAGAACAGAAAGCTAGGTGAAGATCCTGGCTTGGACTGTGTTTGCAGCTGCCTTTACTGACTTCAGTCTCTCCCATGTTTTTTCCCTGCAGTTGCTTCTAACATCTTTGGAAGGGAAGGTGGGCAAGGGCAAGAGGTACCACCTATATCCTAATGCTTATAGGTGGGAGGAGGGTCTGCCTGGGGATTCCCTGACTGGGGCTGAGACCAGAGGCAAAATTAATACTATAGCATTCCCGTAAGAACTCTGATCCTGCTTCCCGTGCTCAAGAAATTCTGATGGGGCAGAGATTAGCCAAAACACCAGCACTTTGCATTGATGTGAGGTCCTTCCTTGTGGTTTCCTCCCTTGCTGCCATTGCCCTTCCCACGATGAAGGCAGCTGCGGAGGATGAATGCCATCCTCCCGCCTGTTCCCTGTCAGGCCCTGCATGATGGATTTTCCTGCCGTGTGCACATGTCTTTGAGGGCACATGTGACTGTTGCACTCTCTCTGTCCATGTGTCTGCCCTGCTCTCACCAACAGACCAGGTGACAAAAACAGGTATGAACGTGGAGGCAGAGTCATCAGCGCCTGAGCCCGTGGGTGAGAACAGCATGTGCATCAGGCCACACACGGATGTGAGTGTCCTGAAGGCTGGGTGCATTTTGAATGTATGAGGTTCAGCATACTGTTCTTTCTAGTAGCAGGTCAGGTATGTCAGTGTATTTGGCAGCCAGTCTACAAGATTATGGTTTTTCTCTTGGGTGAGGAGAGCAAGAAAAGCTCTTTTTTGCTTATAGATTGGGGCCAGGGTGTTTATTTGCTACTGGATGTGATCCAGTTTCATTGCCTCTCCGCACAGAGAGGAAACAGCAGAGAGGAAACAGTCTAGGAGGTGCCTGGAGTGTGTGGAAGATAACTTCCTGACACAGCTGGTGAGTGAGCCAGCTAGGGAAGGCGCCCTGCTGGACCTGTTGTTTGTGAACAGAGAAGGACTTCTGGGTGATGTGGTGGTTGGAGGCCCTCTTGGGCGTAGCAGTCACAAAGTAATAGAGTTTTCCATTCTTGGAGAAGTAAGGAGGGGGCTCAGGGAGCTGGTGGAAGTGTTCACTGAGCCAGTTTCCATCATTTATCAGTAGTCCTGGCTAACCAGGACAGGTCCCAGTGAAATGAAGGTTAGCAAATAATGCTGGCCATCTACAAGAAGGGCCAGAAGGATCTGGGGAACTATAGGCCTCTCAGTCTGACCTTGGTGCTGAGGAGGGCTATGGAGCAAATCACTTTGAGTGCCATCATGCGACACATACAGGACAACCAGCTGATCAGGCCCGGTCGGCATAGGTTTATGAAAGGCAGGTCCTGCTTGGCCAACCTGATCTTCTATGACAAGGTGACCCACTTAGTGGATGGAGGGAAAGGCTGTGCATGTTCTCTCCCTAGACTTCAGTAAAGCCTTTGACACCGTTTCTCACAGTGTTATCCTGGAGAAACTGTCTGCTAATGACCTGGATAGGTGGATTCTTCACTGGGTAAACAACAGGGTGGATGGCAGACCTAAAGAGTTGTGGTGAGTGGAGTTAACTCCAGCTGGGAGCCAGTCACAAGCGGTCTTCCCCAGTTCTCAGTGCTGGGGACAGTTCTGTTTAATAACTTTAAGAATGATCAGTACAAGGGGACATGGAACTGTTGGAACAAGTCCAGAGGAGGGCCTCGAGGATGATCAGGGGACTGGAGCACCTCCCGTATGAAGACAGGCTGAGAAAGTTGGGGCTGTTCAGCCTGGAGAAGAGAAGGCTGCGTGGAGACCTCATAGCAGCCTTCCAGTATCTGAAGGGGGCTTATAGGGATGCTGGGGAGGGACTCTTCATTAGGGACTGTAGTGATAGGACAAGGGGTAATGGGTTAAAACTTAACCAGGAGAAGTTTAGATTGGATATAAGGAGGAAGTTCTTTCCTGTTAGGGTGGTGAGGCACTGGAATGGGTTGCCCAGGGAGGTTTTGAATGCTCCATCCCTGGCAGTGTTCAAGACCAGGTTGGACAAGGCCTTGGGTGATATGGTTTAGTGTGAGGTGTCCCTGCCCATGGCAGGGGGGTTGGAATTTGATGATCTTAAGGTCCCTTCCAGTCCTAACTATTCTATGATTCTATGATTGAGTGCACCCTCAGTAAGTTTGTTGTAAGTTGGGCAGAAATGTTGTTCTGCTGGAGAATAAGAAAGCTCTGCAGAGGAATCTGGACAGGCTGGATTGATGGGCAGGAGCCAGTTGCATGAGATTCAACAAGGCTCTGTGCTGGGTCCTGCACTTGGGTTCTGCAGTGCTACAGGATTGGGGAAGAGTGTCTGGAAATCTGCTAGATGGGAAAAGGACCCGGGATGCTGAGCATGAGCCATCTTGTGTGGGCCCAGGCAGCCGAGAAGGCCAACAGCATCCTGGTCTGCGTCAGCAGTAGTGTGGCCAGCAGGGACCATCCCTCTGTACTGAGCACTGGTGAGGCTGCATCTCCAAAACTGTGTTCAGTTTTGAGCCCCTCATTATAAGAATGACATTAAGGTGTCCAAAGAAGGGAAATGAAGCTGTTTAAGGGTCTGGAGCACTAGTCTGATGAGGAGTGGCTGAGGAAACTGGTTTTTTTTAGTGTAGAGAGAAGGCTCAGGGGGGACCTTATCGCTCTCTACAACTACCTGAAAGGAGGTTGTAGGGAGGCAGCTGTCAGTATCTTCTCCCAAGTAACAAGCAATAGGATAAGAGGAAGTGGCCTCATGTTGCACCAGGGGAGGTTTAGATTGGATATTGGGAAAAATTTTTTCACTGAAAGGGTTGTCAAGCACTGGCTACCCAGGAAAGTGGTGGAATCACCATTCCTGGAGGCGTTTAAAAGATGTGTAGATGTGATACTTAGGAACAGGGTTTAGTGGTGGACTTGGTAGTACGAGGTTAATAGTTGGACTCAATGATCTTGAAGGGTTTTTCCATCCTAAATGATTCTTTGATTCTATGATTGTGTTTATTTTTGTCTGAAGACATGACTTTTATTTTCTAGTTATAGATTATCAAGGCATACAGGATGGTGGATAGCCAGCAAGATCCCCAAGTGTTAGCTGCATTGGTGGGGTGTTACCCTAACGCTTCTGGAAGGACTACTGCAGCAGATGATCAAGTGAGTCGATGGAGACTTGGACTCCAGCAGCAAGGCTCAGGAAATATCCAGTCGCAGAAAACTTGCAGAACGTTTCAAAGAAAGTTTGTTGTTTTTTTTTTTTTCAGGAAGCTCCTTTAGCTTTCCCAGAATATTTTTACTTGTAGGCAAAATTTGTAAGCATTCTTTATTTTTAAAACATGGTTTATATTCTGCTCTTGTCTGCAGCAGCGCCAGCACTGTCAATGTATTTATCTTTTCGCTGTTAACACTTGCCATTCCTGGAACATCTCCTGCTCAGCAGCTGTTTGTAGGTGTTTTCTTTTTTCTCTCCCATCATCATGTACCTTTCCTTCCTGTTCAAGACATCCATAAACCTCTCATAGTGACATCATAGCTGTTTCTATAGCAACAGATTATGATACTAGAACAGAGGATAATATCAAACAGGGGGAGGCAGAGATAAATTGTGGTGTTTGTGTGTGTGTGTCTAAGGGCTTGATTATATTCCTACATCCCTTCCGAGGATGTTGTCTGCCTGGTTTCTCCTCTGTTTATCTTATATGCCTTTTAAAGGTTAGGAAAAGGCAAAGGAAAAAAGAGATCTGGAGGTCAGAGCAATAGAGACGCATTATTTTTGATGGTCTGTGTGTAAACCAAGTAGGCTGAGATTTATTTTTCATCTCAGTCGTATCTCTCCTGTGTCTTCTGAGAGTAATCAAGTCTGGAGAAAACTTGAAGCCACAAGAATCCCTTGGTACAGCTTCACTTTTATTTTGATTATGAATTACTGGTAGCCACTACCAGCAAATCAAGAACCTCTGTGCTACAGATTTTCCAAAAGATAGACAAATGTGGCTTAGCATTGCCCCAGAGAGCTCACAACATGTATTTGAGAAAGGATGCCACAGCTTGAGCTGGCATGGAGAGAAGAGGGAGCAGTACCAAAAGAAGGATATCAGCAGAAGTATGATATCTAGACAGTGCTGCGCCCTACCTAGAGAGTGGTCGTGGCAGAGGTGGTCTGTTAGCTTTTCACAGTAATGTTTCTGGAAGAGCTGTTCTGGCAGTGGGTTGGGGTCCTGGTTTGTGAATATCTGCATGGTTCTTCTGTGGCTTTAGGCTGTCCTGCCAATGGGAGCTGACAGCAGCAGGATTGCAGAAGGATGAGTGTCCATGTTGCTTGATGCTTACATTGATAGGAAGGCTATCTCTTTGCATAAAACATGAGGCCAGAGGTGAAGAACATCCAGCTGAAGTGTATGGGGTTTTATTTTCTCCTAGGCAGCAGTTAGTGTTGTTATATTCCAAATAGTTTGGCAAGGATTTTCAACAGGTCTTTGTTTTGCCTCCAGATAGTGGTAATTTCTGGCCATCACTGCTACTTCCCTATTTAGATGACTAACTTCAAAATCTGGAGAAAAAAAATCCGAGAAAACCTTCTTGGATAGCCTTTTAATTCTGTATGTGTGTGCAATCTTTAACTTCCCTGTTGTGGCAGAATTTATGGGGAGTTAAATTGTCTAGTCTTTAAAATACCTGAAGCAGGCTTTTCTCTAACATGGCATATCTCTGGTGGTGCTCTGTGCACCTTAACAACTGACCAGGAGTTTTGATCCCACTCTTAGGCACTCCAGTGCCCTGGGAAGGAGTGCAGGGGCAGCATCTGAAAAGAGCAGTAATAGGTACCATGGCGGCTAGTTTTAGCAATGCAATGTGTTAGGGGGGTAGGTAACAGCCTCTTTCTGTTGCGGGAACTTGGCGACATGCTACAGGATGAGCTGTGGATCAGCAGTGGAGCAGCTCTGAGATCAGGTGATGCTTAGCCTCTAGGTGCCAGTACATCAGTGCACAGGAGCTTTCTGGCATCTTAGTGCTGCTAGGATGGGAGAGAAGTTGGCATGCAGAAAAAATCGTACGAGTCATTCAGACCCTTCAGTGCCATCGCATATTGAAGTTACTCAGAGGATACATGAACACAGAACACCTTGACATGAATTAATAGTTAGTTAGCCTTCATGGAAGCTTATTGGGAGCCAGAGGATTGGTTGTGTGTGTTTCCCCAGCACAGTGCCAGCCTGGCATGCTAGCCCCAGTTTCTGAGCAGGCTGATGGTGTTCTCCTGCAGGGAACATGCTCCACAGTCAGGTTTTGGAGTGATGGGGTCAAGGGAAGCTGGGGTGAGGTCCTTCACAGGGAGAAGAGAGGTCACATCCTTGTCTCTGAAGCCAGATTAAAACAAAAGAACAACTCCTGGTTACAGCCAGTTTGTGGAAACCCTGGAGAAACCCAGGACCTCATAACTCCTCCAAGGCATGTGCATACAAAGCAAGTGGGGATCACATTTAGTCATAACTACAATTACAAAATTATAAATTCCTCTTTTAGCGCTATCAGTGGCACAGGAAGCACCTGCCTTCCCACCACATTCCCCGCTGCATTCTCTCAACATCAGAATGTATATGTATTTAGCAAGTGAGGATAAGGAACACGATGTAAACCCCATTTTAAAATAGCTGAGCCGCCTGACAAGGCGTATCCCATTGATGGTGACAGTACTTCTCATACGGTGTTGTTTTCTTATTGCTTATCTGAGGCTGTGAGCACCTTGATAATGAAAGTGCACCTTCCAAATGCCTGTGCTGCCTGAAAGCATGTGTGAGTCAGAAGGGATGGTAGATGCTGTTTCTGAGCTCTGTGTGTGAGAACACAGGTGGAAGAGTACATGTGTGTATGTATGATGCATATGTCGGATTCTTTCCATGTTGGCAGACTCTCTCCATGTTTGTAGGAATGTTTAGGAGCGTGCAAATGTGTTTGTGGCTTCATCTCCTTTATCTACAGAAGGCAAGGTGGGCCTGTTTCTCCTTAGAGCTATTACACTGTTCTCTCAACAAATTGTGTTTATACCAGGGCTCTTTTCCACTGCGGGGGATGCAGAAGGGAGATATATTATAAATATAAATTAGGCTTTCTGTGTGTTTGTGAGCTGCTGCAGCCTGTACAGGAGGAAATATAAACAAGGTGAATGCAGGGTGTTTATGTGGAGCGATGCTGTGACAGCGTATGTGTTGGCAGGAGTGTTGTCTGCAGTCTCTGCATAAGGGGTTGTGTTGCCACTGTGAGTGTGGAAGGCTGTAAATCACAGTGTGTTCAGGAGGGGACACTGCCACTCTGCCTGTAAAAAGGCAGGGAGAGATTTCTTGGAGCAATGTGACTCTTTTCAGACTGAACAAAAGGGTTACTAGAAATCTAAGCTTGAGGAAAATATCATCCAAGACATTCTGACAGGGAGTGGTCCGTAATCCACATCTACGAGCTCATCTCCATCCTGACCCAGAACAACTGCATGGCTGACATCTTCTACACATCTCTCCCAGTCCCAGGTTTTGGTGGCCCTACTGAACCAGTTCTTGGTTAACTCTGCAGCTCTACTAATGTATCTCGGGTCCTCCTAAATCCTCAGTTATTTAAGTCTTGACCTGGTCCTGTGATGCAGCTGGCATCTGTAAGCACATGAAATATCCCATGGGGAATCTGTATCCATTTAGATGAGTTTACTGTGTCACTCACAACCTACCTGTTGTAGGTGAGACCATCTCAGTAAAGTACCTGTATCTTTTTCAGCATCCCCGCAAGTAGGTGTCTGAGCCCTGGTTTTGTTCTTGCTCAGCTGCAAACTTGAGCTACAGACTTGAAGTTCCCCTCTGTAGTACTGGGCTTGGCTTAAAAGTTATTTTGTGTTCCTCCAAAATCATTGCTGTTTCCCAAAGGAGCACTTGAGTCATTATCAATCCCTGCATTTCCTCTCAGCCAGGAAGGGTTGAAGGGGTTTCAGGAAGAGGATGCTTTACAAGGAGATGTCTGCTTTCCCTTGCTATGCCCTGTTGCAAACAGATACTGAGACTCCTGCCAAAAAGCTGTTGCCTGTAGGAAATAGTGTGCGAGGGAAGAAGATGGGATGTGAGTGAATGACAGGGTAGGGCAGAATTTCAGGCAGGGAAGCCCAGTGCTTTTGATATCAGGCGCAATAAAACAGATGCTTGTGGCAGCGCTGGGGGTGAGCTAGGAAATGTGCTTATGTCACTTGGCATCGCTGGAGCAAGTTGCAGGTAATAGTTTTTCATTTCGGTTTAATGGCAGCTGGTACTCCTGTCCATCTCACCCTCTTGTTATTGCAGGGCTTGGTAAGGGAATGGGGCTTTCACTCTCCCTGCGTAGTTTGTCCCCTTTCTTCTGTTCCTGGCAGCCTCTTCTCCTCTTCCGCCCCTTCCCCAACACAGCCCTGTCATGTTCTGTCATGCTTGGTTGAAGATGACCAGCCCACCTGAGGCATTTGTGGCCAAGGAAGTAGCATGCCACATATCGAAAACATGCTCACTTACCATGGGAGCTGAATGCTGGAAAGCACAGGTCATCTTGAGGCTCAGGGCGAGCCCTGGGGGGCCAGCAAGCACACAGGGGAGGAAGAGTGCAGGCATGGTCACATAGGTAGAATACGCTGTGGTTACCATGAAATGCTTGCTGAAAGTCAGATATTGGAAGTTATTTGGCTAACCGGGGCAAGGGAAGCAGCAGCCTCTCCTGATGTCCTCAGCCCTCCTTCCTTGCTCACTAGAGAGGTAGGGCTGGGTGCAAAGCCAGGAGCTCCCCCTCCCCTGCTCGTGGTATCTGGGTGGACGGGCTGCCTGCGAGGCTGCCTCTGAGGCGCTTGTCCTCTTTTCAGTTTGAGGTGGCAACCCAGCAGTACACAAGAGCTGTGAAATCCAACCCCGTGTTGAGACGGGCTGCACTTAAGCCCCATGTAAGCCTTAATTTGAAGGCTAAAAGGGAACTGAAGGGAACTGAGTGTTGCTGCTGAGTGTCACCCTTTGTGAACTGTGACAGCCTGCCAGGAGGGGAGCCAAGGGGCTGGGCAGCCTCTGCCTTCCCAGCAGGGCCAGGAACCTACAGCTGAACTCCTTGGTCCCAACAGAAGTGTTGGATTTGGTCGGGTTTGAAATTGTAAATGTGTTTAATTGCGGCTGGTGGTTCTGACCTCTGTGGTTTTCACCGGATGCCCACAGAAGTTGTTGCAGTAATTGGCCTGTTCTGCATGCAGCCCAGCTGGTCTCCATACGTCTGGTTACTTGTGTTCATCCCTATAGTCTTGCCGTGGCCTGGTCACTGCTTCTCTTGCGGCTCAGCTTGCTGCTGGTAGCAGATAACACCACCCCTGTGCTGAGCTCCTAAAGGCCATGTACCCACTGCTGTGGGCCTCTGTCATGCCTGGATCCCCTCCTCCCCATGCTTGCTCTCTACACAGGGATCCCTTTTATCTGGTGTCCCTCAGGGGGATGCTGGGCTCCCCGCACTGCTGGAGTGGGTGAGCTGCTCAACGCACAGGTAGTCACAGCAGGCTGAGGCATACCGTTCCTTCCTGTTTCTGTGTCTGTGACTGTGACCCTGGTTTATTTATTGCAGCAACTCTTGTTGCATTCACATGGGGTCACTTCCACGTTGAATGCTTTAATTTCTTCCAGAGTCCTGTCACTGCTTAAAACACATCCGTAGTTTTAGGAAAGCCACAGAGTGTGTAATGCTGTGCCTGGGTTTGGGAGGAGGATTTTGGCAAAGGGCAGATCTGTGTTTGGATCACTTCTGAGGATGGCCCCCAGCACTGTGCCTGCTGTATCACTTTCCCAGCACATGTGTACCTGTGTGCCTGTACAGACCCATGTGTGCAGATGTCCCTAGGAGCATCCTGTGGTGTCCTGCCCACCTTTCTCCCCCCAAATCAGGTCTGTGGGACTTCAGCCAGGACACTGGAGAAAGGATCACTGGTGTTTGTCTACCTTTACAGAAAAACAGGTGGCTTTTAAGCCAAAGCTAAGACTGTCACACATGCTGGAGGGCTGGAAGGTAACTGAATCCTAGGTCTCATTTGCACAAAAACATTGATTCCTGTCATAAGGTGTTTTGCCTTCCCCTGCCTGTACCTTTGTTTCAGAAACATGTAAATTTAGTTTGGATTCCTTTTTTCAAAACACTACAAAATGTGTCTGGGGGTGAGGGACTTCCAAATTACATGTGACATAAAGGGAATAAGGAGGATTTTGGATGCTCAATGCAGTAGGAATCCATGGATGTTTGCCATTTATGCGCTGTTGGTGGGGAACACTGAAGGGACTGAATACACCAGGAGAGCAGTAATGATACTTTCAGCCTCTTACTGGTAGGTCTGCTGCTCAGATCAGACCTCTCGACTTTCTTCTGGCCCAACACATGAGATCCCCCGCACTGAGTCATGTTTCAGGCATGAACCTCAGGTGTAGGGTCATCTGGTGCTTAAATGTCCTGTCATGCAAAGGGGAGTGGGCTCTGTGGCAAGGCTGCTGCAGGAATGGGAGGTGATGCTGGCTGGCTCCTTCCAGGGCAGAAACCTGCAAGATGCCCCTGCCTCTCTGAAGAGGCTGTCCCTGGTTTGTCTGGGTACCAGTGAGGCTGTGCCTCCAACACTGTGTTCAGTTCTGGGCCCCTCACTGCAAGAGAGGTGCTGGAACAGGTCCAAAGAAGGGCAACAGGACTGGTGAAGGGTCTGGAGCACAAGTGTGATGAGGAACAGCTGAGGGAACTGGGTTTGTTTAATCTGGCGAAGAGAAGGTTCAGGGGGAGCCTTATCACTCTCTACAGCTAACTAAAAGGAGGTTGTAGCGAGGTGGCTTTGAGTCTCTTTTCCCAAGTAACAAGCGGTGAGACAAGAGGTAACAGCCTCAAGCTGTGCCAAGGGAGGTTTAGACTGGATATTAGGAACAATTTCTTCACTGAGAGGGTGGTCAGCCATTAGCACAGGCTGCCCAGGGCAGTGCTGGAATCGCCATCCCTGGAAGTGTTCAGAAACCATGTAGATGCCCTCAGTGACATGGCTTAGTGGTGGACTTGGCAGCCCTGGGGTAAAGGTTGGACTTGATGATCTCAAAGGTCTTTTCCAACCTAGGTACAGACCTACCCGAGGGTTCATGAGAGGCAGCCATGGTAGCAATTCCCAGATTCACCTGGGGATCAGTAGTGATGGCACACTTATGCTGCTGAAGGCCTTACCCATAGCAAAGATTTTGTTCATATTTATTGGCTGCTTACCAGATCTCAGAATCATTAAAAAGAGCGACAACTGGGCTAAGACAGCCTGCGAGGCTGGGATGAGGCTGGGCAACCCCTCTGTGGCTTCCTCTGAGAATCAGTCACAAGGACCATGGTGGGAGCTCTGCACTGACATGTGTCAGGCTATGTGCCCTTGGTGGTCTGTTTTCAGACCTGCAGTGCAGTGTTTTTCACCTGCACTGTCTCTAGGAGGAAGAAACTAGAGAGTTGGAGGCTTGTCCATACAGAGACTGGCTGCTCTGGCCCTCCTGTTACTGTTGACAGAGGAGAGGGAGAGCTCTGTGTCCTCTCCTGCCTTTCAGCCAGAAGGAATGCATGTGCTTGGGGGCTTCCTGGAATACTGTCTTGCCATGCTGATGGGTTCCATGACACCACTTTTAGCACCTGAGGATAGGTGTGAAAAGGGAGGAGGTAGGAGGAGGTGGAGGTAGTGATGGTGGTGTGAGTTAATACAAAACCCAGTGGGAAGCAGCATCAGGCAGTATTATTTCAGTGGTTTGAGCCAAAACTTTCTCTCTCGCTCTCATTAAATTACAACTAATGCAAGTAGCATTGTGAAGGAGGAATTTGGGAACTGTTGTTCATCATCCAGTTGCTTGTAACGAATGTGCTGCTCAGTGCCATAGCCCATAGCTTAGCTGAGAAGTAATTCACTTGGTATTTGCAGGCATGACATGCATGCCATAGGAATTCCACTGTTAGCATTATTCCAGCATTAGCAAGGGGATATGAAAATAAATTATGAGCTATTGTTTTTCATTATTAAGTCCAGACTTTTCACTCGTCTGTCTTTTTCCCTTCCTCTGTCTGTGGAAGGAGGGGCCTCTCCATTCCTTTCACTTTTGGAGCTGGCAGGTTGTGCCCATCCCAGCTCCCTGTCCTTCTTTCAGACTAGCACCCTTTTGCTGCTTCCTCTGCTTGTCCCCTCCTAGGTTTGGAGATCAGCCACAGCAGTCGTTTAAATTGCTGTAGGATATCACTGCAGAATAGTACAATGTTGGAGAGAACCTCAGCATTTTGTTATGAGTCTACAAGGGGACCAAGTGCTGCTCTTCATGCACTGGCAGGCTCAAGAGTTCAGTGGCAGGTCAGCACTTTGGTACTTTAAGGTCATCCACAAGCCTTAAGCAACTCTTCTACTACTAAAAATGAAAAAAAAAAAAAAAGGAAAAGCGAAAGGGAAAGCTCTTGAGTTTGGGATATGCGCAAGCAGAGCCAAGCAGCTTCTGCCGGGACCTGCTGGCAGTGGCCAGTGCTTAAAAGAAGTCCACAGGCACCAGTGGGCTTTCCTCTGTTTCCTGCAGAGCTTTATGCGTGTGAAGGTGTTAAACTTTACAGGGGAGTGATGTAGTTAAAGCTTTATTTATCCCTACTTTCTACTGTGACGAAAGAAGAAAGCATAGCTGTTTCAGAGGCCCCTGTTTCTGAGATCAGTTCATGGGGCTGGTCTAAGCTGGCACAAAAACACCCACCTGTGCAAAAGACTTTGGAGAACCAGGCTTAAATACCCCCGTGAAATCCCTGGACCGAGTCAGTACTAGCACTATACAGGATTCCTGCGCTCTTAATCAACTAACCCAAGCAGTCTTTCATGTCACTGAGTTGCTGCTCACTGCAGCGGCCCCAGCCCAGCCCAGGCCCCAGCGCTGGCAGTTCAGCAGAAGGCCTATTTGAGCTGAAGGCAGATGGCAGGTAGGAGCGTGTGCTGATCCTACTACTATTAACTCTGCCACTCCTCTGCACAGCAAGCTGCTCCCCTTGAACATCAGCAGAACCATTTCCAAAAGCCCCGTGGCCCAGTCTTGTGTGACAGAATAGCTCATTTGTCAGTGAAAAAGATACCTTGGCAAACTTTCGAGTGTAAGCTGTCAGGGGTTACCTCAAGACGCTGGAAGCAGCAGCCATAGGCTTTGAGGAAAGAGCAGCAGCCAGCTCAAGTGTGGCGTTTCCACCTGAGAAGGGGATGTGTGAAAGCCATGGCTTCCCCCCCCCCTCCCACCATGTTCTTTATTCATCCTGTCACAGGAGCAGCGTACACACCGGGGTGTTCTGTGGCGTTGCTTTGCACGTAATCACGGTTATGAAACCCAAAGCTGCTGGGTCGCTGTACTTGTCCCGCCCTGCGCCGTGCTGCCAGCACACCTTGGCACACAGTGGCCTGCAGCACGCTGTAGTTATCCTGGTTGGTCTCCTGAAATGTCTCGGGCCAGGTAACTCCATCTCCTCTGCCACTGGCACTCACTGACATGAGTGCACGCACACGTGCAACACAGAGCACCCATAGCGTGTGTGGCTCTCACCAGTACGCTTCAGGGCAATTTCAGTGTTCCACATCTGGGAAGCCAGGAGGCTGTGTCCCTCTATCCAAGCCCCTCCACACAGCCCACTGACATCCTTTCCACTGGGGAGCGATACCTGTGCTCGATTCTTGGATTTTGCATTAGGCATAAATGGGTTGATGGTGACACTGGACGTAAAGCCGCCAACTCGTATTTGCTTGTGATCTAAGGAAGCAATTTCAGTACAGACCTCAAAGGGCAAGTTGCTGTGTGATTAAAAACTGTGCTACCAGCAGAAGCCTTTGACCTTATAGTATGAAAAAGCAGGAAATTAGCAAAGAAGTAAGCTTCTAAGGTGCACAAATGTCCACAAAAAAATCCTATCTTAATAGAAGAGTCAGTTCGTCTACATAAGAGAAGGCTGGGGAAATGACTAATTTGCTTGTTCTATTATACGTTCAGTTTGATTCAGTTGTTCCTTCCTTGATTCAGGCCCCCTCCTTCGCTTTCTGTACCCCCTACCTCGCCTTGGCTTTTTCTGCCTTTTAAGAGAAAGCGGGAGAGGGAGGGTGGAAGGGCTTAGTGAGGAAGGAGTTAAGGGAATGCTCAGTGGGGATTATAAAACAGCCAGGCACTTGGAAACAGTTAAGAAGAGAGAAACAGATCTGCCAGGAGGGAGTGTGGCACTGGAACCGGTGGTTTATTTTCATGCCTCCCTACACAGCGATGGAGCAGGCTCTCCTACAATGGGGACAGAGGTAACAGCAGCAGGAGTGGGGTCACTGCTGGGGTGAGCATGTTAAAGCAAAGGGAATGGAGTTCTCTGGCACCAAATTGGCCAGCCTTCCCACTGATCCTTACTGATGTGCTCTGGTGTGAATGTGGGGCATTCCCATTATGGGTTACGGCTGGCAGCAGGTAGCACTTGCAGTAGCCTGAGGCCAAGGCATCCTCTTTGCATGCCAGACACAGGGGACAGTGGTCTGTGCGCTTTGGGCATCACCCTGGAAAAGGGGACGCAACAAACTCCAGCACGATGCGGAGAGCAAAGTGTGGGCAGGTCTGTGGGCATGCCTATGTGAGCGTGAGTTGCATGCGAGGTCCCCTGTGAGCGTGGCTGTGGGTGGAGATCTTGTGCAAGCCCACCTGGCCAGGAGGAGCCTTCTGTCGTGCTCTGATGAGGCGGCCTTGAGTCACGAGGAGCTGGGTTTTTACTCACCCTGTGTTCGTGCCTCAGAAGCCTGGCGGAGACTTTCTGCATGCTGTGTGAGGTGCCAGGTGCCTTGATGAGAGCAGACACTCTTGGTCCTGGGAAGAAAAGGCTAATACAGGCACATGGAGGCGATGTGACCCGACAGACCAGGTTACTGGCAGGGCTGCGAAGAGAATCGGGGTTGCTTCATGCTTCCTCCATTGTGTTCTTCGCATGCCTGTGCTTGGGGCAGTAGCTAACTGCTTGCCATCCTGAGGGACGCTGCTGCTGTGATGATGGGTGAGGAAGTGACCTGAATGCAGGCCCTGCCATCACCTCCTGGCTCTTCAGCATAAAGTGCCGTGGTGTTTGCAGGCACGTGGCAGTGGGAGCATATGTGGCAGTGACCACAGGGGAGTACTGCACATGTGCCAATGCAGAGACCCATTTTTCTCAGGGAAGAAAACAGATGCAACTGTTGAAGCCAGAGTGTGAGGAGAGAAGGGTTAGTCACTCTCCAAGTGTCTTGGGCTTGTGGAGGAAATAACAGGAGTTTGCTGACTAATGCTGATGATGTTCGAGGAGTAAATGAGAAATACAGAGGGAAAACCCTCTGTTTCTGAATTTGGAAGGGAAAAGAAAAAAGGGAGGGGGGAGGGAGAAGAAAAAAGGAAGATGTACAGAGTTACTAATCAGCCCCCAAAGTCTCTGACCTATATCTCCCTCCCTTCCCTGGAGCCATTCTTGAAATGAAAAATTAATAGAGAACAACCAGGTTTTACCTCCAGGGTACCCTTACAGGCTACCACGTACCGCAGGCTGAGACCAGCGGATAGGACTTTGGTGTCCCTCAGCATGATCCAGAAAGAGGAGTAGTGTCAGTCCAGGGTGTTGTGAGGACATCCAGAGAGCCTGAAAGCGAGAAGGTAATCTCCTCTGTGGGAAAGATGGTCTCTGGCTTCAGGTGGTTGGGAAAAGGATATTGAGCCAACACTCTCGGTTAAAGTAGACCAGTAAAGAAGGATAGTCCTTGAAGTTAGAGTACCGGGGGAAATAGAGGCGAGAAGGGAAAAAAAAAAAGTATATCAGGTCATTAGCCCTCTGAGGGGCAAGTTCATTGTGTCTATAGCATACTCCTCCCTCTTTTCCCATTTTTAGTTTTTTAATGAGGAAAGTGAATCCTTATTTAAGAAGCTAAAACCTAGGGTTGTGGGTCAAGAGGTTTCATTTCCCAGTTCTGCTGCTGCACTGCACTTTAAGCTTGAGCAAGTCACTTTACTTTCTTCCGTCTACTTTCAGGGTGTGGACTGTGATATCCTTGGCAAAGCATTTTCAAACATATAAATAAAAGACTACATTTTCCAAGATGACCAAAGCCTGGGCATCACAACAACAGCCGTGTGCAATGCAGGAGGAGGAAGGCTGGTGCTGCGGGGGTCTTCTGCCTGCAGTGGGATAGGCTCTGTGTTCATGTAACACACTTAGGGCTTTGGGTGCTGCTGGATTGATCCTCTCATGTGGCATGGGAGGGATGGGAGCTTGCAGCCATGGAGTGCTGTGAGAAGAGCTGCTGTCACCCACTGTGGCAGCAGAGGTAGCCTAGCCTTGAGGGGATCTGAGCATATGTGAAAATATGGTGCTTTACCATCTCCTCATGTTGGATGATCTCAACTTAGGTGCCCAAGATCACTAGCCATATTTAACGTATAGGTCTGGATGTATCATGTCGTCTTTGTTGTGCTCCTTCAGAGCCTTGCTCCTTACATGTTTGCAATATACCTCTCTTACTGCTATCGTTCATAGTAAATACCCTCCATAACCCTGAGGGGCCAGAAGCTGAGCCTGTCTCTGCATGGGCTTCTGCCCCTCCAATATTAGGATGCCTTATGCAGCTTGAGAAACTAGGTTATATAGCAGCTTTAATGGGGCTTTTTTCTAGACTCTGATTGACCTGATTCCTCGGACCAGCTGTTTTATTTATTAAGTGAACTCGGAGGAAAAGAATGCATCTCCTGTATAAATCTGATTCATTGTAGAAAATGTTTAAACATTTTGGGGTTTTTTTTGGTTGGTTGGTTGGGGATTTTTGGGGAGTTTGTTTTTTTTTAATTGATTTGGAGCTCTTCATATTGATTTTGGAAATATTAATTTACACTCTAGGAATGAGGAAGATTTGCCTCTCCATCTAATCCTGTTTCTAGAGAGAGATTTACTTAATGTGCAGTGTAATTTGTCTAATGTGCAACTTTGTAAGTAGAGTGTACCCAGATCCAGTAGGAACAGTGGGTATAATAAGAGAGCACTGTAGTGCAGTGCTGTAAATCCCTCTGTAATTAAAAATACTAAATTAGTCAATGTTAGTGCAGTCAGGAGACATCACTAGCTGAAAAGCAGGGAGGTATGGCAAGAATTTTAGGTGTGGGACAGAGAAACTGGGTCTCTGTTCATCTGTGTGTGCATGTGGTATGTGTCTAGGGGAGGGACAGTTTATAACATCATTTGCCAGGAATACAGCTTGAGTTGCAAAGAGGAATCATTGGGAGTTGTTATCCCAACATTGTCCTTGCATGTTCACAAGGTGATGGAGGAACCAGTTCTCCTACCAGCTCCCATATTGTCTCACTCTCTTTTCCCCCTAAGCCCTGTGTGGTGGTGGACAGTTGCACGGTTGGGTTTTATGCTTATGCAAAAGTGTCTCTAAAAATACTTTATTACTCTGAGAAAGGCTTGGCACAGCAACTGGTTGATTTATTTCCCGCCACCCTGTTGTCTTTTTATCTGTCTATCTTTCCTGGTGTCAACACAGATAAATCACTGCCTGGAATTTTCAGAGGGACCTTTTCTTCAGGGTTTTGTGAATCTCCCTGTAAATAATCAGGGGAAGGATCAGTTTGTACCAATGTAAGATTCACTGTCTCTGAGTACTGTCCATCTGCCAGTTCTATATCCAGCTTATGACCAGTGCTGTCTACAGTGCCTGACACTTACCTTGCTTTCTCTTTCAGAGGGAACAGGATAGACATGCTCTAAGCAAAAGCTGCTATGTGGAATTGAGTAACAAGACTTTGTTGTGCATTAAGATTAACAATAAATCAATCTTGTTTATCTGAACAGAACCAGGATATGAAAGAAAGCTTAAGTTACAGGTTGCATTTAAGTTTGCCTTGGTTCAGTTAGTGTAACATCTGGCCTGTGTGATTTCTTCAACAGTTGGATAATACCACCCAAGAGAAGGAAAAGTGTATTTCATGGGAATGGCCTGCTATGGAGGCCATCCAGCAGCTTCCCCATTTTAAGACCCTCTGTTTGGTTGCTCACACCTTTACCAAACTTAAACTCTCTGGGCAAAAAACTTCCAACCCAGCTACCTGCCTCAGAATGTGTATTTAGAAAATGGCTCTTTAGTACCCCTGTTGACTTTTTTGGTGCATGTTAAATAGAACAAATGTACAAAGAAATAAGACAGCAAACTGCCATCTTAACAACCCAATAAAATTTGCGTGGTATCTATGTCAGAGGCACCACTTCTGCTGTCTCCAAGATCATCAGCCCAAACTTGGCCAAGTTTTAAGCCTTAAAAGTCCCTGTTGTCACCACCTCCTCAGCAGCCAGAACAAATCTCTGAAAGATTTGGTCCTAAGAGTTTCAATTAGGCATTTAAAATTAGTGGAAGCTTTTCATGTTAATCTCTCTGTGCCTCAATTCCCTGCCCATGACATATGGATAATACAGTGTCTTACTTTATGAGGGCATTGTGAAAATACATTCCTTTCTGTTTGTGAAACATTCAGTTACTCTAATGATGCATACTGTAGGAAAGCCCATGAGTAAATTACTAATTCCGTCTGCAGAGTAGAGTGTGGCAGGTACCTGGTAAACAAGGCTTGGGGCCACACCTCTAACAGTGCAGAGAAGATGAAATAGTGACTGCTTGCTAGGTGAGCTCCGTGTATCCTGCTGTACTGGGTGAGGCCAAGGTCCTGTAGAAAAATAGCCTGTGATTATGTGATTAACAGCTCTGCCACAGTACACAGGCAAGAAAGAGGGATGAAGGAGGGTTGCGCAGGCAGTCACAAAGCTGAGGTTTCCTAAGCCTTGCATTCTTGATTTGCAGCTTTAAATAGCCTTGCTTTCACCTTTTCCTGTTTTCTGCATAGTTTTCTATCATGTGGAGTGGGCATGAGGAATAATAAACAGCCATTGCTCCTGGAAGAAGAAGAGATGGAAAATCGTGGTGTGATCCATCATCGGAGAGGAAAATTCATAGTGAAGCCTTGCATCCAGGCATTGCTTGTAGGAGCATATGTGACACTTGAGATACAGTCAGGAATAGAGGAAAAAGCAAAGAAACTTGTGTCTTTTTTTTTGTTCCCCTTGTGACAACTGTCCGATTTATGCTGTTTATTAATAACAGTGCTGTGTACCATTAAACAGCAATGCCACAAAACAACAGACTTTTAAAGAAGCACAAGATCATCCCATTGCTTTTTGCTGTGGGTCTTGTGGGGAGGCGTTTCCTGGTCTTACCCTGGGTACTCGCAGTTCTGTATGCTCCCTCTCCTGGGTCCTGCCTCATGGGACATGCACAAGAATGTCATGCTTTAATCTTGGGAAAATGATCCAGCCACAACTCACAGACAGAATCACCCCCAAACCCCTCTGCTTTTGTTAACTTACATTTTGCTTTTCTACCCATATGTGTTTCCTCACATAGAAGGAAGTAGCGTTGCCTGAAGCCTATTACTAGTTCAGAGTTCTATGTGGGCAGTAGCTGGGGGAGGAGGAGGCTCTGATTGAAGGTTTGAAGTAAAAATCATGATCATGCCACCAATGAGCAAGCTACTGGGTGACTTCAGGAGAAGTTTGCCCATGTCACAGTAGTATCGGCTGTTTCTTCTGCACTAAGTTAGGATGGGAGTAAGCTGGTCACTCTGATGATGCAGAGGAGTTTGGAGTAGAGAGCAAAGAGCTATGAGATGCAAGAATATTGCATAGATACACCGACTTTAAAGGGTTACAGTTCAGCAGAGGAAGGAACGCGCTCACTGAGTTGTACAAGTTGAGGAAAGTTGCACATTCTGTGCCTACATTGTGAGTCAAGCCAGGATGCACATTTTCGTCAAATCCCTAAACCCTGTGCACAAGAGCCTCTTCTTGATGTGGTTTTCATAATTGATGTTTGGCTATTTCACAGTTGCTTTTCCCCATGGAGCTTCTCTTAAAAATGCCCTATATTTCTTCTTAATTTTGACTGTGCATGGCAAGTTTATATTTCAGAAAATATATTCAAGCATCACTTTTTGTAAATCTAGGATGCCATTAGGGTACTTCGGGGAGGGAACAGCTTATTATTTGTGGTGTCCCCTGAGAAGCTGATAACTGAAGTCCTAGCAGTATTTCCCCTTCTGCATGTGAATTTTCAGAAGGGTTTGTCAAGACAAACATTGGTCTGTCTTGACCAATTGCAATTGCAATTGCCTGGTTATTGCAGTTGTTCAAGCATTAGACAGTTTAGCAGGCAACGAAGTTTCTCTTTCTCTTTCTTTTGCTTTTTTGTTTCTTTTAATAGCAAATGCCTTTCACATTCCCTGCTGTTCACTCCTCTGAAAGGAGGCGTGCCTTTTAGCTGGCAGCTTGCAGTGTGTAACCGTGAGCTGAAATCTCTCAGCCCTGGTGAAACCCTGGAGAAGATGCTGGGGCATAACTGGTGATTCTGCTCCAGCTGAGGGCCCTGTGAGGGAGGAATGAGGGGACCATAGTCCCTAGGTCTTCCTTCATGCAATGTGTACCTGCACACAGCGGCAACCACTGATACAGGTCTTTGGTCACCTCCAGGTTGTACCTATGCTTAGTGTGGATCACCACCAGTGTCCCGTCTCCCATAACCCTGGTGAGGGAAAGACAGAGTTGCTCTGGAGAAGGGATTTTGGAGGAAAGGGGGGCTTGTCTTCTCTGAAAGACTGCGTCGAGCAGTGCGAGCAAAGAGCTCAGACATGGTCAATTTGGGGGTTCACTGTGACACATCAGCCTGTTGTCAGAGCCTCTGGTGTTTCACACCCAGACTGCTGGGTGTTGGCTTTGTCACAGTGTGCTGCTTTCTAAATAACCTTTACTAAGGGGTGGAAAATGTCTTAACCCATGAAGTGCCCACATCCTCTTTTCCGCTTCCCTCCACATTGCTCCTGGGGTGCTACAGCTTGAAGAAGTCCTGAGTGGCAGAACCAGGGTAATGAAGATAATGCTCCCCTCTGAAGATCTGGTACGTGTTAGGACGTAGGATGTGCTACTCCATTTCTAACCTCTGAAAATGACCTCACTTCCATTTCTGACCTCATGAAAATCTACTCTTTGCCCTTTTGCCTGCCAGACAGCCCTGTTCTGTGTTAGACAGAGCATGTAAGGTGCAGTAGAAAGGATCACCTTTCTTTTCAAAAAAGAGTACAAGGCAGCAGCAGCGGTTGTTTTAATTTGGTCCTGCTCCTGGGTGTAATTATAACCTCTGGGTTTCAGTGTAAAGGTGGAAGGTGATGTGATTGAATGGGGTTAAGTTTGGGTTTGTTTTTTTTCCAAATTGCATTAATACGTGACTTACATGAAAAACAACCATCCTCACACAGGAATGCAGGCAGTATTTGCAAGCTGCCTGTGGATTTATGAAGCGTTTGGAAACACACTGTACATTATTTCCTGAGAGCTGTTTCTTTATGCAGCAGTGGTGTTTGCTTATTTGAGGACAGTGATGAAACATGAAGGTATTAAAAACAAAATTAAAGGAAAGTATAGGAAATGTTTCTTTTGAAAGGTAATAAGGGCCTGATTCTGAAAAAGAAGCAAAATGACAAACCTAGTTGGGACTTTGAAAGATCTGCCTACAGAAAGCTGTGTTTATCATATATTTATTTATACTTCTTTGAGAAAAATCTATGCTATATTTATATATACTTCTATTTTTTCCCCCCTCTTTTCTGTGAAAGCTGCTTACACCAAAACAGAATGTTTGTTTTTGGAATTCTGCTGCTGCTGCTTCTGGTTCTCCAGCTGAAGCCACAATACTCGGTCTGTGACGTCACCACTGGCTACCTAGGCAGCACAGTGTCACGGAATGTTTTCACTCCAGGTGGAGAAAGTGCAGCAGCACACCGACTCTGCCTGAGAGCAGTGTGTGACTATGCATATTGCTAGTTATGGAGAAAAAAAGGAAGGAAGAAAACTTTTCTAGAAGAAAATGCTGGAAAAGGAAAGCTACAGAGTGCCTGAGTAGGTCTTGTGAGAGCATGCAGCTTCTGGGGTGGGCATGGGTGCTGGATATCCACAGGATTTCTTTCGAAATCATCAACAGACCACATACTTAACCATAGAATCATAGAATGGTTTGGGTTGGAAAGGACCTCAAGATCATCTAGTTCCAACTGCCAAACCAGTAGAAAATTACTTTTAAAAGAGGGAGAGTGGGGCAGAGGGGTTTAATTTAGATTCAAGTATGACTCCAATACCTGAACTGTATCCACAAATTTGGTGATTTGCAGAAAACAAGGGAAGATGACTAATGCCCTGATCCTGCTAACGCTTACATGTGTGGTTAGCTTTCAGTGCATGAGTTGTCCCGCTGAAGTCAGTTAAGACAGTTCACGCACTTAAACTGAGACACAGACCCACGTGGTGTGAGGGTCTAGCCTGCTGCCCTAAGGGAACAGTTAAATAAAGATTTTATAGATTTTTTTCTAATGCAGACACTCTCTTGACCTGGAAAAGCTGAAGTCTCTGGCCTGAATCCTCCAGCAAAAGCAAATATACTGGCCTTATGCCTTTCCCCTTTGCTTTTGTCTGTCTGATTCATCTCTTGGGTTACAGGATTGCAGTTGCCGGTTAGAAGGTGAGGCATGTCTGCAGGTTTTTGAAGGACAATGGCTTGGTAGGTGACACAGTGAGATATTAAAGAGCAGGAGGGGAAAGAGAATGGTAAAACCCCATTGGGTGTATTAGAGTGGAATGAGTTAAAAATACATCCAAACTGTAGTATTTAATGACAGGTTAATTGTCAAAATGGTGTGTCCTGGTGGCCTGCAAGCATGGATGGAGTAGTCATCTCATCCACTCTGAAGGCTGCCCAAAGATTAAAGGCAGCGTAGAAACCCCTCAGATGCACCTGTAGCATTATTTCCTTGCTTCAGTCTCATGGCTGTGCCAAAGACTCCAGGAGGACTGTCAGCAGGAAAAGGCGTTGCTGTTTTTCCAGCATAACTTCCCTGCTGATGTGAGAGGAGCTGCACCTCCAGCTGACTTAAGCGCACCAGGGATGTGTTTTCTAATATACCCTGGGCATCCTCTGCATCCACATCTATCGGTGACCGACAGAGCAGCCTTTGCTACAGGTGTTTTCTCTCACTTGCTGCATCCCAGGCAACCCAGGCATCTACTTGGTCAGGGTCCAGGTTCTCAGCAAGAAGAGGCTGCATGTTATTCCTACTTTTTCCTGGCTCCCCACTACAGATGCATTTCTGAAGTGTCACAGTCAGGATGGTATATATTTTTCAGGCAAACCCTGTAGCATAGCTGTACTGGCAGCCTCAGGAGAGTGTCTGTTTATCTACATCTGTGTTTTGGGATGTCTTAGGGTTTTGTTTGTTTGTTTGTTTGTTTGTTTTAGCAGGGCTGTACGCTCCTTGTTGCTGTTGTGGCAATCCATATGATTCATGTCTTTTGCATTCTGACAAGTTTATTGTAGCTCATGTGTGCTGAGCTGCACACTGTGGTTGCTGTTCTGCTTGTGATTAGTATCAGGGCAGCCCATGGTGCCAGTGCGGGGTTGTTAGCAGGTGCCAGGACCTGGAGGGAGTGGGAGGGCCACTTAAGCAAGCTGCTTGCGTTGGCTTTAGGAAGTGGAGAGGACATGAGAATGCTTGCTTGGGCTTTATTTTATAAAACTCCTCCAGGAATAGCACGTTCCTTGAAGCAGGCAGAGCATAAAGCAGGAAGGTCAATTTTGGGATCTACTGGTACTGCCAAAATCCAGTTTCATATTTATTTTCTGCCTCTGCAGAGCATGGAGTAAGTTACCATTTTATTTGAACAACTTGGAGTCTCTATCCCTGAGTCTTTAAAACTGAATGTTCAGCTACACCTGCTTCTGTTTGATGTCCATCTTCTCTAAGGCTTCAGTGTCACTCTGGCTTGTTGGGTTCTTTCTTTGTTCACTGATGCCCATCTGAGCCTCTCAGCTCTTCCTTTGGTTCCTTTTCTTTTGGCAAAAGAAAAAGGCGAGAAGGTGCAGAGGGATGGGAGTGGTGGATGCATCGTGGCCTTGCTAAAACCCAGGATGAGCTGGGGGGAAGGACCAAGACAAAATGGGAGTGACATCATTAGTTGGGAAATTTAGAGCAGTTTCATGAAAACCTGTTTGGTGCCATCTCTGGGGTGCAGTCCTTCAGTGCCATTCGCTGCTGTTTGGCATAGGTGAGAGGAGTGTTGCATCTGCTCAGAGCGTGCCAGACTCCTCTGGACAGGTGTAACAGTCATCCGCTGTCCTGAATGCTAAACTTGTAATCACCATAAAAAGCCTTTTAGGTAAATACACATTCTGTGCCCAAAAGCAGTTGCCCCACTTTGTTTTGCTGTGAAGATAATAGACATAAAAATGAAAGGTTAAATTAAGGTTCCTTATTTTAGATATGAGGAAGAAGTTATTTACCATGAGAGCAGTGAGGCCCTGGCACAGGTTGTCCAGAGAAGCTGTGGCTGCCCCATCCCTGGCAGTGTTCAAGGCCAGCTTGGATGGGACTGAGCAACCTGGTCTAGTGGAAGGTGTCCCTGCCTATGGCAGGGGGTTGGAACTGTATGAGCTTTAAGGTCCCTTCTAACCCAAACCATTCTATAATTCTGTGAAATACGGACTTGCGTTCTTAAAAGGTTCTTAAACAGGTTTTGTTAAGATTTGATGGTTCTCTAAAGAAATTGAATGAATTAGGGATTTGGTTTATTGAAGTTGGAAAATTGGCTAGAAATAGCCCATCTGGAAGATGGAGATGGCCATTTCTGAGATAAGGAACTTCCTTTTTCTTAATGTGACTGGGATGGAGAAAGGCTTTGTGTCAGATGTAGAACCAGGGGTCAGCACTTGTTTTGCATTATGCTAATGTCATTTAAGGCCACCTTCTGTCTGGCTTAAAATAATGGCTCATAATGGCAGTGGTCTCCAACCCTTTCTGCCTAATGCATGGTTGGTTGCTAGGAGGGCTGCCGTCATCCACGATTTAGTTGTGGATGTGATGACCAATTTTGCATCGCTTTCCAAGCTTTGGCTGGATGACTCATCTGGTCCTCTGGTGATTCATTTCAGTCTCCCATGAGCCCAGGAAGGACGGAAGAGGGAAGCGTGACTATTTTGAGATACGAAAAATAACTGAACCCAAGGAGTATGTCCACAAAGGAGTGCTGCAAACAGTGAATTAATTGGGTATTTATACAGGGTGTTAAACTTGCCTCTTTCCACTGAAGTTTTTTCCTCAGTTACTGTTCTTCTGCTGAATTTAGTTTCCAGTCTCTTCTTACTCTTCATCCATATAGATATTGGAAAGTTCTCTGTGAGTTCTGGTGCATAAAATCTGATGAAAGTTCACAGGACTTTTGATACTAAATTCCCCTAGGTGATTTGGGGTTTTTTTGGCAGTTCCCCCTTCTCATCGTTTACTGGGATTTTCACAATTGTTCTAGCAACAGCCGTAGACCCACCCCAGGACATTTTTGTCTCTGGTCATTCCTGGGTTAGACAAAGCTAAGATGACCAGTGTTCTCCGACCCGTACTGAAAGCTCTTTGTGATCTGACAAGTTGTTACCAATTAGTTTTTTCTGGATCTTGTGGAAACAGTGGTGTATTTGCTCCTCGTGAGAAAATCATACAGAGCTTATTTTCCCAGATACTCTTCTTTTCCCATGACTCATTTTGGCCAGAGTTCCTTTTCATCATTAGTCAAAACCCATAGGTGTGTCAGTGGGCAGCTTAGCTGTGATATCACTGGCATGCTGATGATTCTGAACTCATTGTCCTACTATATCTGGGCTGAATCCTCTTAATGTCATTGCTGCAGGAAAAGGAAAGAGTAAAGTCTTCTGGGTTGAAAGGACATGGCTGCAAAGCAGCTGTAATAGCGCCAAGCAGATGCTTGTGGAAGAGATGGGGCAAGTGGCAGCATGCTGCTGGAAGTGCATAGCGACATGTCAGTTCACAAACATAGGATCAAGGATGAGAAGGAGGCCTGACAGCCCCTTTAGCTAGCCTGTCATCTGTACTCAGCTATGCTTTCTAACGTGGACTTTTAATTCTGTAGGTTTGGTTTAGTAATTTTGCTGTACCCATGAGTGCCACACAGCAGTTACTGGTAGCAAAGAGAGAGGTGTGCTCAGGTGCTGGTGTGTCTGCAGGGTGCTCTTCAGGGTCTTGAAGCACTGAGCAATCTGGAGCAAAGTTACACCAAGGGTTGGCTTTGCAGCCCACCAAAGCTATCACCTGCTTGCACTTCATGGTTGAAGAGGAGCGTATATGCCCAATCTGGCTGTGGGGCTCTCTCTGCCTAGAGCCTGCTTTTGAGGCTTAGTCCCTGTCTGTAGCCTGTCACAGTGGTAGTATGCACTGCAGAAGGCACTTGGCATGTATTGTTCTAGAGTTCAGCTTCTCTCCATTTCTGTCTTGCTCTAGTCTTGCCAGCATAAGCAGCCCAGCAGCCGTGGTGTTAAGCACTGTAGAGCTGAGTAAATAGATACGTCAATAAATAATCGTATCCTGCACAAAGAGAAACCTGGGGGAGAGAAGGATGGTAGCCAGGGAGTTATGCTGATACAGGTGGAAGTTTTTATTGTTTTCTTTCTCTTAATGACTTCCCTAGCTCTGATTTTTCTTTTAGAGCTTTGAGGGGGAGTTACTGGTGTCCCTGAGCTTCTTCATTGCACACAAGAGCCTTATATCCTTCTTCCTCAAGTAGATGTCCTTTCCTGAGCTCCTGGATGTTTACTCTTCAAGTTTCTAAAATTCTTTATGTAGTTTATCCCCATGCCTAAATCAGGTTTTGTTTCTGTGTTAGCAAGAGCTTCCTGCACCACCTAGTTTGTCCTTCCTTGGCCAAACAGGCTTCTTCTCTGTGTGCTGAGCTGGCCTCTGTCCTGTTACACCTCGCTTAAAAAGAAAGTTGCTGTCAAGACAGTGGAAGATCAGGCATCTACCCTCAGCCCCAGCAGCAAGCCAGCAGTGGGGCAGGGAGGTATCCAGAGGCACTTCTGTGGTATCACGTGGGACAGCATCACTCATTTCTGTTGGAGAAAAGATTCATTGCCTTCATGGGTCATTCTCTGGCTGTGCCTGAGCATGACCCTGTGTTTTGTACGACAGAGGTCAGTATGACTTTAAATACAGCAAACCGTCATTGGGACTTCTGAGCCCTAGCAGTCACTGGGATTCCCAAGGATATGCCCAGTAGCACACCATGTTCTCATGGAGACTGCAGCAGCTCCCTCCCATTGGGTCTCCTGTGAGCTATTCACTACTCTTGAAGAAGAAGGGGTGGAGAGGACAGTTAAGTGGCTTGTTTCCCCAGGGATATTCTCAGGTGCAACCTTTGAATTAAGGAGGCGGTTTGCGAGGAGAGATGAGTCCACACCCAGACCCTGTGTCTTCTCGATGGTCACCGGTTTGGGCCAAATGATTCAGTCCTGCTGTGCCCATTCTGGTCCCAGCCCATGGCCAGTTTCATGTCATATATTTCTGGGTTTATGGCCTTACGTTTGAATACAAACCAAAACCCATGAGTGACAGCAAAAAGATTCCTGACTGTTTGGCCATCACTTGGGGGTTTTTGGCCCCAAGTAATGAGGAAGATAAAGTCTGGAAAACAGGGTTTAAAAATTAATGCTCAAAATGTGTTTCCTTGAGGAACTGAATTTCCCAAAGCACCCCATAGCCCTCGCTGTATGATAGTACTTTAAATCCTGTGTTTGTTCATTCTTATTTGAAAGGGAGATGTTGAAACAAGGAGATGTAGTTAGCTCTGGCTTTGGGATAGTTGGGAGCTCATCAGATCAGACTGTCTCAATTTTTCTTGTGGGCAGAGTCCTGTGTCCAGCTTCCCCACCTTTCTCCTTGCAGCATCATCTTCCTTTGCAGCTCAGATCCTGTGTATTTCACCCAGGCCTCACAAGAGAGTTGTTTCTCTCCAACAGGTCTGCATCCTGATGGAAATGAAATTAAGGGAGGGACTTTGCGAAGAGGTAAACTGACCTTTTCAGCCCAGCTAGTGCTTGATCTGAGATTCAGATTTTGTAAACAAAGCAAGGCCTGAATGTCATGCAATGGCTGCTTTGCAAGTGGAACACTCCAGAGAAAATCCTGTGGGAGTGAGAAGCTCAGCTTGAGACTCCAGTGAGCTTTGCCCATGTCCTGCCTTCACAAGTAGAATTGCTTCTAACGAGTGAGCTATGTAAGGTGCCAGCCATTCCCTGTGGTTTCACCACCCCTGTGGGCCAGTTGGAGTCATCGGCATTACAAAGCTAATATTTACAGGTGGGAAGTGATCCAGGTGGGGATGCAGCCATAGTGGAAAAAGCCAAAATATTCTTTCCACTAGGCAGTTGTGGGAAGCCACAAGCATGCCAGTGCTGCATGGGTGAGAGGGGCACAGCCAGGTCAGCAGGCAGAAACACTGATTCATTTCAGTCCGTTTTCCAGAGGCCCTAGCACCTTTTCCCAGGAACTAAGACCACAGATGGCCAGGTAGGGTGGCCACTGAAGTCTGGGGTCAGGAGCTGAGGAAGTCCCTCTTTTCCCTGTAAGTTGGGGATACTTCGGTCAACCTCTGTTTAGCAGATGGAAACTGAAGTGACTCAACTGAGACTGACCCACGCTGCCTGGAAAGCAAAGCCATGCTGAGATCCTTCTTTTTTCAGTTCTGCTTTCATGATGCAACTCTGGCAGCAAGCAGCAGGCAGAAATTGAGCTGATGGGGAACCTAGAGTCTCTTGCCTTACAGATCTGTTTGGAGGTAGAATGTATGGACCCACACAAATGCTAACCTGGACTACAAGACAGACTGTGGCCGGTTTCATATTTATTGCTGAGTATATATTGTATAGCTCTCCAAAGGAAACTTTAGGTTGTGTAGAAATGCAGTGGTTACTTGTTTCACTTTGTGACTGTAGAGGACATATGATGAGAGGGAGGAAGGTGGCCAGAACTCATATGCTGTTTCCAAACAGTCCTACCTGGCACATTGATCTGAGTAGCCACTTTTAGGGGCATCTGGCTCTATTCTGACTTGAGGATGGAGAAGCCACAAAACGTTCCTTCATGGCTTGCTTTCCTCATCTCCTCTGGCCATTCCCAGCACTTCAGGAGCTCATTTAAGCATGGCATTAGATGAGCCTTAATGCGTCATGCCTCATTTTGAGTGGTGCTGAGGGTGTTACTGCGATCTGCTGCTCTTTAAGCAGATGTGGTGCTGCCTGTGGGTGCCCCAGCAGCCTGGAGCACAGCCCCAGCCAGGCACCCTGCACGTGCCTCAGCTTTGCTGGGCTTCTCTCCAAGAAAACTGAAAGAGGGATTTCTTTGGGAAAGCTTTTTGTTAGACATCCTTCTGTGTCCTCCATCGATAAAGCTCCGGGTGGTTGGTGCTGTAGTAGTGGTAGTCTTGTGCTTGGTGGTAGTCTGTGCAGGGTGTGCCAGAGCTCTGGGTAGCCCATTTTCCCCTTGAGCTGCTGATGCAGGGTGGCACAGAGGCTTCCTGGAGCACATGGACCCAGTGTGAACAGCTCAGAGGAAGGTCTCCCCTGCGTTTTCCTAGCTGTGCCCTCTTTGCCCTGGTCAGTTGAGAAAGCTTTCAGTACCCAACAGTCAAGTTGCCCTGGATTTACGGAGTTAAAATGGAGAGTGAAGAAGGGAATAAAGATGGTTTCAGAGGTGAGACGGCAGTATCCTGAGCTACATGCCAAAATAACCTGCTCAGGCCATAATAGGGAGCAGCTGCCAAACCCCCTCCATGCCCAGCGGTACTAACTGAAGTCATGGTTTGATAACTTCTGTCTTACCCATAAAAGAAAGTCATGCTGTGGTGAATAGAATAGTGAGTGGGGTTGCTGATACTATAAATGCAGGAAAGATGTGTAGTTGGAGTGGAAGGGGGGACATGAGGTGTGAAGGTGATGGTGATGAGTGTTCCCCAGCCATTGCGCTGCAACGGGAATATGCTTTTTGGGTGGGGATGAGAGGGAGGGAGATGATTGCTTGGTTTTGTTCATTTGATTTTGTTTATGGCTACTCTGTGCATGGGAAAGGCTTGCATTTTTGTCTGGCTGTGGGACGTGGATCAAATGTGGCAGCTTGGAGCTGTGTGAAGCCAGGTCTGGAGCAGTACAGGGGATGGGCTGTCATATCTTTGAGAACTGCTGTGCACTATGTAAGCATTTAGGAAACTACTAATTAGGATGAGACAGTTTTACTGGCAGGACAGGAAAAGCAGAGCAGGAAGGCAGGGAGATTTTAATCTGCAGCGAAGGCTCCCTTGACATCTTCTGCTCACCAGGAGCAGGAAGGAGCTGAAGCAGTTGAGGTCTGAACTCCACTTTGAGGTTGTCTCCAAAAATTCAGTAGCACAAGGGAAGGAATTTGTGTAGCCTCCAGGGATGTAAATTTTAAGTAGGTTCCAATAGTGTAGTGGTACTGACGACAGTGGCTCAAAAGGGGCCACACAGAGGCCATGGTGAAGAAGAGAAGAGGGTTATGCTTGAGACACAGCTGTTTTGAAGGTGCAGTACCTTAGCCATACCTGGCAGATACCCTTTTCATGTTGCCTTCATAACCTGTGTGTGTATGAGTTAGCAGGCTTGTGCCTCGCCAGGGAGAAGTAGAAGATACTTATTTCGGGAGTGTCTTGTGTGCATCATTTATATTCTGAACACATGCCATGGGCTTTCTACAGTATTTTTCAAGCAGGCACTGTCGTTCTGGCAGCAGTCAGTAAGCTGCCTCTGGTTACAGAGCACTGGCAGCTCTGCAGGTAGTGCAAAAGGTCTTGCTGCCTACTTAATACAGGGCAGGCGCTTGGTCTCTTGCCACCACAAAGGCCACATTTATAAATGAGCAGTAAGTGCTGGGAGAAAACATCAGTGACTTTCAAACTGTTCCTTCTTTAGTCCCCAAAGTGCATTTTTTGCCCTTTGGGGTGAGGTGGGTGGATAGGCAACTTTACCTCATTTGCTTCCCTGAAACCTGTTGAAAATCCAAGTGAGGAGGCTGCGTGATCTGTGTATGCATGCAGAAGAGGACCATCTGAATTGTAAATAGCACCTGCTAAATTATTATCAAGTGAAAGCTGACGTGGGTGGAGTTCTCAGGAAAAAAAAACAACCTCAAGTCTTTTAATAAAAGCCATTCAGGCTGTTTTAACATTGTTCCCTAGCTGCACACTACATACTTTAGCTCATGTGGTTGCTACAGGGAGTTACGTGAGTCGTATCAAGGGCAGGGAAGGCCTCATTAAATCCCGTTACTGTCAATTGTGTGAGAGCTTTAAATGGCTACACTAAACCTCATTATTAAAGAAAGGAACTATCAGTTTTATTTAATGCATGATGCCCAACATTGATTCTGCTCCCAGCCCAGAGACTCAGCATTCACAGGGGTGATAAAAAATTAGACCTGCACTCTTCAGGACTTGTATTTAGCTGTAGTGGCATCCTGACTGCAGCCTGGCTGGCTAACTGAGGGTGTGGAAAGCTGCCCTGCACCTCTGCCAAGGCAGAAGCTAAGCCTGAGCTCCTGGTGGAGAACGAAAAGGTGAGGAGCCACGTGCCAGCCTTCAGCCATCCCATGCAAAACATGGAAGGGTGTCTGGTAAGATCTTTTTGTAGTGAAGGGAGGCACAGCCTCACATAGAATGTTTCATGGCAGAACTGTGAGCAGCAAAGTAAGAGGGTATTTCCCAAGTGAAACAGGCTGTTTTCCATCCTTCCATGCCTTATGGCCTCTTTGTCTTTACAAGACCCCAGGAGCATCCCTGCTGGCTCTGGGGAATGCTCAGGGGGCATCTCTGTCACAGGGCTTGGCTAGTATGGATCACCCTGGTACTGCAGGCTTGTTTCTTTGTGGATATCGTGGCAAGCTACTTTTGGCTTATGTAATTAAAAGGCTGGAGTTGTAAATTGTATTACAGGCTGTAATGAGGAATCAGATACCCATAACCATCCAACTTTTATTCACACTTGTTACTATTTCTGCTATTGCCATGAAGGAAAGATCCTTTCTGAAAACATGCCACCAGCATGATTTGATAGTGTCCTCAGGAAATTTAGGGCTGTGTTTTTCTCCCATTCACTGCACAGGCAAATTTGCAATAAAAATTACTTTGCTGCGGAAGCCTTCTTTTCCCATCACCAAGCTGTCAATCAGCCTGTAATTTCTTGGTATCAGCCTATGCTGGAGAGCTGGCCGAGTTACTCTTACGATGTGTGCCCCTAAAACCTCAAATGTGAGAAAATAATTTTAGATGGAAGGAAGAAGATTTCATACTTCTTTTTTTCAGGGTAAAAAAAAATATTTCACAATGAGACACAACCTCTGAGGAAGGTGGAAATGGCAGCAGGAGAGTCCAAAGTCCTCCCTTTAGCCATAGGATGGCTCTACTTTCTGCACTCCTGCTATTTTTGGGGTGCCAGGATGGGTCAGTGTTTGTCCCCTGTTGATTCCCCCTGCTGAAGCTGCCAGCAGTGTTGCAGGGGCAGCAGGGGGCTGGTTGTTGATGTGGAAACCAGTCCCTAACAACAGCTCGTTTCACCAAGGGGCACAGGCAGCCATCTGACATTGCCGATGTTGAGTGACTGCTGACCTTGTTTTTAGCATCAGCTGATATCAACTGGAGCCCTGCCAGTTTGCACCAGTTGAAAGTCTGTCTCTTAAGGGTGGTGATTACCCTGATTTTTAGAGCGGTGCTGACAACATTGCAGCTGCTACGCTTCACATCGCTGCCTTTAATTTGGGGTGCCTGGGTCCTGTGGTGTTATCTTTAGTGCTAGGGTGTGTGAGAAGAACCTCCCTCCTTGTTCTGTGTCAGTCATTTTTTCCCCTCTTTATTCTGGATGAAGAGATACTGCTTAAGCACACCATGGTATGAAAGCCATAAAGCTATAAATTACACCTCTGCTAGGTCCACAATATGTTACCAATTACATCTGCTTTATTATTTACATCCAGGGGGAAAACGTACATCAGACCAACCTCAATCTCCAGGCAGGTTGGTGCTCTACTAGGAGGAACACCATGACTTTTCTTAATCAGTGGAAAAACACAGTTTCAGCTGCCTCACATATGATACTTGTGTCCAGGATGACAAGTTGAGTAATACTGCTGCAGCTCTCCAGGTTCACCACATGCCATATGCTACAGCATTCGTGGCAGCATCACTGCTTTGTGGAAAGGGGAGAGGAGAGAAAGCACTTACAGGGGCAGGGATCTGGTTGGGTTCTGAGGACTCAGTTGCAGGGACCTTAGAAATTGCGACCAAGGAGGTCGGTGGGGGAAGTTAATGCAAATGGCAGCAAACAGCATCAAGAAATCACATTAAAGCCAGAGGTCATGTCTGCGAAGGAGGGCACGCTGCATTTTGCAGGGCTTCATTGCTAGAGCAGGGTTAGTGAGGTTTTCATTGCCAGTTCCAGCAGGGGTGAGGGTTTCTCTAAGTGTCCTCATAGGGGTTTTCTTCTGCATCTGCCCTGTCTTCATCAGTCTGTCACTGTGGCAGGAATGTAGGTGGGGGTGTTGAACCAACTGGAGTTATTGCTTTGGTGGTTAGTTCTGTGTAGCTATATACAGTGGTTTTTGGCTCAGCACAGCAGCCCTCTTTGAGCAGTTCCTGGGCTTTGGGCTGCTGGACAAGTGTTGGGTGTGTTTAGGTGTGTTCGCTTGACCTGATGCTCAATGCTGCTGAGCTTTGGAAGTGTGGAGTAATGTTCATATTTTTCTGTATGGGTGTATATGTTTATGCATGCATGTTTGTGTATGTGTGGACATGAGCTCCAGAAAATCTTCTGAAGAGCAGCACGTGGATTATGGGTTTCTTTTAGGAAAGTGTTGGATACTCTCAGGTCTTCACATGAAGAAGTCATCTCTGTGTGCACTGCAGTTTGTTCTAGTTTTGTGACTGCAGCATTCATTCAACTTCTAACTTTTAAAAAGTTGAAAACAAGTCAAGGTTATGTTTGTGCTTAATAATTCAGCAACATGCCAGCTCAGCATATTATCTTTTTCTTCCCTAGTCATTCTGGCTTATTAAAAAGAAACTGTGACGACAGATAGAAGGGTGAGGGAGGCTGTGCCTTTTTGGTCTTAACTCCTGCCAGGCACTTATTCCTTTCTCAGGAGTCCCCTGCTTACAATACTTTTTAGTCCAGCAGTACCATCCCTACCCTGGGCAGGGAGAGAGGGCAGTAAGTCAGCACTTACATGTCCTCTTCTCTGTAGACCACATCTTTTTTCTGAATAGAAGCGTTTTCCTTTTCAGTGGGATATTACTCAGAACCCTTCAGTAACTCTGTTTCAGTGATACTTTATTTTCCACTGATGTTATTGTCACTGTGAATAAGAATAAATGAACACAGTTTTACAAATCTGGGAGAACTGAGAGCAAACAGTGAGGCTCATGTTGTATAACTCGCATCTCCAGTGTCCCTGAGCACAGACCAGCATTGTGCACAATTCCCACACGCAGACTTGGCAAGCAACCTGAAACATCATCTGCTGCTTATGCCATGGCTCCTCAACTTTGACTGTGCATCTCCATTTTGTCATGGACCTCACATTTGTCAGGTCCCATCCTGGCTCTCTGCAGGCCAGAAGCTACACAGTGGGTTTATGGGAATAAACGGAGGGTTTAAGTCAGATCCAGCGAAGCACTTAATATAGGATGAGCCTGAGGATTTGAGATTTGGCTTCCATAGGCAGAATACTTTGCAGTATTTGACATGAGTTCTTCCTGAGAGATAGATATATTCCTGGAGACAATGGGAATAGGAGTCTCTTTAGGCAGAGGAGGTAAAAATAACGTTTACATTTCTGTTATTAAAAATGAGAGGGGTAGAGCAAGAGAACAGGAGCCTTGGTTGTTGATAATTTAGTTCTATGAGGGGTAATGTTTTATTTTAGAGCATAATGTTTTATTTGTCTTGAATACATATTTCTGGAAGAGTTTTATTTTTGTGTGTGTGCATGTGCTGTATCTGAAGTCTGGAGCAGGTTTCCCGGAGAGGTGGTGGATGCACCAGCCCTGGAGACATTCAGGGCCAGGCTGGATGTGCTTTTGAGCAACCTGATAAAGTTGAAGATGTCCCTGCTCATTGCAGTGGGGGATGGACCAGATGACTTTTGAAGGTCCCTTCCAACCCAAACTGTTGTATGATTCTGTATCCCATTTTACCTTCTTGCCACTGAACAAATGAAAAGAGCTAGGGAAAGCATCTTAACATTGTCGTTTCGCTCTGATGTTATATTGCAGGTATGGCCTCGCATGTGCAAGTTTTCTCTCCTCACACCCTTCAGTCAAGTGCCTTCTGTAGCGTGAAGAAACTGAAAGTGGAGCCGAGTTCAAACTGGGATATGACTGGGTACGGCACACACAGCAAAGTCTACAGCCAGAGCAAGAACGTGCAGTCCTCCCAAGCAGCCGCCGCAGCAGCCGTCAACGCCTCCCTCCAGATCCCCAATCCAAGCATCCCTTACGAACAGACCATCATCTTCCCAGCAAGCTCCGGGCACATTGTGGTGACATCTGCCAACAGTACTTCTGGTGTGGTTGCAGTGTCTGGGCAAACACTGGGTGGGCCACACAACCTGATGCGTCGCAGCACTGTGAGCCTTCTGGACACCTACCAAAAATGTGGACTTAAGCGCAAAAGTGAGGAGATCGAGAACACAAGCAGCGTGCAGATCATCGAAGAGCATCCACCAATGATTCAAAACAATGCTAGTGGGGCCACTGTAGCCACCGCTACCACCTCCACGGCCACCTCCAAAAATAGTGGCTCCAACAGCGAAGGGGATTACCAACTGGTACAACATGAGGTGCTCTGTTCCATGACCAACACATATGAAGTGTTAGAGTTTCTTGGTCGTGGGACCTTCGGACAAGTAGTCAAATGCTGGAAACGTGGCACTAACGAGATTGTGGCCATCAAAATCCTGAAAAACCATCCTTCCTATGCCCGGCAAGGCCAGATTGAAGTGAGCATCCTGGCTCGGCTGAGCACAGAAAGTGCAGATGACTACAACTTTGTCCGTGCATACGAATGCTTTCAGCACAAGAATCACACATGCTTGGTCTTTGAAATGTTGGAGCAGAACCTCTATGATTTCCTAAAACAAAACAAATTCAGTCCTTTGCCCCTTAAGTACATTCGACCAATTCTGCAGCAGGTAGCAACTGCCCTAATGAAGCTGAAAAGCCTGGGACTGATTCATGCTGATCTCAAACCAGAGAACATCATGTTGGTAGACCCAGCCCGACAGCCATATAGGGTCAAGGTCATAGACTTTGGTTCAGCTAGCCATGTGTCAAAAGCTGTGTGTTCTACCTACCTTCAATCCCGATATTACAGGTAAGAGACTGCACTCTCATGTAACATTACTAGGAGTAGTATTTTGCCTGTGAGAATTTTCCTACATTTCTGCGAAGGAATGAGAGTCATCCCTTAATCCTCCGCTGGGGTGGCCCTTAGAATGTCTTGCTGGTGATACGAGGAAATGGTATCCTAACCTTTTGGAGTGTACTTGCGTTGAAAAACATTGTAAAGTTGTAAATAGCCATAAAATGTTGTAAAAATAGAGTTTGACAGTTACAATTTAGAAACCCTTTCACCTCTGTCAGTACTTTGTTCTTTCTGGAACTGTTTCCAGAAGAGGGGTTGTATCTGGAGAATCCACATTTCCTTTCCAAGTCAATACAAGTAGGTTCTTGGTTTCAGAAAAACTTCAACCTAAACAATCTCAGATACATCTTCTAGTCTTTACTCATACATGAAACAAGGGCTTTACAAGGGTAAGGTTGACCCACAGGAAAACTGTATGGATGCAAGAAGGTGCTTTGTCAAGGACTAGTTTTCACACAGGCTGTGGAGCTTGCTAGTCAATGGGAGGATTTTGGCTGACTCCTGTTGGCTCTGCTCCAGGCAAGCAGGCAGCTTGGCCAGGCTGGAAACACCTTCTCCATGTGGGAAGCTGTTGGTAGAGATGAATGAGTATTGCAAGTAATCTGATGTTGGACTGAGGACCTGTTGCCGACTTCTGATTCCCATTCACAGTGCTTTTAACTAAAGGCATATTATGCACTAGGATGGAGTTCTGACCTCTGTGTAAGTGTGCCCAAAGTGAACACTGTGAACCATCTATATCCCACTTCAGTCTGTTGAACAGTTGTAGCAAATCAGCCTCTTTCCATAACCCCCAAAAGGTCATCCTCTCCTTCTGTCTTGACTCCAAGACACAAAGTCTCTCTGTCAGTGTTCTTTTCAGACCCTCTCTTTGGTACCAGTCAGCTTGATTCAACATCCCAAGGACTGGGAAAAGCAGTTCTACTGCTACCTCAGGGGTGGGGAAAAATAGGGAAAAAAGGGGGAATTTGTCTTTAGATGACAGCTGAATTTAGAAACACCCGGGCTCTGTTTTTGTTGTTGTAATTCTGTGAAATGGGGGTGAAGAGGGAAAATGTGATCCTTCTTGGGGACTGATTTAATGAAAATCAGCCTTGGCAGCATCCACAGCTCGTCAGATGGGTTACTGAAAAGCAGGGTAGCTGCTTTGTTTGTAAATAGGAAATAAATCTGTCTTCTACATGGGGAACACTGGGGACAAAGAAACAATGTGAGTTGATAACAGGCTTTTTTCCTACTTCATAAACAGTGGCAAAAACCACCTGGGCCCTGAGCTTGGGAAGAGTTAATTTTCACAGGAACAGGAACTTTGACACTGTAGCACTGCAGCAGCTGATTTTTATCTGCTTGTCCTTTGCTCTGAAGGAGGCCAGAAAAAAATTCCCAACCCTAGTTTATACCTCAGAAGAGGCTTATTATATGAAATATTCAACCTGATGACAGTCCCATCCTCCAGGAGAGACATGTTTCTGTGGTAAATATGCAAAAGCATTTAGGGTTGCAATTACCTGGCAGACTAGGATGAAAAAAATAAGATAATACAGGCATTTTGTTGTTGAGTTATCTGTGATTCTGCTTTAGCAGCCTAGGTCCCTAGCTGAAAGACAGAAGGGGCAGCCAAAATGAAATATGTGACAGAAAGCAGAAATGAAAGAGAAAAATGGTTCGTTCTCAGCGACAAACAAGGAATATTTTTTGTTCCAGTCTCCGGGGAGGAAAAGGCTTGATAAAATCTGCTTTTTTGTATTTTAAATGTTGTTCCTGCCCGGTCTGAAGTTGTGGCTGGTTAGATCATAAGTTCTGTCTAATTCCTCCCTTGTTTTCCATGCCTGAATTGATGGGAGGAGGGGAAAAGTGGCAGCAGCTCACCGGGAAATTAAAAAAAAGGAAAGAGAAAAATCTCGTTGGGTTGAATTACATCAGCAGGGGGCTGCTGATGAAGCTAAATTCAAGTCATGAGGAAAATTCATATTCTTCTCCATTTTCTGATGGGGAAAAATACAGCACAGACTAAAAACCCGTTCTACTCCAAGGAGAAGGCACTTTCATGCTAGGGGAAACACTGGGCTTTATAAAGATTTCATGTGTCTTCCATTTAATTTATACTTGTTTTGCTTGCTAGAGTATAAAAGACAAGGGGATGACTTCAAGAAATGGCACATTTAAGCTGAACGTGAAGGAAAAGCTTCCTCAGAGTAAAACCTCTCAGACTTTAAGCAGGCATGCCAAAGAAGTGACAGGAGCCATGTGCCCCTACATTTAAGGAGAGACAAGGCAGAGTGCTGGGGAATATAACGTAGTGGTTGGCTCTCAGCTGGAGGCTTTTTATCATGGGCTTTGGAGAGCAAATTTCCAGGTCAACCCTATATTTTATTAACAACTTGCTTTTTCTTTTCCTTCTTTTTTTCTTTTCCTTTAACACTACTCTCAAGAATGTGATAGACAAAGCCTTTCATGGGAGGAAAGTTGTGTGGGATCCCGCTCATTCTCACAGCAGTACAAGGCCAGATCCCTCAGCCCAGCTTCTTGTGAGAGAAGTAGTAGGCAGACTTGCTCTTGCATTTGGGTGCCCCAACTTCAGCAATGTTTCTGTCCCTCAGGGGTACTTCTGTCAGGTGAAGCCAGTGAGTGCTGTCCGGAAGGATCACAGTTGTATTGAGGTGGCAGGATGGGACAGAAAGTCCATGTCTTCTGATCATCAGAATGTCTTTAATCTAGGAAAACTTAGCTCCAATCCCTCTCAGAGGACATAGCTTCCTTCAGGCTAGATGTGCTGCCATAATTGCTACTCTGGAGGTTTTTCTCCCTTGCTTCTGACTATAGAGGTGCCGAAGGGAGGCAGGACATGCCAGGCTAAGGAGGAAATTCCCCTCACTGCTGAGATTCCCGCTCTGGGAAGACAGCAGTATCACACACCAGAGTGCTGCAAAGAGCATCACCCTTCTTCCTTCCACCCATCTTCAGCTTCTGGTGAAAACTTGCTGTTGTACAAAGCGTTTCTCATAGAACATCTGTAGCCTTCATGTGTAGGATCTAGCTGGTGGCCATCCAAGTGTTCCCTCTTGCTTGGGACAGTGGTCCTAGTCTACCCCCCAGTCACTGTAGTCCTTCATCATGTCACCACTTGCTGAGTTGGCATCAGTGGCCCTTCATGGAGGTATATGGTGACAAAGCTGTGGGATGGAGATGCCTGTGTGAGGAACCGAAGCTGCTCTCCCCAGCTCACAGTGCAGGGACCTGGCCTGGCAGCTGACAGTTTTAGCCAGACGTGCTTAGGCTAGAAATGAAACCATGTTCACAGAGCAGCTGATCGAAAAGCTTCAATAGCTGCTGCATCATGGGGTATCTTCATGGAATTTTATTTTTTCCTTTCCTGTTTTATGCTGCAGTTTGGAGGGGAGGTCATTGAGGTAGTCTCTGTGATCTCCATTTTGCAGGAGGTCAGAGGGATGAAGGACCAGAGAGATCCATGAAAATCCATGTATGAGCAGCTTCCCGGGAAAACCCACATCCTGAGAAATACAGGGCTCAGGCTGCAGCAGACAACCCCTCCATTAGAGCCCACATTCATGCACCCAGGTGGAAAAGGGCTTCTGGCCTCTGAGAGAGGGCATGTTTGGGGTGGATGAAGCTGAGTATCAGGTTGAAGAGGTGTTTATCAGTGTAGTTTCAAACACTGCAAGAAAACATGCAGGCATAAAGGCCTATGTGCGTGTTGTCAACTGTCCATATGCAGTATAAAATGAGGCTGTGTGCAGGTGTGTTTTTTAACTGGCTGTACATGCTTAGTTGGGTGAGTATGGGTCCTGAAGGATGTGCGGAGCTAAACTGGATCCATCTTGCCACACGTGGACATTGTACCATGACAGGTATCAGTCCTCTAACTGTGCTGACAAACCAAGGTAGATTCCCGAGCAGTGTCACAACCTCTTCCCGATTGTGTGACTCACAGAGTATGTGTCATTCTGGCCAAAACTGCCCTTTAAATGAGGCAGAAGTAGTTGCAGCAGGGATGGGATAGGCTTATTAGTTTACTCAGTGAACTGGCATTTCTGACATTTTTGTATAAGTGTTAGTGCGCTTACATTTCAAAGTCTCCTACCATTCCAGACTTGAAAAAACATCTCTATCTCAGACTTGACTGCTTTTGCAGCTGTGGGAGCCTCATCGCTCTGCTGGTCTGTTTCAATCCTACCTGCAACATTCACTGCTTTACTGACTCTGCCTCTCAAAGGGAAAGAGCAGGATAGTTAGATGGTTTGAGGAGGAGTTTCTTCTGGGCACTGGAGAAAAGCTATCAAGTTCATTGCTGAAGTCTAAACTTAGTTTCACTTAGTGGTGATCGTGCCTTGTAGGACTGCAGGCTTGCAAAACAGACAATACATTGCAGAAGACTTTGTGGAGGAAAGCAGACTTCAAGCTATACTATTATAAACAGTTGTTCATTTCTTCCCCAAGGACGCTTGGAGTTTTTTCTTGTTTTTTTTCAGAACCAAGACTCAGCAGAATTTTTTATTGCAAACCCAACACCAGGATTAATTGAATCTCTGTTTCCTTACACTGAGATCACCGAGTCTTGGAAGACAATATTCAGCTGAAAGGTTTTAGCTTTGTCCCATCTCTGTGATAATCAGGCCAGGTTGGTCTTTGTTTTAACAAAATTCTAGCAAAGATAGTTCTTCGCCAACTGCTTTTGTGTATAAATCACTTCGGGGCAGGTATAGTAAACTTGACGTTATGCCCATGGTGCATCCAGCAGAAGATGTACACTGTGTATTCCAAACCACCTCCCTTTCTGGGCTTAAATTTAAAACAGAAGAGCCTATATTTCATCCTAAACAATCTCCTCGGGCTGAGGTCTCGCTACATATTTCTCTGTTGAAACCTTCTTACCATTTCCCATTTTTACTCTGAGCAGACATGCCAGCTCTTCCTTTCTCTTGTTAAAATTAGCAACCTGCCCCTTCCCCTGTGATGCTGGAGCATCTCCCTGCCTGGCTCCAGCACCTGATGCTGGCCTCACTCCGAAAGGAGCCCTGCGTCCCTCTGTGGAGTCAGAAGGCCCGTCACAGGAGGTCTTTGTTTATTTATTAACCAAGTGTATAAAATATGCCCAGTTACGTGCCTCCAGGACCAAGAATATTTGTAACAAAGGGCTGTTTGCAAGGAACTCGACAGGGAGCCTTTTCCCAGCAAAGAGAGGTCATCGATAGCCAAAGGAGGGGCAGAAGTCTGGCATTTCTTCCTTCTGGCTCACTGTGCATGAGTGACGGAAAATCACATCTCAGCTGAGTACTGTGCCCAGTTCCTTTTGTCCCCTCTCCCATCTCTGAAGACAGCTCCTGTATGGCAAAGAGGGGGCACTGACAGTAATTCCTTCTGCAGATCTCAGTCTTGTCTTGGTGGTTGGAGAGAAATGAACCTGTGTCCACAGGCAGGGCTCAATCCATTGGGGTGTTGTAGATCAGAGACAAGTATGTGAAAGGCAGCCAGAGGCAGGTACAAGGGTCAGGAGCACTGGTTTTCCATCAGCTGGTGCCACTCCATGACTGAGGGGCTCTGGTCCTAACCAGTCAGCTGGAGTTGCAAGACCTCTGCCATAGTCCAAAGAGGTGAAACACTACAGGGAACTGTTTGGCAAAGTCCCACTGAGCACAGATAAACAACAACAAAAAAACCTGAAATAGAAAAGATTTTTGGCTGCCACACTCACTGTTAATTGTTGGAACAACCAGAGACCCTACGAGCACCCTGAAATCTGGGCTTTGGCCTACCTGTTACACACATCCTGTCATCCCTGCAGTACTTTTCCCTTGTTCATCACTGTTAGAGATACTTGCATGAAAAAGAGCGTTTGTTTCTTAGGAGTTCCTAATTTCCACTAGTTTCTCTTCCCCACCTGAAATTACAATCTCGCTTTAGATGTAGAAAGGATTGTCAATGTGACGAGTGTAAGTGGCGGGATGATAGCCTCAGGTGAGGGGATGAGCATGGGAAGCAGATGAACAGCTAAAGAAAGATCGCTTCTTTTTTCCCTGTGTTTTACTTGCTCTTTTGCACAACTGCCATCTTCTCTACGTGCTTGCTGCTAGGGTTGTTTCAGTAATGCTGTGAGGGAAGGTCACTGAGAGGGTCACAATCCCCAGTCTCCTTACTTGCAGGCTGGCCACAGGTGATCTTGGGTTTAGGGTTTTTTTGGTGTACTTTTTCCTTCTCCTGAGACTGTGTTTCTTACATGATCACCACAACAGGCTTGTCACAGAATTTCCTGCTATTTTTCTTCCCTCAAGCTTTATAAGCACAGTAAGTCTCATACTGTGGCTGCAGCCTGGTGAAATGGTGTGAAAAGTCAAGGTCACTCTCGTATTTACTGTACCAGGGCAGGTCTGAAACAGCTACAAATGGCTAGCTTGTTTTTAAAAGAGCTATTTACCTAAGAGAAGTCAAAACTCTCTTATTGCAGCTATTGGCTGTAGTGCTTCAGACTCCATCTCTGTAGTACATAAAAGACATACTGTCTTTTGGTAAAGATACCTGTGCTCAGACCAGGGGCTAGGAAATAACCTAGCTCAGTATGGTGACAAGCAGTTGTTTCTGCAGCAATCCTTGTGAGTGAGGGTACAGTTAGTGGGGCTAGAACAAGGGGTGGCTGTAATCAGAGTCTGCTGTTTGCATATATACGAAAGAGATGAAGTTCAGTCTCTGCTCCTGGTTGCTTGCTTCTGTGGTTTTGTGTTTGCTCTCCTTTCTCTCCTCCCACTCAAGTTGCTTCCTCGCCAAGTGTAAAGGAAACAGAGTGGGGAAAGGGTGCTCTCTTTTCAGCTCTAATGACAGAAGAGCAGCAGCCACTCATAGGAGCAGTGTTGTGGTGACCCACAGACATTACTCCAACAATAGGCATCCAGTGAAGGAGAACGTGCTGCAGTTACACACTCAAATATGATTTTCCATGTCTTTCTTTGCTTATTTCAATGCAAGTTTGGGTCAGGACAATAGCTGGGTGAGGGCAGTGGTGACTGCTGAGAAGCAGAATGAGGTGAGGGGCTGTTGGTGTGAGATCAGTGCTCCAAGTGTGAAAATAAGAGTTACAAGTAGCGAGATTCATCGTCTGCACTTCTGAATATGAAAAAGCAGCATTACCAACACAGTATGCACAGGATTTCACGGATGCTTTGCTCAAGCACCATGTATTTAAATACTATCAGGTTTTTGCCTCCCCCTATATGTTTGCTCACTGCAGGCAAGAGATCTAAGTGTAATATGGAGGAAGCTTACTGTGTACATCTATGCATTAGGTTCACAAGTTTTAGCCCCCAGCACAGTGGTACTGAAAAGCTGTATTACACTTGAAGAACACCTGATTGGAAAGTGTGTCTGCTGTGCTGCTTATTGGCAATGAGGTCAGAAAAGTGACTAATGTTGGTTTATAAATGAATGAGTCATTACCAGAAGAGAGAAATTACCTAAAGATGCTATAATTAGTATGAGGTTATATATTTCCCAGCTTCAGACCCCTGAATGCTGTGATTTCAGTCCTTGAAGTTTCTGTCTTAACTTCTGAAGCCAATTGCTGCACTAGAAGCTTCAAATTAACCTAAGCTAATATAAAGGCACCTAATTCTTAGGTGGGGGCTCAGTAGCTGCCTTCTTCTCTAGGTCACGCTGGGGAAAAGGAGCAACTCTCAAGCAGTTGAGAGTGGTTATCTTACTTGAAAAACACTAATCTTGTGGCCTGACTTAAGCTGAGTTAGAGCCACAGCTGTTACCTGTTTAAGGAGGAAGGTCAAGGAAAAGTACTTTACCTTTTAGTCCAGGTCATACAATGGTTCTTCTGTGCTGCTTTGCAAGGTGGGGTGGGGGAAAGGCAGAAGAGAAACACCAATATATATACCATGAGAAACGTTCAGTTCTAAGAGGAATAAATTAAAGGGAAGTAGCTCTAGAAAGTGAAAGAGGAAAAGGGCAGGGGAAAAATCCTTTTACATGGGATAGCTACCTGGAAGTTGCTGTTCCCCACGTAAGGGAAGATGTGGGAGGAAAGGAGATGAGATTTCAGCCTTCTTGCTATCTGAAGACTTCAAAACCAGAGATAGCTGACTTCCCAACAGGGCATCGTGGTTCTCCCATGGTGGGCTGGAACATGAAAATAATCTGGGAGTCTCTGCATGGCTTGACCTCTATTTTCTACTTATTGAAAGGCAGAAGTAATCACAGCCATTGTTTTACTTGCACAGATGTGAATTATTTTGTAGCTGAGAGGTTTTGCCTTCCTACTGCTGTGACTGCATGGGATCGGTGCTTGGGTTCATGTTCAGGTTCTGTTCACTCTGTCCCTGCATCTGCTGGTTTGGATTGACTAGGGAGTAACAGACTTCTGCCCAATACCAAACTTACTATTCGCCTCTGAAGGCTCCTGCTTAGGAGTAGAGACAGGGTGGATGTGTGGGATTTGGCCTGAATTTAGCTGAAGTAACTCTAAATCAAAAAACCTGTGGCTCAAAGAGGTGGGTTAACATTTTGTCTTTATTTTCTTTCTGCTAACTACTGCCATTCTAGCTGGTTTGAAGCAGAAGTTCTCGGGCCTGATGAAACATAAAAAGTTTAATCATGTCATTCCTGAATTTCTACCCTTGCAGGATGCTAGGGAGAGTTTTCACGTCACTCTGGTTACTTGTGCACCTCTTAAGCCCAGGAAGTTAACTAGCTGAAGCTTTTAGAGGAGAATTGTCTGTCCCAGCAGCATGTTGTTCATGTAGAGGCAGACACGGAAAAATTACCAAGGTTTCAGTTAACGTGACGACAGGTGGAGCACTACTGTAATGAGTTGTGTTTTAACTGCAGATCACGTGATTAGATCACTTATAATAATGCTGAGCAACACCGTGTTTTCTCCCCATCCTCTCCAGTTTAGCTCTAGGTGTCTGTTGCTGTTTACAGTATGCTATTATCCTTGGATGCCGTGTTTTCTGAAGGAGGGCTGTGTTGACAGCACCTAACACACAAAGATTTTTGTGTCTGAGGCCCTTAAACAAAAGGATAATAGAGAGTGTAATGGTACACATGGCCATGAGTGCTACCACGCATGTTAATGTGACAGCTGGTGTACAGAAGGAAAGCTGATGGCCTTTTTCGGCTCCGCCATGGTAAGGATTAGTGCATCAACTACTTGCTTCCATGCCGAACTGTGTAGTCAAAAGAACATCCAGGGTGCTGGGGTGGAGAGAATATCTGGTGGCTTAAAGAAAAGGTTTCAGTTTATTTTGTCCACGAGTATTTTACTTACCAGTGGGAGACTGCGAACAGAGAATAATCATCCAGGAGGAAGACAGAGTATTTCTTCTGTGCTCACAACAACAGTAAGAGGGACAGATGAAATCTAAAAGTTAAGCAGGTTCAGCTGAGGCTAGCCGAACTTGCTGGTTACTAACAATGAAATACTGCCAGTTGATTTCAGCAAGAAAAAGGAAGCCATGGCAAGGGCCTCTTATCAAAAATCAATCTCATCCCCATAGTTCCAAAAATACATCTCCTGCTGTTGTTAGCCGCTTAAACTAGTGGACTGGGTTCTGAAGGGTTGCATGAGCAAAAGCAGAAGATAGCTGTGTTGCTGTTTCTGGAAATGCTTTTCTGGAAGCTCATTTGATAACCTATCTCCTCTTGGCAGGTGCTTAAGGGACCAGGGAAGGGGAAGGTAGCACAGGCTGGATTTTACTTAGCAGTGCCAACATGTGTACAGAGATGTGGTGGCTCCAAACGTATTCCTTTGTGAGTGAGGTCAAAATACAGGTTGATGTGTGAGATATATAATGAGCAACAGAAAGGCATGTTAACTGGGTTGGAAGATAACATTCTGTTTTTTTAATGGATTCTTGTTATTGTCACTGATGTTACTTCAGAAAAAAAAAGTTGAAATTATTCTTTTTTCTCTCTTGTTTAGTTCTTGTTCTCAGCTTTGTTATGGCCACTAAGAGATGATAAAAATGGATTGGCACAAAGTTAGGTTTCTTGTATCATTTAGAGTTATGTTTTCAGCCCTTAGCACTTTGATAGGGTCTGTTCTTCATTTTGAAAGTAGCAATAAAAGAGCAGGAAACATAAGAAAACACAATACTCTCATTTTCGTCTTTTTAAATGAAATTGTCAGCATTAGTCTGAACCTTACCTCTGATCTGTATGAAGTCTCTGAACTGTGCAGTTGGAAGAAAGCAGATACAAGAAAGACATAAAATATCCATGTGCCTGGCTACTTTAGAAGGTAATAAAAAGCTCTCAAAGTCTTGCTTGTTTTTAATCTGTATATTTATGTCAACATAAATCCTTTAGGAATAAACTTTAAACGTTTATGTTGGATTTAGAAAATTACCTTCCAGCATCAGTACCTATGATCTAGCAAAAGAAGCTAAGCTTAAGCTTGTGTGAATGGCCCCCTTGGCTTCCAGAGGCATAGGTAACTTTAAAGTGTGTGTTGAATTGCTGCACTAGAATGAGGAATGATAGTAGTGGGTATGCAGTGTTGCAGTGTATTTGCTGTTCCTGTGTGGTTATGGGATGCTTTGGGCATGCATGGGGAGATAGCCCACATCTTAGGAGAAGGATCAATCTGCAGCATTTAGCAACTGAATGTCAAAACATGCTTGGCAGCTCCACCACTCTAGTGGGGAATGTCCTCTTGTATGGACCTAAAAAGAGCCCAAGCCTGCAGCCTCCTTATCAGAGAGGTGAAGAATTGCCAGCTGCTTCTCCCTGGTGGCTAAAGTGCAGCAGTTTATGTCCTACCTATAAGTTGGCAGGGCATTTGCCTAGCACCTTGATGCCCTTCTTAGGCTCTGAGGGGCAGCCAAAGTAGAAGTTAGAGAAGCAAGAGCAAACTCGGAGCATGCAAGGTTGGTTCATATGAAAGATGAGGATAGAAAAAGGCCAGAGTAGCTCTAGGCAGCCAGCATAGCCACATTGGCCACTCTGCAGTGTAGATTTGAAGAGACTCATTTCCAGTGTTTTTGAGCAACCCTGAAGTTCTAGCTCCTAGACTCACAGCTTTTACCTTTGCCTGGGGCTATAGGATCTGATTATTGCCCACAAAATGGCATTTAAGTTGTGTAAGAATCGTGTATGTGCATGGTGTAACTATAGTCATTACTTTTGCAAGGGGGCTGTGACGGCAGCCCAGTGACAGGGCAGGAAGAAGAGGATGCTGCTTCTGCAGGGTTTCCTGCAGAATGCCTGTCTTTCTGTATCACACAGATCACATCCTATGATGAGTGAGGGCTGGGAATGTTGCAAACTTTGACTTAAGTTTTCAGAGCCATTGGTAGGTTCAAGTAGCTTGCTAAATAGCTCCTTCCATTATATTTCTCCTGTGCTTTTTGCCTTCTGAGAGATCCCAATTGTTGCACGTTTTCCCTTCAACTAGTTGCCTTTCTTAGCTTTCAGGTTGTGCTTGGAGCTCTGCCACACCATAGTATTTGCTGTCATCAGTGACTCGGCACAGGGGTGCCTTTCTTCATGGTGCTTTGAAACATCTGCCATACTCTCATTGTACATACCCGTGTGCGCACACATGCGACTCTCTGGTGAACCAGGGTTTCCACATGCTGGCTGAAGGACCTGCAAGTAGTTGGCCTTGGCAGCAGACCCTGTGGCAGCCAGAGTGGAGAGCACTTCAGGAACCACAGCATGGTAGAGAGGGCAGGAGACTGCTGTGGATAGAGTCTGAACTTGCTTTCCTTGAAGCTGGCACAAGATTTTCCAATGAGGCCTTGACTGACCAGGAGCTTAAAGGCTTTCTTATCTGCAGAGCGTGACACAGGCTGGTGGCAGCCTGTAATTAATAGTGATATTAACCCTCCTTATGCAACCAGGGGATGTCTGACAGCGTTAGTAGGTAGTTGCTCAACAACAAGGCATGTTACAACTAACCAGCTGGGACCAATTATGAAAGCCCCACTAATGCTTGCAAGCACTTGCCTGTTCACATCATTGAGCTGAAGTTGAAGAGATGAGTGACTGCTCTGCAGCACATGTGCACAGCCACCATGTCGAGCATGGGGTGTCCATGCTCTGGGATACATTTGCTCATTGCGCTCCCAGATGTGGGAAGAAGCAGCACCTCCAGGGCTGCAGCACCACCTCCTTCCACACCCACAGCTTCTCTCACCCCCTTGCTGCTGCAGCAGCATGAATATATGCCCAGTACCTACTTAGCTGCTGGGTATGGTTAGAGAAGGTGTGAGGGGGGGAGGAGTGGGGGCTCCTATTCATGGCTTCCTCATGAATTTTTAGTCACTACATGAAGATTTCAAGAGTGTGCAGATAAAACATAAAACGAAGCGAAGGACTAAGTGGCACTGCACAAAAAGAGATAGGAAAAAAAAAAAGGAGCCAGAACACTGAATCATTGTCCAAAAGGTACAGCCATTAGAGAATAATAATAGTTTTTGTGTGCAGCGCAGCTGGGGCCACAGTTGCAGAAGAAGGGTCCTCGGTGACCTGTGTGATGGCTCTGTTTGTTTAATGTGCTAAAACAAAGAACTGAAAAGCAGACAGGGCCCTCGCAGATACTCTTAGGCCTTCTCTCTCTATTTCTGTCTGTGCGCTCTCTCGCTGCCTGCGTGTGTGTCTTCATGCTCCAAATGCAACTAAACACAGCTACATGCTCTTGGATGCTTTCCGTTGTGCATCCCTTGTTTCGGTGGCTGGGCACTCCCTTGCTGTTACATTGCTATTTTTGTAATTTAGAAACTACAACAAATAACTTAAAAGTCAAATGCTTACTGTTTTATTGTCTGATTTTGCAATTCTCTGTCCTTCAGAAAGAGATTGGGGTAATGACATTATTTCCACCCTGACCTCCGTCTTTTTCTATCCATTTAGCAAATACTGCAGCTTGCTCTGTTTTTAATGGGTGGGAATCAATGTGGCTTTTTAAAATTGAATTCTCTCTTCCTGCACAAACAAAATCAATGGTGTTATTGAGCATGTGCAGGTCTGTGTGAACGGGAGCGAGCCAGCAGGGTTTGCAGGCTCAGCGAGGCAGGGGCAAAGCCTGTAACTCACACAGAGATGATCACTCTTTATTTCTCTGTCATTTTGGCAAGGGCTGATGAGCAGCTTGGTACTGTTTAGAAAATAAGGCCTAGGGAGCACTTTTCATCAGGTTAATAGGATTTTTTAAGGTGGTCAGCATGAGGCTGTAAAAATGGGCTAAAATCAGTCAAGTTTGGGTGCCAGTAGGAGGCTTGAAGGTACCAGTAAAATGAGGTTTCATCCAACCCATGCTTTATTTCAGTACGACTTTACAGTCGGGTTTGCCACATCTTGTGGGCACTCCTGCTGTGGTCAGAGACCTTTGCTCTCAGAAGTGAGTTTCAGAGGGAGCTGTAACAGCAGTGATGTGGTTTTGCTTCATTCAGGCTCAGTGTTTGTATGCAAACAAATGGGATAGGGAATTTACATATCCGTGTTTCGTCTTCTGTGGCAGAATGAGTTTACTAGCATTGAGCTGTTGTGGGAAACTTGTTTGGGAGAATTGGTCATGGCCTTGGGAGATGGAGGCAAGGGCAGATTACAGATGGATATAGTATTGATTTTGTTTGTTGGGGGCTTTATTTAATTAGTTCTTCAGGGATGATCTTCAGTTTTAACATGAGCAGGATTTTATCGCGTTGTCTGGGAGGAATTAACTCTTCCATCGTGTTCTCTCGGAGACATCAACTTCATCCATAAGCCCCAGTTCACAAGGCTGTGGTAGATGGTTTGTGGGACTGTAGGAAATGGTAACATGGAGGATATTTTCAATTAAAATTTAGCTGTAGAGGGTGTATCGCAGTCCATGTATCTACTTATAGAGCTTACCAGCTTCCACTATGGGCTGCTTTGGCAGGACAGTATGCACATAAAGGAATTTAAAATTCATCCCTTTTCGAGCCTTTGCCTCTCTGTGCAAAGTACCCCAAACAGTGTGCATATTTGTCTTCCAGGATTCAGAGCAATACTACTCTCTATTTGATAGAACACCAGCAGCCTTCCAGCTGCAGCCAGTTTCAGACACCACTCATATGGGTCAGGTTCAGACTGATGACTTCAGTTGTATGTAAAAGACTCCAGAACCTTTTATCAACCTGCAGGGCCATTCAGTCTTCTTGCATAAATGCACATGCCAACGCTTGTTTTGAACACCTCTTTGTTGGGAGCACAGCAAGCTTAGTGTTCTGAGTGAGAGCAGAAATTTCTGGCCATGAGACAGAATGGGTTTTCTAATGCTCCTGTCAGCAGAGGAGCTCTGGGTGCTGAGAAGGAAGGGGTGGCAAGGAGGGACCTTTCCCCAGTGGCTGCACTTGCAGGGGATGTGTTTGCTCGATATCCTGTGTTTTCATGACTAAACAAGGGTTCATTTTAAAATGCGGTCAGCTCTGAGGATGGAGTACTGATGAGTGGAAAGGAAGACCTGTGTTTCTAATGGCTTCATATCACTGTAGCCAAGAGGAAAACTTAGAACTGGCATCTGGTTCCTGACAGCGATTTCTGCTGGGGTGCCAACCCTGGGGTTTGTTGCATGACTTCCCAGTGAAATCCTCTGAATTTGCTTTTCCTGACCCACTGCAGATTTCTTGATTTGCTGAAAATCCTGATCACCCCTGGATTTCTCTTGTAAATGGGAAGGGCACGTTTCTAATGAACAAGAAAATGAGCCTTCTCCTTGCTGCCCCTGGTTTGAGTGAGGATTTCTTTATGGACATCCTTTAATTATGTGATTGTGACTGGCCTGGAAAAATGAGGCAGTTTCAGTATCCTGCATTTGGTATAGCTCATCCATGCATACATTATGAAGTCCATAGAGCAGCTATAAATGATGCAGGAATCATCTTCCAGCACATGACTCGGTACAAGTATGTATGCACTGCTGGACATTCTTCTTCATGGTGCAGACACGGTTTTATCCATGCAAGAAGCTTGTGATCAACAAATATCCTTTAGAAGAAGCTAAAAATGTGTCTTTATTGGCTTCTTTTCTTTCCACAGACAACAAAGATCCTACTTAATTATTTTCAAATGTTGGCAGCAGTGGGTTTTTCTGCAGCTTGCAAATCAGTGCAAGGAGCTTCCCGTGGCTGAAATGTGTTCAGAAAAGGGTCCAGTCAAATGCTCGTTCATCAACCATATAGTTTTCATGTGTAATGTAACCTTTAATCAATACAGAGATCTTTTTTCATATGTGCTGGTGTGCTGGTAAGAGCTCTGCAAAAAAAACAGTGTACTGTAGCATGTGCCAGGGTGTGCTTTTTCCTCTTGCTATGTGAAGTCCCCAGGACAGACAGGTGATTGTTGGTTTTTGTGGAGATACCTCTGTTAACCATGAAGGCAGGAAACCTCTCATACCACTTTGATCTGATCCTTCACTCCAGTGTCAGCAGCATTGGGAGGGCTGGACATTTCACAGTATTTGGTGGGAGCTGGGCAGTGACTTCCAAATGTCCAGACAGTTCTGGTCCCTCCCAGGGGTTTCTGCTGTCCTTGCTTCCCCTGTGTGCTGCCATGGGAATGGGTGAAAATTATTGGTCAAACTGCGGGGAGAGGGGAAATAGCACATAGATTCTTCTTTACTTTGAGTTGCAACTTCTTCTGATGTTACGGTCGATACTGTAAAGATCTGCATTGGAGCCTTGGCAAGTAGAAGCTTAATTAAAACAGAAAGCCACCATTCTTAGACGAATCCAGATCTGAAAACTTAAAACAAACAAAAAAAAATATACTGGCTGAAAGAGCCATCAAATAATAATGGTGTTTGGACTTCCCAGACTTGTTTTGATTCGGAGAAATGATCTTATGTAGCTAATCAGAACGTGGTTTCCCCTCCACAATTCCAACTCTCAAATTTTTTAGCAAAAGAAGAGCCAGTCTTTGTTCCATTCTAATAGAAAATTTGATTCTATGAATTTTTGGTGTTGGGCTTTAGTGTAACATTTTTAGTGATTGAAAAATCATTCCAATTTTACCTTATGTGGAGGACAATTTTTTGCTTCTGCTTTTTCTTAACAAAGCAAACCAAAACCCTGGCCCCTTACTACTGTGCTTAAACATTATTTAACATTCTTCTTTTTGTATATATATTTTTAATTTGATTTATTTTTTTTTTTTTACAGCAGAGTAAAAATAATAAGCTGCAGTCTAAAATAGAATTGTTGCTCTCCAACTTTCCAAAGCAGTAAGGGAAAATAGATCACAGAGTGAGTTTTAAAAATCAGCCGGTGTGTGGGATATGCTACACTGAACCTCTTTTCAGAAAAGAACGGGATTGCAGTCTTTAGGAGCTGTGTTTACTGTAAGAGAAACTGAATTTAGACCAAGTAAAGGATGTGGGAAGCACCAGCCCCATACTGCTGTGATGACTGCAAAGCAGAATTAAAAAAGGGGGAGGGGGGGAAAGCAAGCCAAACGCAGCCAAAACAGGGGGTTTCCACCGTGTGGATAAATGACTGGAAATGTCTCAAATCCACTTGTTCTGGGAAGGTGCACTGCACAGTCATTTCTCCTCTCTGGCGATGTAGCGAAGGGTTAAAAGTTTGAGCAAGAATTGATTTGGGGAGAAGGCTGCTGCCACAATGCTAAAGACTCATTTATTGGGAGAGCGCTACACTGCTTACTGTAATTGCAAGAAAATTAAAAGAAAGCAAATTAGCTGAGAGCTTTTCAGAATTCTTCCTCCTTTTGCTGACGTTAATGAGATTTTCCCCATACCAAAGCGGCGTTAATAACTTCCGCCGAGTGGCTTCTATAAGCCGTTGCTTACAAAATGAAACAAACCTGGGGCAGCAGTGGGGGGAGAGCGGGGGCAGAAGGGTACCAAGTGGTGGGGAAGGAGATGAATCCTTAGGATAAGGTTATATTATGGTCTTGCAAATCCCCACGTGAGATAGATTTATGCCGAGGTGGCTGCCGGTGATCTGCATGTGGATTGCCTGCTGCCATCCACGCTGCTCCACAGGCAAAGTGCAGTGGTTTTTGTTCAGATGATTTCGGCAAGCGGAAAGTTTAGGCAGTAAAGGGAAAAATGTCACAAGCTGTTCTTGGGGCTGCATTTATAGCCGAGGCATTTCCAGGAAGGTGAATTTCCTAAACTGGGGTGGAGGTTGGGACATAAGGGAAGGGCTTGATCAGGATCAGCTTCCTTAACAGGAATTCCTATCTTAAGAAAGAGCTGCTGCTTTCCAAGAAACTGGGCTTTTCCACAGCTAGCAGAAGGGATGCTTCAGAGGCAGAGAAGGAAAAGAGTGAAATTATCCATGCATTTGGAGGCCCCTCTGTGGGGAAATGCTGAGTTGCAAGCAAGTTGCATTGCAAGGGAAAGGCTTGCAGTGGGGCAGAACCCCCTTTTGCTCCTTCATCTGCCTCAAGAGAGAGCTGACTGATAGGGCTGTGCTGAGCGTCGTCCCTTCAGAAGCGAGGCACGGAGGAGTTGGGCTCCCAGTGCTGTTGGGATGAGGGGAATGGATGAAGTGGTGAGGATGTAGCTTTTCCTTGCTTTGAGCACAGTCCTTCCCTGTGAAGAGATGGAAAAATACCTTTGTTTTTCTGAAAGCTTATGGATGCAAATGTTTGTTTATGGTGGGCATCTCTATAGCTGTGTACACACAGACCCAATGTATACATACACAAGTGCATGTTGAGTGGGAGTAATATTTTGTAATTTCTAAGGCACTCCTACATGAGGAGACGTGGGTGCCTAAGAAAACATAGCTGAAAGCAAAATCAACATGACCTAGTAAACAACAGCTATCTAGCACATGTGTGCCTACTGTAAAGCAGATCCTGCCTGTGTGGGCTGTGTGTGCTTCTCTGGACGGTGAGAAGTTAACATTGTTTAAACCAAGAGCTCTAAGATTTTACTGAATTCAGATAATTTTTCTGCACAATTTCTTGTGTGTTTTAATACTCCACTGTCTGTGTATAGCAAAATGATAACCAACAGCTGCCATGCCTACTTTGTGGGAAGAGGTACCTGCTTGGTGCAGTGGAAGTGGAGCTGGTTTTGGCTTCTGTTTCTTGGCACAAACACCTTCCTAATGCTGTCCTGTGGGTGACAGCACAATTTGCAAGTTATTAAAAGTTTAGGAGGATTCAGAACATCCTAATCCGATGGTTTCTAAATATTTCATGCCTGTCATCTAAAGCAGTTTCAGTGCTTCAGAACAGCAGGAGAAAAAAATTATGCATTGTATATTTATAATACATGATTGTTGATCTCTGCTGACATTTATCTTTACTCTAGAGAAGAGACCGAATAACTCGCTTGTGGCAGAGAAGGTAAATGTCATAACCAGGATAGCCTGTTACAGATGTGTATTAACCCCTTCAGTTAATTTTCTTAATACTTTAATGGGCATAATGAAAGGTCATGTGGTAAATCAGGCCTGTGCTTTTATCCTCCCATGTAAAGGGATGTGTAATGAAACTTGCACTGTTCAGTCATAGGCACAGAGATGCAAACTGTACAATGACTCTCAGTGGATGACAGCAGGGAGCAAGCTACCCATGCGAGAGCCCAGGAGATGGTAGTTCTGTGTGGCCTGGTGGGAGCTGATTTGGAGAATACATCAGTTGATGCTAAGGATCTGACAGCCATTTGGGGGGCATTTTGGAAGGTGACTGTTGGGCTAGGTGGGTGAATCCCTGTTCGTGCACTCTGAGACCACTGCAATGGGAGCACAGAACAAGTAGGAGCGACTGGGAGGTGTGCCTCGAAAGGGCCCAGTTGAAACATTGGTGTAGATGCACTTAGTATTGTTATTTCCTTGCATTCTCATTAATTCTTATAAGGCTTTTATTTATTTTTTTTCTTTTGGATATCCTAGGACAAACTGGTTTTTAACTTAAAAAAGGGGGAGGCATTTCTAGACCACAGTGTTACGGCAAAAAAAGAGTTTAAAAAGCTACATTTAGGAGACTGGATACATTCTTAAATCAACACTAATGGAATGGAGATTGGAGGTTGGCAGGTGACTTCTTAGGTTATCCTTTCCCAAGAGAAAACCTGCAGGAACAGCCTAGGTGGGAGAAGAATGCCTCTGTGATGCTCCATGATACTGAAGTTAGAGGAACTGCTTCTGTCTTGATTTCTCAAATCCTTGCATCTCCAGTGCAACAGCTGTGGAGTTATTTGTGGTTCAGGTTCACTGCAGTGACAGCTCTTGGAAAATCTGCTTCCAGAATTTCCCTGAATTCTGACAAGGAGTTGCTGAGGAAATGTAGGCTGTGTTCTTTAAATTTTTTTATGCACTTCTCTAATTTTTACATGCCCAGCCTGCATTTTCCTCTCTGGGGCCACTGCTCTTTCTGCACCTTTTGTTTTGAGCAGGCCCTGGGGTATCCTTCATGAAAAGGGGTATGGGATGGTTGGTGTTATGTGCATGCCCTGGCCCTGGCGAGTGGAGAGCTGCCCAGGTGGGAATCCTCTCTCTGAGCACATCCCCCCGGAGCCTTTCAGATCCTTAAAATCCTCAGCATCCCATGGGAGAAGAAATTGGGAAGCACCAGGTGATGGCCACTGTGCCAGGAAGCCTTCAAAGTGGGCAGCCGAGTACAAGAAGAAACCCTGGGGGAGGAGGGAAGCATGGGATCATTCCCATTATGTTCTTTCTCTCAAAGCTCCTTGTTTTCAAATGCCAGGTACCAAACCCTCTGCTGCCTCCCCACACACTTGTCCCACACTTGCTGCTTCTCACTGAAATGTGTTTGTAGCAGGAGTGACTTGAACAGATCAAAGCAATAAAAAGCAGAAAGCACCAGTACCCAGGAGGGATAGCAAGTGTAAGACCACCCCACAGTTGGCAAACTGGTTGGGAAGGAGGGATTTGGATAAATGCAATGTTATTTCATCTGTGGGCTGGCCATGCCAGGCAACACATGGCTTGAAACCGAGAAGAGAAAAATGTAATAGGACATAGCAGCTTTGAGGAGGGTTATTGCTGCGTGGAGAGCTGCAGCTAACCGCTGGAGATCCTATAGAGGAGAGGCTGGATTACCATCACATAGATGATGAAGAGATTACCAGTGAGTTAATAAATACATAAAAATCCCACTAGTCCCTGAAGTATGACAGGTTACTAGAATCATCAATGCTCTGCTGGAGATGAGTTTGCCCTGAATAAAATGAATGTGTATGTAAAGGAAATGCTAGGTTTGACACTTCAAGAAAATTTTCTCCCATTGGATGCTTGTCTTTTTGATTCTTCTTTTCCCCCAGTGCTTTGAAAATGAGGATTTACACATCTAAGATTTGGGTCTGTTTTGTACCTTCCTTAAACAATGAAAGCCAAGTTTGAAAAAGTTTCTGTAGGGATAAAAGATCAACACTCACCTGCTGAGATGATTTCTAGAAAACTGTACATTATGGCCATGGTTTATTTAAGTATCTCCATGTACAATTTTTAAAGGGTACAGATAGTTCAGACTCAAAAGGCATCACACCTTCTAACTGCCTGGCTAGTTTAGTCTTAAGAATCTAAATGCATAATGCACAGTTTAAATATTTTATATTAAATACTTTAAATATTTAGGGGTGTTTTTTTTCCAGATTAAACTATTTGAGGACTAAACTGAAAGAAAAAAAACATATGCCATTGATTATTCTTTTAGTCTATGTGTAAGGGCAATTTAATTAATTATGTGTATTCTCCAGATAGTTTCTAGTATGTTGTAGTGATGTAAAAGCACAGGTGGAGAATGGATGTTTGCTGAATGAAGAATGAATTTTGGAAATTCCCAGAGCATTTAAGAGGTAATGCGGAAAAGTTAAACAACAGGAAAGAGCATATTTGCACCAGAGAGGAGGGTAGTTCCCTTTGACTTACATCGCCATTAGCCCTGTTGAAGGCAGTGTCACTGTGGGAAGTATAAATCCACACAGAATTTGGATTAGGTGCCTTCTGGAATCGAGACAAGCCTTTCCACATCTGCAGTCTCTAGTAATCTATTCCATTAATAGTGGAATAAAGGTGAGGGTTCATGTCACTCTTGTCAGTACAGTTACCTTGTGCCAAGGCTCAATGTCTCCATTGTTTCTTTTCTTTTGCTCTTGTGTCTTCTATTCTTTTGCTCTTGTGTCTTCTATTCTTGTGTCTTTTTTTTCCCCCCTTTAATTCATGTTTATAACTCAAGAAGGAAAAACCTTAAAAATGAGTGCAGCCCATTGCAGCTGGAGCAGCTGCCCACACCAGCAGGGCATGAAACCTTGCTTGGTTTCACTGGTTTTCACTTGCTTTTCCTGCGGGCAGCAGGAGCTGCCTCTCATTTTTGGATTGAGCACCCACCCTTCATGGCACCTTTGCTTGTTCAGCTCCATCCATCACACTATGATCAGTGAAGACTGGGAGCAAAGGCTGGGACTGGCACAGGCCTGGGCTGCAGAGTCATCAGACTCGGACACCCACTATTTCATTTGCTTCCATCCCATGTGGATAAAATAGAGGGTGACAACAGAATGCCTTGTGCCCCTCTGCAGGAAGATGGGCGTATTGTGATGGGCCACTTCCCCGGTGGTACCACTACACAGGGATCTGGTGGCCCAGCTCCTGTAGAGGTCACTGGTGGCCCTGTGGGCAAGGAGGGATACCCACCCTGGAGTGGGGGGCGGGGGGGGGGGCTTTGAGTGTCTGCTGGGCTCAAAATTATTATTGGTTCTTGTAATAAACGGGAAAAAAGGAGGTGGGCATAGGATGTGAGAGAAACTAATCCTGCAGAGTGCTTCTGCCCTTGAGTTTTGTCAATCAGAGAGAAAAGGGAAGTAATACAGACGTTGCAAGTTTATTCAGAAGTTGTCAGCCTGGAAAGGGCCCTGCCTGAATCGAAAATAGCTTCCCTTTACGGAAGAGGCTTCCGCACTCATTCTTTATGTATTTATATCTGACCTGGGCTGGCTCGATGGACAGAATGTTCCATACTTATTTCCTCCTCTTTTTCCGGAAGAAGGCAGCCATCAAGTGCAGGAGAGGCAAAGCTGTGGGAATTCACTGCATGAACTACGCTAGGGCTGGCTGGTCCACACTGACCAGGGAAAAACACCCTGTTTCTAGGGCAGGAGCTGGCACCCGATGGCCATCTTTACACTGCTGCAATGGGAAGGCTTTGCTGTCATGCAAGGAGAAAAGAACTGTTCTTCTGCCTCTTTCTCTAAGCTTTTTGCTTTCATTAAGCAGAGAGCATCGGCCTCTGCTGTGGTGGAAACAAGGGCAGAGGTGAAGGATGGTGAGACCGGCAGGGCTGGTGTGGAAATAACCCTACAGTACTGCATAGAATGCATGTAAATCTCCCCCTGACTTCTATCAATTAAAGGGAAAAGAGGAATAGTATAGGCATTGCAATTAAAAAAGGTAATAGAGTCTGATTTACATTTCAGAATGTATTAGCTTGCTTTTAATTGGAAAATAATTTGAATTGCAAGTGAAATAATTAGATTAGAAAGCCACTCAGCAATTTTCTACTCATATTCCCCAGAACCGGACTCCTGGTTCATAGAGTAATTGTGAATATTATGGGAGCTATGTTTGATTTCCCCCTTCTTGCCCTCCCCTTCACTCCTCTCCTGACGAATTGCATTGTGGAAGTAGAGGCACATCTTCATTAACAGCTGCATTTTATGTCTGAGCTCTCAGCTGGTCACAGGGGCTTTCTTGAGGTATGAAATGTGTGAGGACTTGTGAGGAAAGGGCTCAGGGAGTTGCTCTGGATTCCTACAAGCCATTTTTTCCAAATCTAGGCTGTAAAAAGAAAAATAATCATCAGGTCTGCCTTGGTATGCCTTCTTGAAATGGTATGGGGGATTCTGGCATTGTTAAATGCAAGAAAACTGGCTCCAGAAACATGCAGTGCTTACAGTGTATACCTTATTTATCCAGGGACATAGATCTATAGCTGGTGCTTTATTTACAAAGGGCATAGCACATCCCGAGCACCTCACAACCCAGGAGCCCTACTTCTACAGACTCGTATGTGTGAGTGAGCCCAGCAATCATTTCCCCCCTCCTTGCTCCAGGGCAAGCATCTGGGGATGGGGACAAAAGCAGGTTGCAACTGGGGTTTGTGCTCCTGGCAAGCATAGGACTTGCTTTTGTGGTTATTGGATGTCACTAATGTGTTTGTGAGGTTCGGTCTTTGTATTTGAAAGCAAAACCTTTTCCATCCTTGTCGTGGAGAAGTACACGGGGGAATCGTATTTGGGGAACTTACCTATTGCTGCTTATTAATGCTATAAATCATTGTTTACTGGCTCATAAAAACAATTTGTCATAAATTACAGATCTTGGGAAAATCCTCACAGAAAGCAATCCATTTCTGCTGCTTTTTCTCATTTCTCCCCTGACAGACCCCAGCAACTGCACCATCAGCCTATAGTTATTTCTAATTATTTATTTACACGCAAAGCCCTTGCCTTCTCTTCCAGGTCAGGAATGCTTACTTCACTTGAGGGATAACTTAAAACCAATTTGATTGGGCATGAAGAGTAATTGGACGTCATTTTGAGAAGTAATCCCTCTCTGTAATCCATCGCTGTTGTCACGCTAGTCTGAGGCAAGGCAGCATTTGCTCATCTCCGGTAGACCAAGGCTGTTGTTCCTCCAAAGTAGAGGCCCCTTTTCCATACTGACTCTTTCCCAGCTTCTGTTTATTTCCTTAATGACTGAAGCAAAAGCAGATATTGTTAGATAAGTGGCTATAAATGATTCTGGCAGCTTCGTATAAAGGCACGTGATAAATTCGCAGGGAAGAATTTGTTGCCAGGATAGCTTCTGGAGCCAAAACATTGGTGGCAACCTAAACGGGAAGAGTTGGGGTGCTGCCCCATAGGATTGCAGCCTTTCTTCTGGTGGGCACCCTTCTTGTGCTGATGAGATATGGGGTGGTACAATGCTCTGGGCCCTGACCTCTTCACCAAAACCATTATCTGTCCCTCTTCCTTCCTGCTGTTTCCTGACCCAGTTCAGTATGTTCAGTCCTAGCTTGTTTCCTTTTTGAGCAACCTTAACCCTGTAATTTGGTCTCTGAGGCCGTGCTGGAAACCCTATGGATTTGCTGATGGGACTTCAAGTAACGGTCCGTCCACAGCATGTGGCCTGTCCCTGTGGCTGGGACATGGCTGGGGTGCACGCCATGCATGGTGCGAGGATGCCAGCGGCTGCTGGTCAGAGCTGAAGGAGGTCCCAGTAAAGGGCAGCAGTGGGGCTGCAACCTGAGCCTGTGGTTCCTTCACTGGGAGCTGCTCCTCTTGCCTTCCCTGGCATCATCACCATAACCTGAGCCTCTTAATGTCTTGTGCGAAGCAGCAATTTGAATTCCCAAGCTCGCAAGCTCCAGATTCCTCTGTCTTTTAAAGAGCTATTAAGCTGGCTACTTGTTTGATTTTTAAGTTGTGTTTTCCTGTTAAAAGTAGAGACTGGGCAGAAGGGCCCCTGTGACAGGGCCCTCACCTCTGGCAGTAGCATGCACACACAGTAGTTCCCATTAGTCCTGTCCGCTCCAAGTGGATTTAACTTCCATTTCTAAATGGCAGCATTTGAAAGGCATATAGGGCTGAGCTAACCATGTAAGTAATTAGGCTAGGAATGCAAGCAGAGGGGGCCATCAGCACTCATTATTTAAGAGCCAGCTTCATTATTTTTACTGCTTAGATGCTTATCTTAACATCAGCAGCCGCTTATATTTAAAGGGACTTTGCCTTGCAGACTTGTTCCTTGCTAGGCTCTCCTGGAAGGATGCTCAGAGATTGCACACCTTCCTCAGAGAGGTGACACTGAAATATTCTGCTCCAAAAAAGATACTTCCTGATGCTGAGGCTCCCAAAGTATTTACACCCTATGCAGGCTTTGCAGGGATTTGTGTCCCCATCCCTGGAACACTACTGCCACCGTCATAAAAGCAAGATGCTCTTTGACAGCATATGGTATTTTTTATTAGGTCACAGCATGAAAATTGTCCTGGGCATCTAAAATTAGAAGATGATGAGGTCTGTAGGGAAAAAGCAGTGTCAACTCACGCAGTTGCAGTCCCTGCCCCAAAGTGCTTGCAATTAAATGCCTACCCTTGGCTGGAAGCTTTTGTTGGATCTGACTTACTCTAATGGAGCTCCTGAAACTGCACAACCCAGGGTGAGCCCAAGTGCAGCGATGACTTTTATTATTATTAAATATGTATACGCTTAGGGCTGTATTTAGTGGGAGATCTCTAAAGGGGGTGAATAGCACAGTATAGTATACCAAGTCATTATACTGGTGCTGTTGCATCCCTTCTCTGAGCCCTTTCATCCTCTGTCCTGCTTTTTATCATTCTTAACCAGATGCCCAGCCTCTTCTCCCTTAAATGACCCATACACGGGGGTGGGTCATGTTGGAAGTGGGATATGCTGTGAGTCTTCAGTAGGAAAGATTAGTGTGAGGTGCTGAACTCTTTTAGTGAGGGACTTTGGGGTGTGTAAGTGGGTGTGTTGCTTCAGAGCTCTTCTTGTATCACCCAAAACTGTCTGTAAATTTGAAGGCATCTTGCCTTTGAAGTGGTCTGTCTGTTCTCTGAGCAAAGCCCTGGGTGCTGAGCAGTGTATTTCTCCAGGCACCTTGGAAGAAAGGGGAGGAGATGCTTTTACCTTTGCAGCTTCCGGCCTGCTCTGGTCTTCCCTGCAAATTCCTGCCCAGCGTGGCAGAGTTAAATGCTGCCGCCGCAGCCCATTGCGTGCAGGGCTGCTTTGTTGCCATGTCAACTGTGCATGTCATTTGTTTACATTTGATTTGGCAGAACATTTCATGATAAGAACCAAGGCCTCCAGTGACTTTGAACTGGGGGGTGGCTGGGCAGGGACACAGCAGGATGGGGAGCGAGGGAAAGGTTCTGCACCCACCTTATGTATGGAGCTACCCAGGGCCTCATCTTTATAGTTAGTTCCCAGGAAAGTAGGAGAGGGGGAAATAAGTGTTGATCCTCATGCTGATATCGATAACAGTGTGTATTAATTCTCAGGTGGCTAATTGTAGTTTGATTCATGGAGTGTGGAGGTTATTTCCACAGCCTGTTGTGCCAAGGTTGCCACAGCAAGGTAATTCCTGTGATCCTACCAAATTCCCTACTAACAGATCTGAACTGTTCTCACATATTAGTCAGCGATGGGGAGAAATGAATCTTTACAGGCAAAGACCCACGGTTAGAGGCAGATCTGTGACAGACTTTCCTGAGGACTTTCCCCAAGTTAAAAGAATATCAGGGCTTGGCCCAAAGCCAGGGAGAAAATATGTCTGTAAGAAAACCTATGAAGACTGAAGCAGTTAGTGTGTAGTGCCCTCAGCCAGTGCAAAAGCAATGCGAGAGGAGTTGGTGCAAAACTAATTTCTCAAATTTACTGTAAGGACAGTGGATTTTTAAAGTTATTTTCTCCTAAATAGATGCAAGTTGTAGAGAGGTTGGTAAAGCAGAAGAAATTGTTTTCCTGAGTTGTTCTGACTCTTTGCCAAGGATGTTTCCCCCCCCCCCCCCCCCCTATTTGTTAGCTGGTTGGGATTTCCATTTGCCTTTCTGAGCTGTTCTCTGCCTTCTGGACCTGAGACACTCTGAATGTGGTGTTGGTGGGAAGCATTCAAGATTCAAGTGTTGGGAAACTGGGGAGGTGATGCAATTTCCCCCTTCCTTCTTAAAAGAAAGAGATTAATTTAGTATGCACTAATATGAAAAGCAAAGTTCATGTTCCTGGCGGCTCCATAGGCAAATAGAGGGGGCAGTGTAAAGTGCGTGATCCCTTAGGTGTGTGCCTCTGCCACCCTCCCTCCAGTGTCCCATGAATCACAGAGACCACACCGTCCGGCTGCCTTCTCAGGGGTTTCTGCTGTCATGTCACAGAAAATACCCTTCATCTGTGATGAATGTCCAAACCACCAATCCCCACCTGAAGGACCATGCTGCTGGGAACATAGGAGAAATGAGTCATGGGTTGGCAGTGTGTTCCCCCTCTTTGATCTCTGCCATTTGTTGCTCTGGCTTGATTTTTGCATTACCTGTGTGTGATAGCTTGGTCTTGAGAATACCAAAGAAGCAGTTGTCTTCTCAGGGCATGCTCACATATATCGCCTTTGGTAACAGTGGCTGCCTGAGCAGTGCTGCGTCCCTTTCCCCATCTTAACCTCTCTGGTGCTTCAGAGCTGGCCCAGTGCGCATTTGTACCAGCTTGTCCTAAGTGAAAGCACGGGTGGGACCTGAGGTTTGGGGCAGAGACTGGTTAAACCAGCAGTGCCACAAGGTGGAGATGCATCTTGAGACCAGCAGTGCCACCAGGACGAGATGTACCTGGAGACCACAGCCTCCATAACAGCCAAGAGAAGCGCTTCCCTGTGCCTCCCATGGAGATGGGACTCCAGTCTGCAGATGGTACACGCTGTTGACTTTGGTCTTGAGCTGTGCTGGAGTTGCACATATTAGTATTTGCTTTGTCACTCATCTCTGTTAATGAGGGTGTCTCCCTCCAATCAAGCCCAGTGAGGCTAATGCAGGGGAAGCTTGGAAGGTTAGGAGTGTGGTAGTATGACTTTAAATAGGAGCTAAATGCCCATTCCGCTTTTTCTCTTCCCTTTGGCATGGCCTGGAGAGACTGTATCTAGCTAAAGGGCTAAGCCAACCCCATGACTCTCTGGGTCTTTGTCTTCTGTAGGCCTGCGCAGCCATGCTACCAAAAGTGGTGATTTTATAAGGTGGGTCCAGCTCCTGGCTGCTGACCAACCATGTTCTGAATTCCATTCATGCAGGCCTTGAAAAAATCGCTGAAAAAAGAAAGCCATCCGGCACTACTGACATGTGTAGGATTTAATCTGACTTCCAGCTGGTTTAAGGTTTTTATAGGGCACTAATAATCACACGGTATGCTCCAGTTCTTGCTTTTTAATTTTCTACTTAAGGGCGAGACTAGGTGCTTTCCTCAGAACATGAGATTCTTTAATTTTAGACACGAGGTCTGGCACCCTTTGCGGAAGCCAGCTGTCTTCTCATTTTCCTAGCAGTGCTTTCATTCTTCTGCATTGCAAGCCAGCTCTTTTTCTGTGTGGGATCCTTCTCACCTCAGCCCTTTCCCAGTTACATAAAGAAGGAAGAGCACTACAAGAGTGGCCGTGCTGAAATTTAAATGAAAAATAAATCATTGAGGCCCTTTCCCATGTTTTGCTACATGCCAGATGTCTGCCTATGGTTCTTCCCAAATAAAAGCACTGCCAGGCAGCAGGCACAGATCTATATTGTTACCTGTAAAAAAGAGCGCTGTATGGGTAATAATATGGAATACAGTTAACAGCAAAGCAGTACATCTTAGGCTTGAGTCAAATTTCACCAAAGACAGGACTTCACTTTGTAAAGATATCAGTTGTTATATTGTTCTGCAGCTTTCCTCTGTCAGTTGGTATTTGCATGTCATGTAAAACCCAATGCATGGAAGAAGTATGAGGAGATAACTTATGCAAATACTGTCCAGTAGCTTTGTTTGAGGAAGAAGAGAGGTTGCCTGCATTCCTTCTGGATGTCACCTTTTCCCTTGCTAAATCCAGAATGAAGCCTTATTCCTTCCCCCACGCTCACTGCTGAAACAGTGTAAGCTGGAAGAGGTGCCGATGGGGGGCGCAAGGTGCTCCTGCTCAGTCTTGGGCTTTAATTCTTTCCTGAACTCCATCTCCTTGAGACTCATGATTCCTATGCTAAGAGCAGAGATATGTTGTTTCTGTGTTTACTGGGCTAGACAGATGCCCTAGTTCCTTTGTCACTTCTAGCAGAGGAGCTTTCCAGATGGGAACCTCATTTCCAAAAAGTTCTTCAACAAAAATGACGTTCCTTGGACTGCATATTCTCAGAAAGTGCTCCAAGTGACCTTAATGCATTCTCAGCTGTCTTTCACAGCTGAGAAATATTTCTGAATGCAGTCACCAATTGCACTGATACATATTTCTAATAAACTTGGCACTTGTACCCAAAGATGGTCTTGTGGCTAACGTACAAGGTTAGGACAAAGGAAGTTATGTCTTGTTTGCTTGTGTGAACTCATCCAGATTATCTTTCTGCTACATGTCTTAGTGTTCCCAGCTATCGAGTGGGATTCATAAACTGTGCTTGCTTTACCTGGGTATATTAAGGTTTCTGAAAGTCCAACACAGCTGTCTTTATGGAAGCAGGAAGTGCTTGGGTCTTTCTGGTACTGTTCACACCCTATGGCTGACCTGCTGGCTTGCTTCTCACAGCTAGAGTCAAATGGAACTTCACTGTGCTTGCAGGCAGGTATGGTAGTTAGCAGCAGCTCTAGTGAATGTCCTTGAACTAGACCTTGCTGTAAGGGCCAGAGAGCATATGCATCAAGATAGATTTTTCATTCTGTTAGGTATCTCTTCAAAACTCTGGGTAGAAATACTTCTGTCCCTCATCGTCATTGTACCTGGGGACCTGTTGATTGCCAGCAACAATTAATGTGATGCTGGTAGCAGTGCTCAGGAAGGAATGGAAGTGATTGGACTTTCAAATTCAGGGCTGTTGTTTGCAGGACTGTGCTTCGGGGAAAACCCATACAAGGTTTCTGTCTAGAAACTAAGCATATCTGATGTGGTATTACAGAGAAATAATGAACAGGAAAAGTTGACAGTACTGCCTTTACTGAGCAGAGTTGCACTTCCAAGTCCACTTTAGAAGTAGGTTTTGCAAGACAGAACCATAGACACTTAGGCGGGTAATTCTCTTGGCATCCCGAGAAGAATACTGCAGCCTCTAATTAAGCAGAGTATTAACTACCTTATCTCTTTGATGAAACTTGGTAAACTCTGCTCTGACAGACGCACACGCTCGCCTCTCTCCCTGGAAATTTGGAAGTTAAGGCATGCTTTCTCTATCATCTGTATGATTTATTTTTCCCCTGGCTGTTCCTCTGGAGATGTACTAATGCACTGAACTAAGTGCAGCCGTCTTTGCGTTGAGCCGTATTTGCATAGAGCTCTATTTGCATGTTGGCTTGTGCTGGCGTGCAGCATTAATAGCGTATTAAAGGAGAGCAGGGGAAGGGGGAGGGGCAAGTTTAAGATTTCAGTCTTGTCTAAGCAGGGCCGTGCAAATACATTTCCTTTTATCCAGAATTAATGACTAATACATTAACTGGCTTCGAACTGGGATTTTGCTTGCCTGGGAACGATGTCTCCAGTAAGAGGCTGTGCTTCCCACTGGCTTCTGTGCCTCCAGAGACATTAGTGGGTTTGTCCATCATTGTCTAGAAGCTGCAAGGCTGCTTGTGTAAGGAAATCTGTTTACAACTACAAATAAATGTAACCCAGTGGAAAGCCACAGCAGGGAAATGGATAAGAGGGAGAAAGAGGGAAGGGGATTGACGGGGGAGTGGGATAAAGGAAAAAGGGGAAAAGGAAAAAGGGGAAAAGAGCAAATTCTATACCAAGAGAAAGCTAGAGCCTTGAACTTGGACCTGATATGACCTGTAAGAAATGGCTCAGTAGGAGGGTATGTCCCTCAAAGGGGGAGAGTTGGGGTTACCTGCCATCATTCAGCATGGTGGCTGTGCTTAACATCCAGATCCATACTTGCTCTGCAGTTAGCCCGTCCTGAACATCAGTTCCACCTCACATGCAGGGCTCAGCAGCAGGACATGCTAGCTGAGGTGCTAGCACCTTATTTACACCGCTGTCTGTTAGTTTGTGTGGTTCACCACGCCCTGTGGTCAGGGAGCAGCAGGAAAGACAAATCCCTTCCCTGCTGGATTCCCAAGAAGGACACACCACTGTGGACAGGGTGGGACCTTGGGAGACTCACCTTTTTGCACATAGTTAGCTCTTAGTGATAATCTGATTGCAAGCCTCTAGGAGCCCAAGTAGTAATGGCTCCTGAGGAGGAGAGGTGGCTTAGCCCCCAACAGATTTGCATTGCCTGTCCTTAGGTGTGGGGGGCCAGAAGTCTTCCAGACCTTGGCTTGCCAACAATGTAATTGCCTCCTGTGCTAATGCTGAGTCATCTCTCCTTGGAGTGCCATCCAGCTGAATTGGATCACCTTCTCCGGAAGTTTTGGTGTCTCAATTCAGATGGAAGAATAAGCAAGGTGGTAGGGGGGGTGCTGTACTTCTGTCTGTGCGCTCAGTTCACTCTGTAGACATTTTGGTAGTAACCTAGTAATCCCACAAGTCACTTGGGGGAACAGTTTGATCTTGTAGTGGGGATGGAGCTGCATTATGGGGGAAACTCTGTTCATGATCACTGCAGAAGCTGCGAGGGGAAAAACAAGTCTGTAACATCACTTGGCAACACAGTTATTGTAATAGGGTTTGCTTCTTCCTACACTGCCCAGCTGCATTATTTTCTCCATATGGTGGAGCTACTCTGTTTTTAGCTGGTTCTTCCTGCCCCTTCACCAGATGGCTGTTTTTATGCGGGACCTCACGTCTTTTGCTCATTGTGCCTTGCTGAGCTGAGAGCGGGGGAAAGGATCTCAGATGAAAGCAGGCTCAACACATGTGCTCCTAGCTGTGGTCACGGGGGATTGAATGTATCTGGAGCTGGACATTGGACATCATCATTAAGATGAATTTTTTGATGTTCTCTAACAGGATAACTCAAATAACAGTATGCTAGCATACTGTTTAGTTTTGGTGGTCATGAGGTTTTGATGAGCTCATGGAGTTGAAGGAACTGTAACGGGCTGCAGACTGTGAAGTCTTCTGGGTTGCCAGCTCACTTCAGGCCTGATGTGTAACAGCTCATTGTCATCCTTTTCTTAGGTGTTAAGTACAGCTCTGCTAATACCTTCCTGTCTGCTTGCTATTTTTGCCTTCTTAGGGCAGGGCACCCACCTGTAAGCTTCTTGTTGCTCTCCACCTGCCAGGGCATCCATGTCCTGCACCATAGTGTGCTGCTGCTTTGAGTGCATCTTCGTGATGCCAAGGACATGGGGCGTAAAAAATCCCAAACAGAAACAAACAACAAAAAAAACCACCCCTAAAAATAATAATAATAATTTTTAAAAATTCAAAGGAACATACTGAAGTTGCAACAGTAGATGCGAAGTGTTTTTAAAAAAAGACAAATCACTTCTGTAATTTGCACTTGAGGAAGAAGTAGCCTGCCTGGGTTCTGGGTAGCCACATTTGTATTCAAGGGCCTTTCTCATTTGCTTTTAGTCTGCTTTTCTAAGGCAAAGAGATGTGTGTGATCACACTGCTGCTGTGTTCCCCTTAACTTTTGAATCCGGTGGACAAATTCAAGCAAATTTGATGCAGGGGGGAGAGGTCTCAGTGGTATTGAGTTCCACATGTTTCATGAAAATAGGCAGCTGGGCAGAGACCCTGTTAGTGCATGCCCTCGGGGAAAGGCTGCAGTGTTAGCTTGCCAGTTAGTATATACTGTTGGAGGAGTGTCTCTGTACAGGAGCTCAGTTGTGAGACCTCCATCTGTAGGAAACAGCAGAAGTCTTTCTCTGGCCTTTTCTTTTTTAAATTTCTTTTCTTTTTTTTTTTCTTTGGCGAGACTTGAAAATAAAAATAACATTTCTCATCTTCAAAGGGCTTTACAAACATCAGCTAATTAATCCTTCCCTTATCATGTTTGCTGCTTCAATCAAGAGTGGAAAAGCAGGGAATTTTCTAAAAGTGAGTGAGATGGAGCCTCAGAGGACCCATCTCAGTCCTAAAGGGTCTGTGGCTCCACTCCAGAGCCTGCAACTTTGTACCATGTCTTTGCTTGTTCTTTGTTTCTGTAGCAAATAAGTAAACAATGGAATTCACAGAAACAACCAAGAGATGTCCCCTGACACATGCATCCCAGCTTATGGCTAATCCATCAATCTGAAAAAAACTGTAAATTGGCTTAATTGGGAGGGGAGGAAAATTCTCATCGTTCAATTTTAGATCTTTAAAATTGATCACACATGAGATTCTGAAATTTTCTCATAAATTACCTTGAAAACACAGTAAGAGTGCTTCCTGTTCTCTTAGTGTCCCTGAGGATCTTGCAGGCATTGTCAAAACCAGAAGCTTTAGACATCTTCTGGTCCAGTTCTCTTCATCCTTTGGTCCAGTAAACTGTTTGTGGGTACAGTGTCAGTCCTGCTGCTGCTGTGACAAGTAAACATTTCCTCAAGGATTCAGGGGAGGCCCAGCACTGTGCTGACACTGCCTCTCTCTGTTGGACGAAGAGAACTATTAACCAGGCTTCACTCTGGAGGAGTCAAGCACAATAGGTGTGAATGGCAGGAGGACACGGAGCACAACCCTCAGTGGGTGTACATGGCTTCTACTGTCGTGGTTTCAAATGAGCTCTGCCTACTCTTCCTCAGCCAGATCCTGGTTTTATACGAGTGGTCGCTTTGACTTCTTGTGGTTACCCAGAGCCACCCTGTCTTGGTTGTGTGCAGAGTGGGCATCGGTGCAGAAAGCCCTGGTGGGTTGTCCTTTGGTCTCAGCTGCCAGCCAGGTCTGTCAGAGGTGCCAAGATCACCTCTAGTCACAGGGATGCAGTGTGGAGTACCACTGGCGTTCAATAATGAGAGACACCATTGAGTGGAGGGGAGAACTATAAAGCCCCCTCTTTATATAGTTCTGTGGGTGAGAGCTGGGCGTGAACTGGAGGTGCCTGTAGCTGGAACATCAGTGCTATGGTCAGTGCTGAAGACAAGAAGGTCATTGTTAATAGCCATCCCTTGCAACTTTCCTGAGGACTTGGCTGAGGGGGTGCATCTGAATGCAGTATTTGCTGGTAGGCATTAGGAGCGGGGAGAGTTTGCCTTAAAAAGGGTTTGGCTCTTGTAGCATGTGAAGGAGAGGGTTTGCATGGCATCTATGGGACATGAGAAGCAGTGTTCATTGTGGTCCATTGTGGGTTTTTTCCAGCATCCTCTCCAGTGTCTGTTGTGGATCCAACTTAGAACTATGGGTTCAAACTTAAACAGGGGAAGTTTAGATTGGATATAAGGAAGATGTTATTGTGAGGGTGGTGAGGCACTAGAATGGGTTGCCTAGGGAAGCTGTGACTGCTCCATCCCTGGCGGTGTTCAAGGCCAGGTTGGACAGAGCCTTGGGTGGCATGGTTTAGTATGAGGTGTCCCTGCCCATGTCAGGGGATGATCTTAAGGTCCTTTCCAGCCCTAACTATTCTATGATTCTAAATAAAGTTTTAGGGATTGTCTGATGCTCTGTGATTTTTATTTTTTTTTCCTTCGGCCCCTTCATATATATTTGGAAATGCATTACAATGTTTTGATGTGGTTGAACATAGTTACATTCAACACAGTGAGTTAACCTTGGAGAGCCGCAGGTGCTGTGCTTTTGGTTTTCCTTGTCAGCGTGAAGAAGGCCTATACCTCCTTGGTTTTTCTGGATCCTGTCTGTGCTTAGTTTTCTTTTGGGATCTGGAGGTGAGGATCTCGGAGCTCAGCAGCCCCAAAGGCACTGTAAAAGCTCTCACTCTAGTTTTCCTTCTCAAGAGAAGTTCTGTGTTTAATTTCCTCTTGAGATTACTTGTACTGGCTTTTCCAGGATGATTCTCTCTTCATTAGCATTCAACGGATGTGAACTTTCCTGGGGTCCAAAACAGGCAATGCATACAACTGTATTGTTGCATGACTTCTGTCATGCAAGCTTTTCACTTTTGTCAGTAAATTTTTTCTGTTCCACTTTGCATCAGCGTGGAGTTCTATTGCAGATATGGTTACAATTAGAAAATAATTATATGAATTAATTATAATTTCTATTGGGACAGAAGAAAGCAAGAACAGAAAATATTTCTCAGACCTAGGGCTTAAAATATTTCTCACTACTCCTGCTGCAGGAGTTATCCTTATTTTATACATATTTACTATTATTCTACAACTGAAAAGCCTGGATCCAGAAACTGCAGAAGGAAGAAACGGAGATTACAGAGCACAGGTTCTCAAAGAAAGCTATTTTAGATTTCCCTAAAGCAAATTAAAAAAAAAAAGACTTCAGGCTTCCCTGTGTCAGAAATGTGATGCTGTACTTTGTGTAGATACATAGTGAGTTCCCTGCAAATTCTTTGTCTTCAGATCATTGCCTTGCGCTTCCCTTGCCCTGCGTAACTCTTAATTTGACTGCCTGTGTCTGCATGCATTAATGTGCAAGAAATGAGTCCAGAGTGGTTCTTGAAGCGCTGGTTGGGTTTGCCAGGGCAGTAGATAGCAAAAAGAAAAGAAAAGGGGAATTTTTCTTTTAAGCAGAGAAATTCAGATCAGGCATCAGGAAGGCACAGTAAACAAGGAGCCTGGCGTTGCTGTTTTTAGACAGGCACAGTTAGGAGTAGGATTTCACTTCAGGAGGTGCTAAGTATGTTCAGCAATATTGGCATTTTGTTTCAGTTGGATGAAGATCCAAAAGCAAATCTGAGCCCTTCATGAATGGAAACGGTCTTCCCTTGCACGCCCCTACCTTGCTTCTCCGTCTCATGCTTCTCATCTCATGAAGGGATGCGGGATGTAAAGACCCACATCCCTTCTGCCTCTGTCCCACCTCGACCTCTGCTGAGAGATGGCAGCTTCTCATGCTGGGTGAAGGAAAGGCAGGAAAGTGCTCCAGCTGCCTTACACCGCCCTGTGGGGATCACAGAAGTTGTGTCACTTCATCCTTCAGCCTCTGTGGCATGTTGTGGGGCGGTGACAATGAGTGTAAATGAAATACATAATTAATAAAGCAGCGGTGGTTTGCATTTGGTGCTTGGCAATGGGTGGGATGTGAGGAGAAGCGACGAGGTAATTATAGAGGTGAAAAATGAAGCAGGAACATGTGGTAACCTTTCTAGGTTAGCTGTCCCTGTGATCGATGGCCTACATTGTTTTCTCGCTAACCTCTTAGTGAACCCCTCCTTAGAATAACAGAGGAAATACAGTTATTCCCTTCCCTGTCTTGTTTGTTGGTAAAGCGCTCATGTACTGCCTTATTATTGCACCCTAAATATTGCCGTGTGTTGGTAGTATATTGTGTGGAGGGTAGTGAGCTGTGCCTCATGAGGGGCCCTTTTTGTCCTCCCCTGCCTTGCTGGAGGCTGTCTGCCCATTGCAGTGCAGGCAATGGCACCGACTCTGTCACAGTCCCAGTTAAACCAAAAAAAGACCACTTCCCACAACCTAAATAGGTGTAAGGGGAGCTATGGGGGTAAAGGTGGAGAAGGGTGTAGTAGAAGAGGTAACGAAACAAAAGGTGTACACTGAGGTTTTTGGTGGAGGGACAGGGAAGATCCAAGATGCTGGAGCAGTAACTTCATGGGCTTGCAACTGGTGGCACAGGCCCGGATGAAAGCATCTTTAAGGGAAGGTGTTGGTTCGTTTGCATCCCCTGCTGCTTGAACATACTGTGGGTTTACCTATCAAAGCCAAACTTGCTCTGTTTTCAGTAATTTCTAATACAGCCCTCAAGCAATGAGGTTTCTGAGAGCTGCATTCAGTCAAGTTTAGATGTGAAGCCTGAGCTGCGCCATCAGGAGGAAGATGATTTGGTTCATGCTTTCTGGGAGGGGGAGCATGAGATATACACCAGATACAATTGCAACATGTAAAAAAATGTGAAGAATGCCAGGAAATGTTCTTGAACCCTGCAGTTGACTTAGCAGAGGGCTAAATGGTTACAGGCAGTCACGATAATAAAAGATATTAATGTATACTTAAGAGAGCCCCTTCTTTCAAGAAAGGGTGGATCTTTGCCTTCATGTCCTGGGAAGTACTTTTGATTGTTGTATTTATTTCTTCAGAATAATTACCAAACTTCCCCTCAGCCAAAAGCATTCCTGATACATGGGGATTTCTCCGTCCTTTACGAGGACAGTACTGGCTACTTGCAAAGCAGTCAAATTAAGAAACGACATCCGTACCACAGTGTGATCCAAGGACAAATTAGAAGTTAAAATTAATCAGATGGGAATCAGTCCAAACTTGCCCTCATGTATGGCAAAGAGGAGGAAAAGTTTCTTTTGTATCATGGTATTTTTCTGTCTCTCCAGCATTTCTGTGATGGCCACCTAAGGTTTTCACATGTGGGGAATGTTTATATTTTTTCCGAACTTTGCTATAGCTTTAAGAATTTGTTTTGGCAAGGAAGGAAAGAAAAAAAAAAGAAACTGTAAAAGGAGACATTTGAAGAGTTCCAGAAACAAATATATGACTATGTGTTGACATGTTATGAAGGTGTTGGGAGCGACTCCTTACTTAAAATTGTGTTGAAATCTGCACTTACTATGGATTTAAATTCATCAGCTTCACACTTTAATGATTGAATTTAGTCTCCTGGTTTGGTACAGAGATGCGATGGAGAACAATTGAATTTTCCATGGGATGGTTTTAAATAAAGAAAGAGCTTAACTTTGCAGAAGACTTTGTTTTAAAAGTCTTCCTTTTGAAGTGTTGTTGCCTTTCCCCCCCACAAGCATCATGACTCCTTCAGGACTGTTTGTACAGCACCTATAGTTGTTTGTACTTCCTGCAGATACACTTAAGCCTTACCTCATTGTGCTCTTGACATAACCAGCAACAGGATATCAGTAGCCTGGGCTGATGTGGGGTTTCCCAGTGGAGCTGCTCCCATCTGTGGGCTCCCTACTGTCTCCATTGGGTGCAGGATCCAGCCTCTCAGTGCTCACTGCAGTGGGTCAGGGACTGTGTTTCGTGCAGGCTTGGTTGCAGATCCGAGCTTAGCAGATGCTGAGCAGCAAGTCCCAGGGCTTGAATTTCCAGGATGGTGAGGGTCCCAAATTAGATTGCTAGTCTTTTAGGGCAGGGACTGTTTACTTACTGTTTTTTTACAGCACCTAGTACGGTAGGGCCCTACTTAATGCTTCCAGATGTTAGCCTGAATGTAAATGGAGTCAGAACAAGGTAAATCCAGAGTGGATGTGTTTCTGCAGTTCTGTGGAAGAGGAGTGTTCTTCCGTGGTGCTGTGCCCTGCTGCTTGTGCAGGGGATTGTTGTCACCCTCTCCACAGGCTGTATTGATTCAAGTAGGGCTTGAGTTGAAGGTGGGAATTTTCATCTCTCCACAGTGGGAATGGCCAACTGGGGCAGCTCCAGATTGCCAGTGTTGTTGCCAGCCACATGTTCCTCTACATGTGGATGGGCAGGCGTTCCCAGGCTTTTCCTAAAACTTTTGTGTAGGTGAGACAGGTCATAGAATCACAGAATGATTTCTCTTGAAAGGGACCGTGAGGATCATCTAGTTCCACCTCACAGCTTAGGCAGGGTGGTGCAACTTACCAAGTGGGACAGTGAAGTGGACCTTGGATTTTGTGAGCTGTTCCTGACACGGCCGTTATCCTGCTGAGTGGCATGTACAGGTCATTTCTCCTCAAAGTCTGCCTTGCCTCAGTAATACCCATCTCTTTGGAAAGAACCTTCAAATCCCTGTATTATTACTGCTGCTCCCAATTACCATAAATAGAAGGCATTGTGGCCTAATAGATATGGCACACTGTTCACAAGGACCCCGCTTCTTTTCTTGGCTTTGCAGCGCTTTCACTGTATGATCTTGGGCGAACTGCTCCACCAATCTGTTCCCCTGTCACCACACATAGTCTTAGATCATCAATTCTCTGGAGCAGACACAGTCCCTTAGCACGTTGTGTTTTAGCATCTAGCATTATGAGGCTCCAGTCTCCACTAGGACTTCTGCGTGCTACAGAAATACAAATAGTTGCTGCTAATAATAATATTAAATCTGCGTGGCTTTTCAGAGATAAGTAAAGGGCAATGCTCCTTTCTCCAAGGAGCATGCAGGATAAGGACTTTATTTTTGTCTTTGTCTTTTTCTAATTAAAAGTAAAATAAAGCAGCCAGTAGACATCATTAAAAGAAAAAAAAATAAAGGAAGGCTGCAATAATTTGGTATTTTTAGCCTCAGTCCTGCTACTTGCTCTGTGAAACCAATCTTAGCATCGTGGCCTGAGTCTGGTTTATATCCGTGTTTGCCAGGGATAGAAATCCTTTGGAGCCTTGTATTGACAATTGTCTCAGTATTTGGGCTAATCCCATAAAACCACCACACAGCTTGGTGCAACTTTCAGTATTTGCTGTGAACAAAAGTCTCAGGGAACGTTACAGATCAGACGAGAGGAGCTTCACTTGGCTGATACATGTCAGGGCTCTGGGCTGGAACGATAAGGGATTGGGATGGAGCTGGAGCTGAGCGTGGCAGAATGGGAGGCTGTTGAAAGTGAGGAGTTAAGTCTTGTCTGTCTCTCTGTGCTTTGGGATTTTTTTAATTACTATTTCCAAAGAAATGCAACAACAACAACAAAAGGTCTTAAATATTCAACAGTGAAAACAATAGATTTGAAAAGGAAAACAAAAACTTAGAGCCAGCTCTGGCATTGGTGCATGTTTGGCTCTGAGGGAAGCGAGAACAGCTTGGATTTGCATAAATTGCATACTGCGGGTCAGAAAGCGGAGTCAGAATCATGCTTTCATTGCGGTGGCATGAATGGGAGCACATAATTGACATTCTTCCCCTCTTGATCAGATGCCTCCTTCAGGGGAGCTCTGCACCCAGTACGTTGCCGCTCATCCATTCACTGCCTGGCATGGATAGGGCTTTTGTTTTCAAATTATGATTTTTCTGTTCTCTGATTTCTTCCATAACCTGGGAAAGCCCCAGCCCTCGTCCCTCCCCGGTGCATTACCCTTTGTTTCAGAGAACAACTAGAGGTCATGCTGTGCTGAATGTAGCTGTTGTTTCACCACACATCTCCTCCCCCCGGCCCCCGTGCATGCTTTTGACCTTTTGGGTCAGTGTGGAGCTGACGACCGCTGGGGGCAGTGGTCGTGGTGCTCAGCCTTGTTCACTCCTAAAGTTTATGGAGTCCTGCATTTCTGAGTCCAAAGAGATAAACATGATTGTGATCAGTCCAGGAGGGCTTCCTTCAGGGACGTACAAAGATGAACTTCTGGCTGGGACAAGCTTAATGTGTCTCCTGGCTGACCCAGGACCTGGCTTTCTTTTCCATTATTGGGCTTAATAGCTTTCCTTGCCTCCTACTATTTCCAGCTCAAATGCAACAAGGACTTACTAGCAGATTCAGATTCAGCAAAGCTCTTAAATGTGTGCTGAAGTTTAGATGCATCCAGTGCCCTCACTGTTTGCTTCATCTGATGAATATGGTAAATGCCTCCAGCAAGTGCGTATAGTGCTGCTGAAGACTCATGTGCATTCAGACATTGGTAGCCACGTGGAACTCTTTCTGGCTGTGTGTCAGGTCCTGGTACTCCTCCCTGTGTGGTTCTCTGTTGGCACTGCTGTCTCAGGGCTTCCTCTATCATCCTGGATGTGTGTTTGCAGTTTCTCTCTCCGCAGAGTCACTGGCCAGGCCAAATGCCACGTGCCACTTGCCCATGCATGCCCCATCCTTTCCTGGGGCCATGGCCACCCTGCCGCTGATCTTGGATCCACCCAGCAGCAAAGGCAAATAGCGGCTAACATCTATTGATGGCTGTAGCCTGCCTCTTCATTTATCCACCAACAAATGTTTTAACCTGTCAGTGGTAAGAAATTATATTGATTTGAGAGATTTTGTTTTATTCCTTGGGTCTGTTAATCAAAAGGGCAAGTATTCCTTTAATATCTTCTGCCGCAGGCTCAGTTCTACTGCACCTTGTCCGAAAAAGCTTTTATTTTCAAGGTACAGGGAAAATGATGTTTGTAAAATATAAACTATGAGAATTTTCATTCCACTCTGGCTTGAGGAGGAGAGCAGCTGGTAGAGAGTGGATGAGAAAGGCTTTATCTGCTGTATTTTGGTTACTGCGCTTTGAGTGATGGGTTTAATAATTGATAGAGCAATTTAGCAATGATCCATAATCCTGAAAGAAGCCTACGCTCCCCTCCCTCTGCCGCTCCCTCCCTCCCTCTGAGACTGACAGGCTGCTCTCAGTGTTTTTGTCTGCAAAATTTCATCCCTTGGTTTCTGTAAACAGCCTGACATGGGAGAGGGGGGAAAAAGAGACTGTTTCTACATCTTTTGTCTTGTTTCCACAGACAGCTGCGCTGCCTTCTCCAGCTCAGGGCTTCAGTTATTTTCTCGCACCCTCTTGCTGATGGGAGCAGGAGATTTTCTTTCAGGCCCTAACCTAGATGGAATGTATATGCAATGTGTATAGGAGAACAGAGTGGTGCAGAGCCTCCCAGCAGGGACCCCTCCCTCTGCATTTAAACCCTGGCTTTGTTCAAGGCTAAATCCAGCTTTCTTAACCCCAGGAAAGGTGCATAGTAATAGCAAGTGGGGTCTGTTAGTGTGGTTTACTTGAAACTCTTTTAGGAATAATCCATGGAGATGGCTTTTCCCTAGAGCCTCATGTGGTGGTGACAGTGAACATCAGGATCCCAACAGGGTACCTGGTATGTGAGTGTGTGACACCCAGTTTTTAAGATGGATGCACCCCTGTAGCAGCACAGGGCTGTGTTTGCAGTGCATGGTGTGAGCCCCCTCCATGGGGTAGGGAGTTTAAGTGTTCCTGTGCATGATGTCCCCCTCTTTCTTCATGCACAGTAAGTGCAAGAAGAGAGCTGAAAAGCTGAGAAGGAAACAGGAGAGAGATAAGCAGGAAAGAAAAAGAGCCAAAGTTACAGGTACTGAATATATGTTGAGTCCAAGGCAGAGTGAAGATAGGGAGGAGGTACAGCCTGGCAGAAAGTTGGGTATAGGCAAAGTCAAGTGAGATGTATTAAGTTATATTTTCCCATATGTATTACATAGGTGCCTGATTGACAGTAAGTTGTAATTAAGCATGACATAAAGTCAGCTATGCACAGCTGTATTATTCCTTAAAATTACAAGGGGTGAGGTGCTTTGGGGCACTGCAGAGTTTATGGATGCTCTGCCACGGGAGATCGGTAAGATAAGCTGGGCAAACACTTAAGGCCAGGAGTGACACAGGCATTCGATGGCCCAATGCCAGTGCCAGTGTAGGAAGGGAGTGGGTGACTTTCTGGGGTCCAGGCTCACCCTGTCAGCTTCTGACACCATCCTCTGGAAGCTTTTTACCCTTCCCAGCCAGCACCCTGGTGCAACTTTAGCAGTGTCAAGGGGCAGGTTGTTTGGTCTGCTTCTGTGATTTATTTGCTATTAAATACCCTTAGTAATGATAGGCTCCCGAGACTTGTTCAGTAATTATGACAGTCAAGTCCACAAGTAATTCTTGTGTAACTTGCTCTCTGGTCTTGAAAGGCAGACAGAACTGTGTGTGTACACTTGCTAAAAAAAAACACTTGGGACCTGTACCTGCCCTCCCCCCCCCCCCCCCCCAACACTCCCAGCTATGTAATTTTTTGCCTGTGTATAGGAGGATTGTGGTGACCTTCCTATTGGCAAATATATACTTATTCTGTCACATCAAGTTAGAGCAGTTCATGTGGGAGAGCCTTGGAAGGTCATTTAGCCCAACGTGCTGGTCAGTCATGAGATGAAGATCAGGCCTTTGTCTTGGCTGGGCTCGAAAGCCTCCAAGGATAGCAACTGCACAGTCTCTCAGGGGAGCCTGCGATGGTGATTCCATTATCAGCACAGTGGAGGTGTTTTCCCTGTCCCCAGTGGGAGGTGGGAGCCTCCCCTGTTTCAGTTTGTCATCTCCACCTCCTGCCGCCTACCCGAACAAGGAGCCTGGCACCATCTTCTCCATGGGGCAGTGGAGAAGGTAGCAGGCTGCTGTCAGATTCCGCCACGGCTGTCTCTCCCCCCACTGAAGTTGCTCCAGTTCACCCATGCACTGGGGTCCCCAGGCTGAGCATGGTAGCCAGATGTGGTCTCACAAGTATGGCTGTAGGTAGGTCATCACATTCCTTGGTCAGCTGGCCCTTCTCCAGGGATGCTGTTGGTCCAGCTGCTACCAGGGTCCTCTTATGAGCCCACTGTCCCTCAAGTCAAGGTGCTCACGGCCTTTCCTACAGAGCTGTCCCACATGTATTGGCACCAGGGCTCATCCGTCCCAGGGGCAGGGCTCAGCTTTTGTCCTGGCTGCATTTCAGACGGTGCCCATTAGCTCATGCCTCCTGCCTGTCCAGGGCCCTCTGAGTGGCAGCTCTGCTCTCAAGCACATCACCAGATCTCTCCAGTTTGGCATCACCCATAAACTGGATGAGAGTGCACTCTGCCCCATCCCCTGCAGCGGTGATAAAGATGTTAAACAAACCACTCCTGGGATAAACCCCTGCAGTACCTCACTTGTTACCAGCCTCCAGTTTATATTTATGTCATGTAACATAAACCATCACCAAAGGCTGAGCGGATCCAGCTTCCAGTCCTCTGAGCTGATACAGATATTTTTTGATGTGTTGCAAACTAATCTTGAGGGATGGGCAAAGGCAATGTGAGCAATGCAGTGTTGGAGCTACCCTCTAGTGGTGGCTGTGCTGGTGGGCTGGCACTGGAAATGGCTCTGGCTGCCCTCACAGCCTTTTCCAGAACACGGGTGTAGTTGTGTTTGCCCTATGAAATAGGATCTTGTGAATAGGCCCTTTAAAGACACTGTTGTTCCTTACAACTCAGACCAAAGCATCTTTGCGGGTAAACAGTGTTCTCTGATAGGTTGGATGATGTTCTTCAGTGGTCCTTTCCCTCTCTGATGAATATCTCTGTTGACTAAACTCTCCAGGGTTTGAACTTCATGCTGAAAACTGAAAGGCATGGTGTGCTTGCATGTTCTGGGAGGAATCCTGACTCCCAGGGCTGTCCTTTGCTGTGATTCTGTTGGATTGGTGCTTCCCAATGGTCCAGAGATCATGGCAGTCTTTGAGGCCCAAGTGAGTAGTCTGCAGTTGTACCACTTCTGTATGTGCTTCGGCTGAGGGTCCAAGCAAACGTCAGTGCTCAGGGGTGCGGGAGGAATGCATGATAAAATGATTAGAGTTCGAAGGGACCCTAAAGCTCATCCAGTTCAAACCCCTGGCATGGGCAGGGACACCTTCTGCTAGACCAGGTTGCTCCAAGCCCCGTGCAACCTGGCCTTGAACACTGCCGGGGATGGGGCAGCCACAGCTTCTCTGGGCAACCTGTGCCAGTGCCTCACCACCTTCGTAGTAAAGAATTTCTTCCTCATATCTAATCTACATCTGCACTGAGGTCTGGAAGTGCTCTCCTGCCCACTGCAGGGGACATGGGCTGGGAAAGCTATCAGGAGCTGTTGGTTCCTGTAGGTGTTAAGCTCTGGCCCTGATGGCTGGCTTCTTCACAGGTGGAAGTCTGCAACTGCCCACAGAGCATAGGAAGACCTTGAGTCTGGGGGTCATCTGTATTAGCTGTCTGCATCCCTTCCAGGTGTCTGTGAAGGTGGAGAGGTGGAGGTGTGAGGGAAATAGCAACTATGACCTTTTACTCCCAGAATATGAGCCTGTCTCCTTTTACAGCCCTGCACTTAAGAAATATTTGGGGTCTGAGAGGTGCGGAGGGACAAAAAATGGTGCTGTATGCTCTCCATCTCCGTTAACTAAGCACTAAGGGTACTCTGAATGCTACACTATGTGGTAGTAAAAAATTGCATACAGTATACAAAAGCATCAAGTGAAAAGGCCCGAGAAAGGGTCCATAAAGATGCCAAAGAAAGGGTTCAGCTGGGAGGAGAATGGGTCCCATCACTTGCATAAAAATGCTGTGTAAGGCAGGTGAAGAATGCAGTTCCTCCTCGTCACAGAAGGTATCTTGGTGTGTGGGAGAGCACAAGCACTGAGAGTGGTCAAGCCCTGGGCATGCAGCTGGTCAGTGCATGCCTCCTTACTCCAAGAAGTTGGGCTCCTGCCTCTCTGCCTCTGCCCAGGGCTTTCTGGATGAAGATGTGAAAGCTGCTGCTTCTTGAAGTTCAGGCTTCGTCAGGGGAGTCTAACAGGTAGAAGAAGACTGGAGCTGTGTGTATCAGCTCAGCAGACAGCATCACTGTAGGTCTATCTGCAGCTGCCCCCAATCTTCTTCTAGAAGTGTCACCCCGAAGGCAAGAAGCAGGCACGCTCTGTGCTCAAGGTGCCAATGAGTATCAAGTTTTGAGTTATATTTTGGTCTGATATGTATACTTGTCCATGAAGGTCTCTGCTGAGACAATCATGCTTAGCCACGGGCCCCTACCAGAGGTGGTAAATTATCCCTGAGGAGGGCAGCTTGCATGGGTGTTTTTAAAATTCAGAAAGAACCCAGCTCTCCAAATCCAAGTCTGCAGAAATGAATTTTTTTGGCATTTGTTTTTAATGTCCTGTGATGTGTGGGTGAAAAAGCCAGTGAGCTAGACTGGTAATTAATTTTCCTGACAGAAACTCCCGACAATGAAATTACCCTGCCGCAAAGCAGGGTTGCTAAAGTAAAATACTCTGCCAGAGGCAGCAGGCCTGAAAGCAGGATGGGATCATATATGAGGTGCAAGCAAAGGATGAAATGGCACTTTTGCCTCTGGGTACCTACGGGTGCTACCAGCATGGAGACCCTTGCACCCTAGGTCCCCAGCATCCAGTGCCAACAGCTCTCTGGTATACACAGGCACATTCAAGCAAGGCTCCATGGTGATGGGAGACTTACTGGACCCAGTGCTGAGCCCAGGAACAGGTCACCCTTTGCTGGCCAGGGGAGTAATTTGGTTTGGAAAAGGGGGTAGGAGATGTGGGAATGGGCTACGACTTTTCCCTTGGAGATGCAGGCTCTTAGCGGGGCTCTTAAGTCTATCCCAAGCTGGTGGCAAGTGGTCTAAATCTTTGGTCTATGCTGGTGAGATTTGTGTAAGCTATGGAGCAGGTTGTGCCTGCATGCACAGAAGGGGAGTGCCTTTCTTTGAGAGATGCTGAAGGAAGCTTGCAGGAGAAGAAGGACAGAAGGATGAAGTTTTGTGTTTTCCCTTTGTCTCATAATAGAGGCTGGAATTACTGTGCTGAGGGTGTTGCAGATGCACAGCTAAAAAAACTGGCAGAGAGCAGTAAAGAGGGATGTGTCTGCACATACCAAGTTATCTGGCACTGGGCTGCCTTTGTGTGGTTTCAGACAGGATCCTTACCAGAATCAAAAGGTTTGGTGAGTCTGTTAAAACGAGCAGCATTATCAGTACAGAAAACACTCCCCTATGCAGCCATGGAGCGGTCTGCTGAAGACCTTGGTGCTGGTCCAGGAGGACCTGCTGCCATGTGAAATGTCCTTCTGATTTATAATTGCAATATTCTGACATGTACACTGTAATAAGGAATTTTCCCCTGTTACATAGCGTTACCAGCTACAGGATGGAGAAATCCCACATTAAGAGCTGGCTAAAATGTGGAAATGTTTTCTTTCCCTTTGGAAAACAGAATTATACCATTCGTATTGCTGAGCTAAATCTGAGTGCTTTTAGGCATAAAAGGGTCAGTTGTAGAGTGGACTGCATGCATGTTTTAGGACCAGAGTTATTTAATGTTTTAATTATCTGTAGAAAGTGGTGGACCAGCAATGAAGTGCTTAAGCGTACAGATACCACAGGCTTGCTTAGATTAGGCTGCAGAAAAGAGTGAGGAACATTTAAGGGACTTGATCTAGATTATAGACAACATTATGCCAGATCAGCACAGTACTGAAAGGCAGTTAACATTGGAAGAGGAAAACCAAACTATTTCTACATAATTCTATGTCCTAAATTAACTGCAGCTCCTCTGGAGAAAGGACTGTGTGTCTCAGAGGATCTCCCAGATAAAACATCTGCTGAAATGCCTCGTGTCACTCCAAAAGCAAACAAAATATTAGGCTCAGGGAAGGCTGGAACGCAAAAGCATTCTGCAAATAGTGTAAAATAAGTCTGGGGAATATCCTCATGTTTAACTGTTTCTAGGCTGTTCAGCCTGTCTCCAAGCAGTTATGTCGGGAAGGGGAGTTGTAGGGCCAGGCGGTGGAAGTGGATTGAAACACTGAGAAGCCAGAAGCTGCTGCAAACAAGGAGGAGCAGGGCAGGGATATAAAAATAGCTTGTTGTAAAAGAAAGGTGATGCAGGCACTTCCATCTTCACCTCTATGCCAGTCCATGTTAACGTGAAGTGAGAGGTGACACATTTAAACCTAACTTGATGAAGGAAAATCAGGCTTTAGACAACTGAGGCAAGATGCTATTGAAAGCAGAAGGTTCCCTGTGGAACTCTGTGCCACAACATGTGATTGAAGTCAGGATCTCACCTTGTCTTACCTCACCTTGTCTTAAAAATTGACGTGTTCATGTTAAGAGAGGAGTTCCACATGTTAGATACAGGTCTATATGCAGAAGGATCTATGTATCCATAGCAGAGCATACAAAGGAATTTTCACCCAGCCGGTTCAGAAAGCATTTTATTAGTTGACTAGTTGTTTTATTACGGAACTTGTAGCATCCTCCACCAAAGCGCTTGGTGTTGGCCGTTAGCAGAGTTTTAGCAGGCAGGCAGACCACGGCTCCTCCTGGGGTGACTCCAGCTCCCTCTTGCTGGCAAACAGGAGGTGTCTACAGCTGAAAATGTGGAAGCCTGTGTGGAGTCCGATACCTGCCATTCTTGTGGTGTCTTAAGGACTCCATAATTAAGTTAACAAGATCCTTTTGTCTTAGGGCCACTCCCCCTCCGTGGAAAAACTGCAGTCCTGACACGAACGCTGGGAGCAAGCCACAGAGAACACTGGCTGTGGCGTTCGTAGAGCACCCTATCACTTTGATCTGGCCTCTCTCTCACAGGGGTTCTCATCTATGTTCAAAAATTGTCATCTGTTTGGGGCTGAATGGGTAAAGATGGCAACTTATTTGTAGGCTTGATTTAGCTTCCAAAAAAAGTAAAATGAAATAAAACTATCTCACCACCTTCCCTTCCTACAGTGATAGGTCTGGTTTAATATAGTGAATGTCATCCCATTTAGTTGTATTTTATGTGTTTAAATGGTATGGACGCTGGTTTTGTGCTTTTCTTCCCAACAGTGGAGGTGCAAAACTTCTTTGTGTGTGAAAAAAAGAAATTCTCTCCTCGCTGCTGCAGTCCAGAGCTGGAGCTTTAAGAAAAATCCACTGGACAGCAAAAAATTAGAGATTTTGGAACCTCAGATTCTAGGTCATCCCTTCTTGTAGGGGTCTGGAGGTGCTGGCAGCATAAGTGTGGGGAGAGAAGGGAGGAGGTACGTGCTGCATATAACAGCAGTGCAAGTGATTTTTATGAGCAGGGAGGTTTCTAAACAAAATCACATTGGGAATATCCTATCGATAGTCCACCCCTCTGCTCCCTCCAGTTGAGTTAGTGGGAGGGATTTGAAGTTCAGCCGATGTATGGCTGAGCTCTCGTTAGTGACCAGGGACATTTTTGTTCACAATGTGGAAGGCAGACAGCGAGAGGCAGATGGCTTTGAATGCTGGATTTACATAGTAATGAGATGCAGGTCACCATAGCTGTCTTTTTCTCTCTGCATTTTGTCTAGGTGTCGAGTAGTGTGCAGGGATGATGGGATGGGAGGAAATGAGGAAAATTAACCCCTTGGTCTTAAGGAGAGATTGGAGTTAGAATAAAAAGTTTGTCACAGTAGGCTAAAGAACAGGGGGGTATGAGAACAACAAGCACAGATGAAGCTAGAAGAGCTAATGGTAGCCTAAAGTTTCTGGCATATTTTTTGGGGGAGAATGACTCTAAGCATCCTAACCTTAAAATCACCGAATTTCCTGTAATTTTTACATTCTGCATTGCTGGTTTGAGAACAGATGGTTTGGGGCTTTTATTATTACCAGTCAATCCAAAATTGGGGAACTTTGTAGGCTGAAGATGGGGCATGGATTCTTGCTACAGGGCATTAGCTTGTTTCTTTGGAAAAAGTTACCCACTTTGCATGGTTTCTTGGCTAAAGACTCGTCTTCACATGACTCTATAATGGTGTGATTAAAACATAATATTTTCCACTGCAATTGGTAATCCTTAGTATGATCTCACTAGTGTCAGATCTTATCCTGATGACAGATGGGAAACTGGGAACCATGGGTCCTATTTCCAGCTCTAGATGGTGGCACTTGATTTGCTCAATAGTCAACCCCAGGCATTCTCAGAATATGCATCAGGGCCTGAGAAATCCCAAGGCTGTTTTTAAAATTATGAAAGTTTTAAGGCAATGCGAGTTTCTTTCTTTTATCTGTCATCTGTGCATTCTTCTTAACAGTTAGCAATGGGAAAGTAAGCATGAGAAAGTGAGGTTTTATTTCTGTTTAACATCACCTGACTGCAGAAGCTGGGGTTTTAGAAGTGTTGCAAGATCTGCAAGAAGAGCAGGAGAGAAGCTTTAGGTGATTCTTTTGTAAAGTAGCAACTGTGACACTTAAATGCATGTGGAAGTCTGAGCTTCCACAAAGGGAAAGTAGGGAAAAGTGTTTGTGTGCAGAGGTGGATTTTGTGTAACGTTTTCAGTATTTGTAAAATACTTTTGATTCTTCCACATGGAAGTTGCTTTTGGAACGCAAAAGCATTTGGGGCACGATTCATGTTCTCTCACCTTGGCCAATGGAGTTTAGGGAGCTCATCTAACGTCATCTTCTAGGCCTTTTTGGCACCGGTGGAGAAGGATTCAAACCATCCCAAGGCAGTAGGACAGATCCCCTTTGGCGGGTGCGGGGGTGTCTCCTCATTGACCACACAGTCTGCACGGTACCTAGCTAAGATGTGACAACAGCTTCCACCGGGGTGGAAGGTGAAATGAGCCTCACCCTAAGGTCCCATGGAAGTCTGAGCTGAGGCTGGTTTTGCTTATTTGGACATCTTCTCCACATCCCAGCCAGGGATCCTTCTGGAGAGCTGAAGCAGAGCTTTTACCTTGTCCTCTCCTTCCTCAGCTGAGCTCATGCTGAAACTCACTGAGCACATGTGCCTCAGTGGGCACCTCCTGAAGCCAGCAGTAAATGCGTAGCGAGAGTGCTGCCACATTTTGGCTGTTTGGGCTGGAAAGGAAAAGGAAATATAATCAGGTGCCTGGGACGGACTGGGAAGTGAAGGTTTCTTGGCTACTTCCTCCTGAGGAAAGGACTTAGGTCTAATAGATCTAATTACGTTATTTCTCTGTTTTATGTTTACATCCATTTGTTTAAAAAGTAATCCTTTTATACCAGTCCTGTAATGATTATTTAGTGTCTGGCTGTTCGTAAAGCCCACTGAGCTTCACCAAGGGAGTCCGCACGGTTCCTCTACAGGACAGCAAGCTTGGTCCCAAGACCCTCGAGCAGAGGCCTTAATTGGGTGGCTTTGAATGCACATTTGTTTTGTGCTTCATTTTCCCACCTGCTGAATGAAACTAACAGTACTTCTCTCCTTTGCAAACTGCTGTGAAGCAGGGCTATCTCCTGGCTAGGTGCTGCCAGAGGACTCTCTGCAAGGATAAATATTCACCAGCTAATGCTAGGTTAGCAAGCACTTTGCCGGTGGCCAGTGCACCCCTCAGCTCCATAGCTGCAATGACACTTGTTCGCGGCAAGCAACTTCATGAATGTTGTGCTCTGCGTGGGCATCCCTGTGCCAGCCAAGTGGATCTGCTCCTGTTGCTGATGTTTTGTAACCTCTTCCTTTGCAGAGCCCCTGAAATCATCCTCGGTTTACCATTTTGTGAAGCAATCGATATGTGGTCATTGGGATGTGTCATTGCAGAGCTGTTCTTGGGCTGGCCATTGTATCCGGGAGCTTCGGAGTACGATCAGGTGGGTACAGATACTGCTCTGAATGCTGTTAAGTGCAGGGGTGTCCTTTCCTTCTCTTGTCAGAGTGAACGTATGCCAGCTTTTTCTGTTTCGCTAACGAGGACTATGCATTTCTTACCCTTCCAAGTCAACTTTTTCTTTATCCAGCTGGGGTATTTATTTTAGATAACCAGTGTGCTGTTTGGTACACTGGCTTTTAAGATCTGGCCACCTAAGTGAAATCTCAGTCAAGAGTCAGCATTGCCATTGACTGGAGAGCTCTGTACATATCTGTCCTCACTGAGCAGAGCACGCACCCTTTCTTTGCTGTAACAGCAAAGTGTTGAATAAAGGTTTATTTGTTAGAAGAAACTGCACGAACTCTGCTGCATTTCATAACCCCTTTTATGAGGGTGCATATTAAGAGCAATGACAGGAAGGAAAACGCTCACAGTGGTGTAGGCTTCCACTTAATAGAAGCTGTTGTACTTCTCTCCCTATAGGCTTTTGTGCTCCTTTTGTAGTCCTAAAACTGATAGCACAACAGCTGCTAGAGCCAGAGATGCAGAGCACTCTTTTCCATAGTCTTCTTCAGGATGATCTTAGGTGTCTGCAAATGTGGCCTGCGGAGGGTCTTTTTTCTTCTAGAAAATTAAAAATAAAATAAAATAAAAACAGAGTAATAAGGTTTTCATATATGAAAGTGTTTCTTTGACTTTTCTTTTGTAACTAGTATGTTTTTAGTCAGAGCTTTAAAGTTGAAATTTGGCAGGGGAAATAATCTGCAATGAAGAGCAGGGCCACTAGTGACTCCAGAGGAAATCAGATGTAGCTGAAAAACTTACAAGCATTTGAAAATCACATGCCAAGCATGAAGCAAGTTTTATTTCTCCTCTCTGCTGCACCCCAAAACTCATAAAACACACAGCTGAAAAAGAAATCACCATACCTACCTGTCCAGCTGAACTGCCCAGTACAAAGCTTCCTCTGGTGAAGGAGAGTGAGGGTTCCTGGGGAGCCGGCAAAGGGATAGGGGCTGATCCTGGTGCTTCTTCAGGTGCACGTGCTCTGATGAAATCTAAGGAGCTGCCGAGGCAAGCAAGCCACGCTCAGTGAACTGGGTCCTGAGTGCTTTGGAAGTCTTTTGAAACCACAGCTGTTTTTTATGCCTTTAATTGTTTATTTTAATCCCTCTCTGTCTCTTCTCTCAAAAATGCTTTCCATTCTTCCCTAGAATTTTCAAGCATCGATGACTATTTTTAGTAGTCTTGCAGAGTTGCAGCAGTTTTGCAGAGTGAAACAGAAATCAAGAGATGTCAAAATTAAGGGTTTGTGTGACACCCCAGGCATGTGTGAGATCGGTATCTAATTGTGTAGTCGCAGACCATTTCTCCTTTGAATACATAAATTAAAGTCTAAAATCCTGGAAACACATGCATAGCATCTCTTAGCTATGTGAGCACCAGCGAGGTCATACTCAAGGAATTAGCCCAAATAACAAAGTCAGTGATGAAGTACTTTATATACTGTGAGGATGTCAGTTCATTTGAGTGTATATTTCATCTAAGTTCAAAGATAGTCATCCATTTCTAACTTCAGAGTGCTCCTAGGAAAGGCTGTGCACTCAGCTCGGGGAAAAAAGCCAGCAAAAGTTAGAGCACAAATATCAAATTGTTGAAATTACCTCCTGGAGAGGAGAGCATGGCATAAAAAGGTGCAAAGCAGTGAAACACCCCATTGAAATCTCTGTGTGGGTCTCCCTGTCTGACCTCTAAAACCTGGGGACTTTCTTCCCTTTATCTGTAGGCTTTGTGGGATTGTACCATAAAGGTGAATTTCAAGTGATGTATGTGATAAATGGAGGATTTCATATACATACAGGATTTCTTTTTCCTCTCATTCCTTGTGCTGGGTTTTGGGTTTGTTTTTTTTTTTTGATGAAGTCTAACTACATGCTACTTTTTCTCTTTCTTTCTTTGTTCTATTGTTTTAAATGCCTCCTGCCCTTCTTCCAAGGAAGATCTCCAGAGATCTTCACAGGATGAACCTCTCATCCTTCTCTTACAGATTCGCTATATTTCACAGACGCAGGGCTTACCAGCAGAGTATTTATTAAGTGCAGGGACGAAGACTACGAGGTTTTTCAACAGGGATACAGACTCACCATATCCTTTGTGGAGACTGAAGGTAGGAAGATATTCCCTTGTTTCTTTTACCTCGCAGTTGTTGGCTGGAAGTGAGGAAATGTTTAGGTCACCCCAGAGCCGAGGTCTCTGCTTTTTGCAGTGCAGCACAGACATTGGAGTGGGTATAGCCCCAGGTAAAACTGCCATCCCCAGAGTCTGCAGCCTTTAGCCCACCTGCTTGGCACTGCTTTGTGGGAAATTTAAGTCTGGAATTGACCTGCAAATCTCCTTCTAAGTAGTCAATGAATTGATGTGTAGTTTAAATGAAACATGCCCTGGGCAGACTTCACTCCAATATCTAACTCACTGTGGGAGGGAGGAAGAAAGCATTTTAATTCTGACAATCAAAACTGCTAGTAATGCATGTGAGCCCTGAGTCTCTTGTACCAGTGTATCTGGTTGCATTCACTTCCCAAGGAGAGAGGTCACTGGACTTCTGGCTGTAAGGATGGGATGCTGAGCGTCACATTGGGATGGGTGTAAGACCTTTGAGACTCTCACTGCCATTGTGAGGATCCTCTGAAGTGACAAAGAAGGGATAAATCACCTTGTGACGCACAAGCTCTCATATAACCATAGCAGAGATAGTGTAAATGTTATCTGGTGAGGCAAGCGTGATATTACAGTAGTCTCTGATGAGGGCAGGTTAAGGCACAAGCGGGAAGTGGCGTGTAACCCACAGCTGATAGCAGGGCAGTTCTGGTCAATGCCTGTTTCCTGTTCTAAACAGACACCAGATGATCATGAGGCAGAGACAGGGATTAAGTCGAAGGAAGCAAGAAAGTATATTTTCAACTGTTTGGATGATATGGCACAGGTAAGAGAATTGGTGAGTAACCAGCAGCACTGTCTCATGCTCTGGGGCAATGCTGACAAAGGGGAACTACATGATCTCTCTGTATATCCTGTTCCTATGACAGCTTCTGAAAAATACCAGGATTATGCCTACCAAATCAGCTCATTCTGCATTGCTTTGTAGGAGAGCTGCGCATGAGGGCATGTGGGCTTGATGTGCTGTAGAAAAACATCCTTGGAAAATGGCAAAGTCACATCTCTGGGTGTTGAAATCCTGTGTTTTCTCTTGCCTCTTTAGTGCTCCTCTGTGTGACCACTGGCAAGTCAGTTCTCTGTGTTTAGTATTTCCATTTGTAAAACAGTGACATTGGAAATAATCACCATGATGCAGAAGAGTGTGCTGTCTGTAAAACATGGCTGGGTGGGGGAACAGGGAGTACTAATTCACTGTGTCAATTCCATATGGTTGTGAAAGTTAATTCCAGCATAACCACCCCTGTGAGTGGAGTCTGTGCTAACAAACAAACTAGTACACAAAATTGTCACAACACCAGCACACAAGGCTAGCACAAAGCTGGAGTTTGTGCTAGCAAAGTCTAGATACTGTAGCATTCACAAGCTAACATGCAAAAATGGAGGACCGAGATCACGGGAGACTCTATAAATGGATAAAATAACATACCATTGTGTTTTTTTCTGGCACCTGATCCATGAATAGGATGTTTCTGATAAACCTACTGACAATTTTTATTTATTTTATACATTTTTTTGCTTACAGGACACATTGTTAAGGATCTGGTAGCACAGTCCTTTGTATGATAAATACACTGATTATCAGAGCTTGCCTGCTACCACATGGAAGCTGTTCATCTTCACTGGAGGGTGACTAAGTGTTTCATTAGCCACTGACCCAAGCGAGCTGAGCACTTAACAGACTGTCTAGAGATCTGACACGCACAAGCCAGATGACTAGCCACCGCAGTCTGCTGTGTGACTTCAACAGCTACCCCTTCAGACAGCGGGGCTTGCAGGGCATGTGCTCCAGCAAGGAGTAAACACAGTTCGATGGAGACCTGACCATCTGCTCTTTCCCTGTAGCCCTCACCCTTGTCCTCTCTCCTCTAGGTGAACATGACAACAGATTTGGAAGGAAGTGATATGTTGGTGGAAAAGGCGGACCGGCGGGAGTTTATAGATCTGTTAAAGAAGATGTTGACGATAGATGCAGATAAGAGAATAACACCCATTGAAACTCTGAACCACCCCTTTGTCACCATGACGCACTTGCTCGATTTCCCGCACAGCACACAGTATGTAGCTTTTTTTTCCCTTGGGCTTTGAATTGAGGGGTGAAGAGGAGAGCTGACTGTGGTGGAGAACAAATGTACCCGAGGGGCATTATTAAGATGCGTAACCCCTAGGTTTTAGTCTTTTTGTGGTTGAAAAAGAGGATTGCCACCTCTTAAGGTTGTGAGAATTGTGTTGTAGGTGCTTGGCATTTAAAACACTGCAGAGAGTGCTACATTCATTATGTAAATATTCAATAATTACATATGTTTGCATTAAAATGCAGCAGAAATTATGCAATTAGTGCTGAAAGTATCAGTATATCTCAAAGTAATATAGTCTTGATTGTTACTGCAGTAATCAACCTTATCTGCAGTGGGGAGCCAACCCTTTCTCCCAGAACCTTCCCATCTTTCAGGGGTCAATTTGGGGCTGTTTGTTTTTCGAAGCAAGAGCTTTTTCTACAGCAGGCTGGTTTACAGGCACAGGCAACAGGACAAGGAGCTCAGTTCTCAGCTTTGTTGTTGCCTGCCTATGTAGCATTAAATGCCGTGCTCTAACCTCAGCTAACACATTTGAGTGGAACAGAGAAGGGCTCCACCACCCAATGGAGATGTGATGAACTGTCAGGCCTGACTCCCCCTTCTCCTAAGGCTGTGTCACTGAGCACAGCAGCTAAAGCTCAGGAAACCTGCACCCAGCATATTGCTTTCTTTTCCCCTGGGCACTTCATGTAAGGTCAAGCTTCTCAGGAGTAAGTGAAGCCAAATGCGTAGTGCGAGCTTCCCAAAGCCTTCAGAACACCTACCTTTGAATATTCTGCTCTACAGCACTTAGCAGTTCAAGGTGCTTTTGCAGGCTGTCCCTTCACCTCATCAGGCAACAGTTACTGGCACAGCACTGTAGTTCAGTGGATGCCATGTCTATGGGTATTTAAAGACTGTGAGGAGCTCAAGTATGAAAATAAAGGGGACTCCTCAAAAAGCCATAGAGTATGTTTGTGTGGGTGCTGCAGAGCAACAGGTTGCTCTGTCACCTCTCCTGCCTGCATGTGTGCTCTTACCTGCGGTATTTCTAGTTCATTTAAGGTACTGTTCCCTCTGTGAAGGAGCTATAGCTGTCTTTTTGTTAATACTTAGCACAAGATAAGAGCAGCTGCTTACCGTAAGGTGGTGGGTACACAATCTATGTAGACCTATACTTACCCTGCACAGACACCTTTGAGCATTGTTATCTATGCATAGATAGTAAGTGATAAATGTAATGAAAACAAGATGGGAGGTTGTTGTGCTAAACAGAGAGAAAGTAAGTTTTATATAAAAACATTCATAAATTTAAAAAAATGACAGTATGTTCTAACAATGTTAGTATCACATGCAAAAATCTCTTAATTTGCCCCAGTCCTTCTTACTGTGCAAGAGCTGATGTGTAAGATAGGAGAGATTTGTGGCATAGTGCATTGCCATCACAAATCTTTCCGCTAGTGGAACAGACCATAATCGCATCCTCATTTTTGAAGTGCTCACTTGTGGCTGCTCAGGCAAAGCCCCAGAAAGGCTGAAAATATCACTGGGGCCAACAGCAATGAGAATTTCACCCGAGTAAAAAATTCAGCTTCAGGTCTGTGAATACTAAATGCTGCAGCAGCCGGGTGCATAACCCTGAACAGCCCCTCCATGTTGGAAGCAGTGATTGGTAAAGAGAGCAACAAGCTGTAGCCAGCATGGCAAGCTGATGGAAATTTTGTCTGTGATTGCCTGTGGTTTTGAGAATAGAAGCTTCAAAGCCTCAAGAGATGCAGGAGTTGTAATCTCTCCTGAAAGTAAATCAGGCAGGAAAGAATGTGAGAATATATGGAAGGTGCAGCTTCTGGAAGGAATCTCTGCTGTGGCATGCTTGAGAGGGGCTGTTTTGCTTAATTAAGCAAAACAAGCAAACAGCAACAGAAGTTTAGCTCCCCATTTCACGTATTAAACTGCCTGGCTGTTATGTTGTTGAGTACTTCTCAGCCTTTCTGTCAAATTTGCTCTGGCTCTGGCTTCTGGTTTTTCCCCTTTTTTTCAAGTAAAGACAGAGAACACAGTATTACTTTAATAGAGATTATACCTTGTTACATAAAACTGTTTGGTAACACACAGTATATACAGAACATACACTCTTTCCAGTGCTTTTGGCTTTATTGGACAGAGGATTATAGTCTTTAGTTGACTGGGAAAATGCAACCCTATAGTCTTCTATGTTTATGTAAGTGTTAGATTTTGCTAAGTGTTCTAGGACTTAAGAGGTATTTCACAGTTTTTTAAATGAATGAGCAGCTATGCAGTGTCCTGAGCCTGTCTTGTCTGCAGGTCTTTATGCCACAGATCCACTTATCAAGCTGTTACCAGTTAGAGAAGAAAGGTGACCGCATGAGTAAGATTTAAGACAGGGATAAAAAGATTTAGATCCTCTTTCTGACCAATAGGGATCATATAAGCTTCTTCCTTTTGAAGAGACATTTTATTTCCTAAAAATTATGTGAGGATGTGTTTATCTCCCCTACTTTTTAACAGATTGTTAGAAAATAAATTATGCATACAGCTGATTTTTTTACAGCTACAGCTGATTTTCACTGCTTCGTTTTCTGTTTTCTGAGTTGGAATAATGGAAATAAATGCATTTCTGCTTTTGAGGTCTCATTTGTAAGAACAATTATTATGGACGAATTATGGAAAACCTTTATTGGTTTTTACACCTTGGAAAAAATGAGATTTTATGAAAAACACACTTTTGCACAAGATTGCTATGTTGTTATCTCTTAAACCTTTGTATGTTTCTGATCCCAATTATAAAAATGAAATACCAGCAGTTCCATGTACCAGACACCTAGAGTGCTCTAGCAATTCAGAGAGTATTTCATCTCTTTTACTGGGGATACAAAATATTACACTTCTCAAAATTTCCATTGCTATATCAGTAACATTTAAAGGAAAGTCTGTGTAGAGGAAGAAGCTGTAATCTTTCCCCCCAGAGATGCAATTCTCAGACTGAGATAACCTCAGAACCTGATTCCCTCAGGACATTGATGAATCTGATTTGGCATAACCTTTTGTGATATGAATCGTCCCATTGACTGCAGGAGGACAGCTAATGTGCTTTAAGATAAGCATCTAAGGAAGTGTTTAGGCAGACAGGGGCAATGTTTTATCCACTTGGCTGGACTCAGCTCTCAGTGAACTTTTTAAAAGGAACAAGTAAGATTTTTCAGGGGTCTCAGTGACCAAGAGCAGTAAAATTCTTCCTTGCAAAAGGCTTTTAAAACTACCCTTAGGCTTGCACTGAGGCAGAAAGCATGAGGCTCAATCATAAGAAAGAAACAGTATCTTTCTTGCTCTCAGTCTCTTTCAGTCTTTTAAAATAGCTGCTTTGTATTTCTTGCCCTGCCACCTAAAGAGCAACCAATTTGCTTGCTTGCTTTGTCTTACACTGCAGTGCTTGGACCCATGGGGGCCCCCAGGAGTGCCAGAGCAGCCACTGTCATCTTGACACCCATTTAGCTCTCTTCAGTACAGGGTTAGTCTGACTTTCACTGGTTAAGAGAGATGGGCATAAAATAGAGGAGGTTTTTAAGAGCCTAGAAAATGCCAAGCCTGATATGGAGACCTAATGCAGGGCACTGTGAGGAACTGTTAACCTGTGTTGGTTGGTCAGTTGATTTTCTCTCTCCTCCTTATACAGTGTCAAGTCCTGCTTCCAGAACATGGAGATCTGCAAGCGGCGGGTAAATATGTATGACACAGTGAACCAGAGCAAGACACCATTCATCACCCATGTAGCCCCAAGTACATCGACCAACTTGACCATGACTTTTAACAACCAGCTGAACACAGTCCACAACCAGGTAAGGGCATCAATCAGAAGCAGCCAGTGCTTGAAACATTTAGGTCAGTGAGGTCTAGAAGACAAAAAAGCAAAGTAGCATCCCATTTAACCTGCCAGCAAAAATACGATACTCTTTAACTCTCCTTCTGCTCTTCCTCATTCTGGGGCATACTCTTCTGCTCTTCCTCATTCTCTTTTCTTCAGGCAAGCAGTAATCTTGTGACAGTTTGTGCAGTGGTGAAATGTTGCCCTCATGTTTATGTTGTTGTTGGGGGTGATAAATCCTGCTTACTTGGGAAGTTGCTATGGGGAAAAGCTCCTTAGTCCCTTAATGCAGCAGGCAGGACTGCACTCCCTGGGTCACATCAGTGATCTTAACAGCACTTCTTCAAATTGGCATTGAAGTAAAAAGAGTTTAAATCCTTCTGTGACAGACACAGTACTGTAACCAGTCAAGAGGAAAGAAGAGTTTAGTGGTAATGTGTATTCTTCTCTCTCATTGGTTTTACTCCACATGCCACAGTTGACATGGGAACCCTGTGCAAATACCCCCACTCCAAACACATTGCACTCCACATTGGTGGGCTCTGGCTTTGTAGTCATGCTTTGGACTCTTGTATTAGTTTTAGGTGCCCCAGTATTGGGGGGTGCTGGGTTGACAGATTTTATGTGACTAGCAGGCTAAGTTGTTTACTGTGGTGCTGTATTACAACAGGGAAAGGAAACTCTCCAGGGACCAGGAACAGCAGTATAGGAGACTGAAGCTCAAGAAATAGCTACTGTCTTTTAAGCATTTTGGGAACAGGCTGCTCAAGATTCATTCCAGAGATTGCAGGTGGCATTGCAGAAATAGTGATGGAAAGCAAAGGAGCTAAAAGAGTCTGTATAGATATACAGGGTGTTCCTGTGTCACTCAGAAAACCAGACTTCATTACTCAGTTCTCAATGCATGTAATCACAGAAATTTTTTTTGGAGGAATTCATTAAGAAGATGCACACAGAGATAGATCATGGCTTGGTGTGATAAGGTATTAGTTACAAACACTGGTTCCCTTTCTTGGCTGTGTCTGAGATGCTGACTAAAGAAATGCATGCTACATGCTTCCCTAGGCCCCAGCTGCAGGGCAGAGGCACTATTTCTACCACAGTTGCTAGCAGGAAATGCAGACTTCCTTTCGTTTCCTTGCTGCTCACTTGATGCTGAGATCAGTTGTTGGCTGAGGAGGTCCATGGTAATCTTAATTCTCATAAGGGGTGTGTGTTGTGAGCAGAACTGGTATCTCCAGTGTTCCTAGAAGAAGCGGTAGAAACACTTCCAGGAAGGGTGTTGTAATTTGAACAAGCTCTAAACCTTTCACCATTCTGTTCAACATACAACTCATCTTGGCTCGCTGGTGCTCCCTATCTTTGCAAAGCATATCTGAGGATTGCCTCCTTCCAGTTAGGACTCCTGAGATGAGGAGTGTGCGAGCTGTTGTGGTTGCTGCTCAGTGTGTTACACAGGGGAACAGACTGCACTTCCAGAGGGGGAAGGAGGAGGAAGAAGAAATGTTTCACCATCGCACCCCTTGTGGCTATGGTTGTGGCTGTGGCAGTGCAGCATGGTCACCCTTCTCAGGCCCAGTGGCAACCAGATCAGTGTGAAATGCTTGGCCTGCTGCATTCTGCAGCCCTGATCAAAGCCTCATCCTGGGTTCATATATTCACCATGAGAAAGTGTTATCTGACCAACCTCCAGCAGTGATGCTGGTCCATTTGCATGGAGGGGAAAGGTGGGCTTTGGTCAGGTAGAGCTTAGCTGCCTAGACATGAATGCTAAGGACATATTTTTATAGCGCAGTGCCAGAGCTGTTTAGGGGTTGTTTGTCTGCAACTGTTACAGACTAAGTCCTCATGAAAAACAAGTCACCCTCAGATTTCTAGATGTTTTGATGAATCCTGGGCTGATTTTTGTGGCTTTGCAACATCCCCTGCTGGAGTTTCTGCTCTGAGATTTTAAAGTCATGAACTTTGAAAGTAGTATTATTACCTCCTGTTGTGCCTTCTGATTCTGTCAAATTCAAAACATAAGGGCATGTGCCATCTTAGATACAAGGTAGAGGAAACGCTGGAATGAGTCTCTCCTCTCAGGACAAGGCTTCACGTGGCATGGAGGTTCTGAGTTTCTCTTACCTAAGAAATGTGAGCTGCTTCTGGAGCTATGTGCATGATGAGTGAACAATGTGATCTGGGGACAGTACCATTTTCTGAACCCATCTTCATCGTGCCGGAAATCAGAGCCAGTCGAGTGATAAATGGAACTACAGTTGTGCTTTGGAGAACGTGCTGTCTTTGAGCAGTTAACAGCAGTGCCATGTGGCTGGAGATCCCATTGCATGGTGCAGCTGCGGTCATTGAGGCAGACTCTGTTCCTTCTCCTGTCGCTACCCTTACCTCTGTGCTCCTCAGTGTCCGGTTCTACCCCTTCTTTGGTTTTGTTTGGTTTGCTGTTTTTTATTTTAGTCTGTTTTGTTTGGTTGTTTTGTTGTTTGTTTGTTTTTTTTACTTGCACTATTTTACTTTTTTATTTTATCTTTGGATTTTGCTTCTTCTGGCGTACCCATCTCCCTCATTTTTGTTTGTTTTTGTTTTAATTCCCGTCATTCCTTTAGACCACCAACCTGGCTCCCACCTCCTCCAGTGCCACTATTTCCTTAGCCAACCCCGAGGTCTCCATACTAAATTACCAATCTGCACTCTACCAGCCCTCAGCGGCATCCATGGCTGCGGTGGCCCAGCGGAGCATGCCCCTGCAGACAGGAACAGCGCAGATCTGTGCCCGGCCCGACCCCTTACAGCAAGCTCTCATCGTCTGCCCGCCAGGCTTCCAAGGTAGGTAACAGCCTCACCAGGTCTTGGCTAGTCACTGCTCCCTCCCCACTGCAGTGTTTCGTCTAGCTCGTGTTGGAAGCAAGCTTCCTTTGTGCAGGGCATACAGTAGAAGTGCTGGCCTAGTAAATCAGAGCAACGAGGTTATTGCAGATGGGAATGTTTGCAACAGTGGAGGGTCTTGCAGGCACCTTCATCATGAGTTGGAGGTCTAAAGGAGGTCTCAGCATCATGAGGGTGGTCTAAAACAATAGGGCAGGCTCTGAGATGGAGCTGGGGAAGAGCATGGGATATTTGTCATCCTTTGCCCTGAGCAGAGTTTGAGGCTGTTCTGCCTCACTTTGGCAAACTTGAAAACTCTTCCCTACAACGATAGATCAGTATATAAATAATGGGTTCATCACTTCTCGGTGATGTAGTTGTTAAAAGGAGGACTCAGGAGGTTAATTCAGCAGGGAGTGTGGTGCTGGTGGAGTTGAGGGTTTGCCCTCATAACAGATGCTCATGACCATTTAGCAGTACTGTTCCTTTAGCACCATCCCTGCTTCAGATAGCTCTGCCTGTGTATACTGGTAGCAGGCACCACAGTGTCAGACAGCTTGGGTGAAGATGAGATGTAGCCACTTGTCTTTCTCTTGACTCTACATGCTGTATCAATTTGGAAAAACTAGCTAGGTATCTGTAGGAACTGGTCTAAATAGACCTCGGTTCAGCTGGTGCAACTTCTGCTCTTCATTTCTACAAGCCTGTCTGTGGAGCAGTCTCTAGGCACTTGTTAAATGTTCTGCAGGATTATCAAAGCTCTTTTGAACTAGTGGAGTTCAGCTAGACCTCTTCTACATAGTTAAAATGCATCTCAAGGGTTTGACTTCAGAAATGTATTGCTAGAATATGTAAGCTAACATCTTCCACTCGCTGTCTTGAGAAAGTTCTAAAGCAGAGGAGGTAGCAGAGGCCCTACCACATACTAAGGTGGTGTGCAGGGGGAAGTTTTCTCCAGCATAGTTAGGCTAATGTGTGTGTGGCTGAGTCAGCAGTAATTGGAGTTTGGGCTGTGCTCGATTACATGGTCAAATCAGAGCCTTTTAAATAAGAGCCCTGAGAAGCTGTGCAAGAGAAAATCACCTGTCCCCTTCAAGGCTGAGGGATCACGTAGTTCTGGATTCCCATCCTGCTTTGTTCAAAAGAGAACATTTCTGTGTAGCAGTGGGTTTTGGCTGGCAAGGACCATTTTCTGTTGTCAAACCAGAGAATGTGGGAAAAGAGAAGTCATTCCTTCCCCTCTCTTCCTTTTCTCCCTGCAGACACCGTATTGAGATGTCTCCCACTTATTTGAGATACCCTAAAAATGTGAACTCAGTTAATCCCTTAACAGCTTTGAAAATGTCTCTTCCTCCCCCGTATACATGTATCATATTTATGAACACTTAATGGATAACTTTGGGTGGGGGTAAAATATGTGGGACTCTCAGAGCCTAATTTTTCAGAGGGACTAAACGCTGCAATTGAAGTTGGCATCAGAGAGTGCCTTTAGGCACCTCTGAAAAGCAGACTCATGTTCCTAGTAATTTTGTTGATGGCTAATGCTGTACCTCCTGTGCTGGTGGAACAGGGTTACAAGCCTCCCCTTCGAAGCATGCTGGGTATTCAGTTCGGATGGAAAATGCCGTTCCCATTGTCACTCAGGCTCCTGGGGCCCAGCCTCTTCAGATCCAGCCAGGACTCCTCGCACAGGTAAGGAGCTCTGAAGCACCAAGCTTGGCAGGTATTATTTGTGTTGTTCAGCTCTTGGAGGCTGAGGAGAGCAGCTTTGTCTGAGGGCCTTCTGTGGTGCAGGTCGGGGACTTGGGCAGCCATAGAACAGTCTCCGGCTTTCTCCAAAATGTCCAAACCTCAGTTCACTGTTCAGCTCAAAGGCTGTGTCAAGAGTTGCCAAAGTCTCTGGAAAGACCTTCTTTCCCTCTGCTTCTTCATTGGAGTCAGTGGGAGGCCTCAAGGGAAGCTGTGTCAGGCCTCTGCTGAAGAGGAACAGGTAATAACCTTCCTGCATCCCCTTGAACTTGTAGTCTCAGCGGTAGTTTGTAGCCAGCAGCTGCACTGGTGAGTAGCATGCTGCCAGGAGATACCTTTCATACTTTAAGCTTGTACCCTTCTGTTTCATGAGCTGCCCCTCTGCTCTTAAGTTAAGAGGGGGCAGAGCCAGGGGCCCCGCAGACAAGAAGCACTCCTTGTCAGCAGCACTTATTGGCACAATTGTCCAAAATGCACTCACATGTAAAGCATGGTTTCTCCTAGAAAAAAAAATACAAACAAGAATGGGTAGCACCAATTGCATGCATGTTCTCAAGCAGAACTCCAGCTCCTCAAAAAAGAGGAGCAGCTCATTCCCATTCCTCCTTGTGCTGGCTTCAGTGAATCTGCAATTGTATTAAGTTGTGCAGCCTGGAAAAGGTAATTTACAAGTCAAAACTCATGCCTCTGACTCAGGATTGGTTATCTGCCATGCTTTCGTTAATGGCAGTGTGTTCATAGGCCGTCAGGTACCAGCAGACTTCAGGGTTTGTCAGTCTGTGGCACTGCTGGAGTAAGACTGTGGTGCAGTGGCCTTTTTTTGGCAGCTGCCTCTTGTGTTTATCTGGTGAAGACAGATAGAAACACAACTTGCAGGCTGAATGATTTCCATTAGCTAACGTGTCCTACCCCTTCCCAATAACAGTCTTTGTTAGAGGGCTGTCTGAAACATCAGACGTCTCTCTGTTGAAGCATGTTGTAACAACCTACATGGGCTTTCTTGCTTGGTAGGAAAGGAGAATTGTAGGGGAGAGAAAAACAATGTCAAAGCAAGAAGCAGTCTGCAGGCACAGTTGTAAGCACCTATTGCTTGTGCAAGAAGTCAGTGGGTGAAGGAGCTTTGCATTCCCCGCCATTTTGACAGACCTCCTCAGGTGTGCTGTTACATGGGGCTAGAAGAGGTGAGAGTCAGGTCTGAAACATCCCAAAGACAGTAGGATCCTGAAAGATCTCAGGACCTCTGGCTCCCTCTTTCTTCTTGAGGTATTCTTGTTGGGGTCACCACACAATCTGTGGGAGGGATTGTTCAGGAGGAGCTTTGCTACCAGATTCTGTGCTGCCCCTGCTATGTGAATTCCCATTTCATGGGCAGCTCCTCTTGTGATTTCTGCTGATGTTTTATTCACTGTCACTTCCACAATGGAATTGAAGCTGTTTCTGAGAAATGCTCCTCACTTGCATAGATTTTTATTTATTAATAGAACAGAAGTAGTCTGCCTGTTGATGTATCTGCCCGTTTCATGGAGTGAGAAATGCTAGCTGCTGCTCTGATGGCAAGGAGCTCTGATGGATGCCGGTGGCATCTGGTGTCCGTGGGCCTCACTCAGTGCGGGCTGAGCAGCTGGTCTGATAAACAAATCTGTACCCAATTCCAGTTTCCTGAATGGAAAAACACAGCTTCTTTGTAATGCATTGTAGTCACATCTGATCTCCGAGCGGCTGTGTGTCTCTCTCCCAGCAGAGAGCTATTCCTCACGCACAGCTGCTTATCTAATGCTCTTCAGATCGGACCGTGTGACTGCTCCAGCTACTAGAGGGACTGTCCCCAGCGGAAAGCTTAGTGCCTCCCGAGCCCACTTCTTGTTTTCCACCCTACTTATTTGTCCCCCTGATCAGGCATGATGCTGCCGTTTGTGGTCCCAGCGCTGTGTTAGTGCCACCACGCTTTTTCCCCTGTCCAGCACACAGCGCAGGTCACTGTGCTTGCCCACATCAGGATGGCTGTGGCTGGCAAAGCCTTACTGCATCCCAGCACAGCCAGTGTCCAGCTCTCCCTGTGCATTTTAAGACTAGCAGTCCTAGAGGAGGGAGAGAAGTTGGAGGGGTCGCAGGCAGAGGCAGGGATGGATTTTGAGCATCATCTCTGGCAGCTGTGTGTCTGCAGCCTGTAGCATGGAGCTAGACAGAGCAAGCAGTCTTCAAGACAGAGCTAGTGGCTAAAGTAACTCTATAAAAAAAGTTAATTTGTAACTTTTCTGGGTCTGTTTTCATGCTCTCAAGCAAGTGTGGTCCACATACCATATGCAGAGACCAGTGAGAGGAGGCTGATCCTGTCTTTGCTAATAGCTCTCTGCAGCTTCAGATCTCGAAAGAGACAAATCTATACAGTTTCCTGGCAGGCTTCCATGAGGTGTCCCAGAACTGTCCCCTGTCCTTGCATAATGCCCTGAATTCTTGATTTTCTCTTAACTCCTTCCCAGCAACACTTCTTCCCACTGATGTCCTGCCACCGGCTTTCAGAACAAACACGCTTACTCCGTTAGTCGTTCTTGCTTTATGTAGGAAGCACAAGCCTTCGTCACGCTGGGGGAGCTGCCACTTCCTGATGCATGGGCCAGTGCAGCAGCAGCACAATTTCACAGTAATGCAATAACTGAGAACAGGTTGCGGCTGCTGGCACGAACCTCCTGTGTTTAAGCACAGCACACTGTGCTAGTGCATCAGCCTAGACAAGTCTTATCTGCAGATTAAATGATTCAGTGGTCCTTAACCTAATAAGTGAGGAATTTGTGCCTGGACCCTTATGCTGCATCTGAATTTATGCACTGCAGTCATAAAAGGAGCTTAGATTTGTTCGGTTTTCTTTCCTGAAAAGGGAGGAAGCAGTTTTCTCTGCAAGTAAATCCAGGTAGTCCCATGAGACTGACTGCAACAGTAGTTCAGTCTCCTCTTTTAAATCAAAGCTGGGGAAAAAAAGAAAAAGGAGAAAAAAGCTTTTTTCCTCCCTGATCTTTTTGTGTCTTTGCCTCCCCTTCCTATCTGCTCCAAGCAGCACCAGTCCATAGTTATGGGTCCTTAGATGAACAGCTCTCTGTAGCCCTGTGATGGTCCATCCTTTGCAGATTGCAAATGTTGCTGGGAGGCCTCACTGAGCAGTCTTTTCATCTACCTCAGCAACATAGAACATTAGAAGGCAGACAAACTTTGGAGCCAAACTGGGAAAAGCTAGGTTTTTTGGAGGGGGGTGGTGCTTTTTTTGTATGTTTGTTGTTTTTTTTTTTGCTGGGGGATATGAGGGAATCAGGATTCTTGAGAGGATAGAGATGGGGACAAATGCATGCCTGCAAGAAGCCTCCCCTCTAAAATTCAGCCTCCTTAGAGCTATGGGATAACACAACAGGGGCCCAGTATAGTAGTACTGGCTGGGACTAAGGAGAGCCCTGCATTCATCAGCCCAGGCAGTGAGAAGCTGCCGCAGCTGCCTTCAGACAACACATAGGAAAGAAAATTTCCCAAGTCGAAAAAATAGTCATCTGACTCAGGTGTGGAGTCACCAGAGCAGGACCACCTGAATCATGCCTGTGGCAGCGTAGCTGGAGGGATGGTTGCATAGTATAGTGATGGCTTAACTCACAGGGCAGAGATTTCTACCCCTGGAAGGGGGGCACCAGCCCCCTGTTCTCTTTTCTGATCCTTGAAAAGTTAATTCTCATTTTTAGATCCTTTAGGTTCCTTTAGGTCATGTTGGGGTGGGAAGGAAAATTGGCTGTAGGAGGGGGGAAATAACAATGGGACCATGGTGCCCAGTTGATCTGGAGAGTCAAAATTAAAAGGTACTAAAGAGTTTGATGTTTGGATTGAAATGCTGGCCAAATTCAATCCCTCCCATTCCTGGTTTAAAACACAGCTGGTGCTTTGGATGGCAAGGGTATTTCCCACCGCTTCTTTGCACTCTCTATATTGATAAATTTTACTGCTTTTACAGTGACTCCTAGCAGTATTTGTCATCTCTGACTAAAATGTGGTAAGAGCTAGGTAGTATGACCATGATTGTTACTAAGAGCTCCAGCTGAGCATGGGCCACCACTTACACTCAGTGTATGACGCCTCTTGTTAAGAAATTGTTTTCCCTCTATCTGACAGCAAGCATGGCCCAGTGGTACTCAACAGATCCTGCTCCCTCCAGCCTGGCAGCAGCTGACTGGGGTGGCCACCCACACTTCTGTCCAGCATGCCACTGTCATCCCAGAATCCATGGCAGGCACCCAACCACTGACAGACTGGAGGTAAACTGGAGGCGCGTGGAGTCTCCCTGAAGTACCCAGCAGTGCTGGAGGAGGTGGGAGGGATGGGGTCTTGGGAGGCTGCAGAACCAGGGGGAGAAGGGCAGCCCACCTGTCTTAAGAGCTATGAGCAGCTTCCTCATTCCCCATTCTTGGAGTGCTGTGTCCATGCCACTCCATTCAGCCACTTCCATGGGGGAAACGCTCCATCCAGGGGGGGGCTGGGAGCCAAGGAGTCCCCTGGAGAAGGGAGCCTTGGTGAAGGCAATGGGAGCCTGTGAAAGAGGCATGTCAAATGTGTGCGTGTGTCCCCACTTTGCAGGAACAGCCACACTCATGGCAGCCACTACAACCCCATCATGCAGCAGCCCGCGCTGTTAGCCAGCCACGTCACCCTCCCTGCAGCACAGCCCGTCAACGTGGGTGTTGCACATGTCATGCGCCAGCCGCCCACTGCCACCACCTCTGCCAGGAAGAGCAAGCAGCACCAGTCGGCACCCCGGTGAGTGCCGTGGCTCCCAGTCACCACCTGGTGTACCTGGGTGGTTCTGAATGCAGCCCTGCAATGAAGCAGTGCTGATGAGGGGGATGTTTGCTGACATCTGTGAGGCAAAATAGTGTGTTCCATGGCCCACAAATGATTAGACAGCACTTTGTGACTTTGGGCTCTTTGCTGCTTCACTTCCATATATACCCAGGTCAGGAGAGAGGAGGGGGTAAGAGGCAGTCAGGCACATTCAATACCCAGTGAGCATCATTTTGTGGAGGAGTTAGTGGCTGGAAGGGGATGCAAGATGGGACACCGAGGACTTGTTCATATGTCTCATTATGCAGCTGAGATTACTCAAGGCCTTGCAGTCACCGTAATTAAAGAAGTAATTATATTCTCAGGTCAGCATGGCTCAATGCCTAGTCACCACATGTTTTCTTCCCACATCATCTTGAAGAAGCACTTCCTGAGGTGCAGTGTCTCCATTTCCACAGGGTGGTGCATCTTCAGGAACATGCGCTCACGTGTGCATGTGAGATCTGCCCTTTCAAAAACAATGGGATGATGACCTATCTTTTGAGCTTGATGCCATGCAGTGTGGTGGACTGGGGTGGCTCTAGGCCATCTTCCAGAGCTCTAGCTCCTAACATAGATGGTTGGCACCTATGTTCAGCAGTGCTCTTCAGCAACAAATACCGGCACTGGCCTTTTTAGAATCACGGCAGCATAAATCAGGGAGCATTTTTTAAGCATATCTCATACAGGGACAGTCTTTAGACACCTAAATCTACCAACTCTCATAGGAGACTGGGTTTTTGGTTAATACTGTATTATGTGGCACAGCTCACAAATGGTAGGATGATTGCAGTGCCCACCACAGCACTGTAATCTCGGCCAGAGGACAAGGCTGTTTAAGATGTATGTGTAGTTGTTCTGGGGAAAGTCCTCTGGGCTCTGAAATTGTCACATTTCTTTAAAAAGTTCAAAACAGTGCAAAGGAGGAACCAAAATGGGTCACCCCTTGTGCACTGGCAGAAACAGAGGAGCTTGTGATTTTACTGGAGGACTGGAGTGGAGCCAGAGGAGGTCTGAGTTCACAACCAATTTGACTCTAGTTAAGAGGCCACTATTTAAATCCTTCCCATTTATCTGCTCCCAAATGTTGCATTTACTTTGGGTGGGCTCCAGCTGTTTTAGTCCATTCCTGGTGTAGAGAGGCAGCTACATCCACAGCAAGGCAGCAAAAGAGAGTGCCTGTTGCAACCAGTGTGCCTGCGCAGGGCTTCCCCTCTCCCTTCCCTCTTCAGGGGGAGGGCAGCAGCATCCAGGAGGAATTGGACACTTTCAGAGCAAAGGGTTTCTACACCTTCATTAATAGTGATGCTTTTGCAGCCAAATGAGGAGCATGCTCCTTTGGAGAGTAGGGTACTCCATGCTGCTCATTGGTATTCAAAAAACACTGCAAATGCTACCGTGCAGCTATTTGTTATGCAAAAGAGCCTGTGTAAGTTGGTATAGTGTGATAGGACCAGAGTGACTTCCTTTTGATGGATGTCACCTATTCCTTTTGTTAGCTTTCAGGCTGAGCTGAACGTGCAGCCCAGGCTTCAGCCCCGCTGTAGAACAAAACCAGAACTTAGGGGCTTTTTGCATTTTTGAGTCTGCGAATATTCTGTAATAAGCAGAAAAAAGAAATATAAGGAAGAAAGAAAATGTGGGAAATTAGTGAAAAGGGCTTTAGTAAGTGTGCTTTGGTAAATATCCCATCTGCAGACCTGTGCTGCACTGTTTGGTGGACAGGTTCTGTGTTCAGATCCCTGATCTAATGGGCCCTTTCCAGCTATAACACAGGGAAGCAGAAGTAGGAAGGCTGGGAAATAAAACAGGGCTTGAGAATGTTTTTCTCTTGCATAATAAAAAGATTGTTCTTTTCTTGCTGATTTATATATGCTGTATCTGCTGCCTCAGGTGGGAATGAAATGAAACTGAGTATATGTCCTCCCATCTACATGTACCCATCCGTGGGACTCCTCTACCCGAGAGGATGAAGCATTGAGCAGGAAATCTTTATTGAAAAGATTCTTAAACAGAAAATTAAATTTTCAACTGAGAAAAGCAGTTTTCCTTATAAATGGCTGATGTTTTCCACAGCAAATTCTAATTTTACCTTTAGTTTTTTTCTGGCTGAAAAGTATCTGATCATGATGCATCCATGCAGGATACAGGAGAAAGGGATTATTAGAAAGGGAAAGGCATACTGAGCCTGCCCGTGTTTTGTATGTCTGTGCTGTGTGACCGACCTCTACCTTGCAGTGCAGACTCCTGGGAGGCAGTGTTTCTCATTTGGAAATTTCCAGGGAAAACAAAATAGAATTTTTTACTAAAACGAACTACTTTTCAGCCAATTATATGAATAAGTCATGCATATGCAATTATATGCAAAAGTCTGTCCTTTAAAGAGGACTATGTTAGTTCTGCAGTTTTCCTAGATTCCATACATTGGTGCCACTGAATCAGACCCCACGAATCAAAAGCCATGGCAACGAGCAACTTTGGCAAACTGAGTTTTAACTAACAACCTTTCCCATTTCCAGAAATGCATCCACCTATGAAGTTTCATCCTCTCAGTCCATCAGCTCACCTCAGCGTTCAAAACGAGTGAAGGAGAACACACCTCCCCGCTGTGCCATGGTGCACAACAGCCCTGCCTGCAGCACCTCTGTCACGTGCGGCTGGAGCGATGTGGCCAGCAGCACCACGCGGGAGCGGCAGCGACAGACGATAATCATTCCTGACACCCCTAGCCCTGCCGTGAGTGTCATCACTATCAGCAGCGACACAGATGAAGAGGAGGAGCAGAAGCATGCACCTACCAGGTGAGCAGCAGATCTCTGCTCTTCTCTGTGTGCAGGAGAGAGAGGCAGAAGCAATGATGTCCTGGAGCATCCCAGGAGAGTGTCCCTGGAGCTACAGTAGGGTCTCGGCACCTAGGTCATCTTTCATTCAAGAGGAGGTGTGTTGGAGGGGCTAAAATACTAGCTGAGGACTCCGCAGACTTAGGTGATGTTCTCTACCATGCTGTATATTTGCTGTGTGACCTTGGGAAGTGTAGTAATTTCTCTGTGCCATAACTTCTCCTCTCTAAGAGGAAATAATAGTTCTCCTTGTCTCACAGGACTGTTGAAAGGAGACTTTAAAGATCCTATGGTGATTAGCATCTTTAAGTCAGAAAGCTGTTTAAAACAAAGACAAAAAGAAGGGCTTGGAAGGAAGGTAGCTTAAAATTACCTTTTCTCTTTTTGAGTGATCCAGGCATCTATAAATGCTATTAAATGACACCTTCTATGTGTGCTCTTTACCCTAAAAAGGTCCTGAGAAATAATTAGTGGCTGTGTCAGAAGGCTGCTCAGGTATGATTGTGCTGCCAAAACATCCTTCAGCTATTGTAAAAAGTGGCAGAAACTGGTTGTGTTTTGACTGACTCTGCAGAGAGGTGTAGATGAGGCTATAAAGACCATGGTGGCTGAGTTTTCTCCTCAGAGAATTAACTCACCCAAGTGAACAGAGCAGCCCAGAACCGCTGCCACTGCTGATCATCTGCTGTGGATGAGAGAGGACCTAATTTTCCAGGACTGTTTTTTCAGCACCTTTCATCACATGCGAGCACTCTTGGTTTCCCATCTGATGCCAGTCACAAGACATCACTCTGCTTCATAACTTGTGGAGAAGTAGCCTTGCAAACAGCTGAATAATTAGACTATCTTTATGTTGGTATCTGAGCTAGGACTTTTTTTAACCTTATCCCTCCAGTACTGTTGAGAGAGAATTGTGTTTATTTATTTAGGATGTGCTCCATGGCAGATTTTCCTTTAATCACTGCAAATATCCATCTGTATCTCTGCATCTCTGCACTGTGGTGATAAATGGAGCACTGCAAATGTGCACAGAACAAATGAGATTCATTTGGCCTCAAAAAGCTAAAAATCTGTAAAGAAGAGACATAATTCAGGCATCCAGGGCTGCAGTTTTGACCTGCCTCCTGACAGCCACCACTGGTTCCCAGTCCCCTTTTTCCTACCAGAGAACTCCACTGGGCAGCAAGAGCTCAGTGCCTCTCAAGTTCAGGCTTGCCATGAATCCAGTGTTTGTTGTGGAGAATTGATCACAGTATGGAGTAACATATTTCAGTTTTAAACCCCCCCAAACCATACCATAGTCCTTAAGTTTTGTAGTGAGAAAAAAAGCATGTTTACAGAAAGAGTTGAATGAAGGTCAGTGTGGAAGTCAGGTGGACTATAAATGAGGAGCCCCCACTTCCAGGGCTCTTAAAGGAAGGGCAAGATGAAAGAGATGCTGAAAATTAAGGTGAGGTGGGGCAGCATGAAGAGGGCAGGTGTCTCAAGGGTCACAGTTGCTATTTGCAGGCACGTTTACCTATGGTGCTGATCCCAGGCTTTGGGAAATCATGTGCAAATACTTATGCTTACTGTCTGGATACCATCTTGGGTTCAGAGCAGGGTGGAGGGAAGAGCTGGGATCCTGCCGTCACTTCAGCTAATGTTTGTCTCCTCTGCTTTGCTACCATCTGACCAGTTTCTTCACTCGGCACCTCTCCAAGGAGTCAGACAGAACAAAGTTCTGGAAAGCGTCTGGAAATCAAGTTGGGAGTTTGGGGTATTTAAATACTCAGGCAAGGTCTGCCAAGGGGTTAGGAAAGTAGTCCCAGGAGCCAGACTTACATAAATGAACTGGCTTTGATATGACTAAAGCATATACAGGACATGTTCCTGCCTGGGATCAGATCCCTGGCTACTTTTTGTATCCATATGGCAAATCTATACGGAGTGCCAGGGTGCCAGCATTCCTTGAAGGCCAAAGCTTAAGAGCTAGATTTAATTTCTGAGCCATGTAGAGACATTTTGCATGGACACAGGCTGTTGTTGGGCACCTTTTGGAATTCCAGAGTGAGTTAAATTGCCTGTGCAGATGTAACCAGGCAGAGAATTGGAGGCAGAGACACAGATAGAAAATGGCATGTCCAGAATGAGAATTTTTGGTTAAAGTCTCCGGAAGAATGAAATCAACTTGTTCAATGCCTTTTGACCTGGGCAGATAGAAGACCGGATTCTCAGCTGGACCAAGAGTGCAGCTTCCAGTCAAGGAAGCTGTCTCAGCATTTAATGCCAATGAACTTTGCCTGGCCAAAGTCAAGGTCGTTCTTATTGAAAGTGTGTTACATTTAGGAAATCACCTCCAAGTTTTCTTACTCACCTATTTTTTTTGCTCCCAGAAAAATGGGAGTGACAGTGAAGTATGTGCTTTAGTGTAACCAGTGCCCAGAGGTTCAGGATCTGAGTCAAAAACAAAACTGTGCAAAGAATTCATTGTCTTGCCCATGTTTATGCAAATACTGCTCTATTGGGCAATAGCTGTGGTGGGGGGTGAAAAATAAGGAACAGCTTGAAATGTGCTATTAGTCACATTCTAACCATATTAGTTTTTTCTAGATTAGACTACAAAATCATACAGCACTTGATTAGATCAAAGTTAATTGACTGATCCCATCCTATTGATAGCAGTGGTATCTTTGCATTAGTTTCATTGGCATTCGATCAGCTCCTGAATTTGCTACAGCATTTCCCTCTTTTATTTCATGTGGCGTTAGAAATTTCTCTTTGACCCATGAGACTAAAAGTGTTTATTTTATTGATTGCTCAGCACAGAGAGATTAGAGTTACCTGTGGTTGTGAGAAGTAGCAGATCCTTCAACGATGTAAGATTTCATAAGTCTCAGTTTAAGAAGGACTGGTAATGCTGATAAAATATGATACTGCTAATGCAGTAAAGGAGACCTACAGCTTGGATTTACTACAACAGAAAAGCTTCTCTGTAATACCAGAGCAGCAGAGAGAGCTTTTGTTGTACAGGGGATGCAAATTTTTTATTGGCAAAAGAAAAATCTGAATAATTTGGTGTGATATGGGCAGAATTTTCCTCTTGCTGTTGAAGAGCTCAGTTGTTCAAGTGGGATGCTTAATGAAATACCAGCTGAGCAAGCAGGCAGGCCAGCACATTGCTCGTTCTTTCTTCTTGAAACCATCTGAAAATGTCAGGCTCCTGTTGGTAAAGGTGCTGGGGAGGTGGCACAAGGTGGGCTCTGAAGGACTCGCTCGGTACAGCCTTGTCAAAGGGGGCCATCTACTGGGCCCCAGCTCCAGCCTGGGGCAAAATCACCGAGGAGGGACCTCAGGTACAGCTTGGCAGGGACTGTCCTCAGAGAAACGGTCAGAGATTTTCAGGAGGCAGATTCCTGATTGAAAAAGTCAGTTTGTCAGAACCCAAGGGTATACTTTGCAGGCTACACTGAGATTTTTCTGGCAATATCCCAAAGACAGTGAAATGTGGGGAGGCTTCAAAGCTGCAAAAGTTTTGACTTCTATATAACGGGGAGAAAGTGTTAGGAGATTAAATAATTAAGGGGAAGACTGCTCTTTTCTGATTTAATGAAGAGATTTGCTTTTTTCTGTCAAAATGTAAGCAAGTACTAGGAAAAAAAAATGCTCAAAATAAGAAAGGAACATTTTTATGGAATGAAACTGGTTTTGCCTGGGTTTTGATGCCCACAAAGTTTTCATGAGATATTTTGTCCTATAGAACACTAGAAAAAAAAAATGTATGTAAAAAGCATTATATGAACAGGAAACAATTTTTTTCACCCTGTTTATTTATCACCTTTGAATTTCTAGACTCTCAGTTCAGCAGTCTTTACAAAGAAACTTTATAGGCCAAAGAGACATTTACTGCAGTGCTGTAAGATAATACCCTGACTGTTATTTATTCTGGAAAGGAGAATTTAGGTCTAACCATTACCAGTAAAGCACTGAAGAGTAACAACAGAGAGTAGACTTGATACTTTTCATATAAATCTATTCCTTTTAAGTTTCTTTACTTGCTCTTGCAAGAAAGTCGAGCAGACAGACTGACAGCGCAACTGCAGCCACAGTAATTGGACCACATATTCAGCAAGTGGTTTAAATGTAAATCCTCCCTTAAATATTTCTGAAGCTTAGAAGTGGAGAAAAATAAAGCAGCAACTTGAACACAAAGCAGAGAGGCACAAGTGCACCCTGGAATTGAGGCTTGGAGCTAGGGAGGAGAGCACATGTGGTCCTGCAGGAGGAATGCAGAAGGATGGTGCAGTGAGGGATATTTCCATGACCTGCCAAGGGGCACATCACAGAGCATCCAGGAGGAAGGGGTGGAAGGAAAGGCAGTGGAGGTGGCTATTGTGACATCCCTAGATGACTTCCTATCCAAGCAATGAGTGCAGCAGCAAAGGAAAACGTTACTTCCTTTCTTGAAGCAATACAGTGATGGCCTTCAGGTGGGTGGGTTTGTGGATGCTTCCACCCCAAAGAGGCAGGAGGGATCCTCACTTCCCCACTGACTGCTCTGGTATCTTAAATAACACCTTTCCAGCTTTATTTTCTATGGGATCCTTACAGCAATCACTGTCTTCCTGGGCAAGAAAGACTGACCACAGCTCTTGTGCCAACGTACAGAGTAACTGCATCACTGGCCATCTTAACTGGCACAAAATTCTTGCAGAGTTTGGGGTTTTTCCCCTTTCTCTTACAATTAAACGATACAGTGTATATTGTATATTAAACTGTACAGCATATGGGTCTCTGTGTGAGTGTCACCTTTAGCTTAAAAGGTGCTTAAGCTGGTGCAAGTTTTATTCACCTTGTTCACATCATAGTGCAATGGTGGTGGAGCCTACTTCAGAGGACTTTAATTCCCCTTATGCACAGAAATTGCTGACAAGCGCAAACCAGGTGTTTTTGCCAAGCTGCTGGTGTGCAAGTGTGAGGGTCAAAATACTGTTTGTAATTCTCTTTTGACATCTAGCCTATTGTGGCTATGTTACGCTGTGCATAGTAATGCACTGACTCTGCATAGCAATATGTTGACTAACCACAGTCATTTGGTAAAAAGATTGCTGCCTTCCATCTCCAGAAGGCACACCGACATGCAGCTAATACTTAAAATAACAGAGATAGGCAGTAGCCCTCTCAGCAAACCTTCAGCAGCAGGACCTTTACAACCTGCTAAGCAATTCAGTATATATGACTTAAATAGCTACAGCATGTGCTGTGTGGCCTAATAAAATGGCCTCAGTGTAGTACTTGATAATTATTTCTTGCCATCACAAATTCACAAAGAAGGTGAGAGCAGATTAACAGGTCGGGATGGAGGCTGAGCTGAAGAGAGAGGGGCATGTTCTCAACGCTGAGCTATGCATGGCATAAGATTTCAACATGAAGAGAGGGATTGCAGTTGTAGTTTGAGTTTTTGTTGGCTGGCTCTATACTTTCCTAGAATAGGTGGATTATTCTGAAGCAGCAAACTGAAAAGGTTGCATGTTCTTGAGTTTTCAGATGCCTGGAACAGAATTTTTGTGATGTGATGTAAAGCTGACATGCCATGGTGTATATGTGCACCAGTTCAAAGGCAGTTGTGCAATGGCTGCTTTCTTCTCTTAGGCTAGAAGGCCCAGACCTTGAGAGCTGAGAGCCTTTGTTGCTGTAGTGTCAGCCACACTGAAAGGTTTATATTACTTTGGGTGAACCACATGCTGAAGAACTGCCCCACTAGACACCATTTGACTTTTCTGGGATTCTGAGTGTAACTCAGGATACTCAGGGGAAAAAAAGATGCTTTCCACACAATGCTATCACATACCAAGCTTTTGGGCTGGGCCTTCAGCAAGTAGAAATAATCTCAGGTTGTATTGTTAACAACCCCTGTTGTTCCTGCCCTTGTCCTTGGCTGTTTAAGTGGCTTCAGCATTGTTTTAACACCAAATGGAGCATCTTTTTTCCTTAATTTCCTCTCAGTTTTCATTCTCAGCATTCCATTAACACTCTCTCAGGTGCCCACCTTGGTTTCTTGCCCATTGCCTGTGCAGAAACAACTTCTCCTTCCTCTATCAGACTTTTCCTTGAGGTCTTTTCTTGCCGTAGGGAATAGGGACCCACATCCAACTCTGCTGTGCCTTCACGAGGGTGGTGTATGTTAGAGAGCTGTCTCCAAGACTTGCTTCTGCATGTTCAAAGGCACGGTCATTCTCAGTGTCTGCACAACTAACAGACGTGAATTGTTTTGTGTCCAAGTTTGAGAACAAGCTCTTCAGGACCAGGTGGCAGTGGGCTACCACTCATAAACTAATAATAAACTTACAAAGCAATGCATATTTTTCCAGCTGCTGTTCTGACAGGGAGGATGCAGTAAGGGTTAAAAAGCCTTCCTGGCTTCTGGCTTTTCCGTCTGTGTACAGGGATTTGATGCCACTTCAGTAATCTTGCCCCCTTCCTCCTCTAGAGAATTAAAATACATGTACCCACATAATGCAGGCAAGCACACAAGCTGACCAGGATCACATGGCAACTCTCAACACTGCTAAATCATGTATGCTGCTGCTTCTGTGCTTGCAGGAGGGAAAGCAATTACCAGGCTTGGAGCGAGCTTAATAGGAAGGGGGCAACACTTTAATAGTATTTTTCCATGTCAGCACAAACAACCCCAAAAGCTGCAGCTGAGTTATAGGAATACAGTAAGTTTGCTGAGTAGGTAAGTGCTGTGTCAACAGGTAAAAAGCTCTCAGTCGTGATAGTTTGTGAGCAGGGAAGGCGGTAGGTCAGCCTGGACCTTACACAGGTAACTCCTGCATTACTGCGAGGTGGAGAGAGTAGCTGAGTCCTCAGAGGGAGATGGAAGGAGGACAGTCGCTGGCTAGCAAGAAGGCTTTAAGAAGGGGGAGTGCTGGCTCTTCTGGGTTGTATTTTCAAAAGCCCCCATTTCAGCTTAACATGTACCTTTAAGCCAGTGAATCAGCTGATTTTCAGCATGACTTGGACCTTTGATGCTTTTGAAATTCCCACCCTTAATCTCCAGGGCAGGCTGTGGTACAGCAGGTGCCAAGCTCCAGGTGTGTGTGAATAGTCCCAGCTGATTTCTCTGCCTGCTCTAGCATCAACCGCAGTTGCTACCTTTCCTAAAGACAAGAATGCAGCTGCTTTCAATGGGGTTCCTCATGCGCTTGAAATGCTTGAGGCAGCATGCTGAATCGAGAGGCTGATCACTTGGTCCCTAATCCTGCAAACATTTAACTGTGTGCTTTAGCACTGTTACTGGATTAGTCCAGCTGACTTTGGTGGATGACATACAGCAGTAGTGCTGAGCACTTGCGTAAGGCCTGGCAAGACCACAGCTCTGGTCCTTTTCAATTTCCCATCCATGAAATGAGTTCAGTATCCTGCTACACTCTCTTTCTCTAGAACGGTTTGGGTTTGGAATCACTTTTTGGTTGTTTAGCCAAACAGATCTACTTGGTTTTCTTGTTGTAACCAGCTATAACACTTTGAAGGAGAAGGCTCCTGATGGCCCCTGCTTTGACAAGCCCTCAGTCAAATCGGTGAAAAATATGCCCATTTTAAAACAACAAAAAGCACAGGTTACACCAAAAAATACCCTTCCAGTTCTACAGCTCAGCCTTCCCATGTCAAGTGTCAGCCAAGAAGAAGTGTTTCCAGTTCAGCAGCTCAGCCACTTATGTTAGGAAGGGACTGTAAAAGAATAGCTAGACCTTATCAGTTGTCAGAAAACTCTTTAGTGACTTGATTTTTCTTCATAAAGTGTAATAACTGTCAGAGGTAGAGAATATATCTCTCTTCCCAACTGGCAGCCAAGGGTAGCTGCAAAGGGCAAGCAGAATGGATACTCATAAATGTGTGATTACAGGCATTTCTACTGAAGGAGAGAGGAATATTGATGCAACATTTGTCATTTTTATTGGCTTAATATTCTTCTTTTGTAGCACTGTATCCAAACTGCTGTATCTTTCTTCACATACAGTAGTTGTCCATCTTTCCTTTTTTAATCCAGTGCTCTCCAGCTCCTTGTGGACAGCCAGAATATGAGGGTTTGCTGTCGTACACCTTCTCCATAGAAAAGATCCCTGCCCCAGCAAGGGTTGCTTCCACTTTCCAGACTGCTGTGCAGCAACTTCCCCTCCTTGTCTATCATCTGTCCTTTTTCAAGTGTCAATGCTTTAGGGTTGCAGGGGCCTCTCAAGACATATTTTTCACTGTGCGTTGAACATGTTCTTGTGTCATCTTTGGGGCACACCAGGATTCTGTGATAATAGCCCAGGTAAAGCCTGTGTGATGGTAACTTGTTTGTGAATGCAGCACCCCAAGGTGTTCTTTAATGGAGGAGATGATAGCTTTTCAATTACAAGTCTTCGGAGTGAGGTGGTGAGTTGCAGTTTGTGAATGTTGATGGAGAAACTTTGGGATGGACAAATTGCAGGGAACCCACCAGTGCTCCTTTAAAGCTGTGAGACCTAAATAAGGCAAACAATGTCCTTGGAAGGAAAACGATTCTCAGTATCTGCTCTGCCTTTCCCTGGCAAAGAAGTGATGCTGAGATAGGAAATGAACGGCTCCATCACAGAGTAAGACTTAATTAATCAGCTGTTCCCTTGACTGGACTGGCCAGAGTGAGAGAATGGAGAGGACCTTCCATGGGAAAGGGATCTCACTCTTTTTAAGGTGCACACTCAAGAAGTTAAGAGATGGATTCCGTTTTCTTCATAGCATTCCTGTTGGGGCTGTTTCTACCATTAAGCCTAATTACTTAGCTTTTTATGTGCCATCCATTTCTTTTCATCATTTTAAAAACTTCAGTTGCCATAACAACATAATGCAATCAGTGAAACATAGCAGCTATTTTCTGTAGTCAAGGTCTGTGCACTGTCAAGGATGTGAGCCATTTAAGCAAATCTTCACCATCCCCCTTCCTCTCTCCTCTTTCTTGCTCTCTCTTTTTCTCCCTAAACAAGCTCATAACAGGAAGGAGAAACCATCAGGAATAATTAGACACAATAGCAGAGCAAATCCCAATCGTACTCATGCAGTCTAGTCTAATGAACTTCTAATTCTAATCTTAGAAGTGTTGATGTTCCTCGTTAATCACTTTTTCGATGTCATAGATAGAATAGCTGCAGCAGGACCTTGATAATCCACACCAGAGGCAGGAGACCCAGTGTGTATTCAGAGAAAAGAAAAGAAAAAGCATTACATACTTTACTCATTTTTTCATCATTCGTTCCTCAGCTTCATATGCTTATTGCGAGTATTTGCCCATTGTACCATATAGGTAAATAGAACGGAGTGCATTTTGTAGATTCACGGGATTTAAGCATGAAAAGTCATAGCGTCTATTATTAAACCATTGCTGGGAGTCTGGGAGTAACCACCACGTTTTTGTGTGGGTGGTGAGACTTGCAACAAAGCATAGTATAACTGCTGGGCTGCTACTGCACACGTATATAAAAAGCAGTCTGAAAATATATCTGGCAGTCTGGTTCAGTGCTATTCTAAGCAGCGTGAATACAAGATCTATGCACAATGTCTTACTCACTCCTTGACCTCCACAAAGGCTTTCCTGGAATAGCAACGAGTGAGTTCTGAAGACTGGGATTTGGCTTAAGCAGCCATGAGCAGAGTCTTACAGTGGCTTCCAAGTCAATGGTTGCCCATTCACTCTTCCCACTTGTGTGCTTGTGTTCCAGCACCTTGTCCAAGCAGAGGAAGAATGTCATCAGCTGTGTCACCGTGCATGACTCCCCCTACTCCGATTCCTCCAGCAACAACAGCCCTTACGCCGTGCAGCATCGCACAGGGCAGAATAACGGGAACACCTATGACACCAAAGGGGTTCCAGAGACTCACTGCAGTGGGAACCCCCGAACCATCATCGTGCCACCACTGAAAACCCAGGCCAGTGAGGTGTTGGTAGAGTGCGATAGCCTGGCACCAGGTAAATTGCACCTCTTCCATCAAGACAATTAGTAAGAAATAAATGATTTATCTTGGAAGAATCTCATTGTTCGGTTTCATTTTGTTTGTTTGTTTGTTTTGTTTTCCAAAGAAACCGTGCTCCTGCCCTTCTCTCAAGTGACACATCTGTTCTTGGGAGCCATATAGCATTACTTAGATGCCCTGGTACACTCAGGAGTCACAGGGGCAAGTGTCAGCCCCAGTGCAAGAACAGAATGCAGCCTTTAGCTCAACATTTGATGTGAAAGGCTCCCAAATACAAGTGTGAACCTTTGCTGCCTTGCCTTTCCATAGGTTTACTTTAAAATGGGTAAGAGATTGAAAACACATGTTCATTTTCATCCAGATTTGTTGACGTTTCTGGGAAGAACATTTCTCAGGATCTTCATTATGGACCAATGAGGTTTGCTCCTCCTGAGCCTCTGCAATGCTAGATAGTACAAAGTGTTGAAAAGGGGCTTATGGTGGAAGTCTGGCCTGAAGCAATTGGCTTTGAGCTACTTGGCAGTCCTTTCTTTTGACGCACTGCTGGTGTACACAAAGGCTCAGAGGGTGAGCTCCCCACTAGCTCCTTCTCCCTCCCTTTCTACCCACCATGAAGTCAGCCAAGCCAGGGCTTTTTTGTGCTGTGCACACTGTACTTTCCGTCCTTTCCTTGGAATTTGTACCTCCATTGTACATTTCTGCTGGCAGAAAAGTTTCTCACACTTCTGAAGGATCTGTAAAGCCTTCTCCAGGCCCGGTTTGGGTCCAAATACCGGGTCTGCTTGTCTGCCTCTAGGATAGCAGGCTGGCCATGTATATGAACCGCTGCTGAGGTATTCTGTTAATTAAGAGAAACCGTTTTCTTACCCAGCTCCTGTTGTATGTCTCCTCCCAAAAGCCACTCTGGAGGAGAGATTCAGTGAGGAAAAAGGTAGGGTGAGCAATTAAAGAATGTGATGTAAGCTACAAATGTGTTTCCTTTCCTGGCACAGTCACCACCAGTCACCACTCATCCTCCTACAAGTCCAAGTCCTCCAGCACCGTGACCTCCACCAGCGGTCACTCTTCAGGGAGCTCGTCTGGAGCCGTTGCCTATAGGCAGCAGCGACCAGGAGCACATTTCCAGCAGCAGCAGCCTCTTAATCTAAGTCAGGTAAGTCAGCCGAGACTGATTTTGGTGGTGCATCATCCAGCCATTACCTACTGCTCCTCCAGCATGGGCTGTCCCATTCCAGTCTCATGGTAGTTGGGCCTCATCTCGAGTTTGATTGACTTGTTTCAGCTTCACTGCAGGCCTTGATCTTCCAGCTCAGGCACCAGAGGTAGTGCACATCCCACCCCTGAGTACTCCTACCGTGTGTTTTGAAGTCAGATGATCTAACAGAGTGAAGTGTAATACTGTAAGAGAGAAGGTGCAGTAGCTCAGACACAAAGGATGAAGCAGGACTGTGTAGGAAGGACTGAATTCTCCTTAGCTATAGGTAACTGAGGGGGCAGTATCTTCCAAGTGAAAGGAGTGCATCAGCCCAGCTTGTCCCATCAGGTGGGACAAGGCAAAGCAGAGCCCCTGAGCACATATGTGATCTCATGAGTTTCACCTATCCCATGGTAAACCTGAGCTGGACGCGGGGTAGGTCCCGTTAGTTGGCAGCGTGCTGTTCTCAAGGTGTTTCAGAGACTGTGATCAAAACACCCAGGGAGCTTCAGTAAATAATGCTCTATCCAGGTACTGCACCTGGGGCATCTCTCTTCCCTGAGGTGAGGTAATGGGAGTTGGGAATTTTCAGCACAGTTACGAGTGTTTGAAGAGGAGAGAGTCTGGAGAGTCAGGGGACAGTGCTGGCTTGTATCCAGAGCTGGGTATAAGCAGAACTGGGTTGGGTTTTTTGAATAATAACTGGGGGGAGAAGAATGCTCCTTCCCCCTCCCCCCCCCCCCCCCGATATAGTTGAAATGTTAAAATTTAAACAAACTTGAAATAAAAGTGAGTGGAAATGGAGGAAGTGGGCAAGATGCAGTTTCCAAGAGTGGAGGAAGAGTGTGGCTGCCGCATTTCAGACCACAATGACAGTGCAGGGTTTGCTTACAAAGAGGATGAGAGGGCTTGGAAGAATAGAATTAAATAACAGGGAGCATTGCCCTTCTGGCCTTCTAATTCCTACTTGATGGGTTATTTAATACTCTGACTACAAATGACTGAGAAAACTCTTTGACATTATTGTGCAATGCAAAAAATAAAAAAAAAACAATTTAGGAAATCCCTGAAAAAGTACATTGCTTCTGTCCTACTGCTAGAAGTTGCCTGTGCTCAAGTCATTATGGCTGATTACATGAAGGCTGCAGGATCTGATCGAGCTGAGGGTTTTGTCTTTAAAGTAGTTATTTTTACTAACTGAGGAAATGGTAATTGCAAAGACCTAAAAAGGGCAAAACCAAATTGCCACTTCCAGGCATGGCTAGGCAGCTTCATCCCCCTGAGCTATCAGCACGCCGTGTTTCTTCAGCAGAGAGTTCACTAACAAAAGCCGTGTGCGTGTGACTGGACTTGTGGAAGATGTTCTTAGGAGCTGGGCGTCCAAGGTTGGGTCTTTGTGGTAGCTGTGGCTCAAACTGGGGGACTCCGTTATCCTTTTGGGGGCCATTCAGGTGAATGTACAAAACCACAAGGACTTTCTAGGCTTGGGAGGGACCCTTTGCTGTCACCCATTTCCAAGGGTAGACTGTGGTGATGCTGAGGGTGTCAGGAGGAGCAAAGGGGACTTCCCTGGTGTCACAGGGAGGCTCCCAGGCACCACTGAGGTGGTAAAGAGCCTTCTCCTGTGTTGTAACCACTTATCACTGTTGCTGTCTTTATCCAGGCCCAGCAGCACATCACGACCGATCGCACAGGGAGTCACCGGAGACAGCAAGCCTACATCACTCCAACAATAGCTCAGGCCCCGTACTCTTTCCCGCACAACAGTCCCAGCCACGGTACAGTTCATCCTCACCTGGCCGCGGCTGCCGCTGCTCACCTGCCCACCCAGCCCCACCTCTACACATACACGGCCCCCGCCGCCCTGGGCTCCACGGGCACCGTCGCGCACTTGGTGGCCTCGCAAGGGTCTGCACGGCATGCCGTGCAGCACACCACCTACCCCGCCAGCATCGTCCACCAGGTCCCCGTCAGCATGGGCCCGCGGGTGCTGCCCTCACCCACCATCCACCCGAGCCAGTACCAGGCTCAGTTTGCCCATCAGACCTATATCAGTGCTTCTCCAGCCTCCACAGTCTACACTGGATACCCACTGAGCCCCACCAAGGTCAACCAGTACCCTTACATCTAAACACTGGAATAAGGAGTGAGAGACGCACCCATCCCCGGGGAAGTGAGGCGGCTGCTTTTGTACTGAAGAACAGGACAAACTTAATAATGCAATGGGAGGCTCGCGTGAAACTTGAACGAAGGAGACTTTAAGGAAGAAACGAAAAAGAGGAAAGAAAGGGGAGAACCAATTCTACACTTTTTATTTAAAAAAAAAAAAAAAAGAAAATGGAAAAAAAAAAGAACAGAAAAAAAATATAAAACAAACCACAAAAAAACCCAACCATTCTGCACCAAACTAGAGAGAGAAAGAGAGAAACAGAAGGACCCTTCCGCAGGTCCTGTCTTTTGAAGAACTTCACCAACAGACTTTTAAAGGTTATTTTCATCCAATAGTGAGCTACATTTAGAAATTTGTTGTCCAGAACACCTACAATGAAATCCATTAGGTTTCTAATCCAGTAGGTATATGGATTGGGGATTTATCCAGCATTTCAAAGAGTTTATACCCCATCTTTGCAGTGCTCTTTGTATCTCAAAGCATACATAAATTTGGTGGTTTTTTTTCCTGGAAACAGAAAGTGGGTTAGGGAGGCTGAGGGAGGAGAAGGAAGTGTTGTCCCAGTGCTGTAAATTTGGATCTAGCGCTGCAACGTTTAAACAGACCTAGGCAAAAGAGGCCGTGCAGCACTGGTTGAGAGCAGAAGCAATGGGGATATTTCTCCCTTTCCTTGAACACACTGGATAAATCCCTGACAAATGCTGTTCTTAAACGAGATCTCTAATAATGTATGTTGGATTTCAGTTGTGTTTCATTTTGTTTTATTTGGAATTCTTCCTTTTCAGTCCCTAGCCGTTTTAGTATAGGAGGAGACATTTTAGCTACCCCCCTGCCCCGGTAGAATGTAGCACTATACAGGTCATAAGCCCTTTTTACTCTTTTTGTGTTGAACTTCAACGATACCAATAGACTATTCCTCAATGTGATTGCACAAAGAAAAGTGATATAACATAGGCATGTAACAAATGTGATTGTCCAGGTATGTACGTGTGTGCGTGCGTGTGTGCGTGTGTGTGCAGATGCTGCCTTCTCTCTGTGGTGTGTTCCTCGGCACAGCCATTACAACTGTCACAGTCTTAGTTTTACATCATTCCCTCGTAGTGCCTTACCAAACTACAGATGCGGTTTAAGGGTTTACTTCCACTGGTACTCCTAGGAACTGACTGAGGCTAGTCGGAATTTACTCTCAGCTCTTCTTTGCTTTTTTTATTTTGGGTTGTTATCGCCGATTTTCTTCTTCTGGTAGTGGTGGTGGTGGGTTTTTTTCTCCCACGTCATCAATCTTAGCTCATTTGCTGAGGTGTTGGGGAGGCTCATCGGGGTCAGAAGTGCATACAGCTGGGTGTTCTGTTGAGCACTGGATGGGCTGGAAGTGACTGGGTTGGTTGTGAGACCCAGGGTGACTCCCAGAGGGTCTGGGGATTCATCTGTGGACAGGTCTGGTTTTGTCCTGTGGAAATAGCAGGTTTTCTCCCCAGAAATTGAATTCACCTTCTGCTGTTTGCCAACATTCTCAGTGGAGTTGTTGGGTTGTCCCAGTGGTGTGTCTGAAATGGGAACAAAACTTTAGCCCGTGAAAGGGGGAAACACAAGTTATTGCCAGCATCTCTCACTACATCTGTCGATGAGAGGGGGTCAGGAAAGGACTGGAGCCCCAAAACAAACATGAGAAAATCCAGCTGAGAGCGTCAAACTCAGGTTTCTTAAGTAAAAAGAATATTGTAATACATTGGGCCTTACCCACCCTAACGTAGCTGTGGCATTGCACACTTCCCCTCCTGCCTTGTCGCATATGGCCCAACGCATTGTCTGTGGCAGCAGAGTGACCCTGGAACCAGAGACCACAGTAGTTCTATGGGTCCTCCATGCCTAGAACGCTCTATGGTCATCTTGTTTTCTAACCATGTCTAAAGAGAGCCTTTCCCACAGTTGGGTTCGGTGCAGAGGGTAGTTTCGTTGGTGCATCAGTACTTGGAAGTGTCTCTGGAGTACCCACGCCTGCAGATGGCCTGGGGAGGAAGGAGAGAAGAGAGTTTGATAGAAGGTTTCCGTGAAGGCTGAAGTCTGTGTGGCTGCTCGATTCCACTCTACATTTCCCTTTAACCAGAGCATGGAGTATTCGGGTGTTTCAGAAGATGCCGGAAACCAGCAAGTTCCTCAGCCCAGGGGCGAGGGCTGGGTTCCCTGGGTGGCAGCAGGGAAGGAGGCTTTCTCAGGTGGGAAAAGCTGGCAGAAAGGCAAGTGTATTGTCTTGTGGTAAGTGCTTGGCTGGTCTGGAAGAAGAAGGGATCCTGCTATATACAGGCTGTTCAACAAGGCTGTTGTCTTCTGGCAAACCACCAAATACCCTCCCTGGTTGCCAGCTCTGGTTCCTGGGCTACCCTTGCACGGTTTTCCCCTCCTGCCTGACCTTCTTTCTAGTTCAGTATAGTGTAGATGAGGATGCGATCTCTCAGCAGCCTTTGCACCTTAACCCCCTCTTCCTACGGAAAGACAACACATCCCCTTTCATCTGAGGCAGGACAATAAAGCCCTGCTCTCTCTGTTGCATTCCTCTCCTCTTCCACCAGTTCAGGAACGAGAGCGTCATGCTGCTTGTGTCATGAAAAGGAAAGATGTGATTTTATTGTATGGTTATTATGATTATTATTTTATATTATTGTATTTTGCTCTGGTTTTTAATTGCACACGCATTCCTTAGTCTTTGTGGTTTAGGTTTTTTCTCTTAGTTTTGTTGTTATTGTCATTAATTTTATTTCTCTTCATCAGTGCATTGGAAGGGTTTCTTTGTTTGTGAAAACTGCAGGAGGAAGGGGAAACAACACTGTCTTGAGGATGAGAACTCTGCCACTAACTTAGGGGAAGTAGGGTGGTTACAGCCTTGAGGGACAGGAGTTATCCTTCAGGTCACATCTGTATTTTGAGAAGAAGTCCAGAAACATTCATTCATTAGGCCAAAACCAAACAGCAGCTAATGTAATGATCTGTCAGGAGGGCTGGATCAAAGGCACGTAACAACCTTAGTGCCCTAGGATCCAGCTCACTATCACTTCGTCGATGGGATATTTGTATGAGATCAAGACCTATTTGTGCTCTAGGCCATGATCACTGGGCCTTTTCAATGAATCCAAAGCCATGCTACATGCATAAGGATTTGGTTTTCCCAAAGGAGAAAGCAGATAGATGGCTCTCCAGAAACAGGGCTATCGGAGGAGCCATGGCAGAAGCGCCTGAGTGTGGCTCTCAGTCCCATCACTGGATAAAGGACACTGGTGCCCATGGAATGGCATTAACCTGGGTCAAGCATGGCTGCAGACAAGGCAGGGTTCCTCACCTGCTCTTCCACTCTCAGTGCAGCTGTTCACAGGGCCAGGATGCTTAATTTGCTTTTAGGGGGTTGTTGAGGTCTTTTTTGATGTAGATTTTCCTTTCTTTTATAATTATTTGTAGTGGAATTTGTTAAGCTATTCTGGTTTCTAGAGTTTAAATGTTCATGCTTTCATTTGCATCGCCTGCTCTGTTAGAATGGGGGGAAGCAGTGACTCAATTTAAATTCCATTAAAAAATAGGGTAGGACTTCAGCAGAGACTTAAAGTTAATCATGCACTTGAGTGCTTTGCGAAAGAACAGACTTAAACCCTTCAAGTTAATTACTTGTTTATGCGCTCCTCTGGCCTAGGACCAGTGAAGCATGGAAGGTTGCAATCTCAATCACAGTAATGTTTTACTTGTATTAATTGCCTTTTCCCTGCATACCCATCTGACTTGCTGTCCCACGAGTGCTCAGATTTGATTTTTGGGGTGCATTTGGCAGTGAAGCTGTTACAACAGTGCAGGCTAGCAGTGAGAAGGGTCATGGTGTGTATTGGAGGAGCCCTCTTTCCCATTGGGAGGAGCTCAATTTTTCATCCTGGAGCTGCTGATCTTTCAGCTGTAGGTGGTCAGATGATGATGATGGGCCACAGCGATTGCAGGGGATGAACAACACAGCCATTGAATCGCTTTGATGGTGTGACGCCACGTGAGAGCTGTGTTTTCTGGTGGGTATGGGGAGCTGAGCAACACCTCCTCCCTCACACCTGCCTGAAGGCATAGTATGGAAAAGGTGGTATGATTAGTCACAGGGGAAACATAGTGAGGTCAGCAGAGGAATCAAAAGCTTTGCTTGCTGCTGGTGCCACCTACGTAATAACAACCGGCTTGTGCTCAAAATGAGATTGGCGTGGTTGGGTTGGTGTTCTTTGTGTGCGTGGGGTAAACAGCATGGGAACTTGAGAGGGGAGGTAAATGTTTAGATACTGGAAGTTCTATGGGCAGCTTAGGGTTGGCACAGTGAAAAGGCGATCCCTTTCCTCATTATCTCGTCTTGCGTTCTTGTGCTGGAAGCAGAATGAAGCACGGACGTTGCCTCTCTTCGGAGGTGTATGTTCAAAGTCCTGCTGTGAAAGCAGATTGGAGGAGGGAGGGGAGAGAGCCACTAACATGAGCAGAATGGAAAACCTGAAGGGGAGCACTTTCTCACTGCAGACTGGGCCAAATCCAGTCGTTTGAGAGAGCAAATGCAATTGCATCTTCCTCAGGAGAGCTGTACCTGCTTGCACCCAGCAAATTGGGCCTTGGCAGATCTCTTTCTCTCTCTGTCTCTCACTCACTTTCTCTAGTAGTTTTGTCGTAATACGCAAAACATTCCAAGAAAGGGACACTTCTGTTTGTGACATTTTTCTGTGTTTATACTCCGAAGGGATGATGTCTTGTAATTTGGGTTGAAGGAAATTCCATTAGCAAACTTAACGGGCAATAAACCTGTTTTTTTCTTTAACCAAAGATACTGAGAGAGAGAGAGAAAAAGAGACCCACAAACACTTCAGAAATGAAATGAAAATCATGACCACCAGGCAATGGGGATACACTGTGGAACTCCATCTTTCCTTTCTCTTCTTTTTCTTATCATTTTGAGTAGCTAGCTTGACAAGCAGAGAAATTCACACTAAATATTGCTGCTATCCTAAATGTTAGGGGGATGTCGAAAACTTTATTCTTCTCTCATTATTGTTCACATTGATTAAAGTGTTTCAGTGGCGACAATGAGGTGTGGAAATGGTGAGCTGCGTAGTGGGGATAAGCTTATGGATGCTCTGCATGCTTCTGTAGTGTTTCCTTTCCTGAATTTAAGATGCTGGTTTTGTTCCGTGGGTTGGACCCAAACAGAGTTGCCGTGGTTGGGCCAGGCACAGCTGAGCAAGGATGTTGGACTTGGGTGTGCGTTCTTCCATGGCTTGGCAATCAGCCTATCAGAGATCTGCAGTGCTACTTGTGGACCAAGTCCTTGATACCTGTACACAAAGTCTGCAGGAATAGTCTTTGTTGAGGGTAGGCAACGCAGAAAGGAAATATGTGGAAAGGAAGTGACTTCCCCCTTCCTGATGACAGTTGTCCCTGCTGTGGTCTAATTTGCTGTGGGAGCTTCAAAGCAGTTGATCTGTGGTCCAGGGCCCTCATCCATGTCACCCCCCATCCCTATGTCTTGCCAGTGCTCCTGTGAGGAGGAGTCCCACAGCTTACTTCTTGTGGCCCGTTTCTATGCCTACAAATCACTCTGCTCCCTCCGTACGTGGGGAGGAAAAGATGGATCTGCACTGCTGGGGTTTCCCCACTGCTGTGCTCCAACAAAGCTGCCTCTCACAACAGTGACAGTTTCACCCTGGGCTGCTGATGTTGAGCAAGCTACACTGTTGTACAGCGGTGCTTGAAGCCATGATGGCAGTAGATGGCTGTGTGCAGGCTCCTTGCTGGAGTAATGCATTGGACAGAAGGCACTGGCCAATCCAGGCCGGTCCCCATCCCCATAGTCCCTCCTTCCCTCCACCCAGGAACACTACCTGCAAGAGACACCGTGATGCCACTGCGCTCACCACCCACCGCAGGCACGCAGTGAGACCCACCACAGGGGCAGCCCCTCGAAGGAAGCGCTGGCAGCGTGCAGAAGAGCTCTGCTAATCCAGGACTCAGTGCTGAAGGTGTCTTTTTCCCCCTGTGACAAATGGCATTGCTGGGAGTGACCCAGAAGTAGTGGTTACCTGTGAGAAGCTGCTGGTGCAGGTGTGAGAAGTGGACTGGAGGTGACCCGTGCTGTGCTCTGTGTGTGTCAAATGTTTTCAGTTGGAGGACATGGTTTAGAGCATTTGTGTGTGTCAAGAGTGAAATTTGAATGGCAGATTGGCTTGGTTCATCAGAAGTCTTAGGAAGAGTACTAGGAGGATTTGTGTTCAGCATTTATGGTTTGGAGCTCCTGTTTCTCATGTACGGGTTAGCTTTGTCCTTCCAGTTTTAGCAGTGCTGCTATAACAGACTATTCATGTGTGTTTGAAGATAAAGTTTTTGTTTTTAATCTTTTGCTTATCATAGTTAAGCTAAGAAAGGCAATACTAAAGGTATATTTTTTTCCAAAAATGATATTTTTTACTGCACTGATAAATATTGTGACATCTCTGTTCTTAACTCTTTCGCTGTGAGGGGAACTGTGTGCAGATTCACACAAACCTTGTAAATACTTGCGTGTACTTCTGACAGCCAGGGATTACTTTTTTCCCCTTTCTTTCCTTTCCCTCTTTTCCTTTCTTTCCTTTCTTTCCTTTTTTCTTTTCTTTCCTTTCTTAACTTTCTTTCTCTTCTTCCTCTTCTTCCTCTTCTTCTTCTTCTTCTTTCTCTTTTTTTTAAACAAGGTTTCCTCTTTAAAACAGAAAGCAATGGGGCAACAATGCTCAGAGCAAAAGCAAACCTTATCCCACTTCCAGAACATAACCAAGGAGTTTTTGCAGTGATGGCATAGAGTTAATATTTAATGCCGATGCGTTTTGATTTTATTACTGTTTTTTCCAGCAAACTGGTTGGAAAGGAATAAGACAGATAGGAAAGCTTCAGTATGGGATTCTGATCAGAAACGATACCCATCTATTTTATGACATCTCTGGTTTTCCTTTTGTTTCCTTTTCCTTTAAAAAGAAATTAAAACTGGCTTGTTGCAGGCTTGCTGGCCTGAGCTCTAGGCTGGTCGGCGGCTGTCCCAGGGTAGCCTGGTGCTCCGGGACCGCCAACTCCTTTGGAAGCAAACCCACTGATCAGGATTCTGGATTCTGATTGCTTCAAAAGGTACCCCCCAGCACTGCGGGATACCTTTGTTTTTTTAAAGAGAAGGATTTAAATACACTTATATTACGCAAACTGTGACCTAATGGCAATAATTACCTCAAATGTGGGCATTCATCCTGGTTTTAGCCTTTTTGAAAACATGTAGCCAGCTTGAACTTTGATTCAAAGACTCTGAACTCCGTAGGGGCGGAATAGCGATAAATGCCCACCCTGGTCATTGTTGCTTGAGTGAATTCTGAAGACAGTGAATCTTTAAAAAGAAAAGAAAAGAAAAAAAAAGAAATTAAACCAAGGAATAGATTACTCTTTTATGTATTTTAATCGTGATGTTAAAATGCACATGTAAGTATATATGTTTATAGCTACTGTAAAATGCTTTGGCCTTCTAGACGATATTTAATGAGTCACATTTTAAATCAATATGAACTGAATAATAGACTGTGGCTACTTAAACAGTTTTCTGGCTACATTTTATAGTTATTACAGTGTTTTATAGTTTACATTTAAACTGGTACTTTTTAAGGGAAATCTTGTGTTTATAAGTGACACCTTCAAAAACTCAATACAGCTGCCTCTTTTTAATTTTGCCCGTTAAAAATGGAACAGTCCAAGTGTGTCTTTAATATGTATATTCTGTTTCGAGATATAACATAGTGTTGGAAAGTCAGTCCAGAGATCAAGTATAGTCCACTGTATTTCCAAAGTCTGGTCAAAAAAACACTCCACCACTCTGAAGATTTAGTCCAACAGATAAGCTACTTGTTTGTTTGCTTGTTTTAATAACGTGGTTTATCAGGCTCCTTGGGTTGAAGCAGGGAGCACGATGCTAAAGTCACTGTTCTATGTAGGATCCTCATCTGGATGAAGATACCCGCATCAGGAGAATGAAGGATATTCAAAGGAAGGATTACGTTGTACTGTTGATAAATCATTAGCCAAACTATTAATTCCTGAGTTAGTGAATGCCTGTTTTTATTTGGGGGGGGGTCAGGGTGTTGTGTGTGAGTGTCTGTGTGCATGTGTGTGACAGCCACTCGGAGGCAATAATGCTGTAATTTGGCTTTCATGTGTTCACCCCTTTCTTACAAGCAATGCTTACCACCACAGACATGTTTTGAACCAGTAAATGAAACACAAAGTTCACTGACCATCTCCTTGTCAACTCTGTTTTCTCAGCCCATGCCAGTTCCCGTCAGTGCTGTTACCCTGTACTTTGCATTTTGATATATCACATTCCCTCCTCCCCAGTCTCACTTAGCTGTCTAGTTTTGTCTGTTGTGTTCTTTCACTTGGGTAACCAGTGAACGTGGTATAAATGTCTGCTATCCAAAATGGTACTCTGAGGTCATGGAAGTACAGGAATTGGCATTTAAAATACGTATCTGAATACCTCTGAAGAACCAAGCTTCAGTTGTGGAGCTCACGTACTCCTGGGAGGGCTCCTTTCGTGTTTCCATCATGCCCGATGGGGCTGTATCAGCCAGCCTAGAGCAGAGGTGGTGAAAAGGGGCGATGGGCGATGCTTTGCAGTTGGGCGCTAGTGCTGCTCCCAGTACAATCAGCAGCGGTGGGGCTGGGGGAGTGCATCCTGCCTCCTCCTCCTCTCAGCACCATTCTGGGGCTGCCATGCCCATCCCATCACCCCCATTACCAAAGCGATAACGTATCACATGGCAAGCCAGGACTGTCAGCAGGGCTCGGGCTAGATGGAAAACATCCACTCTTCCTCACCATGCACTGCCACCCAACCCACAGGCTTCACTGCCCCCAGCACCTGCCTGGCCTTCTGTTCTCATGGGGGGAGTCAGGCCCACAGATACTAGCACACTCACATGAAGGAGCCATAGAGCCTTGTTGAATACCTTGGCTTGCAGTTAGTTAGTTAGGCAAGAAGGGGTTTCTGGCACTGGCAACACACATCCTGCAGGGTCTGAAAGGTTACATACAGCACCTCTGCCCTCAGCAAGGAAATAAAGCGCTTCTGCAATGCTTCCACCTCACGCGGTTACGTACAACACTTCTGGCTTTTCTCCCCCACGACCCTTACGTGTTTGATTCTTTATTTTCTTTTATTTGTTGTTTTTTTTTTTTTTTTGCTCTGTATTCTTCTCAAAACAAAACTTCCACGGATTTTCCAGGGCACAACCATTTCAGGTGTAAAAAAGGATCTCCTCATCCCATGTTTCACCAACAGAGCAATCGAGGCATTTTGGGTACCAGATTCTACTTGGGCAGAACCAGAATGTAGCCTGTATCTTTCATACCAAATCAAATTTCTGAAAGGAGAGGAAGTGTCGTTAATAGCTTTATTAAAGGAGTGTGTGTGAGAGAGAGAGGGAGTAAGAGAGGGAGCAAGAAAGAGAGAAGAAAGAGGGGCATCTCGGAAGGTGGAGAGTCTAGACTTTGGGCAGATCAAACGAACCAATGGGTGAAACAGTTGTGAGCTGTAAACCCCATGTAAAGCCAGGAGGGGGGAAACGGAGGGAATGATTGATGCCTTTCGACTGCCCACGAGCCCAGCGTACTCTGGATGGAAAGTGGAAGTTAATCTACACTGCACCAAAACTACTAAGGGGAAGTTGGGGGAGGGCTGTGAAAAGCTGCCACAATCACAAGGGAGAAGATGCCCCTGCCCCAGCTCCAGACCTCAAGCGGTTCTTTCTCTACAGCATCATCTCAGCCCAGTAACCCCACGAAAGCCCTGAGCCGTTGTGTTCCTTCACTGTACGGTTTCTGTAATAAGAGTGTTAATCCATGTTAATCTTTGTGGAAATTATTGTGTGCAACAGTATTTTCTTGTGTACAGCTTCTTTCCTACGTGAATTGTCCCTTTCTCTTTTCCTTTTGGGTTTGTTTTGGAGTTTTTTTTCCTTCCTTTTTTTCCTTTATTTTTCTTTTTCTTTCGGTAATATGTCTTTCTTCTTTTAAAAGAAAAAAACAAAAACAAACTGATGTGTTGTAGACCTATATGTAACCTATTCCTTAGTCTCATATTATAGGTATGTTATAAGAATGGATATTTTACTTGGCTTTAGAATGTTTTACAAGAAAACTAATTCTTAACCAATCAAGTTCTTGCTACTAAAAAAAAAAAGAAATGCTTGTGTTTTTCATCATGACGTTGTGTGCTTCTAATTAATAATCATTTTCGTTGTAGAAAAATGGAGTGAATTTATATTAGTCTTGGAAACTAATAATAGCATTGTAAATTTATGAGATGATTTTAACAGAAAATACATTATAGAAGAATATAGTTATTTTAATTGTAATATTACTAACTGTAGGGTGAGAAAGGAGGTCCCGTTGTGGTGAACTATGTTATAGCTTGTTATTCACGGTTTCTTTTTGATCATTTTTTCGGTCTCTGAGGTGAAACGAGTTATTAATCAGAATTTGTCAACTCACATATGCATATTGTATATGTGTAGAAATGTAATCACACTTTGTCTTGGAATTACATTAAACTGTTTTAAGTCACTGCAAAGTTTGTGTGCCTGTGTGTCTTCTCGCTAGCTCAAGTTTGGTCTGAGCATCTGGTTAGTTTTCAGTTTGTCTTATTTAATCTCCTCAGTCTATTGGAAAGCAGCAGTAACACTATCATTAATAATAGATGGTTTCCCTTTAGTTGTTTAGGTTTGTGAGATGTATTTCTTTCCCAGGGAAGAAAACCATCTGTGTTCAGATGTCCAGTTCTGGGTTTCACTGAAGCACAGGAGGCTGCTCAGAGCTGCTGTGTTCAGCTCCGTTGAGAGATCCCTGCTATGTCGTGCTGTGCTGACTTCAAGTGTGGGGATCAGCTGCAAATACCAGCCTGGTTTTCCTTTTCTTTATGTCTGAGCCCTCATTTCATTTGCTCCCTTTCCTTTCTTCCTTTAATACATGTTAAGATGCTTAAATCACCACCTGTTCCCAGTAACAGAACTTGCCCTTTGGGCTGTGTCTGATTTTCACCATGAGGTTTGCTCAGGAGCAAACAGGAGGAGTGTCTGCAAAGGGTCCCTTATAATACCATGGAGCAGATCAATGGCTCCTCAACTCCTCTCAACAGAGGGAGAGTAAGACCTTCCTGGTTCTGTTGCTGATCTTTCCCAACACAGTGACTCCTGTCCAAGATAGAATAGAATCATAGAATCGTTAGGGTTGGAAAGGACCTTAAGATCATCTAGTTCCATTCCCCCTGCCGTGGGCAGGGACACCTCACACTAAATCATATCACCCAAGGCCTCGTCCAACCCGGTCTTGAACACTGCCAGGGATGGAGCATTCACAACCTCCCTGGGCAACCCATTCCAGTGCCTCACCACCCTAACAGGAAGGAATTTCCTCCTTATATCCAATCTAAACTTCCCCTGTTTAAGTTTTAACCCATTACCCCTTGTCCTGTCACTGCAGTCCCTAACGAAGAGTCCCTCCCCAGCATCCCTATAGGCCCCCTTCAGGTACTGGAAGGCTGCTATGAGGTCTCCACGCAGCCTTCTCTTCTCCAGGCTGAACAGCCCCAACTTCCTCAGCCTGTCTTCATACGGAAGGTGCTCCCATCCCCTGATCATCCTCGTGGCCCTTCTCTGGACTTGTTCCAACAGTTCCATGTCCTTTTTATGTTGAGGACACCAGAACTGCACACAATACTCCAGGTGAGGTCTCACAAGAGCAGAGCAGAGGGGCAGGATCACCTCCTTAGACCTGCTGGTCATGCTCCTTTTAATGCAGCCCAGGATACGGTTGCCTTTCTGGGCTGCAAGTGCACACTGCCGGTTCTTGTTCATTTTCTCATCAACCAACACCCCCAAGTCCTTCTCCTCAGGGCTGCTCTGAATCTCCTCTCTACCCAACCTGTAGCTGTGCCTGGGATTGCTCTGACCCAGGTGTAGGACCTTGCACTTGTCACGGTTAAACTTCATGAGGTTGGCATCAGCCCACCTCACAAGTGTGTCAAGGTCCCTCTAGATGGCTTTCCTGATGTGGGATCCATCTCATTATTGCAGCTTGTCCATTCCAGGGGATCACCAGAAGGATGTTCAGTGGGTTGTACCAGGCTATGTATGCTACAGGGGCCACCTTTTGCATTGGGTGTCCAATGAATGGCGTCTGCAAGCATGTGATAACTGCCTGATGGGCTTGCATCAGGACATAAACCTTCAGGTAGAGCACGAAGCTTGTTTCATCAGAGAATACCAGCAGTGAGGCAAAGGCTCCTTTCCCTGGGCTTGGTTTTCCAGGCTTCTGTCTGAGGAACCCCTGGAATAAGCAGGGAGCATTTGCTATGAATTTCTAGGTAGACCTGAAACTTTAGGTAGCAAGAGGTCATGGGACCTTTCTCCGAGCTGCCGTAAGCTGTCTGAGACCCAACTCAGCAAAAGCAGTTAAAGCTGTAATGCCCGTGCCTGTTCAGCAAACCCATTAAGTCTGTGTTTGATTTGAAATTGTGTGTCCTATTAACCTTCAAGTTATTTAGACATATGCTAACAGGTAATTGCATGGTTAGGTGCTCTGCTGGAAACGGGGAGTTTACTGGGTCACGGTATAAGGGGGAGGTACCAGTGAATGATCTAATCTCAGGAACAGCTGTAAACGCAGAAGAGCTAGATTAACCAGTGCAGAATTTCTCCATGTTTGTGTCACGTTACGGTGTCTTCTTTGTTCTTTTGTTTTGTAGAACTATAAAACCTGCAAAACCCTATTTGTCATTCTGTCGTCCAAGGCCGAGTCAGATAAAAATTGCGTTGCAGCTGGAGAGTGTACTTTCTAAGCCTTTTTTCCCAGGAGAGGAAAATTGTTTCTCAATATAAGCAGGGCTGATTCTAACGGGGCCTGTGAAAACAGCAGGGTTTTTCAGCCACCATATAAAGGGATGGGAGCGATGAGAATGGTCTTACAGAATCCAACACCATCAGTGGCCCAAGCCTGGACTCCAGACTGCCCAACGCCAAGGAATGGTTTGCAAGTGCAGCCATTTCCCAGATTTCTCCTCAGACTGGTGGTATATCTGCATATTCACTTGTAAATAGGCCTGAGTCCAGAGTTCAGGTTTAACTGAAACCCAAGAGAGCTCCTGCTGACCAGAAGAGGGTAAGGACTGTCCATGCATCTTCCACTGGTACAGCTGATCACAAGAATTTCATCCCCTGTGTTCCTCTGAACTCACTTAAAAGATACCAAATGCAACATGCACATGGCTTAAGGTGCCTGGCAGAGCTAGGTGAGCCCAGCCCGCTGTGAAGCTGAGGTCAGACACTTCTCTCCCTGTAACACAAACCCACTGGAGCTTCAGCAATGTCAGCACCTGGAGAGCATGAACCTGAGCAGCTGATACAAATCACCACCACCAAGCCTGGGCCATTCCAGCTCTTTCTGGGCCAGAAGGAATCTCTGTTGCTGCTTCGCGTGTTCGCCTCTGGCAAACAAGTTCGTTCTAGGTGAGTATGGCTCTAACTTAAAACTAGGAGGGCAGGGGACACACTGGCATGATGTACGCATAGCGATGCTGCTGTTTCTAGCATGTGCTGCTTGTCCTCAATGCAGCAGCTATGTTTTGATTCTTTGGCATCTGAAGTCTGGCACCTAAATTCATATTTATGTATATATGAGGAGAGCTTGACTTTAAGCACTGCTCTGCCCTCCTCGTTGCTTTTCACTTCAAATAAAAATGGAAAAGGGGAACTGGGAGAGGGAGATAAATGGTCCTGCCCTGTGAAATGCAGACCATTATCCCTTAGTGACCTATACGTGTGTGTCAGATCTCCACAGCACACCCATGCTGGAGCTGTGGCCCTGCATCTTGTAAATTCTTGTATCCTCTCTTTCCTGCTATGCCAGTCAGGCCAGGGTAAATATGCCTGCGTCAGCATTTCCTGCACTGTGCTTTCCCTTTACATTTTCTCCTGCAAGGTAGCTGTGCAAATAATGAGCAATAAAGGCTGTTATTTAAAGGCCCTAGCACTGTGCTGTATATAGAAGTCTCTGCTATTTGGGGCCTTTGTTCAGAGGAAAGCAGCCACAGGAGGAGCTCGATGCAGATCCTGAGCCACACTAAAGCCTATTTGTCAAGGCAGCAGGCTGGGACAGGAGCAGGATTGACCAGGAAGTGCTGCCACCGTTGTGCCAGCCCTGGAGACACAGCGCAAGCCAGGGAGCAGCACTCCCTGTGTTAACCCTGCAACAATGTCCAACGAAAAGGCACACCAGATAGCTTAAGTACACTAAGCTCCAGGCTGCATTTGTGCACACGGCTTTCTGTGGTTTTGGGATGCAGGAGGCCACAAGTCCAGGAAGCATCTGGAACACTTCCCATTTGTACTTGGACTGCCTCTGGTGTGTGAGCTCATTAAATATGAAAAAGTCTTTTTATTATCTTTTTTTTTTTTTTTTTACTCTAAGCTCATTAGAAATAATTAACTAAAACTTGCAGTAATGTCACAGGAAAAAGAAAAGGTGTGGGGGGGGAGTATGGTTAAAAGGAAGGACGTAGTGTAGATCACAGTACTGTGACTGGACCCTGAGACAAAAGTCTCCATCCCCTCCAGATGCTCACGGACAGTCTGAAAAGGCACAAACAAGGAGCAAGGCTGCTACTGAACTGCTCCCCCACGGACCAGGGTTTGAGTCACAGCTCTACTGCAGCATAAAAGCTCCCTTCAGCTCTTGGAGGGTGTTCCTTCCACACCCGAATACCCTTGATCTGCTTCTCTCTCTCACACAGCTACAGGCCTCCTCGGTTTATGGAGCAGAAGTGATGGAAATAACAAAGGCAGGTCTGGAAGGTGACTGCAGGAGGCCTCAGTGAAGGTTCAACCGCACTTTACCTGCACAGATTGTTTGTCTACCCTGTTCTTAAAAACACTATCGCGTGGAGTCCCCAGATGTTGGAGCTCTGCTCCCCTCTGTGTCAGTAAGCCAGTGCTCCCTCCTTATCCCTGCTTCCTCTGGGCTCAGAACACCCCCTCCTCTTTCATTTAATGACCCTTGTCCTGCACGATCCCATTTCCTCACCTCTCCCCTGGCCTCCTTTATTTTCTTTCAGTATTGTTTTGACCCCAGCATGTGTGTGCATAATTTAGCAGGGTGGGTGAAAGCCGAGGAGTGCTGGGAGGGCTGGTGCAGCCTGCAAGAAGCAGCCGCGTGTAGTGGAGGGTGACGGGAAAAGCAAATCCCATTAGGTTGGGATTTGTTAGGGAGGCTTTAAGGCTTTAAAATAATATCACGAATGACTGTGTTTGCATGGAGGCAAGGCCTAGAGATACTGATGGCGATAGCTCACTGTTCAGCCTTGTGATAAGCACCTCTTTCCTAGCGTGTTTTAACCTTTCACATGTATGCCCCTCTGGTGTTAAAACACAGGCAAGGAAGAACCAAAGTGGTCAGGAATCCTTTCTTTGCATCCATGCAATCCCCCTAGCTGTGTACTTGCCCCACTCTCATTCTCAAAACCACCACCCACCTTTATGCTGCCTGGTAAAATATAGAAATGGGGGCTCACAACGCAGGTAGATAAAACAAAGGAGGTAAAAAAGACTGTGTGAAGGGGTAGGTAGGACACAATGGCAGAGGGTCTCGTATTACTGGGAAAGGTGGAAAAAGAGTACCCAATGTTCTGAGACTGGATACAAGAGGAAATGAAAAACAACCAAGTGGAAACCAGGCAGTGGGCTGAAAAGGAGTACAAGGAAATAGTTGAAAAGAGGGGATTTTCAGATGCAATGAGTTTCCACTGCCCTAACCAAAGTAGGGAAGAGTGGGGAGGGGTTGCTCAATCCCTTGAAAAAAAAATCGGGTCCTCCCTCAATCACGTTTTTCCACCAGCCCCTGCAGCAGTGGGTCGTGCACAAGGCAGTCCATTGGGGTGCAGGAAGAAGACGTTTTCCCACCCGGTCCGGTAGCGGAATCATGACTGCAAGCAGGAGCCACCCCTCGCAGCACAGGGTCCCTCCGAGGCGCGGGGCTCCGGCGGCCGGCAGAGGGCGCTCGGTGCCCGCAGCGCTCGGCTCAACTCCCCCCGGCGAGCGTCAGGTACATGCTGTCAGTACCGAGAAGAGAAGGGGTTTCAAATTCCTGTCTTATTCCCGCTGTTTAGCTGCAGTTAGGCGGCTGCGGAAAGTTAGCGGTGGCCAGCGTGTTGTACTAGATGCGGTGCTTCCACATGAATAAAGTAGGCTGGGTGCCAGGTGACATCCTTAAGTCCTGATCAGGGTGAACATATTCAGGTATACAGGTGCGAAAGAAGGCTGGGTTGAGAATAGGTAATGCTTAACTTATAAGTAAAGAAAACCCACATCTCACCACTTCCCATCAGCAGACTGATGCTCTGCCAGTCCCTGAGCAACAGCCGCTCTGGAGTCTCCCCCTTCCCCAGATTTTTACTGCTGAGTGTAACATTACGTGGTATGGAATATCCTTTTGGTCAGTTGGAGTCAGCTGTCCTGGCTATCCCACCCCAGCCTATTTCCCATCTCCAGCCTACCTGGGGGGCCAGAGTGAGAAAAAGGGAAGGCCTTGACCCTGTGCAAGCACTGCTCGGCAACATTTAAAACACTGGTGTGTTATCAGTGCTGTTTTGGACACAAATCCAAAACACAGGACTATATGGGCTGCTGTGCTGAAAATTAACGCCATCCCAGCCAGACCAGGGAGAAATGGGAAACTTCCTGAGACACAGCAATTCTTGTGCTTTGAAACTGAGGCAGCAGAAGAATTCAGAGAACACAGAGACAATTACAGAAAAAATAAGATTTCAGTTAAAAAAAATAGTTGGTACTAGAGGTTAAGCAAAAGTAAGCAAAATATTCATTCAGCACTCAAGTAAGGATATCACTAGTGCTTTTCTCTAGGAGGAGTCAAAGATCCTCAAACACATACCTTTGATCACAGGGCTTGCCTTTGATCACAGGGAACAGCGCTGTGCCTGCGCAGAGGATTTTATAATACCTCAGTTGGATATCAAATGTTAACAAGTCCGACACATCCAGTGCTGGAACCATCGATTCCCAGCAATTTGATGGAAGTACTTCAACACAAGATCTGGATGGTGAAAGGTCATGGGGGCCCATTCATCCATCTCAGTTGCCCTTCCTTTGAACAAAAACGGGAGTCCTCTGGCTTCTTAAATCCATTACTCTCCAAGGGCTCCTGGCTACAGTAATGAAGATGAAGAATATCACCTCTCAGGAAGCTGAGGGGCTGTTTGGATTGCTGAGGGTTTTCTTCACACACCACACTGCCCAATATATTTCTCCTCAGCTGGAAAGGCAGCATACTGATTTCAGCCCCCCAAGAAGAAAACTGAGTGGAGAAAGGTGCCTGCCTTGTCTTTCCTCATTAACACTTTCAGAGTTTTCAAAGGAGGCAGGGCTTTCACCAAGAAATACCTCTATGTTTTGAGCTATGTGCAGACACTTGAGACGCCAATGATCTGCTTTGCAGAGAAAGCATAACTGGTAAGCAAACTCTGAGAAGTAAACTGCCTGCAGTTTACAACAGAAACAATGCTTGGGTTCCTTTCATAATGTTTTATTACTCCTTATGTTTAATGAAAACTTTGAGAACATTTTCCTGAACCAGACTTGTCATTTATGAGCTTATCTCACCACAAGCAGAGGTTACAGAGAAAAGATCTGGTTTTATAAGAGATTTTTAATAGGGTATGTGCCCCGCTGCCCTCTAACTACAGGCAAAGAGGGTCACAGAGCAATGCACACACTTACTGTACATCTCGGCTTTCTGCTGCTGACTTCTCTATCGCTTTTCTTCCTTCTTTTCCCTGATTTTCCTCTTTGTGATGGGCAGAGTTATCAATGGTTCTAACTGGTCTGTGCTGAGTTCTCTGCTATTGAGCCGTCTTCCTTACTGGTCCATGGCACTATATTTACTCTCTGAACTGTGAAGCAGTTGTTCTTTAGATTATTATTATGGCCTCTGTCTCCATTTATTAATAGGCTTTCACAGCAAAGGGAACAGCAACAAAAGATGTTGCTGAATACAATAACAATCATCTGAAACCAATTTTACTGCATCTACCCTTTGTCCTGTGCAACATGTGCCTGTCCTGCGCTCTCCATGGCCTGGCATATGCTCTTTATACAGACTTATACGACAGGTCACCTTGGCTGTTTGATCTTGAATCTGTTTTCTGGTGAATAAACACTGATTTCTTTCAGGACTTGTGGGAGAAATCTTTTTTCAGTTCTCTGGGGAATGCTGCAATGGGAGAATGTGGCTTGGTGGGATGGAGCCCCACCAGTGGCTCTGAAACTGCACATTGCATGAAAGGGGCCTGCAAATGGAAAGAAGCTCTGTGACTCCCCTGGAGAAGCAAATGCAACTGCTATTGCACTCCTGCAGAGGAAACACTGTGATCATGCTGAGCATCCCGAAAAGGAGGAGAATGAGTGTGACACTTCTTTTACAGCTCCAGGGAAATACAATCATAAACTCTGATCTGATGCTAACGCATAGACTCCAGCAGACTTTAGAGCAGACCTGCAGATAAGGAGAAATAATATCATCTGAGCCTTGCTGCTGACAACAACTGAAAGGATGATATTATGGCATGATCAGTCATAGCAGTGTTGTTAAATCTTTCAGACAAAGGTTTTGAGAAATGTAAGCCAGGGCAGGAGAACTCTCCAGCTCTGCCCGCCTCATTTGTCCCTCATTCCTCAGGCAATCTGGTCTCTCTTGTGACCAGGGGCTGTCACTAACACACTGTGGACATACCAAGGGGATACTGTGGGCAAGCAACTCCCCACAGCCCTTTTCTCTTGCCCTCCACCCTCCCACATTGTAGAGGTCCCTACATGCAATAGCTCTGCAATGCTCTGCAAGGGACAGAAAAAAGCATCAATCCCTTCCCCTAAGCCCTTCCATAAGCATGCGGAATATGCTACTCTCTGAAGGAGATCAGGGCAGAGACAGTCAGAGAAAGGTAGGGTCAGACACAATACAGGCACAGAGCAGAGCAAAAGATTTGGTATTAATTTTGCCCCGGAGAATGGCCCAGTAATTGCAGGCTGACTAGGCTTAGCTCAGTTCCAGGGAAAATAAAGGAAATCTTGTATGGGATTCAGTCAAGAAAGAATTAAGGGAAAGAATGTGATTAATGCCACTGCCATAGTTTCATGGTAACTAGAAGCAAACTTGTCAAGCAAAACTGATTTTTGTGCTCTGATGAGACTATATATTTGGTTGACAAGGGTAATTGCATAGTGATAATGTATGTGAAACTGTGTTGGGTGTATGAGTCAGCAATGCGCTGCGTTTTGAGTCTAAAAATGAATGCCATGCAATATCAATACAGCATGCTTGAACAGCACCGAGAGGAGGCCAACCAACAGACCCCAAAGAGCCAGACAGGACACCAGGAGAGGTTCATGGAGATTAGGGCAATCTGCTTAATCCATTCATGTGACAATTTAATCTGTGATCTAAATGAACAGAAATCACTATTGGTAACAGCAGGAAGACAGTTATGCAGGGTGATAGGACATGCTCTGATAGCAAAGGGCTACTTAATCTTGAAAAGATGGAGGCTGTGAATAGGAGTAGATGGGGACATTTTAGCTTAGTTGATGGAATCAATGAGTATGAAACATCCAAGATCTTAGAGGAGATTTGGTGAAATTAGCTATTTTTTGATTCTAAGGGCATAAAGGGTCGGTCTTTGATCCAAAAGCAATTATCAGAGGCTCTCCAGGACACAAGACTTTCATGATCAGGGCCCTCCCTGAATCCCTCTCAAGCTTCCTAAACAGCAGAAAATCTTTTCCTCCCCAGCCCATCTCCAGACAGGGCTGTGGATAGACACTGGTGCCTGCACCCCAAAGCCTATAAGCTGTCCTACAGTACAAACGGAAGTTGAGTAGTGTAAAGCTCATGCAGACTGTAGAAAAGATAACCTTCAGTTTCTGCCTCCTAATGTCATTTGCCCAATTAGTATGCTCAGGTCTGCCATTAGGGAAGATTGTGCCGCTTCTGCGTGGAGTAGGATCACTCTCTTTTTGCAAATTGATATCCTCTTTCCTGCCATCAGCCTGGCAAGGGCAAGCAGCAGCAGCAGGGGAACGGCTGCCCAGGAACTATGCAGCACAGCCCAGGAGGGAAAAACAGTGGGGTCGAGTGACAAGTACTCGTCTCAGGTTTACCAGTTTGTTGGTGGGGTTTTTCTTGGGCTTAGTTGGGTTTTATTTTTCTGTTTTGTTTCGGAGTTTTCTGTTATGGAGTCTGGGAATAATGAGTACTGACACTTGCGTACTGCTGCTGAGGGGAGGAAGCAGAGACTTGTGAGGCAGCTGGCACACTAAGTCATCTCATATCACTGCCAACCAGGGATGGTTTTTTTTTCCCTCCAAATAATCTTCTCCAGGGTAATTGAATCCACCACTCAACATGTGAATAGGGAAACAAGCAGCCCCTGCTCTGCACTGCACTGACTTAACACACTTTGGGCCAGCAGCTGATCCAGGGGGCTCAAGAACATCTTTTTTGAAAGAATCTTATTCAGCCAGAGGAAATCAGAAGAAGAAATGTGAGTTGAAACAAAGAAAGAGCATTTGCACATGTGTTACCAGAAAACACGGTTGTTTCTACAGTTTCCACTGAGCATAAACACACCTGTTTGAGGTCAAGTGCCAAAACCAACTCTCTCTTAAAGGCTGTTTTTTTCTGACTCATCCCACACTGCTGTTCATCCATTCCTCTTTGTCTAGCTGTGGTTTTCAGCAGTTCAGTGTCTTCTTTATTCTCCCTGGACTTAGGAGAAATTAACACTTGCCTGCCTGAAGGTATGTGGGTTAGATACTCCCTGACACGGTTCTTTAACAGCTCTGTGATATTTGAAATGGTATTGGTACATTGTCACTGTTTTTTCCTATTTGCTTTTCTCTAACATTCTTCTGTACAGCCTGGTTGGAAAATAGCCCACAGGAAAACGGAGATATTGTTGACATTCACAAAAATAATTTGTTTTCCCCATTGTTTTTCACACATAGATTTATTTTACTATTTCTGTTACAAGTACCATAAACTGTCAGCAGGTGATTTCTGCAGAGAAAGTACCGGGGAATCTCAGTATCCGTGCATCCTGCTGGGCTACATTTAGACGCAGCATTTTAAAATGGGCTCTAATGGCCAAAACATACAGATTTCCTCAGCTAATAGCGAGTGATGCCACAGGCCTGTCCTGAAGCATGGACCTGAGGAGGTCCCAGCAGAAGCACAGTGGCTCTGGTGCCAGATCTACTGGACATGTGCTAAGTGTTTCCATGGCGATGTATGTATGACATAATATCTTCTCTGCACACATGCATGGTTTGGCCATCCTCAGAACCATAGTGTTATGTCTCATACACATACAGAGCTAAAAAACCTCAGTAAGTTCCAAAAATGAGTATCCAGAAGAGGAAGGGCTGAAGCATCCCTCCCGGACCATAAGGAGGAATTGTCTTTTCAATGTGATCTACTTTGTTTCTTCTCCCTAGGAGCTTACCTCAAAGAATGTTTCGGTTTCTGTGTACACCTGACTGTTCTGGATCATCTGATATTCCCAAGGCTTGCACAGTAAGTCTGTCTTCCTTTATGTGAGCTATTGCTAGGTGACTTACAAAAGCAGGACAATTACCCTAAATGGTGAATTATTTAAACATGCCAAATGGAAGCCCTCTTCCCGGTAAACTTTTTGTGAGTACTTGCCTCTTCTTTCTCTTCCGGCAGTTGGTGTGTTTGTCCTGCCCCTGGTGCACACTGAGGAACTGATTACACTGATACAATTCCACTGCATTTGAGGGGATTACCTTTCGAATTACATTGCTTCTGTCTTTAAAACAGTCACCCTGGTCATAGTTGCATTGAAGGGTTATAAAATCAGTGCAGCTGTCAGTAGCTATGAATTATACAGGTTAGACTCATTAGACCTTAGGGAACCGTACAGGTTTCCTGTAACTTGCCTGGAGGTACCTGAGTTTAACCTCCTGACACTCCAAAAGTCTATCTCTGGCTCTGACCACACATAATTTATTCTCTATCTGATGCAGGGTTTTTGCCTTCTATATCTTCCTCCTACACAGATCTCCATCTCTGCATCTTCCTTTCTTCTCCTCATTATTGTTTTTTCTCTTCAGCTGCATGTTACAATAAGGTGTGGGGGGTGTTTCCACAGCATTTCTGTATGAGGCTGTAATGGAGCTAAGGCTGAGGTGAAAGGAATGATACCAAAAATACATCAAGCAGTACACTGCTGAGTAATTTAAAATATAATATGTTTTGTTTTAGTCATACAATACAGGATTTGATAAGCTATCTGCAACTAAGAGAATCATTTTCAAAGGGTCATCCGCTTCGCAGCACAGAATCTAAGGATAAGAGGTAAGCTTCAGGCTGAACTCCCAGCCAAGGATCCTTGCTATCCTTTCCCATTCTTTCTTTGGGGTGGAGGTGAGAATGCTAGAGCTAGGGACTAGAACATTTGACAAGATTTTTTATTGTAGCAAGAAATGACACAATGGAAAGGAGGAAGAGGGATGGAAAAGATTTATAGTTGTTTCCTTGGCAACTGAAACCGTGGAGCCTCATGCAGGAATCCCTGAGAAAAATCCTAGAGGAAGCCAGACTAGATGATCATAATCATCTCTTTTGCCTTCAGACTCTGTTTCAGGCTAAGTTTACACATCACAGTGTGGTGCTGCATAAAGAGATCGAGTTAGTGCTAAATGGAAGCCAGAAGCTGTAAGGTTATAAGAAATCCTTGGGAAGAAGAGAAGCAATACTTGTCTCCCTTTTAAAAAATGGGGAACATTTTGTCACGCAAAAGATGAAAAGATCAAATAACTTGACAAAGATTATTAAAATGTCTTTTGCAACACAGAGGGCACATGCATTACAAGTTCCTGCTTATCACTTTCATTGCTGCAATGAGAACACATTCCTCCTCAATTGAGGGTGCACTGAAGAGGTTCAAGGAATTAGCAGAAGGGCTAAGGCAGCAGAAAGCAGGTGAATCAGCTGCTGTTTAATGAATTATGTTTGCCCACCACACAGTACAGTGTTCCACAGGAGCTTCTGGCACAAAGGGGTCCTGGTCCTGCAGAGTGTTCAACTGCAGCAACAGTGAATCTTCATTAGTGGATTTAAATGCAAGAACTGGGGCATATATATGAATATTAATGAGAAAAAAAAAAGATTGACTAACTTCATGCTATTAAAAGATTTCTAATCCCAGAGAGTAGGTGGAGCCTTTTAAAAAATGTATAATGAAATACAATGTATATTGATATACAACATTAAGAGCACTAAGAATGTGGATTTTGAACCCTTCTAATTTTCTGTTTATATAGTGCTTTGCAAGTGTCAAATGGAAATGCACCTTCATTTGAATATTTTTCTGCTCTATGTCCCATGTACTGGCATTTGTTAATGCAGAACTTTATGGCTATGCATTCTGGGGAGCTACTTGGCAGTGGGTAGCTAGTATTGATGAATAATGATGTCAGATAAATGTCTAACTTTTATAAGGAACAGAAATTTCACTGCCTGGAGAGAAAGCTGTTCCTTTATAGCAAAAAAGATAGAAGATATTTAAGGCAGCAAAAATGAAACAGGAACTTAATTTTATTATTTTGATTCATGGGTTCTCAAAATGTGACATCAGGGTTGGGATTCATTTCATCTAATGTTACCTGTCTACAAGAAAGGACCTGGCTATTGAAGCCTTCCTCTATAGTCAAAGGAAAGAGCCAGGTGAGGCAAGAGGCTAACGTCTGCCCTATCTTATCATGAAATGCATATTATTTCTTTCCTTTTATAACAAAGGAATGGAGCTTAGGAACTGAGTTTCAAAGAAATGTCTGCATGTAACTTCAGTTAGAAAGGCTCTATTGCAGCTGTCCTGGTTGATCCAAGGAATACAAGTTCTTTCCAAAGTGGATGTAAGAATGCTTTCCTCCTACCAAAAAGGAGAACTCTATAAGCAATCAAGGATGCAGTACACTGAGCACAAATGAGAAAATGCAGGATATGTATTTCAGAGGAACAGAAAGAGAGGAATGTATTGGAGCAGGAGCCAAGCCTTCTGAAGCTTCAAGGAAGTATACTGCATAGTATAATGTTATTCACATTTTTCAAGACATACAAAATGTGCTTCCTTCCAGAAAGGCAGGTCAGTTGGATAGGTTAATGCTTTAACTTGATTTGGGCAACTCAGCATATTGTCACTGGCTCTTCTAAGTCTCCACTTCTTTGGTATTTTTGTTTAAGCACTAGATTGTGGAGTCATGGTTTAATAAAATCTCAAACTTGAGAGAAGTTCAATTTTTTTTCCTAGATGTGTAGCAAAACTTGAAGAAGTGAACTGCAAAGGCTCCAAAATGGGAAAAGCAAATACAAAACTAGACATATATGATCCCTTTAGCCAGCCTTATGATTTCTGAATATTCAGACTTGAACACCAAGTTGGCACTTATATGGTGTTAACATCATCCATTGCCTGCCTTCCAAAACTGTGTTAGCTGTGTTATACATGGAAGGAAAATTCTCTGTATTCTCTTCCTCTTCCCCTTCCCCTGTGTATAAAGCCACACTTTGCCCCATAAGTGCAGCTCAAGAGACACTTAAAAGTACAATTATGGTGCAAACATAACTGGGTTATTACCACAATAACACAACAAACCGCTCTAGCTAAAGTGTATGTATTGCAGGCCTGCGATGTTAAAATCAGATTTCCTTAAAGTGCCTTTGGTTGCAGACAATAAAACCAGCCTGTATGATAGAAAACCACTGAAAACTTTGAAAGAAAGGATCCATTTTTACAATAGCAGCATTTCATCTGATGTGCAGACCTTGGTTGATAATTGAAAGTGAGACAGCCAAGGGAACTAGTAGGACTAGGCTAAGGGAATTCAACTAAACAATGCTTTGCATTCAGGTAATTGCATGAAATTGGCCTATTAGTGTAAGTTTTGCAAATTGCTATAACATAAACCAAAGTAAAATATTCCCAGTGTATGCATTCAACTAATGTGCTAAAAGGGAAGCACAACTGGTTTCAGACAGAGCACAGAGAACTACCATTAACTATTCAGAGCTGTGTCCAAATATTGTTCTCTGTCTCACAGGTTCCTCACAGAATTTCAAAGGGAAACTTCTTTTAAAAGAGTAAGTAAATAAAGATAATCTAATAGTTAACTTGTGGTTTTCACTGGCAAGGACATTACTAACATGCCCTTTATCTGACCTTCATTTAATGTTGCATAAAGTATCACCAAAAAGAATTTCAGAAGGAGAAAGAGTTTGGCCTCAAATAGCAGCCGCTCACTCTAGTAGCTCTCCTGAGCAAACATCAGCAGTAGCTACAACTTGTGTCTTTTTAACTCCTTCCACGGGATAGGATTATTCTGCCCTGTGGCCTCCCCATAGCTAAGAAAAAAGGTTATGAGGAGAGGTGTCCCAAATCCTCCTTTGTCTTAACTTCTTGGTCTTTACTTTTTACCCTGCACTCAACCTTGCAACTCAGCCTCAGTATCTGGAATTGTCATCTACAGGGGACAGTTTTAGAGATAGCTTTTGACTGTGCAGCTCCCTCCCAGCCAAGTCATCGCAGCCGATGAACGCTGGCCCACCACCAACTTGGGCTAATTATTATAACGCTTTGAGCTCAGTCTGGCTAATGCCTACTGCTGTGGCACCTGAGAAGGAAGACTGCAATTAGTCATGCTTTTATCTTTATTGAAGACTTGCCTGCCCAGGAGCATGTGCCAGCCACGTGACTTGCTGGACTGCTGAGGCAAATGCCTGTGTCAGTAATGTCTCTGTGGGATTCAGAGCCAATTTCCAATTTGCCTTTCTCTTCTCTCCCATTTTTGAAGGAAGGGGAATAATTTTAATTCTTTTTGCAATGTACATAGAATATAATAATATCAAATAATCATTTAATGTATCTGTGTCAGTAATTTAATCTTTTTATTAGTGTTTTTCAGCTTAAAATTCATATCAGGGTACAGAAGAAACCACCACGTCAGCATCCTGTAATGAATGTAAATGTAAAAGACAGCTGAGCTGTGAATAAGAGGTACCTTGTTAACACCAGAGCTTTCAGCTCATTTCTCTGTCACTGAATTTAGCAGTGGAGTAAGCCTTCTGTGGCATCTAATGTTGTTCCATGGATTCTGCTCTGTGCCCAGTCTACGTGAGCCTTAACATTCCAAAAGAGAAAGGTTTTGTTGTCCTTGGAGGATGATTTCCATGCTGGTGCATGCCACTCCCAGAAATCTTATCTGGAAGTTCTGACTCAGGTTTGCCATTTTTGGATTAAATTATTTCCCTTTCAAACACTGCCCTTAACAAACTCTTCTTCTTCTTGACAATTAAGGCTTTCAAGTGTTATATGCCTCTGTAGAATGCCTGCCTGTCCTGAGTCTGTACAATGGTCTTTTAAAATTTACTTAGGGCACAGCTGCACTGTGACATACCATAGTGCAAATATCCCTGTGGCAAAGCTGAATGAGCTGGCTCCAAAACTAGGATTTGTACTTTGGCTATTTAGTAGAGAGAGACAAGGACCATCTTTTCTGGGTTGCTTTGTTCTGTGTCTGCTGAATTTGATACAACGGGGTCCTGGTTTGCAGGTAGGCTTTGTAAGCTCTGCTTTCAGGAAAGAAGTAATGAATGTGGCAAGAAAGTTGCACGTCGCTTGTACTGCAGTGTTCAATGCTAAACAAGGGTGTTCAGTGGGAGCAATGCTGGTTGAAGAAAACTATATGAAATGTGGCTTAGGAATCATGGCATTTGCACCTCAAGTACAGTCATATAAAGGAAGTTTCTTGCTTTATGGAGGTCTGGATGGTGATATTTCACTGAGAGACGGAGAAGTAACATAGGGAGAAAAGGTCTTTATGGTGACATAAAGGCAAGGAGACTGCAGAGGATGAATGTGAATTAAGGAAAAAAAAAGTAGAGAACAGAAGTATAGGTATTTTGTGACAGGTATTGAATGGGAGGGAGCCTGGGGTTGTAACTTCTAGAGGGACCAGAAACCATTAGCAGTAGGAAACCAAAGTAGATTTGAGGGAAAGGAAAGGGGCTGTTAAAGCCTTTCTCTCAGGAAGATCAAACTACTATCATCTGTCAGCAGGAGCAAAAGCTCCTAGAGGTGAATGTCATGGGCAAGATTTTCAAAGTGTTCATTCCAGCTGCTCCTACTAAAATCTGGCAAAGCATCTACTGATGGCCTGATTCAATTATTCTTACTTTCCCCAAACCACTGATCCTTGAGTCTGCAAAACCAACTGATCTGCTTTGTTCATCATATAAATTAGGATAGCATTTGATTAATCTTTGGTATAAACTGTATCTGGGCCAGACAGGAGAAGGCCTTATCTTTCTATACGAAGTCCAAATGGTTTCCGGAATGGGAGATGTGCCCTGAATTATGAAGTGATGATTGGAAACAGATGTGGGGGAGGATTTTGCAAGGTCTGGATATTTTTTGGAGGTATTTATTGACATTGCATGAAGTGGCAAGAAGGTTTGTTGATTCCATTTTGTGGGAGGAGTTTAATGGGTGTATGTGTAAGTGACCTTTTAAGTGAGCACTCTGTTTAAGAGGGATTACCAAGGATATTTTATAGGAAATTCACTGTACTTGAAATTTATTTCTCTTAAGTTCCAGAACTACAACTGACAAGATCTGGCTTGCTCAGTTTTTGTGTGTCATTCCGTAACACAGAGAAATAATCTAATTGCTGTTACAATCAATGCTATAGTAGCTTGGAATGCATTATTTTTAGTATGGCAAGCTAGCTAAGTATAGACAGAATTATTTTAAGTTGCTCAGGATACAACGGTGAAGGATAGTTTGATAGAGCAAAATATATCTCTGATGTGATAATTTCTGAGTATGGTATGTTTATGTGTTATGAAATGATATTTTATAAACATAATGGGACAGTTAAGGTCAGGACTGGTTGCAGATATGAAGCAAAAAAAGGCCAATGGTTCAGAGAGCTGCATACTTCTCTACTGGAGGAACAGCACTAAGCTCATTTATCCTAACATGTTGTCTCAGAAGAAATGGAGACAAGAATTTGAGGTAAGAGGTTTTGGCAGGTGGTGAAGGTTGAAGGGTTGCTCCTCAGAGGAGGCACTTAGTGTAACTGTTCTTAGGAAGAGGAGTATGAAGCTATATGACAGAGATACTTGTTGCAGGCCAAAGGCCAGAAGCCCAGACAGCCTGAAGTATTTGCAAACAGGTGACAATCCTTCCAGCAAAACAAAGATGCACTCGGGCAGTCTCTCCAGTGTCTTGATGAAATCTGTAGAAAATGTGGAAGGAAGCAACTCACTAGACAATTCTTTTTCTTAACAAAAGGCTATTTATCTGAGTTACCTCCATATATTTGTCTATTTTAGAAGCTCAGAATTAAACACACCACATATCTGCATCTCTTGCTTTTTTCCTTTTTACATAAGGACAATCTGGTATTCTTGTGGCCGTTCCTGATGCCAGTTCTCAGTATTGCATTTCACACAGTTACAACATGAGACTATACAGGACTGTCTTGTTAAGCTATGCAAGTACAAATATTTATTCCCTAATGAGATTTGTTATTTTTTTCCTCCACTTTTTAACCTAGAAAGCATAATTTCTAGTACCTTCCTTGTACTTTCTAGAACAAAACTGATTTGCTTTGTTAGTCTTGCCTTTTGAAGTTGACTCTTTCCTAGTGCTAGCAGCTGTTGCTACTGTACTTCATCAGCTAGCAAACTGGAGCAGGGCAGAAGTAACCTAGACCACAAGTCTGGATCAAGTATGAGAATTCAGCAATATATTGGAAGCATACAGTAGGACTGGGCTGTATTGATCTGTAAATGGTTTGCGTCTTTTTTATGTCACATACCATGCAACTTTCCATAGCACATGGTTTTGCAGAGAGTAAAAGAAAAACTGTAATGTCTGCTCTCTTAGATGCAAGTGTTATTAAGAAAGCTAGATGTCTGAGAGCACTGGGAATAGCCTAATGAACCATCTGAAGGTCTTCACAAAGCCAAGCTAGAACACTGCCCTCAATGTTTTTTTTCAGTGGGTAGTTCAGCAGATTGGAAATATTCACAAAAATCTGTTTCGTCACAAATTTCAGCAACAGCAAAAGAGCAGGAGAAAAAACTGATGTTTTTTAACATAGATATTGTTCACTGAAGGAAAATACATCATTAGCATCTCTGGTCACTGAGTCCCAAACCAGTAATAACTGAAAGTTAAATTACTGCGCAGTTGTCTGGTCCCACTGGAAATAATGTTGATAGTCTCTGATTTGCTACAATGTCTCTGAACCAGAGTTTTGTTGCGCAGTGTTGAGAAACAGGTTTCTGGATTTAAGTATTATGCAATGAAAAGCAAGGTGAAAATTTCTTTCAGGTTGGTAAAAGGGTCTTATTCACACCTTCACTTCCAGCAAAACTCAGGCAACAAGAAGTGAACACTTCCATGAAATGCCCTCTCAAGACACTCTCATTTCCATCACTGCAGCATGGGTGCATATAACCACTGCTGCATTTGCAGCTTCCCAATGTCCCTCTGTGTGTTCATTTGTAAGGTTCCTACCAAAAACGCTGTTGGTTTTTTTTCCCCATATGTTCTCCACAAAACCAACTCTCAGTTTCTAGGTGAAGCCTGTCATCATTGATTTAATCATACTTTGCACAGCCTTTGATTTTTTTGCATCCTCAGCCTTGCCCCAGTGATAAATCAGAGTAGCCGTCACTGCAGTGGAAAGCTCAGTAATGTCAAAAACTTCCTGGTGTATATGCAATGGGAAGTCATTCAGCAGTAAGTAAATAACCCTTGCAAGTCACACTGTTAGAAAAGATTATTTCTACTCTCTGCTTAAGCAAGATGCCTAATAGTCCTGCTCTATACCACCCAGGACCAGAGAAGAGTACCATAGGAAAGAGAATTTCTCACGTTGTGACTCAGTTACTTCTTGTGATGAATGCATTTGTGAGCTGCAGAGTAAAACTTAGTTAAAATTATAGCTAGTTTCACTTTGTGAGTTTGCAAGTGACAATGTAGGTAACCCTGAACAACCAGTGTCCAGGATTTCCAGCGTGTATTAATGTCCTAGCAAAATTTGCCATATTTTTTCAGATTTCTGTTTTAGTAGAATCTGAAGTCTCCTACAGATCGTGGTGTGTGTGTGTGTGTGTGTAATATTGTTATTATAAATGTCATTTTTGGTGTAAGATACTTGTTAGAAGCATGTAAGGTATTGGGATTACTGAGATTTGGGAGGGGTTTTTTGCTGTTCCAAAGGGAAAGAAAAAACACACCCTCCACTACAAATCCCATCATGTCATCCCTTCAGGGAGTATTTGAGTGAAACTTTTTCTGGTTATTTTCTAGCACCTTCTATCTGTGCATCAGCAATAGGTGAAAAGGACCAAAGAGTAGGAAGATGGTGAGGATGCACTGATCTAGCCTGAAGAAGTCCTGGCAAAGCACAAAATGAAATACAGGCTTAGAAATGCTGGAAGCTGAAACCAAAAAAGAAAAAAGTCCTTTGTCACAATTCCAGCTGTACAGAAGAAAACAAGACTTTCTGGTAAATGAGAAGACAGCAAAGAAATAGCTGAAGGCTACATAAAGGAAAGTTGGAGAAAACCCCTGTAGTTGGTCCTAAAACCCTTGGAAGTCAGATACCACGAGTATGGATAACTCCTGCCCTGGCTCATCCAGAAAAGTGGGTGAAGTACGTGTCAATCAGGTTGCCACGTATGATGAAGATTTTCAGGAAAAAGGGGCACAAAGAGGACTGCAAAAATGGTTAAATGAACTAATCAACAGTACGAAGATACTTAATGCAATTGCTAAGAAGAGTAGGAGCTACAACTGCAAAAGAATTGCCCCAAAGGTAAGGCTCAAGGGAAAGAGGAGGCTAAGCACAACAGAGGATCATATGTGACTAGTGAAAATTCCCAGAAACACCTTCTGGGGAACAGCAGCATAACAGGTAGCCATCTCACAGCTCCTCTTTCAGTGCTGGTTGTTATTTAGCAACAGGAATTTAATTTGGAGGTGTCTGGTGAACATGTGAAATTGCAAAGGAATAGAGAATATATGATCGAATGTGACAGTTCTTAAATTACTCCAGGAAGCGGGGAAATAACATAAATACTCATTTGGTCTCAACAGACACAGAAACTGGGGAACGTGAACCCAAACACAAGATCAGAAGATTGTTTTAGTGAACTGAACGCTGGGAACTGGAGCAGGAAATCGTGTTAGCTGAGACAGTGAATGACTTAGCAGTTGCGGTGGATTTCATTATGGGTAACATCTCAGAAATGTGAGAGGAGTTGTCTCACACTTTAGTCTGGGAAGTTACCTTTGGATCTTGGTGGAACAAATTATCCACAAGCAATCTGAAATGTACTACAGGCAGTCTTATGAGCTCCGTTACTAGAGGCAGTGTAAGGACAAGGATACAGTGTGCTCTCTTTCATCAAAAGAGCTGATAGGCAGTGTCTGAAGTTATGTTTTGAAATTAAGTATTTCAAGGGTCATAACTGCCAAAACTCCCACCAAATCTGAAGCAGGGATGGAATCCCATTCACCTACTGAGTACTTCCGAGGTCTGTCTTATTAAAAGGAAAACCACACCTGGCAAAGAGTATATAACTGCATGCCCCAACGCCAGGCACAGGTGCATGCCACTACTTACAATGAAGGCATATTGGAATGAAGTGGGGTTGTAAACTTTTGGTGGCTATTGTTCAGCCTGCTCTGAAGATCTGCAAAAATGGCTGGGAAGGACAAGGGAAACTAAGAGAGATGGCAGCAAGGAAGTGCCTGACATGGCACGTATCCACAAATGGTGGATATATATTAAAAAAATAAGGCTAAAGAGTGCTCTTTTGAGCTGAGTTGTTTAAAGAGGGCTGGCATCTACCAAATCTACTTTTTTTTGTGTCCCACTGTGTCCTTCTTTTTGCGACATTTAACATCTTTGCATGCGATGTTGTGGTTTAGATTTTGAGTTTCATTTTAAGATACAGGTTGTAATCATCCACGAAGTTTCTGTGAAACATCTCTTCACTGCACATGATGAAAGCAAATTATATCGTACTGGCCGAGACTTTTACAATGAAAGTATAGGTCTTGTGCCGGAAGGTCCGAAGTACTCATCATGGTGATTGCCTTTGATACCTTGCCAAAGACAGGGTAACTCTGGACTTTCTGACCTGAAAATGTCTAACCTAAAACCAGACTGGTTTATTACACCCTCCCCTTACCCTTCATGCCTATGTTGAGCCACATCTTCAGCTGCTGTAGCTTGGCTGATTTCAGCAGTGCTTGCTTACATTGCGAAGGATCTACCCCATTGCGCTGCCTGCATGATACAACGTTGTGATGTGCATTGTTGTGTGATGTACAGCTAAAGCTTACGGGTATTGCTTTAGTCCTGTATGTCGGCAAAACCCTTTGCTCCACGCTTCTCTGGGTGGGAGGTGTACCTGTGTGACCCATGCTGTGCAGAGAACACCACTGGGAAGGACCCTGATGTACTGTTACGTACTGTTAGCCTGTTGCACCGCGGGAGCAGCTGCAAACTAGGTGAGCGCAGCTCTGCTTTCCGATGGGACCTTTTCCCACCCCTCGGTGGCGGCCAGACTTTTGAGGCGAGCCGGGATATGGAGGAACCCTGTGGTGAAAGGAATCCCCGGTCTTTGCGCTCGCTCTCCCCTAGAGCGACACTAACGCTGCGAGGCTGTCCTGCCACGTAGCTATGCCCTCATCCCTGCGTCTTCTCCTTTTCCACGCGGACGTTCATTGTTGTTCCAGCCCCCAGGCTCCGCTCGCAGGCAGGGCGAAGCGAGGGCCTGACGACGGGCACCACTTCGGCCTCTCCGCGGGTCGCCCTCACGAGGGTGGCCGTTGGCTGACCCGGGCCGCGCAAGGGCCTTGGCCCCTCCCTTCCCTCCGCACAGCCACAGCCCCCGCCCAGCGGCGGAGAGGGGAGGGGCGGGCGCGCCCCCGCGCAGACGCGGACGGCGGGGCGGGGGCGCGCAGGTGGCGGGCGGTCTCGCTACGCTCGCCGCCGCGGGACGGCCTCAGCCGGGGTTAGCGAGGGAGGGAGCGAGTGAGCGTTGGGCGGCAGGGACGGAGCTGCCGCCGCTTCCCACGTGAGGGGCCGTAGCTGCCAGCCCGGGCGAGCCTCGGTTCTCCGGGGCTCCCCTCCACCTCCCTGTCCGGGGGCCGAGCCGCTCACGGGCCCTGCTGTCCGTCACCCGTCCCGCGGCTGCGGGGAGGCAGCTAGCGCCGTGCCGCTGCCCCCGTGAATACTGCTCTCGGGGTGGGCGTGGGGAGGGAGGGGTACGGCGGCCTCCCGTCCCCGCGTGTCCCAGCCCCGCCGGCGGTGGATGCGCCCGGGAGGAGCCGCCGAGCCCGCCCAGCCCTTTCATCCCGCGGGGGGGACCCGGGGCGCCGCGATGACTTGACGCCGGGCCGCGGCGTGCCGTGCCGTGCCATGGAGGGGGTGACACGCTTCGTGGTGGCCTCAGCGGCCGCGGCGAGGTGGCGGCCGGCGCTGCCCGCCCTGTTGCCGCTGCTGCTCGCCGTGCCGGCGCTGCGGGGCTCGCCCGCCGCAGGTAAGGGAACAAAGAGGGCCTGCCGGGCCGCGGCAGGTGTGCCGGGGTGGAAGGGGGTGGTTGAGGTCCGCCGTCCCCGCATGCCGGTGTCTGTTGTCGGGGGTCGGCAGCGCCGCTAACAATGCGGCGGTGCCGCGGGCGGGCGGGGGCCGCTCGTGTGCGCGGCGCTGCTGGGGAGCTCCGCCAGAAAACGCGGGCATTGTTCGTGGCCGGGGCGGGGAGGGGGGGCTCGGACGCGGAACCCGTTATGTGCACCGAAGAAGAGCAGCAGCGGGGGTGGCTGGTGGCATTCCTCTACCACATCTCCCGGGGACCCCGTGTTCCCGGCGTGTGGGGTGCCCTGTGCGAGCCGGCGGTGCCCGGAGCGGGGTGCCCAGCGCCTGCAGCGTTTGGGGGTGCCTGGAGCGTTTGAGGGTGCCAAGTCTCAGTCGGTGGTGGCACCTGCGGGGTGCAGGGCAGCCGGGTTCGCTTTCGCCTTTCAAGTTGTGAAGAAGCATCAGAGCCCGTGGAAAGGCAGAGTGCTGCTTTCTGAGCGCTGCTGTGGTGTGACTGACGTGTGTGTGGAGAGAACTGTTGGGGCTTCAGAGGGAGTGTGTGTGTGTGTGTGTGCGCTTAGTACATACTTTAAAGCAGCCAGAAATCAGTGACCCCTTTTCCCTTCTTTTCTCTAGTGGCTTTAGACATCAAAATTAGTCTGTAGTTAAGCAGGCAGTTTAATCACAAAGATGTCTCCTTTGGTTCTGCCCCCATAGTACTTCTTGGTTTGTCTCTAATACTTAAAAAAATAAAATGCAAGAACTGCCATTTCATAGAAAGAGATGATTTTGCTGTGACTCTAGGTTTTCTTTTTGATAGATCACAGGTATAAAGTAATACATTTTTATCAGAGTCAGTAAATTGTTGGTAAGTGGAAAGCGGTGATAGGAACCTGCATTAACTGATTTCGTGAAGTGGACCAGCTAATGTTGGCTCTTTTACTTAAACAAGTGGCGATTATTGTTGGGTGCTTGAGAAGCCTTGGTGTTACAAAACATGCTTATCTTATTAAAAATACTTTGTTTCTACTTCAGAAAGTAGCTTTCGTTTTTGGTGGCGACTGATTAGCTTTTCAGGGAATTTAGGCTCTGCTCCCTTCTTAGCAAGAGTTGTTCCATTTCTAGCCTATGTGACAGTCAGTAATTTCTAGTAAGCTTCAGAGATTCTTTTTCTTAAATAGAACATGCTTTGCATACAAATAGGAGAAGGCAAGGTGATAAGTTCATAAGTTGGAGACTTGTTCGAGCGTTTTTGCCTCTTTGAGTTTAATAGAATGGCTGGGTTTCTCTTTCTAGGTTTTCATAGGAAGTCAGTGAAGGCCTTTGTTTAATTGGTTGTCTCGTATTTAGTAGTTCTTAATTAAACATTGTGGTGGATTTCTGTCAGCTTTCGTGTGATTGTTGTGCTTTCTTGTATAACTTAAGAACAGCAATAGAAATATTATGTAACCCTTCCAGTGTTTGTTCTGCTGGAAGAGAGCACCCAGAGACAGCAGATCTTGCCCAAAGCAATGCTTTCTTGCTCAGTCTAGTGCAGGAGCCTTCAAGCTGTTTTGATTTGCGAGTCCTATAGCTTTCGCTTTCCATTGGGCATGTGAACTTTTGCATACGAAGAGCACACTTGCTCTTCAGAGGATGCTTTTGATAGACATCTTGGAAATGGTTCATTGATTGTAGAGATTTAAAGACGGCAGGTTGCAGAAAACAAGAATATTTTGTTCCTTTTAGGTTAAGGTGAAATGCTTTATTAAAAAGCATGACAGGATTCCAGTTTCTCATGTCTTGGGCCTATAGTGTTTAAAAAATTAGGATGCAGCCTTTATTCTTTTAGCCATGAAATGTTTTTATGATGGTTTGTAAGATGTGTGCTAGTCATAAGCAGTAGGCTTGGACAATATTCCCTTAATTGCCCCACAAATTTACAACTCCCTGAGTATTTCTGTTGGGTGCAGTTTGTTTGCTTTCCTTGGCATTTGGTCTTGACTTGTGTAGGAAGAGCAAGAACAAACTCCTACAACTTAGAGTTATGCAGAAGTCATCAAATAAGAGCAGAATCGCTGTTAGAGCCACTTGCTTGCAGTTGAAATAGCAAAGTGAATGTCAGTATTTAAGAAAATCAACTTGGGTTTTCGAATGCCTGATCCAGCTCCCACTGAAGTCACAAGTTGCTGAATCAGGGCTTCAGTTTCCACAGTTAAGCAGATGCTGAAGTCTGAGTATGTGGATAGGTTGCTGATGTGCCAAAGGTAGGTATATATTTGAGCACCTCTAAACTAGGGCTTTGGTCAGGCTCTGTGAATGTCTTATTGCTCAGCCCAGGCTGTGGTTTTGCTTTTGTTCCATTGCACAATCTGTGCAATTCCCTCACTGACAATCAGGAGGATTTATCTTGTCTCGCTGCATGTTTTTTCTAGGGAGTGTGGAGAGCTGTGAGCTGGACTCGGAAAAGTCTGCAAGTGGGTCTCCTCAGAGACTCGGGGACTAAAGACAACTTGTGGAGGTCAAGCAGGGAATCAGATGTATCTGCCTTATGGGACAGTTGCAGGATATTGTTTATTCAACTTAATTGCATGAATGTGTTGCAGACACTTGAGTTGGCATCGTGTCTCTTGTGGCCAGTTCAGCTTGTCAAGCTTGCTTCCAGTTCATTTTCACAGAAGACCCATATGGTTGGAGGATTCCCTTTAAGGCTGCTTTCTGTGCTGTGCTTGCTTTATTTGTCAGCCTCGTGTCTGCAAGCTAGACTTGTAGTCTTGCCAGAGGAAATGTGTTCTTTGTTTACATGTTCTTTCAAGAAGTTAGAATGCTAAACAAGTTAGTGGACAGTGCAGCTTTTTGTTCAGTTTTGCCTGTTTTGTGAGTGACATGTGTTTTCTGTGAAGTTAGGTCTTTGATTTCTCAGGCAAGGCTGTGACTGGAAGGATAGCATGCCTTTAACAAAGTAGGGTTTAAGAATTTTGACTTGCCTTGGAAACGGATTTCAGGCACTGGACACATTAAAGAGCAGTGATTCTTGCTGCAGCACGTATCTTTTCCAAGAGGTATGGTGAGATGATGCTTGTGTTAAATGGCAGATTCTGACAACCCAGTTCTTACTTTTCAATTCATCGTGTGTGTGTGGGAGGGTTGCTTGGGAGAGGAGTGAAGCAGAGTAGACTTTTTAATACAGTTTCACTTCAACTGTGGGAGACATGGCTTTCCTTCATTAGAAAGTAAATCTGTTTATGGTTGATGTCCTAGACTACCGTGAGTCTCCAGCCTTGCCCATTGTGGTGTACAGTATGAATTGCAGTAATTGCGTAAGAGTTATTATGGATGATGTCCTTTACTACTGGTGTCTCTCCAGCCTGGCCCATTGTGGCTTACAGTATGAGTAACAATGATTGTGCAAGAGTTATTAAACAGAGTGTGTTGTGGGAACCTATGTCCTTATGTATATGTAAAGAGCCATGAGGAAATAGTGTCTTAGAACCCCAAAGTTAAGTCAAATGGTAGCATTAAATGAACAATGCAGACTTAATTTCTTTTGTGACTCATGTAGAAGCACCACATTTTCATGGAGTCCTTGTCAGTATGGCCAGTTTTGCACTCAGGAGTTACTTGATGCGATCCCTTTAAAAGTCGTATATTTCTGTGCTTTTCTTTAGGGGTTGCTAAACTCACATGAGCTCAGTAACAGGTTTGATTGACACTCCCTGTATGTGCTGTATTTTCAGCTGTTGATGTTACTGGAGACAGCCGTTTTGGAAGACTACGGGAAAACTCTTTCATAAGAGCAGTGGATTAGTGGTGTCTTTTTCCTAATGCATGAGATAGGGAAGAGAGAGAACTGATCATCAGTGCTTACATCGCTGATTACATCAATGTAATTAATGGCAGGTAAAATGAACAGAGTAGACACTGGAAATGGTAGACTGAGCTGATTGTGCTAGCTGTCATTAAAGCTGCAATATGTTCTAAAATGCTTGTAAGGTATATTATTGCTTTGCAGTGGCATTGAGAACAAACTTTACTATTTCATCTGAAATTTTATGATGTGTACATTTTGCTGTGGGCTGAAGCTTTTTGGTTTTGCTTTGTGAAACGTCAGTTGAAAGAGTTCAGCTACTTCTGGTGTTAAGGCAAGAGGAAAACGATGGTTACTGCTTTGAGTTCTGCCAGCTTCTTTTCTGAACAACTTTAATACCCGTATGCTTTAGAGCATGCAGTTAAACTTTGGCAGATTGTGCCTGCTCTGAAGGGGATGTTTTCTCCACTGCTGCTTTGAAAAGGATTATTTTTTTCAAAAGCTTGTAGCAACCGAATTTAGGCACATAATGTGATAGAGATGGTGCTTTTTTCTTTTGTTTTTGTCTGCTAAAACTTCGATGTAGCCTATTGTCATGGAACCTTACCTACCTATTGATACTGACCTATTGTACTAAATATGCTTCCCGTAACCCAAAGTGATATGTGAAAGATTTGACTTCCCTGTGAAAGTCTGTCTAAACTGCTCCAGAAGTGGGACTGGGTTGAGCTTTAGGACTGAGAACTAGCACCTGTCTACCTTGTTCCTAAAGGTGTGTCTGTGCCATGTAATAGAGTGCTTTACTTTCTTTAGGGAAACGTGGGCATCTGCCTTGTGATGTGGTGGTGTTGATTGCATTAGGCCCAAGAGAGAAATCAGAAAAGGCTTTTAAAAAGACCCAGAATGGGACTCAGATTTTAGTTAAGCAGCAGGCGTAAGGGAAGGCCCTATGGGTCTATTCCAGTCACTGTTCTGCTCATTGACGAGATGCATGCAGAAACCTGGAAGTTGTAGGAGTAGGAGGGGGTGAGACACACAAATTACAAGAGGGTTTATGAGAAGGAGACTGGAAATTGCAGGGCACAAGGGCTAGGAGGCAAGACATTAGGTCAGGGAAATAGATCTGTGGATGAAGGAAACTGCAATGCAGAAATAAACCTTGAGGAAATAAGCAGTGCTGCCTGGTAAGAGTAAGCGTGCTGGGAAACATAGATGGACTTGGTTTGAAAAAGGAAAATAAACCTCCAAAAAAGGGTGCTGAAAGAAGGAATCAGAAGCAGGGAAGATAAGGGACTGTGACCAGACTTGAAGAGATGTAGCTAAAAGCATGAAGCTTGGAATTTAGGGAAGGGGAAGCATGGGCATGTTGTTCTGGGACACGTTCTCCAGAATTCTGCACAGAACCTGGAGCTTCGTAGTGTTGGCCCTTTTCTCCTCTCAGCCGGGAGCATGATAATCTTCTGCTTCTCCGTGAACATTGCATGAATGTGCGTGTTTCAGCTTTGTGACAGCAGTGTTTTTCAGAGTTTGTTTTAAAAACTGGAAGATTTCCTCCACAGAAATTGTAGCAGCATATGAAGACTGCAAAGGCAAAAATTGGCAAGTTGAAAATACTGACATTATAATAAGCTGTACAATTTTAAACTACTTCTGTACCAGAACTTATAGGCACAGCTATACACACATGATCACATAGTGTATACCCATATAGATAATATTTATAGGTGTATAGGCACCTGCATATATATCTGTACATACACGTACCCCACACATAGATCCTCATTGTGTTCAGTGTGCAAAACTGATCCTGCTCTGGGGAGGAATGGGTGTTGGATAGCAAATGAAGTTATCTATAGGACTCTTGCTCCTTTTGTAGCAGATGTTCGAAGGTGTGAAATGAATGAGGTGAGGGACAGGGAAGTTTGAATAAAGGTTTCACTGTTAATGTAATTAAATGCTGTCCTAGACAATTGAATTATGTTGCTCTTGCAGAGTTTCAGTGATGTGAGCAAGTTCCTTAAACCAAGCTTCCCACAGGTGGTCACTAGCTGTGTGTTCCTCATTTACTGGACTTGAGGCCTCTGGGATCTGTATTGCAGAAATGCTGAGTGGTTGCAGCTGCCAAAGAAGTCAAGGGGAACTGTTCCTGAATAGATCTTGTGTCTGTAACTCTAAATACTCATTAATATTTCAAATTAGGCACTCAGAATTTGACCTTGTTTCTTAGTTTTACTGTTGGTAAGATGTAATTTCTTAGATGTAATTCCTTATTTCCAAAATGGCACGGAATGTTCAGATTTAGTAACAGAGAGCAGAAGAGTTCATCAGAAAGCCAGAGACTTTTGTCTTTAGAATGATAAAGATCCAGTGTATGATAAAACAGTGTACTGAACTTGAATCCACAGAAATGTAAGAAGTAAACTATTTGTAAGCAATGAGTAACAGCTGGTGGTGTAACAGTACACACCATATTAAGACTATTCTATTGAGAGTTAAGTAGCCTTAGAGATGGAAAGGCATAGTATGCTGTGTCAAGGTGTAGTAGGATTTTTTTGTTTTGCTTTTTAAACTAAATTATCATAAAAAGAACTCTTGTAGTTGCTTATGTTTGTTGCTCACTTTCAATTCTAGCAGTTTCAGCAGTTTCAGCCTATATTCCCTACTTGCTTGTTCTTCACACACAAATCGTTTTCTAGTCCTTTTAGTCTTCTTCCATTCTCCCCTCTGATTTAAACAGGCTGCTTTTCTATGAATCAATTCCCTGTATGGAATTTTGAATTGGCTTTAGTTATCTGGTCAAGGCAGTGTATCTGGTCTTGTGGCTTGAAGTAGATGGAAGAGGCTAAAATTCAATAGCAAGTGAGAGGGGGAGAGGGGGGAAGAGAGAGGAATACTGGAAACATAGTAAAACAAGGGCTTGAAAATCTAAATGCTTTTCAGTGCATGATAGTATACTGAAGAGGCTGAAAACCTGCACAGTGGTTAGGATGGGGAATAGCTAATGCTGAATAGAGGGACCTGGTGTTTATCGTGGATCACGGAAAGAAAGTCAGCAGCATCTTACAGGTTATGGTCTTTGGCATATCCTGTGTAATAACTTGTTCATTCTCTTCAGCGGTGGAAGAGCTCCAGCTGGAATGCTGTGTCTACTGTGGGACCTTGTCCTTCAAGGAAAAGAAAGGCTACTGGAGACAGTTCACATCACAGAAGTATTGATGTTGCCAAATCTGGAACAACCCCCCCCCCCCCCAGTCCCAAAGCCTGGCAGGTGTACAGGACTTTATTCAGACATACAACAGATAAATACAAAGAAGTGTAATAAGCTGTTGTTTATGTCAAGTAGGAAAGCAAGTAAAAGACTTGAATTGCAGTGAACAGGGCAAGTTTTCTAACTGCTGATCTTTATAATGCTGGGATAATGAAGACCTGAAAGATGTACATGGTTTGAGGCAGTAATTAAAAAAAAAAAAAGAGTTGAAAGAATAGCTTGTATAATGATCTAACAGAAGTGGATTGCAACAGTGATTCACAGTGTGAGAAAGGATGGAGTAGATGACCTCCTGAAATATTTTTCAATTCTGTATTTGTGAGATTCTATAAAAAATGTAATTTATGTGCAGACTACAACATTGGGGCCCGTATCTGTTCATTATTGAAAACTTTGGTATGCTTTTCAGGTGGAGAAACAATCTGTGATTGTATAGTTAAGTACTCTATCATAATGTTTATGCAGAGAAAAGCTGAATTAGGATTTCATATGATACTTCCTAACTTCTGAACGATTGATTTTAGGCTTAACGGTTTTGTAAAGTTTCAAAGAATATTTTATAATCCTTGCTATATTGACTTTATCCTTAGTAATAAGGGACAGGAGGAACACACTAATTTTTGAAGTTGTGCAAATTCAGTTTCTTAAGTATTTTATAATACTGCATAGATTATCACTGAGAGGACAGGCACATATAAATGGTGAGGATGTGGCTGGCTGTCTGTCTTTTCTTTATTCATTAACTGAATCATAGCATTTGTATTTCCAGCTAGTGGGATGGAAAGAGAGGAAGCGTTAATGGTCAAAACACTTCATTGATATAACTATGTATAATTGGGCAAGCTGGGAACTTGTTTTTCTTGGCACAGAATTTAGGATTTATCCTTGCCCTTAGCAAAGGGAGAGTTGGTGGAAAGAAGTGGCCCTAAGTGACGCAAGATAATTGTGAGACTAAGCATTAAATAGCCCAAGACCATACCTTTTAATTGCATGTGTTGTATGTACTCATGGCTGGTGCATCACATGGACAGGGGTCTGTGTTGAAGGGAGAAAGCAAAGCTTCTGTTCCTCAGTATCTGAGAGGCTGTCAGTGCGTGCCCCACCAGGTGACTGGGAAGTGACTGAGTTTCCTGACTGGAGTGGAAACTGCAGGGAGAGCAGCACAGATGTCCTGGCCAGAGCTGTGTGCTTGCTGCTTAGGTGTGCGCAGTTCTGAGCTCTGCAGCAAGTGTGTCCTGACAAACCTTTTCTGGACAGTTAAGATAACAGGCAGCTGTCTTTGTGCCCTTTATCTGAAATTGGTTAGTATGGCAGGGTGAGAGAGGATCTTTGATTAAGTAGGATACTGAAATAAGAAACAGCAAAGATAATGCTAGGGACCAGGGTTACTTTAGGAGTGTTTGAAATCGGGAATATGGATTTAAGGTATTGATGGTGGAAGGCTTAGTTGTGAAGGGCTGTGGTAAGAAGCGGGCTGCTTGATATTGGTAAGTTGGAGGTTTTCATGGCTTCCTTGTATGTTGACTAGAGCATCCTCACTTTAGAGCTTGCCCTATGGCTGTGCAGAAGAAACTGAGGCGCTTCCGTGAGGCATTTTCTAAAAGAAAGTAGCCTCAGGTTTGGTAGAGAAAACTTGGTACCTGCTAAGATATATTTGAGAACTGCAAATACACCTGAAAATAAATGGTCACATAGGACAGGTAGGCAATACAGGTGAGGATGTTTTTTCTTAAATAGTATTTGATAGAATTTACAGATTTTGTTTTCAGCCAATTTTTTCTTAATTCACACCATATTGGACAGAATTTCCAATTGAGTGTTCATACTGAATAAGAAAAATTAAACTGGTGTGATTTCAGTGAGGATCCTCTGTTTGCTCCCAAGCCAGTAGTGCGTGGAACTAGTTTGTGGATATAAAGTGCAAGTAAAAATTCTGTCCTAATTTAAAGGCAATTGTTTGATACTGGAGGGTGGTGCAGGGAGTGTTTATTCTCCTTCTAGTTGGGTGTGAACTTGATTAGATGTTAAGCCTGTCTCACCTTTTCTTGTGGCCCGTAATTCTGTTGTAAATAAATTCTCCATTGTGTATGCAGCTTCCAGTGAGCAGTGCTCAACCACAGAGCCACAGTGATTTAATTCAACATTATTTGGAGACAAAGCTTTATGTACCAGACCCCTCTGGGATAATACTGCTTTACTTTGTGAATAGAAGAAAGATGATTGTTCATCAGTTATGCTGAGTTCTGATTAGGTAACTTCTTGAATGGATATCTGTATTTAAAACTGCAGCTACTGCTGAACTGGAGCTAACGTGGGTGATATGTTGGGACAGAAATTGCATGTCCCAGAACGAAATCCTGATCTAGAGCGAAAGTCTGGCTTGAAGATGTTTTCAATTAGAAGCTGTCAGTGACCTTACTTCCTGTCCTTATGCTGAAAGATGAAACAGATTTGGGCTTCCAGCCATTGACATTCAATTTTCAGAAGATGTAATCTGTTCCACTCAGAAAGAACAAAAAAGAAAGTTTTTCTTTATGTTTCCAGAGAGTGTGGGCTTGTTACAGTAACTTGGCAAGAAAAAATACGTAAATGCTTATCAATAAAGTAATCAGTGTTTTGTCAAGAAATATTATATCAAGTATTAGTAAGAGCAAGGAAGTATCAAGGAAATAATTTGTGTTAGTCAGTTCGTTTTGTTAGCTTCCATGAGTAGTTACTTTGCTACTTCTACTGCAGCCATGTTCTCAAAACCATAAAAGTTGTCAGAAGGGTTAGGATAGCTGAGGAATGTGAAATGAATGTAAATCCATTTTGCCTCATTTTAAATTGACTGGATTCCAAGCAGACAGTGTCCCTTGAAAGTATAATCTTCTTAAAATCCTGGGAGCATTAGAAACAAAACCAAACATAGTTTCTGTACTAGACTATTAATTCTTATGATTCTTAGTATGTACTGCTGCTGTTTGCTGTGTGTAAAGTTTGTTGAGGTCAGGTGAAGACAGTTCTAGAAGTCTTGAGGGTTTTTTTTTTCCCCCAGATTTACTGTAATAAACATTCAAGTTAGTTGCTTTTATGTATTTTTTTGAGTGAGCCAAAGCCATCATTAAAACATTCTACTGATATGTGAGATTGTACTGACAGTTTGGAATAACTGTGTTATTTTATATTTGGAAATTCTGTTCTTGAAGAACAGAATGCAACTGTATGTTGTATCGTTTATTCAGTACAGGCATCCATGACATTTAAGTAAGATACTTCAGAAGTGCAGGTCAGTTCTTTCCCTCATTCCTAAATAATATGAACCGTGAAGGTCTCATCTAGAACTTGTTCTCTATAAATCATAGAAGAGTTAGGGTTGAAAAGGACCTGAAGATCGAATTACAACCACCCCACCATGATGTTAGATCACATTTACAGACTTATAATTTCTAGATACTTGTAAAAGCAGAAAACCAGATAATTTTTACATCTTCCAAATGCAGGTGAAAGAGTTAATATGCTTTGTGAAGAAAAGTATTTTGATTTGAGTGAATGCTTCAAGCTCCTACTTCTGCTTCTCATACATCAGAGGTTACATTTCTGATGAATTAGTGGACTTGGGTTTTATGAAAACATACTTTACAATATGGAGTGAAAGCAATAAATTAATTAAAATCATAGACGTTGTGATTCTTCTGTATGTCTAAGATCAATCCTTGAGGATGGAATTATTCAGAAGAGGACAGGTGAAAAGCACAGGTGCATGGTAAATATAGTTTGTCATAGGCAGTCAAAGCAACCACCCTAACAGCAAGTGTTTGTGGAGCATGCATGTAGGCTGAGGCATGTAGTACTGGTATGTGCTTGTAGTGCATTAATGTGTGTGCTTTGGTTCGGTTCCCCCCTCCCTTCAGTTTTGAGAGAAAACTAAATGTGATTGTTTTTCATGTTTGAAGAGTGCATAAAGAGTTGAAGACTGTGCAGGTTTGACTGTATGGACTGAA